>NC_139558.1:37687805-38312052 GCF_965112155.1 Podarcis liolepis
GCAGCTTATATACACACCACAAGAAACATTTCCAGTCTCTCTGTTGCATTTCTTTTACAGTATGATGACCTGTATACATATGAAGACTTTTAGCCATATCCAGGGATACTGCTCATGGTTAACACCAACTTGCAAGTAGGCAGCAAGGCCGTAACCAGCCCCTGGTGTCCATTCATATGTTCAGCCTTGTATGTCGATCTGGACACCTGAGTAATTGGGATTCCTGGTTGCATGGAAGGCTGCACATGCCCAAGCTGCTCCCTGCTTTTCAGATGTTTCCATTCTATGCACAGATACCACAGGCAAGAGCTACTTTGTGCAGTTCTACTTCCCATTTGTTTTTTGGTGTTAACTCAGATTACTGAAGTAACCATTTCACCCCCTGTATCCCTGTCTGGCAACTGTGTTGCTCAGATGGGGCTGTTGAGAATACCACATGCCCTAGAGGTAGGCTCAGTTTGTATCAGAAACCAGACTTTTACTGCTGCAGCTCCAGCCCTTTGGGCTCCATTACCAGCTGACATTATACAGGTGGCTAACATCATTATGGTTTGGAACCTACTGAATATATATTTTGTTTTGTTTTTGTTTGTTTAAAAATGCATTCCTGGCTGGTACATAGTAGTGTGGATTGGGACCTACTGAAATGGCAAAATGTGGGCAAAGTACTGGCCAGCCCTTGAAGCCCATCACAACTGAGCTTTTGTCATTTTTGTTTCTGGATTCCGTGCAGTATTGGTGGACAAAGGTTCTGTCTTTGTTTTCCCACTTACTTAAGTGTACTTTGATACCTCACCCCAAGCTACATACATTGACTTTTCTGTATGTAAAAATCTGTAATATGATCAAAATATAATTTGGCTTTCTTCTTCATAAACCTCATCCCATTTTTAGTCCCTCAGAATTTGATGTGGCCTCTAATATGAACTGATCCGATGCATACCTTCTGGACAAATATGCTGAGCAAAATTCTAGCTATAATCCTAACCTTACTCCCATTGATTTCAGCAGGACTTACGTCTAAGTAGACATGGTTCAGATAGCACTGTTGGCTTCCATGAATCCTGAACCTTGATGCAAGTCTCCTCCAGAAAGCTATCAAAATACATTTCAAAATGCACGTTTTGAGCGAAATATATGTTAGAAAATATTATTTGAATGTGAATTTTCATGTGGCTTTATTAAAACTACAGTTTAATAGAGAAAGAAGACAGAACAGACTTATGAGTGCACACATCCAAAAGAGTTCCATTGGCCTGGAATAGGCAGACTTGTCTATCCCTAACTAACTGCTAGTTGTCAGCCACTATTCATTTCCCTATTCTCCAATAATTTAATACATATCTCACTCCTTTGGTTTTTATCTCCTTTTTCTCACTACACTTCAGCAAAGTTCAGAATGGTTCTTTGTTCTTATGTGTTCGCTTAACTTTCTTCCTGCCTTTGTTTCCAGGTTCTTTTGAGTGTCTTATTTTCATTACCTCAACCTCCTTCTCTTTAATATTTTCACTTACATCGCCCCAGGGTTTTCCACCTTGTGTCAGGATCCCCTGTGGTCCACAGTAATCTGCTATTGATGAGTCTAGCAGTAACTACTTCAGCACTTTTTTCCAGTGGCTTTGCTCATGAAAATGACGGATGGATTTGGCAGGATACATTGTATAAAACTGGGGCTGTGCTGGCTGGGACTAGTGAGGAGTTGTAGTTCAAAACATTTGGAGGGCACCAAACTAACAAAGGCTGCTGTAAAGACTAGTTCATAGTAATATTAATCTGTGCAATCCTTTGCAAAGCAAGGTCCAGAAATGGGAAGTATTAAATAATTGTACCACAAAATTTCACAGTAATGTGTCTTTTTAGACCGCAAAGAAAGAAAATCTTCCATTTACTTATACCCGAGGGTAATTAATTTTCATCAGTTTGAAAATCTTAGGTATTCCCTCTTTGCTCAGGCTCCTAGGTTTACAATTTCACTGTTGTGCTCAGTTCATTATGCTCAACATCCAGTCTACAAGCCAATATTGCAGGTTTCTCCTTTACTATTTAAAACATACTCTTCTGTCCATAATCCTCTTGTCATGATCTGATTAGTTTTTATGTTAACTGCTGCAATTTCTCCCTGTGGATTCCACTTATCTTATTTTGAGTCTCTCTTCCATAAACACAATCTGCAGTGAAAAATCATTCTAGACACAGCATGGAGAATATTTAAATGGGCCATAGCAGGAAGACAGAAAAACTGTATAACCCAGAATAAACAAGAAGGGCAAAAGTAGTGCAGCTAAAAGTCTAGACTCAAGAAGCTACTCCAAAGTTAATTAAGAAGTGAAATACTTTATCTAAGTGAGTTCAGGCCACTTTTAATACATCAGAATAGACATACCAAGGATCAAAAGGATGAGATGTGTCACTTCCTGTCTGATTTCATACACAGCAGTCCTATTAGGTTCAATGCACGAAGGGAGCATAGAATAACATGCTTAGGGTACTTTTTCACCACCAAGTTGCAATCACTTATATTTAACTGCATGGTGACTAATTTAAACCACATTAAGATAAAAACCTGCCACAACCCAACACCCTACTGCAAGCCTGGGCCATTCCTAAAGAATAATTGCCACTATCCAGACCAGAGTATGCTACAAGCAGTTATCAGTTTAATGCAGGATACCCCAATAGTCAACTAACCATTAGGAAACACGTAGAAGTCAGGAACATTCAAACTTGTCACCATTTTGTACCATATTTTTCCTACACTTCACTGTTTATTATTCCTTTAATAACACAATCAAATAATGCATATATTTTAAAAGATCATCATTAAGGTCAAAAAGACAGGACAGAAGGAAATTCCCCAAGCTAAATTTTAAATATGAAACATTGCTGTTTCTTTAAATCTCCAATGTATCACGACGCTTACATCATGCTGCGTTGGGTTACATCATGTCATGACCAGTGATGTAACCCGTCGCAATGCAATGCACACATCGCAGTTTGTCAGTGAGTTAAAGGAATAGCATACTTAGGTTGTTGTCAACATGTCCAGTTGGTCACTCTGAGAACATAGTTTAATTACATTCTTAGTGTATCTCAAATTGCAAATTGTTGTGTTACTGAGAAGAATAGATGTACAAAAACACTCTTTTACCAAAATTTATGTTGTTAGTTGTAGAGTTCTAACAAGACTACAGCTGTGGTTCACTGGAAGATCATCTGATTTACATGCAGAAGGGACTTGAAATCTCCAAGTTGGGTTTGGAGAGACTACCAACTGAAACCCTTAAGAGCCACTGTCAGTCAGTGTAAGCAATAGTGAGATGAATGGGTCAATGTTCTGAATATTTGTTTGTATGTTTGTTTAACTTGCACCCTGTTCTTCCTCCCAAAGGAGCTCATGGTGGCAAGCAACAGGTGATAATACAAAAATGACATATTGAAAACCTATCAAAAATCACTCCACTACAGATACAGACTGGGAAAGATCTCAACTTAAAAGGCTTATTGGATAACAAATCTTCAGTAGGCACAAAAAAAGACCACAGAGACAACTCCTGTCTAATGTTCAAGAGGGGGGAACGCCAAATGTAGGTGCCACACTAAATGCCCAATTCCTACTTTGTGTGGAACAGACCTCCTGATAAGCTGGTATCCACAGAAGGCCCTCGTCTACAGTGATCGGTTGGGTCCCCAAACCAGCACCTTAAACTTAGCAGTGGTGTAACATTTTTGCAATATTCCACTCCAATGGGTAGTTGAGTTGTTACATTTTATACCAGCTACAGCTTCTAGACCAATCTCAAGGGCAGCCCTATAGAACACATAGAGCCTGAAGGTTACCAAACACATGGGCAACAGTGGTCCTGCTATTCTGGTCCAGAGATGACTGTAGCTGTCTTAGCAGCCCAAGCTGGTAGAAGGAACTCCCAGCCATTGAGGTCACCTGGGCTTCTAATGATAACGATGGACCCAGGAGCCCCCAGACTACAAACATCTTCTTTTGCCCCATCCAAATTAGGCAATTCACCAATTATCTGGATCTGGGAAATGTTCACCCACAGTGCTTTCATGTTGCCAGGATTCAGAGTTGGTTTATTGGCTCTCATCTAGCCCACCACAGAGTTCAACCACCGGGCAAGGGTTTGCATTGCCTCTCCTGATTCAGAGGTTACAGAAATAGAACTGGATATCATCATTGCACAGATGACACCATGCCACAGATATGATAATGAATGCTCCCATTACTTCCTATAGATGTTGAACAGCACTGGGGTTAAGATAGTACACTGTGGCAGTTCACAGCCCAGCTTTTAGCCAGGTGACTAAAAAGCAATCACCCAGTGCTATTATGTGAAAATGACCCTGGAGATAGGATCAGAGCCATTGTGATTCAGTGCCTCCAATCTTGATCCCACTGTCAGCTCAGAAGGATCTCACCACTTTCTCAGCAACACTGGGGTTACTCTCAGCCTAACCTACATCACAAGATTGCTATGAGAATTCTTTAAAAAAATGGAATCATACACACCAATTTCCTTGGAAGAAAGATGGAGGGAAATGAAATTAAATCAAGGAATAAAAATGTTTTGGAACCACCACTTTAAGGGTATTTTAAGGGTATTTTTCTCAATTTGAATTGATTTTATCATTGAGCTGAACATTATATATGATTCCAGTGATGTAACTTGTTCAAGTATGAACAATAGCTTTCCCAGACCCACTTGAAAATGTCCGGTAGGCCTTTCCCACTGTGTAGGGCATACTTTTAATAAGATGAAAAGGTGTGTAGATGTGCCTTCTAAAAATATGGATATGTACACAGTCTAGGCCAATATAACAATTAGGAATATAATAATTAGGAATAAACTAAAAGGGGGGGATTCTATATTATAAAGGTCTAAATTGGAAAGAAGAATCAAATACACTGGTAGGATCAAATAATGGCCAGTCAGGCAGTAAGAGTGTGTTGTCCATATCAAAGAAGGAATCCCACAAATCCTATAGAAATTCACTTCCACAAGGCCCGTGTGTCCTGTAATCAGTTCGACACAACCCTTGCAAGTAAGGTGTTACATTAGGCAAGGTTTCCATATGTAGTCTTTTAGCATATGCATCAGCTGATTATTACTACTGCCAAGAATGCACTCTGAGACACATTTTTTTCCAAAGTACCCCAATGGATTAAAAAACAGACACAACTACCCAAGAATGAAAAAAAGCAAATTCAGCAAGGTCACAATAGCTGACAGTTTCCTACTAAAGATTATCAGAAGTATATGGAGCTACCAGGGGGATTGCAGGTTTGTGTGAACTGCCGCCATGCTGTGGAGACTCTCTGTAGAGACCATTGCTAATTGCTTGGGCATGGCACCTTGGAAAAGTTCTGCTACAATCTGTCGTGATGTTTTGAAAATTAAAATGAAGGAATTTATTCAGAAGTGTTAAAATGTACCTTAAAAATAGCAAGAGCACCAGAGGGATTCATTATTGCAAATGGCTACTTGTGTATTCATATACACCAGCACTCCAATATTGCATATTCATTTGTTATCGTCACAGAATGGCATAAAGCAATTTCACTGGAAAGATGGAATAATGAACGTTCCCTAGGGAATTCATTCTTGAATCAAGTCCCCCCCCCCCTTTTCACAGTTCTATTTATCTCAGTAGAACTACTAGTGGAAAAGAAGCAGAAAATGGCAGATTTTAAAGTTTTTTGGGTTTTTTAATGTCATTAGAATGAATTAAATAATCAATGCATAAGTCATCAGTCAAAATAAATACACACTCATTAAGTACCAAAAGGATGTTGTGTCTTAATCAAACGTCTAGAAGTTCTGTAAGAACCCAATGCAGTTGCATTGAATCATATTGAAAATATGGGAAGCAGGTCCTCCATTACTTTCCTTCATCTGTCTAACATGAATATCCATTCTCTTCCCTTCTCATTTTTAACTATGGTCAGCGTGCCCACTAATATTCTATTCATGATTCGCTTTAAATCATAAGATGGGACAAGCATTAGAAGATGGTTCACAAAATTTTGCTGCAGAAGGAAATGCATGAGGGAAGGGAATGCAAGCCTTTAGAGCAATTGCAGGGTCCTGACATTAAAATTACTTGCAAATTACTTTACCCCTCAAAATGTGCCCTGATGAATCTAGAAAAGCAGGAGCCTATTGTCTATGGCTGGCCTGTGCCAAATGTTAGGAAACCAGCTATGCAAAATGCATGGCGCACCCTGACTTCATAATCATCTCCATCAGCCACATAGATGGCTTAGAACCTTGTTGAGCTTGGAATTCCAGGACGCTTGGACTGTATACATCAGACATGCTGCCTGAACCCTGATATAAGCACTGCTGAGATGGGCATAGTATTTTATTCTAGCCACACCTCTCTTCAGCTGAACAGATATATAACTAAATGCTACTTCATAAGTGCCTCAGAATGAAGAACAATGTTTCTGTCTCCTTGACATCGCCTTCAACTTAAGCAGACTCTCAAAGGGGGCCATCATTGCTCAAGCAATTGAGAGTACCGTATTTTTCGCTCTATAAGACGCACCAGACCACAAGACACACTTAGTTTTTGGAGGAGGAAAACAAGAAAAAAATATTCTGAATCTCAGAAGCCAGAACAGCAAGAGGGATTGCTGCGCAGTGAAAGCAGCAATCCCTCATGCTGTTCTGGCTTCTGGGATAGCTGCGCAGCCTGCATTCGCTCCATAAGACGCAGACACATTTCCCCTTACTTTTTAGGAGGGAAAAAGTGAGTCTTATAGAGCAAAAAATACGGTAATTCAACTGTATGTGACATAATAAGATGCTATCAATAATATTTTTAACAGAGAACATAGCCACTCTAGATGACCATGAAATGTTCTATGCACTGAGCTAGGTAACTTAAAGGACAGGTGAAATCAGGAATTCATGCTAGCGGCACAGTAGAGATGGGGTTTTGCAAGAAGGAATAATAGAGAGGGGAGTTATGAAGTTAAGCAGAAATGTGTGATCAAAAGAAAATGGGAAGCGCTGCAAACTGTTTGGAGGAAAATGGATATCTTTTTAAAGCCAATTCATTGATTTACTGCATTTATCCCACCTTTCCTTCACCATGCAAATTAATACTATCAGCCTGCAATAAAAAATATTTGTACCACCATGGCTGTAAAACTAAACACATTCTTTTGGTTTTATGTTCCATCAATATTTGTATGATCAGTCTAAGTTGCAAGTGCTCTCCATTCCAATTTTTTTCTTCCACTGGTGTGACAATATTAATTTATATCCACTTGTTAAAATTCTGGAAGTGCTTGCCTGCTTGCTTGCACTGCATGTGGTATAAATGGGGCTTGCATTTAAAGGAAAGGCACAGCTAGGATCAGAAGAAAAGAAATATACCTAAGCTATCAATAATTCCTTGCTCTGTGCAAATGCCTTACATCAAAGTGCATTTTTCTTCTTCTTCTTCTTTCTTTCTCAGCTGTCATTTCTCCATCTCCTTATAGCAGTCTCACAGGGCTCAGTCTTTGGTCTTCTACTCTGTGGTCTCTACGCACTCCTTCCTATGTGATCACATTTGTTCTCACAGCTCCACTGCCATTTTTGTGCCGAGGCCTCTCCCAATATACATTTTCTAACCCTAATCTGAGATCCGCTGCCTTTCTGATACCTTCTCCTGGTTATCTCATCAACATCTCAAGTTGAGCATAGCAAAACTTATTTACAGTGGTGCCTTGCAAGACGAAAAGAATCCGTTCCGCGAGTCTCTTCGTCTTGCGGTTTTTTTGTCTTGCGAAGCAAGCCCATTAGCGGCTTAGCGGATTAGCGCTATTAGTGGCTTAGCGGGCTTAGCGGATCAGCTGATAAGCGGTTTAGCGGCTTAGCGGATCAGCTGATAAGCGGTTTAGCGGCTTAGCGGATCAGCTGTTAAGTGGCTTAGCGGATCAGCTGATAAGCGGCTTAGCGGATCAGCTGTTAAGCGGTTTAGCGGCTTAGGATCAGCTGATAAGCAGCTTAGCGGCTTGGGAAAAAGGGGGGGGAGGAAAAAACCCCGCAGGAACTCGCAAGACATTTTCGTCTTGCGAAGCAAGCCCATAGGAAATTCGTTTTGCGAAGCACCTCCAAAACGGAAAACCCTTTCGTCTAGCAGGTTTTCCGTCTTGCGAGGCATTCGTCTTGCGGGGCACCACTGTATAGCATTTATGCTGTGCCTTTGGGCTCCATTAGGGGACCCCCAAGAAAGCTTATAACATCAGCAAAGAATAGTATACAATCAAAACAAATCCAATAAAATATTTTATGTTATTTTAATCCAAATACTCTCCACATTTCTCATTTGGTGCCCAGCATACTCCAGCTTTGGCTTACCCTGTGCCAGAAAAACTATTTATACATTTTGTTACATTTATTACCCTGCGTTTCTTCCACCATAGAATATAGATGATATAGATGTAGTTCCCAGGTGGTCTCTCAACCAGGCACTGACCAGACCCTCATCTGCTTAGCTTCAGCAAGGTGGTGGCCTCCTGTGCCTTCGGACTATACATTGGGGCAACTATGGGACTCATTTTACTTGGTAGCCACAGCTGGGATAAAGGGATGACTAAATCATGGTTGTGTTTTTGTATGGTTAGTATGACACTGAAAAAAAGAAATTGCATGGGATGGGTATGCAAAACCCAGCTTGCCTATCTTTCCCACACAAGCTGCTTTGTGGAAATTAAATACGAAACATGATCCGCTCATGTTTCTCCATCTGCACCCGAGTATCATCCATTGCTACTTCTTGATTTCTCCATATCTGCCCCCCCCCCCATGACTATTGCTTCTTCCATTTACATTTCCAAGACCTTCCTTTTCTTATCTGTACTATCTGCCAAAACCATTGCCAATGTGGTGGCCTCATATCAGATAACCTCTCCATTTGAAAATATATTCAAGTGTACTTTCAATGGAAAGGCAGTGCATCTTGGATATATGGGGGAGAGGGAGAGGGAGACAGAGCTATTTTTCTAGAAAAAGATGAGCTGGAGCTCACCATGAACTTCTCCCTTGTTTTCTTAGAATGTCAACCTGAGCTCCAGTGAGCTCCTGCTGAAAATCTCTCTCTCTCTCTCTCTCTCTCTCTCTCTCTCTCTCTCTCTCTGTATGTGTGTGTGTCTCATTGTGAGAGTAGAACTCTGTTCAAGCAGCCTTGAAGGCAACTCACAGCATCCATACTTCAATGTCTATTTAGAGGCCATGATTCTTAATCAAGGAAGCAATATGAAAGTAGTAGACTATCTGTGCATGGATGGTTTCTTCCTTTTCCTTTTCTTTCTTTCTTATTTCATGTAAAAATAAAAACATACAGAAGGAAGCCATCTGTGTAGTAGCTGCACGAGGGAATGGAAGTCAAGAGATGCAGGATGTGTAGCTAACCCTGCTGTCCATTCAGCATGAGACTGTAAAATGTTTAGACTCACTTAACCTCCCTTTCTTGATTTATTTTCCCATGGGCAAAATAGGCACAGAGCTGATAACGCTTCCCATATAATGCTTTATATGGAATTCTGTGACTCCTAAATACAAGCTAACTTCTAGCGTGCAGTAAATTAAGAGCCAACAGGTTTTTCAGTGAAAATGCACTGCAAACTATTGGTTAAAAAAGGTGAATATGTGTGCATATCTATCACTAAAACCTCAGTTGCGTATCACCTGCCAATGTTCCTTTCCAGTCACTAGCAGAATTGCATTGCTGTGAAATGGAAATCAAGGCTCCAGCTATTGAGCAGAAAGTATTAATCCATACAGTGTTGACAAACAGTTTGTTATCTGTCAGGTAGATAAGAGATGAGTACTGTGCCAAATATTCACCAGTGAATGTTTTCTGCATTAAATTAGTACTGGGGACGGGATGGGGGAAGATGAAAGGTCCATAATATCTCTCTCTCTCTCTCTCTCTCTCTCTCTCTCTCTCTCTCTCACACACACACACACACACACATTTTGCTGAAATTCACAGCTTATTCAACTGCTTCAGTATCATTTAAACAACAGCACCCAGGCTTCTCCTACCTCTCCTTCCTAACTATAGTCATTCAGTGGCATTACAAAGCCAATCATATGTCACAAAGCCAATTCAGTGTGCTGTAAGAGCAGTGGAGTTGTAATCTGGTGAACTGGGTTCGATTCCCTGCTCCTCCACATCCAGCTGCTGGGTGACCTTGGGCTAGTCACACTTCTATGAAGTCTCTCAGCTTCACTCACCTCACAGAATGTTTGTTGTGGGGGAGGAAGGGAAAGGAGATTATTAGCCGCTTTGAGACTCCTTAAAGGTAAAGGGACCCCTGACCATTAGGTCCAGTCATGGCCGACTCTGAGGTTGTGGTGCTCATCTCGTTTTATTGGCTGAGGGAGCAGCCATACAGCTTCCAGGTCATGTGGCCAGCATGACTAAGCCGCTTCTGGCGAACCATAGCAGCGCACGGAAACACCGTTTACCTTCCCGCTGGAGTGGTACCTATTTATCTACTTGCACTTTGACGTGCTTTCGAACTCCTAGGTTGGCAGAAGCAGGGACTGAGCAACGGGAGCTCACCCCATCGCGGGGATTCGAACCACCAACCTTCTGATCGGCAAGTCCTAGACTCTGTGGTTTAACCCACAGCGCCACCCACGTCCCTTGAGACTCCTTAGGGAAGTGATAAAGTGGGATATCAAATCCAACTCTTCTTCTTCAGAGAAAGGGGAGCATTGCCCTCACTCTTGATGGGACAGCAATGATTTCAAAGCTTGAGTTCCCACTCCAACTTGCAATCAGATCAGGCACTTTTTCAAGCTGCTGAAACTATTTGAGCTAAGACTTACTAGAGAAAAGGACTGTTTTGATGAAGATGAGGCAGTGACAAGGTGAATGAGAACTGGGAAGAGGAGTGGGAAGAACAGATATTGGAAGAAGATTAAGAGAGAGGGCAGCTTCAGGTTTAAAACTCGAAGCCCCTGTAGCAAAGATACACAGAAAGGGCAGACATATGAATGAAAGTGAGAGTGAGGAGTGAGTTTCAGAAATGAGTCAAAGAAAAACAGGAACCACAGAATAAAAAGCACTCACAAGGTCAAGAGAAACAGAAATGTATGTGATCTATTAAGGGAGTGGAGTGGAAGGAAAACGTTAAAAAATAAATCTAATGAGCAAAGGGAAAGTATAAATATATTTTATATCTTTTGGGCACGCTTTATAATTTTTTTATGCTAATTCCCCTGAGCCAGCTACAGAGGGAGGTTAAGAAATCCAAATAACTAATGGATTCATCATTTGTGGTTATATGTGAAGAATGCTAGGGAAGCTTTCCTCCCAGGCTACTCTTTTTTGTTTTGTCTTTTTGTTCTTCTGGTGAAGCTAAATTTAGACAATCAATTTACATTGCTATATTTTTAAAAGCATTACACATAAATTGTTAATCAAACAGAACATAGTGGTGAAATAATGAAGCAAATATCCATACCCCAATATCTTACAAAGTGAAGAGACTGTGGAAATGACAAGCCAAGAATATTGCCTTTTGCGTGTGTTAATGTTCCCCATCTCAAATTAGCAAAAGAAAGTCTTAACAGGTTTCTTAATTCTCATATGACACAGTGGCTGCTATGGTAACTGCTCCTCTGATTTAAAATGCTTTAAGTGCATTTAGAACTCATTAAAACATGTCACATTGACAGCTCTTTTGACGGAAGTATTTAGTTTAATCTACCATACAAGCTAAGGCAATGCAAGAAGTTCTCATTTATAGCTACACATTTCTGCCCAAACCTAGAGGCAAAGTCCTTGCTTTTTACTACCATGAACTCTGATATTAATGTAGGCCATGGATGGAACTCTTCTTGGAACCATCAAAACTATTAGTGTTCTTTTTAATTCCCTTATTTAAGTGTAAAAGTACAAGTGTTAACCAGTATTAAAAGCTTTTAAAAAGGGTTTAGTTCCAATAAACAATTGACTATTTTGTGACTGAAAAAATACAGCTGGAACTGATTACATGTCCAATTACAAATATATTCCTGCTGTAGGAGACTGGGAGAGATGTTGGCCAGTCTTTTTAAAGGGAGATCCTCCCCCACCCTGAGATCAAGCTAGATCACATGAAAGGGAGGGGCCCCTGAGATTTCATGGGAAGGTTGTCCGTCCTTCTTGACCAAGGTAGCTGCCACACCACACCACAAATCAGCCAAGAGCTTTGATGGGCTCACCAGGCTGTGAGTAAATGAAAGGCACTTCTCAGAACTGTTGACACTTAGCTACTTGGGATATAAAACATTTATAACAGGCAAAGTAAAAGGTAAAGGACCCCTGGATGGTTAAGTCCAGTCAATTTAACTATGAGGTGCAGCGCTCATCTCTACTTTCAAGCCGCGGGAGCTGATGTTTGTTCACAGACAGCATGTGGCCAGCATGACTAAACCACTTCTGGTGCAACAGGACACTGTGATGGAAGCCAGGGCACACGGAAACGCCATTTACCTTCCTGCCACAGCAGTACCTGTTTATCTACTCGCATTCATATGCTTTGGAACTGCTAGGTTGGCAGGAGCTGGGACAGGGCAACGGGAGCTCACCCTGTCACGTGGATTTAAAATGCTGACATTGCAGTTGGTAAGCCCAGGAGGCTTAGTGGTTTAGACCAAGGTGATAAGTTATCAGATGAAGAGGAAACAAATAACAATGGTGCCAAAGTGAAAGAGGCAATATAGTTGCAGCAAAGATGTCTCAGTGGCTATTAAAGAATTGAAACAAAAGCAAGCAATCAGGCTCAGGCAGGATAAGAGGCGAACAGTAGGGAGAAATTACAGGAGTGGAGATCAAGAGTCACTGACCCAGAGTTTGCCTTTTGTTTGAGCAAGAGCTAGAATGTGATCTGGAAGAATTTATAGGTAGCCAGGATCAGCAGAAGCCAGCATGTGGAGATAGTGAAGCTTAACAGCAAGTAGATAGGAAATGAACAAAAGGTTCAAGGGCATAACATGATGCAGAATTCCCAGAACAGCACCACTGCAGAATGCAAGTCAGAAATGACATGGTTGAATGTTAAGTATAGCCTCTCCTGTCCCAGCATTATTGGCCTATGTGCTTTTAGACTATTTCTTGGTATTTGCAGAAAGACAATCAGACTACAATCCTAAACACAGTTACCTGGGAGTAAGTTCCACTGAACTCAATGGGGCTAATTTCTGAATAGGTCTATGTATAGGGTTGCACTGTCAGTAAATTAAAGATATACAAAAAGGATGTATGTCCTGAAAAGTACTAAGAAGATGAAGAATAAGTTATTTCATTTATTGATCTATTAGATTTATAAAGGAATAGTAAGAGTAATAAAAAATAGTAAGAGAGATTTAGCAAGAAGAACAGACACAAGTTGATCTGGAAATTGATGTTTTACAAAATTATATTCACAGTCTATCAGGCAGTTTTTACACTTCTGGAGTAGGCAAAAAAACAAATAAATATATAATCATATAATAGACTGTTTTAACCAAGACAATACAGTTGCTTTCGCCTTTTAAATATGGAAGAAAAACAACAAAATTTTATGAATGTGCAATAAAGCTTAAGTGTTCATGCAATAAAGATGTCAGGGCTGAAGTTTAATCTGCAATGTTGTCAAAAGTATTTGATTTGAGTAATTTCCCAGATGGTGATAATCAAGTAATATGAAAACATATCTGAGTTGACTGCTCCTTTTTTTTCCTGAGGCCTATAAACTAGTAATATGCATGCAAATTTAAACCTTGCTATCTTAAAGGATAGTTAGTAAATCCAAATATAGAAATTCAGTCAACAGAAGCAGAAGCATATTCATCCAAAGGATTTGCTACATGGTAAAGATTAAATTGGGATATGATAATTTAAATGGGTGCACACATTTTGTTTATCATACAAACAAGCAGGATCAGGATCATAATACCTCCTGGCTTCAAATGCTATATCCTTATTTATAGAATAGGATCTGTGGCAATAGATAGAAAAACAGGAATCCAATGTTTCTAGCAACCAGGTGATGATTCCTAATGGGAGTTGTCATCCCCCAAAAAATTCTGGAGGTCATGAGTTTGGAAAAGGCTGCTGAATCCTCAGAAAATAGCTACCACCTACCATGGAGATAGGGATGCGGGTGGCGCTGTGGGTTAAACCACAGAGCCTAGGGCTTGCCGATCAGAAGGTCAGCGGTTCGAATCCCCGCGATGGGGTGAGCTCCCGTTGCTCGGTCCCTGCTCCTGCCAACCTAGCAGTTTGAAAGCACATCAAAGTGCAAGTAGATAAATAGGTACCGCTCCTGCGGGGAAGGTAAACGGTGCTTCCGTGCGCTGCTCTGTCTCGCCAGAAGCAGCTTAGTCATGCTGGCCACATGACCCGGAAGCTGTACGCCGGCTCCCTCGGCCAATAAAGCGAGATCGCCGCAACCCCAGAGTTGGCCACGACTGGACCTAATGTTCAGGGGTCCCTTTACCTTTACCATGGAGATGCATCCTGTTTCTGACAGGAGTGGAGAACCTAGCTCTGCTATGAACAAATGAGAAGCCCAGTAGCCACTTTCCTGGTCTTCTGCCATCTCCCGACATCAGAATAATTCATGAATTTTCTAATATTTCCCTGACAAACTTATTATGTATGTATTACTTGTGCTTACAAGTCCACTGGGGTATATGGAGTATTAGGGGAGGGGATACATCATGCTCCTTCCGGGGTGCTTTGTCCACCTTTGGTCCATGCCCTGCAGTCAGCTCTTACCTGCGACTCCAAGAAGCTGTCAGCATATGACAGTGGCCACACCCCAAGAAACAGCTTCAACTGGCCAGCTAAACCAGGTGAGGGTATCTGATAGGTCTCAAACCCTCTGTGAGTTAAAGAGTTCCCCTACAAGTGAAGACACACTCCAGCAAATTGAGTGGATGACACCAATAGTGGGTCCAACAATCAGGCTCGTCAACCTGGGAAGGTAGCCCTTCTAGGAAAATTCTGATGGCTTGCGGGACAGTTCTGGGAGAAGAAACGGCTAAGGAATAAACCCTACGCAAATCCGGAGTGGAGTTCCTATGATGGTTGCATGGTGCACTGTATGCCTCCTTCCAACAATTTCTGCAGCCAAGCTGGTGTCAAATGTATTGCTCTGCTTTCCTTTGGAACACATCAGTGTGGCCGAGAAGGAGGTCTTGTCGTGTGGACCACCCAGAACCTCCATACACACTGTCAAGGCTTGCACCCCACTAATGCAGAGGTTTGGCTTCACCCCCAGAGGTGCACACCATTGTCTCTTGAGACATACGGATGCCAACAACCACAAAATAAAAATAAAATCACAAAACAGCAGCACAGAACAGCAGTGCACAACAATGCAGGCTTGGGGTGGTCCGGAAATGTTATGAATAACTGGAGATTTCATTTATGCCTCTGTGTTTTCTCTTTAGAGAAAAATATGCCTGTCATCTGTGTATATGGGGGGGGGGATCCAGAGGGGTGTGTGTGTGTGTTTAGCAAGATGTGGCCTGCCAGTCAGATCACCCTCAGCATTATTGTTGAACGCTTTCATTTCTTCTGTGTGGAACTTTGACTTCTAAATCTTTTGACACAAAGGACCAAGGAATATTCACATAAAGGTCAAACTCACTGGTAGTTAGAAAGAAAAAGGCCAGAGTTGAAAGAGAAGATAGTTGGGTTGAGTGCTGGGAGCTCGAAGCTAGAAAGAGGAGGAAAAACTGGAGACTGGGAAACAACAGGCTGGGAAGTGAGAGGATCAGATTGATGCCTGATCTCTTTTTTGAATTCAAGGCTGCAGCTATGGAGAAAGCAAGGGCCTCTTGGGGTGGTAGTGCTGTGAACCTATCCATCATAGGCTCAGGTTGTATATGTGTGTAAATAAACCATATACCATAAAGACACCACATTCTCCGCTGTATGTCACTCCAAAGGAAACACAAATCTGGGTAAGCATCTGGAACATCTGGAATCATGCACCACTCAGATATTGGGGTGGCATGCAATAATATCAAAGAAGCCGAGCACGTTTGACCAAAGGAAATATCAAGAGTTATTAGAGGAGCTGGAAAAACACTGAAATGCAGTGGCTTAGTTTGACAGCTACACTTGTAATCTCCTTGGCACTGATGGCATAAAGATCAAATGTACCAACATTATATGTCCCCAAAGAGCATTTCCTGCTCTAACAGTTGTGCAAATTATGCAAATTGAGATTATAAATGCAATTAATTAACAAATTAAAATTGTCAGACTTCACACTTAAGCCAACACCCTTGTACGTCAAAAGTGGGATTCACTAAACTGACACAGAAACGGTGGCCTTAACACATGTGTGCCAGATTTTAAAATATGACCTGTTCCTTTGCTGCAGGAATGGGGACTTGTGTTCCTCTAGATGCTGTTGGATTATAACTCTCATCATCCATAACAATGGACCATGCTGTTGTGTCCGATGGGTGTTGGAGCCCAACAATGTTGGCAGGCCCAATCCCTGCCTTTCTATAAAATGATTTCAACAATTCCACACTTTTGGACCGGAGGCTTTGAGAAGTGCTGCTGTTATGTTAGAGGTGGAAAATGAAGCTGAGAAAGATTAAGAAAGAGTGTAGTTATGAGATGTCACTTTTTTTACATCAGCCTGCATGAAGGGAGAACAGAGAGGCGGTGATGCGCCCCCCCCCCAGTGGTGGTAGTGCTGCACTCAGCAGGGTGGGGCAGTGGCAAGGTCGGGAAAGGGTTGCCATATTTCAAAAAGTAGAAACCAGGACACCCCAAAATGGTTGAGCTTTTTTTAAGGCAATCCAGACATACGGCAGCCCTGGGAAAGCTCCAGGTTGCTGGTGGTCTAATTGAGCTAATGTGAATTTGCTCGATGTGAAGATGATGGTATCATTAAAAGTATGTGAGACAAAAGCAAATAATGTATGCATAGAAATGGGCAAGGAAGAAAAAGTATTTAAATCCAAATGTGAAAGGCAGCTAAGAGGTTCTTAAAATATATCATTATAAAGACATCTCAGGAAGAGTAAAGGAAATGTCAAGAACATGAATGCATCAGTGCTGCTTTCTACTCAGGGGTAAAGCAGAAGAAGGGAAACAAACCTTGCTGAAAATCGGAAAAAGCTGACAGGGAAAAATATGTCAGCAAGAAACCCAGAAAGAAGAAAAACCAAACTGCTGGTAGCTCGCCAAATTAAGGAGAATAAGATATGCTTAAATCAAGCATCATCTGTATAAAATGAGCACATGGCACATTTTAAATTGACTTCCTAATAAATGAGAGTTGATTTGCAATGCTTTTTGGGATACAGTATTAAATTAAAGTTTCTGGTGCAGGAGGGAAAGAAAAATACAGAATGGAAAATAAAACACTAGTCAATCCATTCTCCGAAGCCAAGGTCATGCTGCAGATGAGCAAGACAATGGCATTTTCAGAATCCTGTTCACTTTTAAAATATTGAAATCATTTTGCAGCTAGGTACCTCATCAAAATTTTATGTCAAGTTGAATTGGAATTGGCTACTCACTCTGAAATCCCAAAGAGAGGTTTCAAGAGTCCTTTTCAGTCCAGTAACCACATAGTTCCCAAAGTACTGCTCTCGCTGTACTGTCTGACAAAAGGTCCAGAAGTACAACTTTATGCATGTTGGGCTCTTTTTTTTTGCACACAGAAAGAATACTGGAAATGCACAGTTCCCAAACTTACAGAGAAGAGTTGTGCATATACATGCAGGGGTCTTTTTGATACTGTATAAAGTACATATTATATCAGTGAGAGCAGGGTGCTACTTCAATGTCACTGCCACTAGTCAATACAGGTTCATTGCATTCACATTAAATTTCTGAAACAGGTTAATGCATACCTACATTTTTTTCCACAATCAAGCTTATTGATCAATACATGGCACAATTGTGCATGGTTAGCATTTTTAGCAAATAAGCCTCAAACACAAGAAAGGAACTATCTGAAGATGAGCATGGGGACAAGGGAAATACTGAGAGATATCAAATTAGTCATACTAACTAAAATACATGTCTCTACTCTCTTTGCATAACCCTAAAACCAGGGGTGGACTTTGGTCTTTTAAATTTCAGCAGCGCCCTGTGCGGGACCAAAGTTTGGAACCCCCTGCCACCTCCCATTCTGCTCAGTTAACTACGTCATAATTGTGATGCGTTGCAGCACTCCCTAGGCTTGGCAGTGTGGTGGAACCTATATCTGCCTCTGCGAGACCTCTTGGCTATCTAGAAAAGTTGAACACTAGAAGATTCAGGACAAACAAAAGTACTTCTTCAAACAGGGCATATTCAAACTATGGTTGTTTTTAACCAACCTGGTGCCCTCAAGATTAGGGGTAGCCAATGTGGTGCCCTACAGATGTTGTTGGACTACAACTCCCATCATCCTTGGCCACTGTCTCTGATGTCTGGAGCTGATGGAAGTTGGAGTCCAACAACATCTCGAGGACACCACATTGGCTACTTGAGCACTAGGTGTTTGAGACTACACCTCATATCAGTCCCCAAGGCTGGCAGGGGCTGATGGGCATTGTAGTTCAAAAAATATGGAAGACACCAGGTTGGTAAAGGCAACGTTAACTAAAGTTATTGTATTATTTAACAGGAATCAGAAACTCAGTCTTTTCTTTTGTGTTGTACACACTATCTGCTATTTATATCCTTGGAATGTATGAGAAATTTATAGTCACTGCATAAGACTGGGAGCCAAACTGCAAGTTATGTCAATTGTGTATTTACACATTTGTTTGTACAGTGGTGCCTTGCAAGATGAAATTAATCCGTTCCGCGAGTCTCTTCGTCTTGCGGTTTTTTCGTCTTGTGAAGCACGGCTATTAGCGGCTTAGCGGCTATTAGCGGCTTAGCGGCTATTAACGGCTTAGCGGCTTAGTGGCTTAGCAGCTATTAATGGCTTAGCGGCTTTAAGAAAAAGGAAACAAACTCACAAGAACTCGCAAGACATTTCGCCTTGCGAAACAAGCCCATAGGGAAATTCGTTTTGAGGAACGACTCAAAAAACGGAAAACTCTTTCGTCTTGCGCGTTTTTCGTCTTGCGAGGCATTCATCTTGTGAGGTACCACTGTATACTATTTAGTATACTATTCTATACTAAATAGAAGCTGTATGTGTGAAGAGTGTCCCAACCCACAATGAAACTACAGAATGAGCACAGTTCTACTCTTTCCCACCATGCTATAGTACAAATAGCTTCAGGGAAAGTGCTTTTTCTCTCCAGAATAACAAGCAGGGGGGAGGATTAAAAAATAACCATCAGCTCTATCAATATCACAGTCCCCATCTGGATCACAGCCCTATGGCTACCATTTTAACAACACATAAATACATGTGCAAAAAGCAAATACACAATCTAGCTTCACTCTTGACTAACAGGTTCTATTGATTTAAATAGGACTTGAGTCACAAATAACTTTTGCCGGATGGCTCCCTATGTGTTTTATTGATGCGTAATCTAAGTCAAGAAGATACTGGGACCATCAGACTAGTCTTTTCTTCCCCTCTGAAGCAAATGAAGAATTGATTGGAAGCAGTTAAAAATAGACAGGTGCTAATGGAAGCTGTGACCTAGACTTAATCGTTTGGTTTCTTTTTGGTGGTACATTTCTGTGATACCTTTATTGACAAGAGGATGTAAGAATGTGATTGTTCTTAAAATGGAATCAGGATAATAAGGCAAGACTGGATAATACAGTATTCGGTTCACAGAATTTGGTTGGAACAATCAGACTCTTACATCCTCATTAAGCCCTGCTGGATAAGACTAATTGCTCATCTAGTCAAGCATCCTGCTTTCACAGTAGCCAACCAGATGCCTATGGGACGCCTCAAAGCAGGACCTGAGCACAATGGCACACTCCTCACCTGTGGTACCCAACACCTAGCATTCAGAGATACCCTTCCTCCAACAGTGGAGGTGAAAACTAGTCATAATGGCTAGCGATCATTGACAGTCTTCTCCCCCAAATCTACAATTCCACAGTGTAGCATTTTCGATTTTAGGTGCAAATAAGGCACACAAATAATCGGTTATTCCAACATGAAATGTAACATGCACAACTGAATATCTGATGGAGAAATGGGCAAAATTATGCAATTCTGGGTGAACTGGCAGAAAGGTAGCAAGCTGTACAGCCTCATATTCTCATTACGTTTTAGGCACTGTTATTAACGGGGGCTGATGGTTAGAATAATTTCACATGCACTGTGTTCCTTCACAGATTCTCTCCCATTTGCTTCCTACCTTCTTTGCTGAAGCTGGAATTGAGAGAGCTACTTAGGCATATTGAACGGTTTGGGTGCGCCTCATGGGATTTGATGCTTATTAAAAAAGAAGGAAAAACCACCAAGAACCCACATCATATTACAAACTTCTGATAAAAGCTTTCAGAATTTGAGAACTGCCTAATAGTAGCTAGTGGCCATTGGAACACGTAAGGTGGAAGGCAAGGAGACCAACAGTAGGTGAACCAGCAACTAACAGGTAAACGTAAAGGGACCCCTGACCATTAGGTCCAGTCGTGACCGACTCTGGGGTTGCAGCGCTCATCTCGCTTTATTGGCCGAGGGAGCCGGCGAACAGCTTCCAGGTCATGTGACCAGCATGACAAAGCTGTTTCTGGCGAACCAGAGCAGCACACGGAAACGCCGTTTACCTTCCCGCCAGAGTGGTACCTATTTATCTACTTGCACTTTGATGTGCTTTCGAACTGCTAGGTTGACAGGAGCTGGGACCGAGCAACGGGAGCTCACCCCATCGTGGGGATTCGAACCGCCGACCCTCTGATTGGCAAGACCTAGGCTCTGTGTTTAACCCACAGTGCCACCCGTGTCCTTAACAGGTAGAGCTAACTAATTCAACTTTTGTCTCCATTCTTTTATCTTCTGAATTTTAGAAGGGCAACTTCTAAAGAGGATAGACAGTGCCACCTCTGGGCAGTTTGTAAGAAAGAAGGCAGGCAGGTGGGCTGGCTGAGGGCAGACTGAGGTTTATGGGGCAGGTGGAACAGCCTCCACTGGAGAGAAACAGAGGCAGGTAGCAGGTGATCCCTGCAATCCATAGAGGAATTGACAGGACGGGTCAGGGCAACTCCCCAGAAGCCATCCTGATCTACAGCTCCCGGAGCAGCTCACCTCACACCTATCATGCCATCTTAGCCTCAGCTTTTCTCAGCTGTGGTGGTTCCAGAACTGGCTAGGAAAGAAAGAGTATTGGTAGCACTGCATGACCAATATAGCTAGTCGGGAAATGCTCAACAACAATCAATTAGCTGTTCCACAGTTTGTTTTTAAGGCAAAGCAAACAGCTGAAAGCTGATGCAGTATTCAAAAACAAAGAAGGGCTATATGAGTTTGAAAAAGGAAACTATAATAACATTATTTGTATAGGTCTCCGAGCTCAATATTCATTTTATTGAGTGATGTTGTTCATTTCTTCACTCAGGGAGCTCACAAAAGACCTGCATTTGAATAGGAATGGCCAATATTAATTTTTAGCTCACAGAGTCCCTCACTTTTAGACTTCTCCTTCAAACCTAATTTCATGGTCTGTCTCCATAACAACATTGCTTATTTCTGCCAGCCTGGAGTCATATGATATAGTGTAATGTATTTAATCTGATTCCACAGACTCAAATGCAAAGCAATTTACCTTTGGCATGATTTGGGCGCCACACTAGTTTAAAGATTTCAAAGTACTGGCCTTTCCATGTTAATCATATTTTTTAGCAGCCCATCCAGGATTTACTGACAAAAGAGAGAGGGTTAGAGTTATGAGTATTAGGATAGCTATGATAAGAGACCTTAATTCACTTTGGAAGTAACTGCCAGTTCTGTAGCTCCATATGAAAGGGGTGGGGCTATTATTTTAATGTCTGTGCAATTGGTTTTTATAATTTCTAAATGGCGTAAACCTATTTTGGCATTAGGTAGTACTTAAGAAATTTATTATTATTATTGTTATTTTTCAGGAACGAACAAAAAAGCAAGAACTGTCTCTTCCATAGTAGTCCCTGTATAAATACCAATATTTAAAAGAATATTAATGTCAAAGTGGAAAATCCTTTGATGTTATATAAACTAGAAGAATGGAATGGATGCTATCCAGATTGGTTTGCCATACCATCCAGACAAAAGAAGTAAACAGAGCTGCTTTGCATATGAGATTTATAGGGGCATTAGAAAAAACCTGATAGAGAGGAGAAGCTATGTTGCTAGGTAGGACATTGAATCTCTCTCATTTGAAAATCACCAACGTAGGATTAAATTGGCTAACTCTCATCCAATCAACATATACCTTGTTCCAGTGTCTTATATGCTCATATTATGAAGTCTCAAGCTTATGCTTGAAACGCACAGCTGGCACATGCCATTTAGTTTATAGTTCTATCTATATAAAATGGATTCTAAGAATAAGTTCATACAATCAATATGGGTTATATAATCTGGTTGGTTACTTGAATAGACACCACAAGTTCTATTTATCAGTGTACTTTCTTTTCAGATGGGAACATATGGGGTGTCCCCATTTTGGGCTGCCATTCTTACATTAATAAATGCCTGCATGGTGACACTAGATCCCACTACAGTGCAGCACCTAGTGGAATAATACAGAATAAAACGGTAATAATTAGGCATCCAGACCAAAACAGCTTCTCCTTCCATCGTTCTCTATGGTAGTGCGCAGCAAACAATTCCATTGTTTGGATGCGGGAAAACAGACACAAACAACCATGGGAAAAACAGCTAAACAGCAATCATGTGAGTGGATCTTCACAGAAAGAGAACTTCTCCAAATTGTTGGGGGGGGGGGAGAGATCCTCATCTAGATTTCTTCTAGACAATCAAAGCATACAGTTAGATGCTCCAGAAAACTCACTGACTTCCTGGCTCATCAAGAGATTTCTACAGTGGTGCCCCGCAAGACGAATGCCTCGCAAGACGGAAAACCCGTTAGACGAAAGGGTTTTCCGTTTTTGAGCTGCTTCGTAAGACGATTTTCCCTATGGGCTTGCTTCGCAAGACGAAAACGTCTTGCGAGTGTTCCGATTTTTTTTCGCTCCCCCCCTTTTTCTAAGCCGCTAAGCCGCTAATAGCCTTTTAGCCGCTAAGATGCTAAGCCTTTAATAGCCGCTAATCCGCTAAACCGCTAATAGCGCTAATCCGTTAAGCCGCTAATAGGGTTGCTTCGCAAGATGAAAAAACCGCTAGATGAAGAGACTCGCGGAACGTATTATTTTCGTCTTGCGAGGCACCACTGTACTATGTCAGAGAACAGTACCTGGCCAAAAGTTTTAGCATAAAATAATAATACTGAAAAACAAATAAATTTGGTGCAACAGACATGCCACCATATGGAAACTGGGTCACCTGTAAACATGCAGTGTATGTCAATTTGTTTCTAATGTTGTAAGTTGCCCGTTCGCAAAACTTATCTGCATCCAACTAGAGTCACTTGAGGAAGAAATCTATCAAGGAATAGAACATTCAGTCATTCCTAAACTCTTCACATAATTATCACAGGTTGTGACAAAATGGAACATTGGTTGGTTTCAGTTGTGCTATGGTTCCTTAACCTGTTGAATATTTTTAATATGGTTACAGAAGTTGGGTGCCACCCCCCACTCTCTGCTGAGTGGTAGCAAGTTTACAGGCATCTTTCCCAGCCAGTCTTCTTTCAGCCTCCTCAACGTGAATCCCAGTCTTTTTTCTCCCAATCCTTTTTCCCAGTACACCTTCCTAAAAGACCCTCTTTTTCTGCCACTACAAACCCACACCCCATCACCTCTGGCAACCTCTGTCTGCCCAGGCTCCTAGATGGGCCATCAACAGCTTCTTCATATTGATGCCTCTATCCCAGGTGAGGCCCTGGCTTGGAATGAAAGCTTTGCCTGTATTTCCCCACTGGCCTGCAATCTTCCCTTCAATACTCCAAATAACCAAAATTCTACCATTTATTAATTTTTAGCATTTAGGGGGGAATCCCCCTCCCCAATCTAAATCAACATTATGTTTAGGAGTGGGAGTGGGGAAATCAGAATTCTGTATGTTATTATTGAGTAGATATTTTGTTGTCTGGGAAGCAATTTTGAAATTTGTACCTGATGGGCAGAAGTAATTGAGAAATGTAATTATGCTGTGCTCTATCTACTCCTGATAGCACAAATCCTACCTGATGAGAACAGTACGGAGGTTTTCATGGAGTTACATGCACCTTCCTTTAGCCAAAAAAATAATTTTTTTAAAAAATACCCAGTAGTTTGTATTATCTGAGCTGTTTTTTTAAAAAATAATAATTGTATTATTATGGCGATTTCTTTTTCATTATTCAGATACAAGCAAGTGGGAAAATGCAGTACCAAGTCTCACTCCGTCCTTTTCACTCTTTCCCTTACATGTTTCAATGAAACACTAGCCCTAGGTTTAATAACACTGCTTTTTGGATTTTGCTGAGTCCCTCAAAATTAGATGTTGCTGCAAAACTAGCCTTTGTTGTCATATCCAGAGTGATTTGTTTCTTACTGAGAGCCCTTTTAAAAAGAAGAAGCAAAACTGAGCGTAGTTATAAACGAATCTCTTCAATTGCATTGAAAGCATTAATCCTAGAGAGTCTAGGAGCTAAAAAAGAATAAATGGCAAAAGCTCACCTAAGGCAGACTTATAACTCACATCTCTAAATTCCCTATACAGTGTTTTAACTCCTAAAACCTTGTAGTAAAGTAACTGAAGTGAAGCTCATTTTCATTAATCTTACAGATAAGTTTTGCAATGACCAGGAGGGATAGAGCAGCAATACTCTTAAGATTCTAGAGGGCTATTGGGTAGAGCATCCAGCTGATAGCTGTGGTATCCCACAATTGACTTAGAATTCTCATCTGTGTTGTCTGGAAGGGTAGAACAGTCTTCTACAAGTGTCAGATCATGGAGAATCAAGGCTATAGCCCTCCCCGCCATCAGTGTCTCATCAGTCACTGAGAAGATTGGAGACATGGAAAGAAGGAAGACATTCCATATTTTAAAATGCACTGTGCTGTGTTGTTCAGGGTTTCTGATAGTGCCAAAGTAAGGTAAAAGTCCACTGCTGCTAGCAACCAAATTACATGTTATGTGTGGTTCCATGGAACTGTGGTCAGCTTTCAATGTTGAGCGGGTCAGTAGCTGCTTAACGCCTTTCTCCTGAACTGTTTCTCACTCCAAATCAATTCTTACATGAAGGAAAAGTCAGTAGAACCTGCAGCTTTGCTCCCAAAGAAGAGGTTAAAAATGGCAAGGAGGAGAAAGAGGGGGAAAATGTGCAGCCCCTTCCCCAGCGAGCGCTGCACTCAAGTTTGCATCCTTGTGCAGCTTTTAGTTTTTTAAAAAATGTTGCACAAACTATATGTATGTATCATTGATCCCTAAGAGAAAGGGATGCATCATAAAATATCCATGTGGTAAGAAGAAGTAAAACATTTCCTCTTTTTATTACAAATTCAGCAAGATAGCTGAATTCTACTCCATCCCTGAGAGAACCTTCTCACATGCCTCATCTCTGTAATGGCAGGTGCAGAGTTTCTATGCTAGTATGGAGCACTATTACCGGAAATTAAATTATATTTTATTTTAGTGGAGCCCAATTTGGGACAGGTTTAGAGACTGAGGGAAGAAGCTGTATATAGCAGAGGCATTCCCATAAGACTGAAATGAAATGGATGATACAAGACAAGACTAAGATGAGAAATATTATGTATGATTTGCTCAACTAATCTTCTTGCCTAGATCTTCTTTTTCTTGGCATCTTTGGAAGATTCACTTTGGGTTCTTCCTCTGATTTGGAACTCCCTTCTTTGAATAGCCAACATTCCTCTTACCTTTCTTCCTCTTCTTCTTTTTTCAATACTCTGTTTAAAACACTGCATTTTCTTTTATATGCACTTTAAAGATCTTCTAGATTTTGGGACATTGTTGTTGTTCCTGTTTCCTCTGGGGCTTTTTCACCTACTGCCTTAAACTTCCAGTTAAGAATATAGGAAGCTGCCTTATACTGAGTCAGAGCATTAGTCCTTCTGGCTCAAGTAATGCCTATTCAGACTTGCAGCAGCTCTGCAGGGTTTCAGACCTGAGACCGAACCTGGGACCATCTGCATACAAGGCATACAGTGCTCTACCACTGAGCTATGGCTTTTCCCAAATTGTAATGACTGGGGTAAGATTATGAACCTGTGGCCAGGGAATTAGCTTCTAAAATACTATTGCAGAGCACCTAGTAATATAGGAGACTTCCAAGTAAAATGAAGATGATTCTGCTGACAATGAAGCAACCATCCACGGTGGGTTGAACTTGTGGCATTTGGGTATTGGGAGACCTACCAAGTTAAAACTATGGAAAAATTCATTGACTAAACTAACAAAAATGTAAATAAATAAAAATAGCCATCCCTCAGATGTAACTTTGGTTTGTTTAAAAGCAGAATAAAAAGCATCTTATATTTTTAAAAGAATGAAAGCCAGAGCAATGCACATGGTTTCCAATCTGGCTCAAACTAGGTCACTATTTCTTTGCTAACCTTACCTTACATGAGGGTTAAATGGGCAGAGGAGCACAACCATCTCCTGCTTAAACTCCTTAGGGAAAGAGCAGGATGACAATAAAATAACAGCTACTGTTCTCCAGGCCCATGCCTCAAGCAGCTGTTTTCACTCATCTGAACACACTGTCGGGCGATCTGGATGAGTTAATAATTCCTATTATTATTGACCCACTTCATTCTATGCTTTGCAATTTAGTTTATAGAAATTTCACACTACAGATTGTTAAGTAAGGTTGAGGCCATTGTTAAATAATTCATCTGAAGGCCTGGGCCAGGGCTCAAATGACTAAGCGTTTTGTTGCCAGAGTGCAGTGTACAGAAACACTAAATCCAGAGTCAGCTGAGGTGAAAATGATAAAGCAGATTACATCTGGGAGGGTGAATCTACTCTGCTGTGACATATAGAGGACACCACACTATAAACAGAAGCTCAGGCAACTCTCCAAAGCAAGAAGGCTATTATGGGAAAGAGAGAACTGTCCACCCTAAGGAAAAAAAGGAGTCTCATAGGGTCAAAAATTCTGGCAGCCAAATCCAAAGTGCAGATGAAAAGGTGACAGCATCCTTCCATGTAAAATAACTGGACAGAAAAGACAATAACTATCAATGTGTAGTTGTATTTTCTCAGTTGAAAGAAGCAGATTTCTCATTGGGTCAATATGCCAAACATCCAAACATGTGGTCTATAGACAGATGTATATTGTGGAGGTAAAAGGAGGTCATTGTCTTATTCAATAGCGTCAATTTGTCCTTAGCTTCCAGAGTCACAAAAGTAGGATTGCAGGGTCTTTTTCTATTTTCAATTAACCGTAAAATGCAACAAAGTATTTTGCATAACAACAAGGAAAGAAATGAGGAAGAGAATAGAGTGGCATCAGATAAAGGAGAGGTGATCACACCAGTGCTTCTATATTCACTTAATAATAATAATAATAAATTTTTATTTATATCCCGCCCTCCCCAGCTGAAGCCAGGCTTAGAGCGGCTAACAACAGTAAATTAATACAGCATTCTAAAATCAATTCATTATAAAATCAGTTCAGATCAAATTAATGGCAACCATTGGGCTAGAGATCTGTGAGGAATTACTTACAATCTGTCCCAAAGCAGCAGTATTGCCTGATATCACCAGTAATCTACGAGAATGGTATATTGAGCTGCTGTTGGGGGTGGAAAAGTTGCACTTGTCCTTTTGCTTCCTCCCCCAGCAGTTCTCTCTCTTCTTCATTTTGTATAACAGCAGGTCAAAGTCCTGACCATAGTGTCATGGAATCTGACCAGAAAGTAAATGAGACATCTTGGATCCTTCAACTTATTTTAGGTATCTCTCCCGCTATACATAGTGTTCTCCTGACTCCGAATAATCCCTCTCAAGCCACTCCAGCTGAATGTTACAGTCATAGCTTTTTCAATGCACAATACCAATTTTGTCCAATATATTTTAAAAGATCAGATGGAGAGAGAAAGACCAAGAAGGATGTCATGTCACACAGAACGCTATTGCCCATAAATTAAGCACAGTTTACCGTCTCAGTATTTTATAAATATAAAAAAGGAAAACAAACAAACAACACAAAGATACACAGCTCCAGACCGAGTATGGTGTAAAACATCAAACTAGGAAATAGAGAAACCTGCAGAGCAGAAAAACTGTTTCATGTCATATCCCCCTCCTCTCCCACACCTTCAAGGATGATCGGGCACATTACCCATTTGTAAAAGGTAAAGGCAAAGGACCCCTGACCCCAGTCGTGAACGACTCTGGGGTTGCGGTGCTTATCTCGCTTTATTGGCCGAGGGAGCCAACGTTTGTCCGCAGACAGTGTTTCCAGGTCATGTGGCCAGCATGACTAAGCCACTTCTGGCGAACCAGAGCAGAGCACGGAAACACTGTTTACCTTCCCACTGGAGTGGTACCTATTTATCTACTTGCACTTTGACGTGCTTTCAAACTGCTAGGTTGGCAGGGGCTGGGACTGAACAATGGGAGCTCACTCCATCGTGGGGATTCAAACTGCCGACCTTCCGATTGGCAAGCCCATGGGTAGGCAAACTAAGGCCCGGCGGACAGATGCGGCCCAATCACCTTCTCAATCTGGCCCGCAGACAGTCCAGCAATGAGCATGTTTTTAAATGAATAGAATGTGTCCTTTTATTTAAAATGCATCTCTGGGTTATTTGTGGGGCACAGCAATCTGTTCATTATTTTTTTTCAAAATATAGTCCAGCCCGCCACAAGGTCTGAGGGACAGTGGACCGGCCCCCTGCTGAAAAAGTTTGCTAATCCCTGGAAACCCAAGGCTCAGTGGTTTATACCACAGCGCCACCTGCGTCCCTTTTACCCATTTGTAGTAGTTACAATTACTTTTGTCATTGTACAATGAGTTCTGCCATTTCCCCACAATTTCTGTCCTTAAAGCTGCTCCCCCAAATTGTGCCCTTACTGCATGGTCCCTTCTGCATGCCAAAAAGAGAGAGAATGGGTGCTATCCAACTCGGAGTCAACCCATTAAAAGCTATGAACTTGGTTTCAACAAGTCTACTCTGAGTATGATTAATGCTGGATATCACCTGATAAAATTAAAGACGAGTCATTAGTTTAAAATATGCCTGAATCAAACATCCAGCTGCCCTACTCTTAATACCTCTGCACACCTCCAATTGCCCCCCCCATACTTAACAAAACAAAAAGTTGTTGCCTGCTACAAAGAAGGAATTCCCAGAACTAGGAAACCAATGATTTGGAAAGCTCTCAAGCTTCCATCACAGATCACCTGCATCTCAAAGTCTTGAAGAGCCCTCTGTTGGTTTCTTGAGTAAGTACAACCTTTCAAAAAATTCAGTGATTGTTCATGATAAGAGGAAGAAGAAGGTGGGAGAGACAATAATTTCTGTGGGGTCACCTCTTAATTAAAAGTGCATGAAGCAAGCTTTGGAAGGAATATTTTTCCCCCAGGCATACATGTTCAGGAAAAACAACAACAGCTGGTGTTAAAACACTTTTGTTACATGCCCAAGCTGTTGTTACTTGAATTAGTTTGCTGCTCTTTAGAACAAAACTGTCATGCTAATTACTTTACAAAGGGCTTAGCTCAGAGATTTCAAGTTACCAAGAAGGAACTGAATCAATCTGCCATCAGTTTCCTGCAAGGACAACATAGGAAAAATATATGTATCCATTTTAAAATTTGCATTGAATCCCCTCCCCCACCCGCACACAATACTCACACTTTAAAATATTTCCTTCTAGTTACCTACAAAGAGGAGCTTTTCAGATTAGTTGTGATTAAGGCATTGTCCTAGATCATATTTTCCAAAATCATATGCCACTAATGATATGAAAGTCTCCCATTCCAAATAATAATAATAAGTTTGGTCTGAAGCTGTGCACAGAGTTCATAAGGGGAAAGCTTCAGGATGAAGTATCAACCAGGAGTTGCTCTACAAAGAGTGCTTCTGATGAGCATTCAAATGCACACAGGGAGCTCCACAGGTCACCAGCAGAGAACCTTTGGCGCTCCAGATATTATTGGGCTACAATTTCCATCTTCTTTGAACATTGGCTGTGATGGCTGTGGTTGATGGGAGTAAGAGTCCAATGTCATCAGTAGAGGACCACAGTTTTCCCATCTCTGCTCCCTACAGTGTAGCACCCTGCATTGTGTACACCATGTCATGGAGCTTTTTTGAATATTAAAGTAAAAGGAGAACCCCTGACACTTATTTGAATTCCTATGTGTCCAAGAACAGCTAGGTGAGATCTCCTTTGTTTTAACATGCGAAAGAAAAGAAAGGAGACAGAAAGTCTATGCTGCAGCCTTCTCTCTGAACCAGAAGAACAGAGAAACTGCACTGAACTCTTCCCTGCTGTTCTCCCACCAAGCTAGCTGCAATTTGGCTAGGTCATTTAAACTAAGGCTGTCTCATACCTTACCTCGGAGCTCCCCGTAACTCATGAAAACCCCAGGATCCTAGATTACTGCCAGCACAGGGGAAACATTGCCGAGCAAGATGACCTGTGGGAGATCAATGCACTGACTTTTTCTGGGGTAAAGTGAGAGGAGGATCTCAGTTTGATACAAATGTTTTTGCTGTGCTGCAGTGTGACAGAAGAAGCAGGTGGCAGCCTGAAGGATATTATGCTGAAGTCCATTAGAGCTGTAGAATCTCCACCCTTGATGTGGGGGAGAATGATTTGTGGTGGCTTAAGTGTCCTATATTATATTTCATCTACTACACTTTCTACATTCCCACATCTGAAGTGAAAAATTATTAAGCCAGCAACAATACGTACTCAGATCCAAGCAGCAGTCAAAGCAAGGGAATTACAACAGTTTGGATACTCAAATACATAAGTGTTTAGCTATTGAAAATGAAGCACTTAGGGCATTCAGTCTTCCATACCTACATTGGCACAGGTTACAAGACTGGGGACAAATCATACAGTTATTAAAATTAGACATTAACAGAAATGGTCTGCTTTGGAGTGTTTACCAACATCGTTACGTAGTACAATTCTCCATTATTCTGTGAAGTAGAACCAGCAAGTTATTTTCCGAATAAGGCATGGCCTGCAAGCCAGAAATCAATACCTCCGATGGTGTCTTTTTCAAAGTACATTGTTAGTATGTTACAGAAAAATGTTGTTTAAAAGATTGTTCCTGTTACAGGAAAAGTATGTCATTAAGATTTGCAATAAAAGGTATCAACAGAGAAATTATTAAAGATGTTCCAGAAGGTGGGAGGTGGGGCAGAAATGATGGTGACTCCTCATTGCTGTGCAATAGCTGTTGACTAACCCATTTTTAATTGCCAGCATGAATGATATATGTACAGCATTATTAAAATTGTGAATCTTCTAAAAACGATGAGGTCTTTATACTGCAAACACCTTCATCAAACAAGTTCTAAGAAATGTGAAGTATAACGAGTTCCTACATAAACAATGACATTTCAGAAGTCTTCTACAAAATAAAATACACTATACCTATTTTCTGTTCAGAGGGCTTATATAGTACACTAATAACCAAAGCAACTTATTTCCTATTTGAATGGGTTTAAGGTTCTTCTTCTTATTATTATTATTTATTGACTTTTCCTCCATGAACAACCATTGTGGTGGGGATTGATATACATCTGAAAATAGAATTGCATTCTGATAGCAAAATATGCACAGCGGACACACACGACAGCATTAATATAAACAAGCTACTGTGTTTTATAACATTTTTGTCTAACAAGAGTCAAGGAGAAAGCTGAAAGGTGACTATAGCATGTTCTACAGTTGGATACCCTAGTCTCACTTATTTGTAGTAGGCAGGCTAGATGGCCAGCTTATGGCTGAATAATGTACTTACCATCCTCAGTGGGCACATAAATATTCAGATACAGGCAGTCTTCATTTTGATCTTGAACATACGTCATCACAGTATCCAAGTTGGCAGTAAACCAAACAGGCAGCATGTCGTTGAGCAGTGATCTCTCATCCAGATACTGTGGGCAGACAGCAGCAAATTGTGTGGCATTCCGTGTGCCGGTCCAGGAGGAAGGAGGCTCCGGGGGCTGGAATCGTCTTTCCCCAGTTGGAGGAGAAGCATAAGGAACTCCCAGGTATTGCTCCACAGGACCAAGTATTTCATTGGGCAAAGGTGTTCTTACACCACGTATTTTGCCATAATTCGTGGTTACGACTGGGTATTGTGCTTGTCCATCGATAAGCGTAAACCGTATCGCTAGAGCAGTTATCCAGAAGAGGAAATTAGAATTCAACATGACACAAACAGGAGTAAAGATCAAAGGCAGCCATAAGAGTCCCATTGGCCTTGACATGATTTACATCAACATTCGCAGGCCTCTGTCTTCCACACCCAGATGGAGAATCAAATTAGTCAGGAAAGGGCAAAAAAGTGAGGGGGGGAGGGGAGTGTGCAAGTGGGGGGGAGGGGAGGGAGGAGTTGACCAAGGAAAATAAAATAAGGGGCAAAAACAATCTTGCCAAGGCAGAAAGAAGCCCCCAAAATGAGTGTCGTATGTGTCTCAGCAGAATGACCATAGACAGATCCCCGTGACACAAAAAGCAAGGGAGTTCTTTTGCTTAAAGCCCATCCCTTGGGTCTGCTTCTCTTTCAGTGCTGATATCACAATCCAAGAATCAGAAGTGGCAAGATGTTCAACATTTACTCTGCTACGTTGGCAAGGTGGCTCCTTCCAGTTAACTCCAGCATGATGAATCAACCTGTGCGATAAACAAAGAAGGGAGAATTAACATACACTCTGCTGCTGACAATATTTTAAAATAAATCTTCAATTTGTTTCCCTGCCATTTCATCACCTCCATCCATTTCTGCTAGATTAACATCATGCTGCCATTTAAGGATATAGGAATTCTCCAATGCCTATCAGTCCAGTGGGACATACAGCTAATGAGAAATGCTTGAGTAGCACACCATTAAACGGTAGCTGCTATCTCCACTGGGCAGTGACGCTGCACATTTCATTTCTCAGCAGCTATATAACTAGCTGCAGAACCATCTGCTGTCTGTGTATGTGAAAAAACAAATTTTAACTTAGAGAAAATTTCAGTGGCATTGAACAGAGGGGACTAGCTTTGATTACTATTTTGTGCACTGACTATTTATTTACATCACTGCTTCTAAGGGGCTCAGAGCAGCATATATTGTGTCTCCTCCCCATTTTAAGCCAGAAGCATTATGCTGAGTGTGACTAGAACAGATTTGACTCCAGGATGCTGTAGTCCAACATTTGAAGTCCAATGAGTATCTACTTCAGCACAGTGGGTTGTAATTTAGGGTGTTTTTGTGCATTTCTCCCCCTTTCCTTGGCTTGTTTCAAGCAAATGCAGAACTGTTGCTGACTAAAATGTAGATGTGGTGTTGAAAAAAAGTTCTCTTACTTCTCATTAACATCATTCACATGCATACAATACTAGTGAAAGAGGTCAAAGGTGGTTTTAGTCTCATGTGTGAAAATGCATTTCACCTCTTGTCCCATGCAGAGTCAACCTCAAATCTGAGTATCTTTCAGAACAGTTTGAGATGACTTGTTTATACTTGTTAGGCTTAGCTATTTGCCTAACATTTTAATTGGGACTCTCAGTGGCTATGGTGGTTGCTCGAGAGTAACCAGGCAGGACTCTGACCTGTCTTTTACAGGCTTTATTCTTGGTGCAAACTATTTACAGTGAAGAGTGTCGTAAATTCATGTCTGTCTCAATCGCTAGCAGAATCTGGGAGTGGTTGGTTTTTGTACCTCCCCCAGCACAAAAGTCCTGTCACCCCCAGCCTTTTCCAACCCTCCCTGTGCCGAAAACTACTGCGCAGAATGGGCGCTGGAAAGGGCGTGCTTCCCGCCTCTCTGGCTTGCTCAGGCTCAGTGTTAAGGCTCTCCCTAGCATCCCCTTGCCCCTGCACTTCCTTCTCCACTGGAGGTAGGGCTTTCCTCCTCACCAGAAGAGGAACTGCTTCACAAGATTTTCGGAGGCTCTCTATAACACAACTGCCCCTCCATCTGTCGTCTCTGAGCTGATGGCAGTTCCCTGACAGGGACATAGGCAGAAGAAGCCTTATTCTGGTACATCTTGCTCTGTATAGTCTCCATTGATCGGAATCAGCTCCCCAGGATTCCAAACAGGGGTCTTTCCCAAAGCTAAGCATGTGTTCTATCACTGAGCCACAGACCTTCCCAGATTATTTCTATCCCTGCCTGCTTCTCTGCACATTTTTATGTATAACCCTACCATGAGACTTTGGAATGAGAAAGCTGAAAGAAAATCTACTAAAAAATAAATAACCAAAGCAAACGTGAAATGTGTTAATTTTTCCATTGTCAAGGAACATGTTGTCATAGCTACTTTATTTTAGCTATAAAATGTACTCAACACAGAAGTGTCCTTTCAAGTTCCTCATTAAGATGCAATTTTCCACATAAGGTCCAAAATATTCAACAAATCCATGCCAGGGTTCTTTAAAGAAGCGAGCACTCAGCACTCTCTATCTAGATAACTCCCTCCCCCACATTTGCCCTGAGGAAGTGGCCTAATTTTAATGTAGGACTTTGCTTACACTGTTAAATGTCAGGACAGTGACAAGAAGTTTCCGTAGCATATAGACTCATATCAAGCTAACCTAAAGGAAAATGTCGGCTGAATTGTATGAATGTTGCATCATGGAATACACAAAAATGTAATATGAGAAACATTTTCAGTCAAAGGAAAAGAAAACACGAGTGATTCCACTCCACTAGGGACAGCACCCCGACTCCAGCTAAAACTAAACTGTATTAACCACATTCTCATACAGAAATTCATTGAGACTAAACTCTAAGAGTTAGATCACTGAGCACATTGGAGCAAATTTTCCCATCTGCTGGGAGGTACTTGACTTCCTCTAACAGTAAACACGTATGCACACAAGCACACACACACACACAAGATTATTGGCCTTATTTGTTTATATATCTTATGGCTTGCTTTTGTGTGGAAGATTGTGGAGTAGGGTTCTTAGGATTCACGGATACGGAATTATGTCACTGGTCTCTCTAGCTCAGTAGAGAATAGAATTTTATTATTACGGTCACAGACCAGTTCCGGGTCACTCACAATATCAGGAAAATCATAAAACACAACAGGAATACATTGAATTGCAATTGGTTATAACAGAGACAATTCAGATATAGCGACAGTTAAAAAAATATATTAAATCTTGATCACTAAAATATAACCTAAAGTTATCATTTAAAACCTTAATCATTTTGGTAGCACAGCTTGTTCCCTAAGTTTTATGGCAGTCGCACAGAATTTGGCCAGAGTATCTCTAGCTCAGTATTGTCTAAACCAGCAGACAATGGCTCTGTCAGTATGTTCTCTTTAGAACCATAACCTTTAATGGGGACATCTTGCCTCTCTTGGTGCTCTGCTTTCTAGAGTCAGCCAATAGGGGAGTTGCCACAAGGATGAGTATGCACCTTTAGGACCAAAATTTGAAGTCCAGGTGAGAGAATGGTATTTACTGTAATGGTGGGCTACCTGAAGCACCTGGTGGTTATTTTGCTTTATGTTTTCATCTTTTCCCTCGAGTTTCATATGAGTGAGATCTCTTAGGTCTCATAATGAACCACTGGAATGCATTGGATACTGTGGGTATTATAATACAGTGGTACCTCGGGTTACAGACACTTCAGGTTACAGACTCTGCTAACCCAGAAATAGTACCTCGGGTTAAGAACTTTGCTTCAGGATGAGAACAGAAATAGTGTGCCGGTGGTGTGGCAGCAGCAGGAGGCCCCATTAACTAAAGTGGTGCTTCAGGTTAAGAACAGTTTCAGGTTAAGAACAGACCTCCAGAACGAATTAATTTCTTAACCTGAGGTACCACTGTAATATTACTGGCATTGGATGTTGCTAACTGACCAACTGGTATGTTTTATGTTCATTTAAACATTTGCCACTGTTTTGAATTAAATGATGTATTTATCATGTTGCATTGCAATGCATTCAAATCACAGTTATGGCATTTCAGTTGCCTATCCTGTGAAATGCTTTGGGCACAGACGTATTTGCGGAAAATGTGGTACGCAAATACACTGACCCTGAATACAGGGATTCAGACTGAAGTCTTTGACAGTCCTACCTGGAGATACCAGTGGTTGAACCTGACATCTTTTGAATGCTAAGCAAGAGCTCTACCGCTCCAAATCTTTCCTACTTAAGGATGTGAGCTATTTCTGCAGCCTGAAGTGCATCCCAGGCAGAGTTTCATTACCATCTGTTGTTTTTTAGAACAGGGCCTTAGAGTCACCTGTGACAGGTCATGAAAATGTTGACCTTTTGCAATTCTGCTAGCAGCTCTGTTGCTTGTATTTACTTAACAGTGAGGGGAAAACATTTCTAAGCTACTCCAGAGCTTTTCACAGCCTTGTTTTAAATGATTGTTATGCCTTCTGAGTTTGTTCAGGAGAACATCCTTTCCTAGATTACCATGCATAAATGGCAGAATGACAGCAACAACAATCTTCCTTCCTCAACCTCACCAAAGACTTTGCATGACACACAGATTAGCTTTGCTTTGTTTGCATCCTCTAAGGCTATGTTTGCCAATGGGTGGTCTTACAGAGAGCCTGTGGCTTCCTGTGTCTGCCTCTCCCTTTTCACAGGGCAAGAGCTGTGGACAAGGAAAGGAATAGATGGCTGGGAGAAGGCAGGACATACAACATGTGGAATTTGTCCCAGTGTTACTTGTCCTGATTATTGGGGGGATACAGTGCACAACTATAAGAATTGGAGCAGGGATGCTCAATGATGTGAACAGTTGTACTTTAACTGCTATGGGCAGAATCAAGGTAGTAACATCTCCCATACAAGAAGGCTCCTGTCTGAATTCTGTCCATGCATACAGTCCTTTACACAGCTGTAACCTCTCAACTTTCAAAGTAGAAAACAACATCCCCTTTGGAAATAAGGGTAGGGGACTTCCACTAAATGCTATAGGCAGACCCAGTACTCATGGGTCCTGAGTACTGATCAGACAAGGCATAGTCCTCTTCTTATTTAACACTTCTGCTATAATTTTTCATTTAAGAATGCCTTGTTGGTTGGCTTGTCTTTGCTATTTACTTTTATTTGCACACACACACACACACCTCAATTTCCATTTGATCCATGAACTAAGCTGTGTGTGTGTGTGTGTGTGTGTGTGTGTGTGTGTGTGTGTTGCATTCCAGTGTCAAGCCAAGTTAATACCACCCTTATCATTCATTTGGATACTAGACAAAACAGTTTGCCTCCATCCAAAACCCTGTGGGATAATGACGCTGACACTGGATTTTGTGTGAGCAAAACAGGCTGACTTATTCACTTTACCCTTCTCTCAGACTTTTCTGAGACTGAATTCAAGAGCTGTAGATTCCAAGCACACATAATGATTACTTAGGAAAGTCTGAAGCTCACACAAGTGTGGGGTCATTTGTGAATTAGGTGTAGATATCCTTGATAGCAATGTACTTAAAGCTTAGACTACAGGAACTGACTGGTAGGAATGAGTTATTATTACTCTTCTGTATACCCATATACTTTTCTACAATCAGTCTGAGTAAGAATAGGAAGTTAAATGGACTCATAGTTTTCCCAGTAAGGCTGCTCCCAGGTTACTATTCAAATAGCAAGCAGAGAAAGGAGATTAAGGCATTGTCATTTCACTGACAGAAGATCCGGTTCTTTATCCTTTTCAATCTAGAATGGATGAAAGACTAAAAATGATCAATTACAGAATGAAATCCAGTATTTCAGAAGTGGTGCCAAAATGAGAATGGGTCTTTTCTGTATGATATATTTCACTACAAAATGTAAAATACAGTAGAAATGCAATTTAATTAGATGAGCAGAGGCTTAGAATACTGTCTTATTCCCCCTACAGGAAAGGAAAACAGATAATAAGGGAAGTAAGACAGAATTTTATTATTCATGGCAAGTCCCTACTAAGAAAACATGCTGTCTCAGTGCTTTTCTGCAATAACAGAGCTAAACCTGTTAAAATGATTTGCTTGACAGCCCCTATCATCCAGCCAAACACATAAAATTTAAAAATGTCTTCCAGTGCTTAATTACATTTTTGCACATCAATGAGCTTTCAGAATTTTAACTCAATTCAGCATCTTTGTTCCAGAAGAAGAAGGAGTCAGAAAACAAAAATAATATTCAGAAGGAAAATATTCTCTTTCCCCACAAAAAAACACAAGCACATGTGCCCATGCACATGTACACACACACATGCTCCCATTTGTTGAAACTTTCAGCAAGTGCTATCCAGAAGAAACATTCCTACAATAAGGATCATACAGACAGCTTTTGGTAGCATTCCAGTTAACAGAACTTCTGTAGCCAACCACCCTCCTTAGTAACAAAAAGCTGAAGGTACCAGGTTCAGTCCCAAGTGATTTGGTAAAAGACTTGATTTTGCTAACTGATAATAGATTTTGTGATTGTAAAGAGTTTTAAATGTTCATAAGTACTAATAAAAATATATTTGTTGTGATAGCACAAGGTTAGACCTGGATGAATATTTCCTCAGAGATCAACTGATTATATAAACAAAACACTGAGCATGTTTAGGCATCTTATTTTGTTTTCATGTGTCATCTTTTTTAAGTTTTATTATGCTCTAGGGCCTAATTCAGAAGGAGTCAGTTGGACCAGATGCAGTAGACTGTGGCATTTTCTTTGCTAGACCAATCTACTGAATTATCACTTTCTGAAACCGTTTTGAAATTCACACCTATCTGAATTTTGCAGTGCAGTTCTCCAACAAAGCAATGTTTCCAAAAATGCATATATTATGGGGAAGTGTGCACAAAAAGAAATATATTAGCGAAATATAACATACCGATAATGCATTATACCAGGGGAAATTACTTGCAAAAATTATATACTTTAGTCAAAACTGCATACAAATCTGTGTTTATTAGAAGAAATCTGCACTAAAATGCTGATGAATTTTCATTAGATTAATCATAATCGTAGTCCCAAATTGCTGTGGAAATTTGGAGAACTGAATTCATAATTGGGGGGAAAACGATAAACAGAGAACTGAAAGTGACAGGTCCATCCATCCCTAGCCACAATAGACGCCTGGCAGAATGCATTCACTAGGAAAATCAGAAGCTCTGTAGTCCTGAACTAGGACATTTTAAGTGGTGGATTAAAAAAAAGAAAAAATGAAATGATCTGGCATCGTTTTTCTATACTATTTAGTGCTTTAGGTTTCTGGCCCCTTCCCAGCATCCTTTAGGATTCTTTATAATCTAACAAAGCCTTATAACTTTTTTTTTTCTTGGCATGCCCTGTAACACAGTGCTCTAGGCAATAATATTTATTTTCTTCATTGCTCAGTGTCACTAAATCCAATAGCCCGTAGCAGTTGGCTGAAACTAGGCAGTGGACAAAAATAACACTTACATTAATCTCCAAAGCTGGTATGAACAAAGTACATGACTCATAGGCGCATGAGTGGCACAATATGGCTCCGATACAAAGAGGTCAAGCGTACACACAGAATTCTAATGGGTGCATATTTTCCTATTCTCTTTGCTGTTTAGGGTAGCTATGCTTATGCAATGGAATCTTTGCACATAGGTGCCTATGTAAATGGGTAGTTTGGCACAGGAGCTCTGTGTGCACATTTCTGAATTTCATTCACTTAGGGTGCCTCCAGACCATTCCTATTTTTCAGGAAGGATTCAATGGCATACTGCAGCTTTAGATTTTTTCAATTGAAGTGGATTAAGTGGTTGTTACCCAGTGCAACTTTTTGAGGTTTGGAAAGTGATGGGGAAATGAATTTAAAAGTGTGGGATGAAGAAATAATTAATAGGATCCCAACCGGGATGGGTGCAGAATCAATATTCATTGTCATATAACTACCCTGTAAACAAATCAGAATGAATGTTTAATAAAGACCAAATTTATTGTGCTAGCAAGTCAGGATGAGTGCTGAACAAACAGTTTGTCTGGAGGAGCTCTTACTCTTTTTAATTCATCATATTTGCATATCATGTTTCCCCTAAGGGCAAATGATTTGTGTTTGTCCCATTTTAAACATACAACATTCTTATGAAATAGCTTCAACTGAGAGATAATAACTAGCTCAAAATAATTCAATATGCATCATGGCTGAGCAGGAACTTGAACCCAGGTTACCATAGTCCCAAGTATTTCTAGCATCTTTAAAGGCATTTATAAATTGCTTAATATTTCAAAAATCTAAGTGGAGTACATTTATGTTAAGAAATGCATAAGAAATGCAGTCCAAAACCAATAAAGCAGCAACATAAAACCATGTAAAATAACAAAACAGGTCTGATAATACGGGTCAAGGAAAGCTTGGGCAGAGATAAGTCTTCACAACACATCTGCAGCAACTGATGATTTGTTATGGTTGGGTCTTTCCCACAGAAGCAAGACAATTAACTCAGGTTTTATTGCTCAAAACACACAAATCACTCTGGAGCTCAGTCACTCAGTGTCGGCTTCCAAGTTTGCTGTTGCTGAGTCTGAGGTAAGCCCCTTCCTCCTCCCACTTTTAAAGCCCCACTTACGCTTCCTTCCCTGTTCACACCTTTTATTAATCTTTGCAAGCCTACACACCTGGGGATGGGCAATTCCCTGTAGCGCTCCCTCTGAGTCTGAGCTACAGCTGTCAGTCTGCATCTTCTCCTTTGAACTCCCCCTTCCCTTCTCCCTGTTCTCAGCACTCTCCTTGTTCTCAGGCTTCTACTGCAAATTGGCTCCTCCTCCCCCTTCCACATTCCTGCCTAATTACCTCCACCTGTCTCTCCACACTCTCCCCCTCTGTCAACAATGGAACACATCTGACGTGGTTGTTACTTTGTGTATGGAGGAGGGATGGGTATTCCACAGAAGAGGGGCAACAGCAGAAAATGCCTGTTTTCAGATCAATGCTCTGTGATATTATGAAGGGCCCAGTGCCCTGAGTAGAATTTTCCACAGATGATCTAAGTGATATTAAAGGTCTATGCATGAATTATTTTAGGTAACCTGGTCCCAAGTTGTTCAGGGTTTTTATGTTAACAAGAGTACTGTAAACCTGACTAGGTAGCTGGTTGGCAACCAATTCAGTTACCTCAGCACAGGTAAAATATGTGGACATCTCAGCAACCTGGCTGAAGCATTCTGCATCAGTTGCAGCTTCCAGATCAATTTCAAGGGAAGTCCCATAGAGCACATTGCAATTGAAAGGTTACCAGTATAAGGATCACAGTGAGCAAGTTATCTCTGTCCAGCAATGGCTGCAAAAGTCACATAGGGTGCTGTGTGGACATAAGGGTTAACCACGTTCCAAGGGAAGGTGTTGTGCTAGGTACCTCTAGCTAAGTACAATTTGTCTGATTCAGGACAGAAAACACGGTTGTCATGCATTACTCAGCTAGAATGCGGATAAGTTATGCAAAGGCAATATAGTCACATAGATAAGTGCTGGTTGTTCTGATTGGTTTTCCCTGAATTATCATACTCTAAATGCCAAGAGAATGCTCTTTTATGGCACAATCAAAACAAATTGGTGGCAGAGAAAGTAATTATACTTGGCAATCATAAACTGACATCCCCAGTATATTAATCAGTTAGCAAAGGTACATTTGGAAAATAGTATGGTAGAAGACCCTGCAATATTTTGAAGACTATTTTGGGCAGAGAACTTGGGGCACCATTTCAGCCAATTTGTCCTGAGGTGTGTGGATAAATTCTTCAACAGTTTCTCACAGTAAATAAGGTCAAAATTTACACTGACAGTGGAACGGCTTAGTTGTCCCCCACCCTCCATTGTTGTTGTTTTTTGTTTGGTTGGCTGCTGCAAATGTTTTGACATGCTGGCAATCATTTTCCATAAGCCACAAAGCCTGGTGTTCTTCTGGGGTATTGGGGGTGGGGGTGAAATTGTGGTCACCACAAAAAATGTTGCTGTATATTCAGCAAAGTGGCCTTTCGGGGATAGTGAGAAAAAGGAAGATATCAGAAACATTCTCAGGAAAAATAACCTCAGAGAAATTTGGGCTTAGCTCCAGGTTGGTTGGTAGGTTTCTGGGCCTGCTCATCGTGTGTTCTTACTCTTTGAGTTTCATTTGGCCTCATCATCATACAGATCGTGCTTCATAACTAACAGACCAGCCAGGATGTGGCATTTGTACAGAATTGCCTGCGATGGGGAGGTGGTGCCCAGTTGGCTCCTGCCTCCCTGCTTCTCAGTTGCTATGCTGTCATGTGCTTTGCAGCATGGGGGTGGGGGTGAGAATCGGTTGCGCAATTGTTAATCAGGTTCCTCAAAGCTTGGAAAGTCTTCTTATTGTTAGCTGTTATTGCTCCAATAATTTCTGGAATCCCAGCATGTTACTGGTCACAAAATGGCTGAAACACCATTTGTTAGGGTCATTTCCCTCTATGCTTTCCCACAGTCAAGCTGGAGGACAATTATTTCTGCCATCAACACAGAATTCAGGAGAACTGACAAGTTTGCTACTGGGGCCCCTAGGAGTGCAACTAATTCCTACAGACATTTGGATCATGAAAGTGACCACATGTGTTTATAGGTTGCCAACAGCAGGGTATCCAACTAACGGCGGTGTTCTTTGGACAACATGAACTCAAGCCAGGCTCAGATATGCCTAAAGAGTTAGCCACAATGTGTTTCCAGTGTTAATTAATTCCCAAATGAAATGTTTTGATATCCAGTAAAATAGGCCAGTAAAATAGGTTTTGATATCCAGTAAAATAGGCTTTCCAGACTCTGCACTGCACTTGATGGCATGTGGAGTGGCTTTCCCTTGCTATCTTCAATTATACATCTCATTGCTAGCACTGTATTTCATGGCAGAAACAACCTATATGTGGTATTTGATTTGACTTAAATGCATTAAATGAAAATTCAGTAATGTCTGTTAGCTGTAAGGAATTGTATTGCAACATTTGATAATAAAACCTACACATTCCCATTCCTGATGCTTCTTAGACAAGAGGGAGGGGAATGAAACCATCTAATCTCAGGGATAGTACTGTTCTAGGATCCATCTAGAATTTAGCATTTCCCAGAGGAGCTATGGCATACTTCTGGCAATTCCTTCACTGATAGAAAGGCAGGCTGGGGACCAAAGGTTTTTAATCAATATTGCAAAGCTGAATAGAGCTGAATAGAGAGTGTGCTTTTCATAAAAATAAATATTTTATTGGTGTGTTGCATTTACTTATTTAAAATTATTAAGAGGGTAGAGATATGTCTGAGCAGTCTGAAAAGGATATACCAAGAACTCTGGCCACAAGTTTCAATATAAGGAATAATTCCTACTCAAGAGTTGAAATGAAAAACGTGTATATTCTGCTAAGAATAACAGTTTGAAGCTAGTAGTAAATTTAAATACAACGTGTAAGTATGATAGTTTTAAGGTAATAGTAAATTTGGACACAACGTTTAAGTACAGAAATAATGTAGTTTCAAATATGCAGTGATATAGTACAAAGGTACATGAAATACCAGTGCACAATAATTGTTTTATACAAGTCTCAATGACAGTCAAAAAGAGTCCATATTATATAAAATCAGGATAAAGAATAAAGAATAAAGGATCAAATAGGGCCAAAACGGAGTATCTGGAGTGTGAATCAGATGTACGACTCAGTAGTGGTGACCAGGACAGGGCCCTGTTTCGGAGTAAACGCCTTCTTCAGCTTGGTTTTTTGAAGACTATAAATCTGTTGGAAATCTATATCTTTTAATTCTTTTATGTTTCTTTTTCGACATGCGTCTTAGATAATTGAATCCAAGTTTTCTTGCGTTTCTCTGTGCGTTTTCAGATTCACCAGGATCTGAAAATATGCACAACCTATGCAAACATAGGCAACTTTGATGATGAGAATGAGATGCCAATTATATGATTTATTTTTTAAAAAATGTAAATACAAACAGTTTGACTGTTATATTGCAAGAACACTGTGGAATGTTTTCTGCTGAAAAAGAAACTCTCTACCTTCCTGATTTACCAAACAGCTGTAACATTTTCTTTTAGGGCACCAATTAACATAATTGAGGTGGATTGCTTACATTTGGCATGGAAATAGACTGATGCAGTTATGTCTCATCAGTTAAAATCATTTTATTGCACTGCTTTGTTCCAGAAGCACTCAAAGTTTGGAGATCAAAAAACATTTTGTCATACATGATGTGACAAATCAATGTTTATGAACTTCTCTAAGTAAACTGAACAATTTTTAAATTACTCACATTATCCCCCCATCAAACATCATCGCCCTCAGTGAAGATAAACGTTATGAACATTTAACAATGTTGCGGGTGGGGAAGCCACAGCCTGCAAAGTTTTAATTCTTAAGTATTTGTCACAGTTTTATCAGTACCATTAAAACATGACTATATTCCACATTTCCCTTCCATCCCTAACATAAGTGATTTCCAACAACATTAAGGTCAACTTAGATAACCTGTTTGAGGATATACCTTAATTTAAGCCACCTTCACACCAAAAGAACAGTGATCAGTACTTCCAAAGTTATATAAACCATTTCTGCAGGACCCATCTGCTATGAATTATTGTGAACACTGGATGGTAGATTTTCCTTTCAATGCATAGAACCAAGTCTAGAAAGCCAATCCAGAGTAGAAAAGATATCCACATATGAAAGGCTGCTTCCACGCATCAAGGCATTTGCCTTCATGTATTTGCCTTAAAATTTCTTTGGACACTGAAAGAGGCAGCCACATTTATCTAGCAAATGCAGGACTCTATATACAGAAACTTAGTAAAGGTAAAGGGACCCCTGATCATTAGGTCCAGTCGTGGCTGACTCTAGGGTTGCGGCGCTCATCTCGCTTTATTGGCCAAGGGAGCTGGCATACAGCTTCCGGGTCATGTGGCCAGCATGACTAAGCCGCTTCTGGTGAACCAGAGCAGCGCACGGAAACACCGTTTACCTTTCCGCCGGAGCAGTACCTATTTATCTACTTGCACTTTGATGTGCTTTCAAACTGCTAGGTTGGCAGAAGCAGGGACCGAGCAATGGAAGCTCACCCCATCGCAGGGATTCAAACCGCTGACCTTCTGATTGGTAAGTTCTTTGCCTATAATGGATTCATTGTGACAGTCACCATCACCAACCAGTTTCATAACACTGTCTTTAGTGATTAGAATTTTCTGTCACTATTACTATGTGCTCCACGTGCCCACAAATGAAATGGGCTACTGTAAAGTCTCTGAGTAACAGAGATACACTAAACTATAGAGATATTAGAAATCTGGGTGCATAGACCATCAGAGAAATTTGAATTAAATTTCTAGAGTTTTGAGAGGATACTTGGATAGATCCTAAAACCAGTCTTTGCTCATGGAAAGATAACCCTCCACTCACAAAAGGGATTTGCTGTTTATGGGAGTGTACTGTTGCTGATGGAAATAGCTGTTCCATGAGTGGAAGAGCATGTTTGGATCCAACCTTCCCCAATCCATCATCTCCTTAAAAAACAAGCAAACAAAATATTATTATGTGTAATGTGGCTTTACCTTAGCAGAAAATTCTTTCATTCATTCATTCAAATCACACCACCATTTTTGCCAATTACCATATTGACTTAAGCCTTTCACCACCTCATGGAAAGCTTTTTCTGAGAGTGGGGAGCAGGGTTCTTCTGGAAGTGATATCTGGCAGTGGGAGCCACTGTAGATAGGAGGGGTTGTCCACCCAAAAGCAGCTTGTGGAAGTGATTTTCACCAAGGCAATGTCACCATAAAGGACAACCCAATAGTGTTAAAAGCACCGGTAAATATTTCAAACTGCTTCATATACCAACTGGGGGAAACTCCAGATGTTGCCAAACTACAGCTTTCATCACCCAGGTATCAGAGCCAATAGTCAAGCATGGTGAGAGCCATGAGAGTAATACTTATAATCACACCCTAAGATAGACCAATCTTATGATCACCATAGGGGGCAAATGAAAAAAAAAGTATAATAATGCCTTGTCTGAAGACCACCTAGTGAGCTTGTGGGTAAGATGAGATTTGACTCACAGATTTCACCATTCATACATTATACCAGCACTCCATAATTCTAGTTTTTATAAGCCCACCCAGCCTCATCTTTGCCTTGAAAAAGATTATTATCTTACATAGCTTACAAGTAATTCATGAGCCTACACACTCTTGATAGGGCAGGTTCTCTTTGGCAGCCGTTAATTTATAATTTAAGGAACCACAACCAAGTATATTCTATGTCTAAGCAACAGCATTCAATTAATAGTTGTAATTTGCCCTGATGCCCTCATTTATTATTGCTGCTGCTTCTTTTTTTGAAAAAAGAAGTTCAGAGTTGTATCCTGGTCTCACTGACCCACCGTAAATTTTTAAATGCACAATTCAGCTTGTTTTGCTCTCTTTTCTGCTTAGATCAGTTCATTTCACGCTCACAGCCTCTGAGCCACTGCATCTATTAATGGAAGCCCTGTCACTAGCAATAATAGCAGCTATGTCTCAGAACATATCACCCCCATCTGTGTCACCAATATATAGACCTATCAAAATCAAAAGCTTTACTCACAGCCACCATAATAATACACTAATACCAAATGTTCTCATGGGCATTATTTTTTGTTTGTTTGAGCTTAGCTAAACAAGGAATAGGACTACCTCAATTTTCTTTTATTGCACAGTATCATAAAAACAATAAAATGATAACAACAACAAAACCATTGGAAAAGAGGAGGAGAAAATAAGGGGGGGACACACACAATATCTTGACCTTTTTCATCCTTTAGATAAAACAACCTAAAAACTTCAGAGAAGGAACTAGTCCACAATGAGATCAAGGGCCTGAATTATATAGTGGTTTAATCTACAATCCTACACTACTTCCATGGAATGTCCAGTTCAACGGTGTTGCACTGCAGCATCTATGACCAGATACTATAGTCATTGAAATAGTGCCTTACAAAAACCATATGAGAAAGAATCAAAGACATAATCTCTGATATAAAAAGTTCAGAGCCAAGTAGAGGATTTTGAGTAAAGTTTCTTTTATTATATTACAGAGTAAGTGTAAATAACCAAAGGGAAATGTTGCCAGACATATAGTATGCATGATTATTTACACACACACCCCCAAAAATCAGAAATCCCCTAACATCTCTATACCATGATCCTGCCACTCTCAGCACCATCCAGAGGCGCTTTTTACCAAATCAAAGAGGTAGAATATTCAGTTATGTCTCATGTGCTTTGACTCCTGAATAAGTGAAAATGATTAAAATGTTAACTGGGTTTTAGGGAGGACTACTATAAAAATGCTTACCAACAGCGTTGCAGCTTTAGAAGCCTTCAAATTCTATCTGTGTGAGGTAGCATGATGCCATTTTAGATGTTAACACATTTTTCCCCTGTCGGAAACAGAAAGAGGTAGAGACTGCCCTTCAGTAAAAGAAATGACAACACGCCATCTTAAATTAATATACCCACACTACTTTTTCTCCATTTTAAAAAACTTTCTATGAAGGTCAAGGTGTCTCCAAATGTTATTTATCAAGGACTCAATCATGATCATGCTTTTTAATTTCATTTCACTCTTCCTTTCTCTCAGAATACCTGGACCTTAAGAGAACCTGTAGTCCTCCCACCATTCCTGCCATTGCCCATGCTAGTTGATGCTGATGGAAGTTGAGTTTAACAGGTTCCTTGCTCTACAGCATTTTGTGTAAGGCATGCATGCTATAAGCATGCAGGCATATGGTTTCTAAGCCAAAGTGATTTCCTTGTAATCATACATAATATTCTGTTCCTAACTTCCAGGTTGTTTTTTAATCCTCGGAAGACAGTATGCCTGAAGCTCTTGGTTCTTATATCCTATGTGCTTTAAGGTTCCCAGTGTAGATTATTCAAGCCGCATAGCCCAAAGCAGATCTATAGACAGTAACAAATTAAACTGTTATATGTAGTTTAAACTTATGTTTATTCAAGCAATGTTTGTCTGAAGAGACGCATTAGACATACATAACTTGAGACAGTGTGACAACTTACTTTGTCATTGTTTTATATTATTTCTGCTTTTTCTGAACTCTTCTTGATCATCAGCTTGTAATTTTTAAGCTTTCTGACTTTTATTTAATCTGCACATCCCTACTTAACCAAATTGACCTTTGCTGACCATTTGCAGTACTTATTTAGACTTAATCTGCGTGAGTTTCAATTGCTCTCTTCTTAACAATCTCAACATGATAAGCATACATAAGAAGGATACATATGCACAAAGAAAATTTCTATGTCAAGTGACAAAGTGGGGTTGAATTCTCATATTCTAAAAATTGTACAAAATACTAAAAAGTAGAAGAGATTTATTGTCCATTTTACATTTTTGAAGGAAACCAATGAAATTGATTAGCACACTATGCTTAACCAAACCAATGGGCCAGTTCATACATCAATCATAGTTTAATCAATCAGGGCTTATTAAATGAGAATCAGGCAAACATACTCTCTCTCACTTGTTCCCCCTTTCTTTTATGTGCCAGCTTCAACTCTGCTGCCTTGCTTTCTTGAAATTACAGTTATATTCAAACCAGGAAACTGTGCTCTAATCTTGGGTTGCCAACTAACAAAGGAAACTAGGATCTGAATTACTGAGGCTATAAATATGAAACATTTAGTAGCTCACTTATATGTTGAAGGCAACAGGCCCCAATCCAAAGCACACAGAGCTGTGTCCACAAGTGGAAACAGACTAGATTTTCTCCTCAGTTATTAAATTGGGATAAGATTTAAGTAATCTAAGTCAACGACAAGGTCAGTGAAATTTATTTTATGTATTTAGCTGTTAAATAAATAAAATAAATTGCAGGAGCATTTGACTTAAGCTATCCAAACCTCCACTATGGAAAGCTAGTTTGCCACAATGTTATCTTCTTTTTTGTACATAGTTATCCCAGTTATCTCTGAGGAATAAAAATCCTATATGATCCAAGTTAAAAAATTTCTAACCAGCTTCCCACGTCTAAAGATGTTGAGCTAGTTTCTGCAAGTGCCCTTGAGATCCACATAAACAGCCAAACACAACCCAAATACACTAATATGGGGTTGTGGTTTTTTGTTTTGTTTTGTTTTCACTAAATATTAGCCTGTTCTTTCAGAGGCCTATTTGAGAAGTCACATCAATGACAATAAAACAACCAGAAAAATCCTTTCCATGTAGCTAGACTTCACTACTTTGGACAGCTCCCTACCCCACACGATTGATTATATTGTTTTAGCCAGCAATATAAAAATGTAACTAAAAAACACAGCAGATCAATAGTAAAGACAAAATAAAAGGTTACTAAAAACAACAATAATTTAGCAAGAATAAATTAACAACCAATACCCTATTACCTTGCAGATTAATCCAATAACAAGCCATTATCTTCAGTTTTTATAGTTGATGAATATTGAAATAGATGCAATTAGCCTAATCACAGCAAATGCTAAAATATTACAACTAACTAACACACAAACACACAGCAGTATTTGTTGGCTTACAAATGTTCAGGCGATCTACATGAGTTACAAGTCAGAACCAAACAGTTTTAAGTCCTCCTGCCTTAACTCCTTAACTAGAGCAACTAATCATTAGTGGGTCAATTTTGTCATAAAATAAGCATATCCCAAACTTTAACTAAATACCACATGTAGTTAGTATGTTACTATACTTTCCTACAGTTAGCAAAACAAAAAAGAGGAAAATTTGTACATCTACAAGCAAGTATTGTAAGATTATTTAATAAAAGATCCTCTGGGTTTCTCCTATTCTGGGACAGATAATATAAAATTATTAAAGTAGCTTTCAAAACTGTTATGGATACCCTTCATTCTTTTAGAAGTTTCTTAGTGAAATTTCCAGCACTGTAGGACAGATTTGTGGTGTTGATTGCTCAGTGCTTAACCTGAACCTGGTTTCTGCCACAGTTTCTTCCTTTTTTGATTAATTTGGGAAGATAGGCACTTAAGTGGCAGAGCCCAAAACTGCAGATGAATTAAGGAGTATCACCTGTAATAGCTAAACAAGTATCAGAAGCAAGTTGACAGGATTAGCTCGTGACTCCTCTGAGCACACACAATTGTTGTTTCAACAACCTGAAGATCAATTGATACCATAACAATTCAAAGCAACGGTATCCACAACAAAACTAATTTAAGGGAAAGCACCTTAGATTTTTCACATATTTTTCCTTCGGATCAATATAGCTTGACTGGCAGATCAAGGACCTTATAAGCCGGAAGTGTAATGTTGGTTCAGCACGGAGAAACGCACTGCAGATGAATCGTGACTTTGAGATTTAAGATTTGGTGCTAAGCTAATGTTTAAGATAAAAGCATAGCTCTGAGTTGTTCCCCTGTTCAGGGGTGGGTTGGGGGACAATTTCTGCTAACTCCCCCTTCCACATGCAATCTTTTGGCAGTGTTTTATTTAATATAATTTGAATTCTATGGAATACAAATTGTAATACAGTAAAATGCAATATAAGAAATATACGAAACATTAAACATACAATTAAAAACCATGGTATCTAGCACACTGTATTACAATTGCTACCACAGGGAGAAAAAAAATACATGACCCATCAAGACTATTGGCAATTTTCAAGTGGTTTGAGAACCAGTGATTACACAATGGGAAATGGGAAATCCACCTTAGCCGGATTAAGAGGTTTGGATAAAAAAAAAAAGGACAGGGCTATAGGGAATGGGAAAGCAGTTCAAAGAGCATAAACCTTTTGCATATATGTAGTTCCTTAATAAATCATTTTATATCTACAGTGACCAGCTCCTCATTACAGAGAAAATGAAAAAGAAATATAAGGGATGGGAAACTGTGGCAAAAAGATGGAATGTCTCAAGGCCCCAGGAAAGCTGAAACTCATTGGCAATGCAGCAGAATACTGGGGGGGGGGGGGCAGAAATTCATTATCTATATAAAAGCCAGAGAAAGCAAGTTTCTCATAGGCATCTGGTTGGCCACTGTGAGAGCAGGATCTTGGGCTAGATTGGCTACTGGCCTAATCCAGCAGGGCTCTTCTTATGTTCTCAATGGGTGGAAAAGATGTTCCTGGAGAGAGAGAGAGAGAGAGAGAGAGAGAGAGAGAGAGAGAGAGACATATACCATAGCACCATAGGATGCCATTAAGCTGGTAGGAACAGGCTAATTTTCAGTAGTTCTAAACAAATTTAAGTGGCACCTCAGGGCCCAACAAGAAGAGAAACAAATAGAATTCCTTACGAACCTTAAACTGGTGGGCCAGCCATGAAACTTTGAGGCCCTAGGTCACTAATTAAGTATTTGATAGTGTTGGGACTTTCAGACTGTAAACTTTAAAAATATATAACTCCTGGGAGACCATGATCTGATTTCAGAAACGATAATCAACTTGAATGATTTACTTTTATAGTAGAGAGCAGAATGCAAGATTTAAGAGGGAATGAATTCCAAATGTTTCAATTGAAGCAGTAAGTGCAGGTGGAGGCCCAAAGTCACCCAAGCATGGCAGGGTCAGGCTTTTGCAGAAGGAGCATTCCCAGAGGAAAGGAATTTAGAAGAATGTGACCACCACACATCTCTGGATACAGAGTCCATAAAGATAAGTGAACACAGTGTGGAGGCAGTCACAGATCTAGAAAGTGTCCAGCCATAGGTAAGTGTTGCAATGTATACAGAAAATGAAACTGTAGCAAAAGCAGGCTACCAACAGGAAGAATTCTACATCTGTACCTTGGTATCAACAGACCAGAGAAATAGACAATTCCCTTAGAAACAATGGGACTGGAGTGCAATACAAGTTGGATATTAGAGCCAAGGCAAATGTGATCTCGGATGTAGTTTCTCAAAATGTCCTTCAAGAGAGAGAGAGAAAAAATGTGAGGAAAAACCTGTGAGGGTTATAACCAAAAATGTAAGACTGAGAACTTACAATGAGACAGTAATTCCACACAGAGCTATCTGTGAGTTGGAGATGATATGCCAAGATCAGGGGTCATTTTATTTGTGGCAGTATATGGAAACATAGAACCAGTGCTGGGGCTATAAACATGCCTTGCTCTGGGACTAATTAGAAGACTGCCATGGTAAGCCAAGTGAACACAAAACTGATTTTTTTAAAAAAGATTTTGAGGGTATATGTAAGATAGACAGTGTATAAAATCCAAATAATAGAGCCAAATAACCCCTTGCAAAGTTCTTTGGCTTTTTAATATGTTACCTCAAAGAAACATTACCAGACCAAGGGCTACAGAGAGCTCCATAGAGGGCATCAACCATCAAAAGCATGCCTCCTCTCCAAGACAGAATATTAACATTATGGTTTCTAGGCATAGTTAACTTTGTAGGTAGATCAAAATCCAAACTGAAAACACTTTAGTGAGAAACTCTTTAACAGAAGACTTACAACCACTATGGACTCCTGTGTTACCATCAAGATAACTCAGAGTTCTTGTTCATTACTTATTGCTGTTCTGAAAGAATAGGGAAGAGGCAATAGAAGTATTAAGCAGAATAGAAAGGCTACTGTTCATGGACCTCTGCTTTACAATGGTGACTTGGACAACCTAAAGGAGGGAGTGTTCATGTCAAGGGCATCCTACAAGGTGAGTTTTGGAAACCTGACCCCAACACTATATATCACTAATTTTTACTTGACACCTAAAAGCAAGCAAGAATGTAGCCAAACTTCCTTCCATCAGAATGCACTTCTATACATAGCTGTCAACTTTTCCCTTTTTAAAAGGGAAATTCCTTTATTCCGAATAGGATTCCTCGCAAGAAAAGGGGACAGTTGACAGCTATGCTTCTATAACTGTGGTGATACCGTTGAGAAAGCTGTTGTATAGCCTGCAGAATGGGATAGAGATTGCTACTGAGCCCATGGCAAGCTAGCTATAAACAGGGAACCAGAAAATCTACATCATCCAAGCCCTTTTCCTGTGGCTAACATGCAGTATGTGTCTATGTATGTGAGTGAGTGAACACGTCCTTAAAATGACATAGATAGGGAAACAAATCAAACCATCTTTGGTGAAGAAGTGTAGATTTGTATCTTTGACTTCAAAAGGGTACAGGAATCCCCAAAGGGACTTCAGTTTGATCCTAAGAATGGCTGCAGAAGCAGATAAATGTCTAAGAAAGGATGTTCCAACAGATGCACCGGAACTACCACTGCAAAGCATAACACTGTACCAGTGCTGCAAGGTTATCATGTCAGTACTACAGAAAGATGTGCCAGCACAATAATTTTGAATCAGAATGCTACCAAAGTTATTTAAACAAATGACATTCCAGTAATAAGGCCCTCCCATGCATGCCCATGTTCCTTTAACTGAAATTCTTAAGGACATCCAGGGACTTGAACACAGCCAAGTTGGGTTTGAAAAGCTTTTCCCTGCTTTTAACAGCATCCCATCTCAGAAACTTCAGTGGTGCCTCGCAAGACGAAAATAATCCGTTCCGCGAGTCTCTTCGTCTAGCGGTTTTTTCGTCTTGCGAAGCAACCCTATTAGCGGCTTAGCGCTATTAGCGGTTCAGTGGTTTAGCGGCTATTAAAGGCTTAGTGGTTTAGCGGCTTAGTGGCTAAAAGGCTATTAGCGGCTTAGAAAAAGGGGGGGAGCGGAAATAATCACAAAAATTGCAAGACTCGCAAGACGTTTTCGTCTTGCGAAACAAGCCCATAGGGAAATTCGTCTTGCGAAGTGCATCGAAAAACGGAAAACCCTTTCGTCTAGTGGGTTTTTCGTCTTGCGAGGCATTCGTCTTGCGGGGCACCACTGTATATTTTTTCAAACTTCCTTTAGTTTCACCAGTGGCTCTGCTGGAAGGTGAAGTTCCAAAGCAGGTTCGTGTTGAAATCGGATCAAATCATTATTGTTACAGTCAATGTGCAGCATGCGGTCTTTTGTTAGGTGGATTAATGCTGTGTGGAAATGGCATTGGGCAGCAGCTGTTTAGTGAAGAGGGGATGTTGTGAGGAGTCTGTGGGAAGGATTGGTCCAAGCATGGCTGGAACCCTCACCCTGGTTGCCCAGTGAGACCTTGCCAGATTGGCTTGCACCACAACAGGGTGCAACACTAGGCTACTCCCATGGAATGGGTTTGGCACAATCCAACCCCAGGGGATCCCATTCCACCAGAAAGGAGTGAGTAGAATGATGAACTGCTCCTGGCCCTACTGCCATGACAACACTTAACCTGCCTGCTGCAGTCAATAAAGATTTGTCCTGATTTCTTCCCTACACCTGGGTTAAAAATGCACCTCCCAGGTCAAACACAAATATGGACCCACACTTGCAGAATGAAAGGTTGTGATCAGCACAGCACAAGGGCTTATTGGTGAATGACCACATTCCACTGGTAAGTATCTTTTTAGCTGATTCAGAAGATCTCACAAAACAAGAACTGTTAAGTGCTTCTCACTCTTGTTTTAATGTTTTGAGGGAAAATGGTGGTGTCCAAAGCAAAACTAGCCAGTATCTACTCCAGGAAATGTTTTGATGCTCTTGTGTTTAGATCCCCTCCCCTCCTACCACCAGAAGAATATTTCCTGCAAATAAATCTCACCTGAATAATCTTGAGACCAATAGTGGGTCCAACAGTCAAGAGGTTGGTTTCTGTATGTGGGAGAGACGAAAGTGAGGGGCAGATGGGGCTCATCAAACTGGGAAGGTAGTCTATATAGGAGAAGGAAAACGCTGATCCAAAATGTCCACTGCCTTGCAGGATATCTTTGGAAGAAGCCTACACAAATCTGGAGTGGAGTCCCTAAGACAGTTGGATGGTGCCAAGCTGGTGCCAGATGTATTGTAATGTTTTTCTTTGGACCATATCAGTGAAGCTAAGAGGGGGGCCTGGTCGTCTGGGTAACCCAGGACCTCCACACACAGTGCGTAGGCTTGTGCTGCAAGGAGGTCACTTGGGTGCTGCTAACAGTGGTTTGACTTAACTACCGGAAGTGCACTCCATTGTCTCTTGAGACAGACAAATGTCAGCAACAACAAAATAAAAATTATAGTGGCTATTTAACACCAACTTTGAACTGAGAATACCACTGCTTGTCAATTCAATATGAGAAATTATAATTGATATTTAGTAGGTTTTTTGCAGAATATGTGTGACTAACTTTGTCCATTTCTATTTTAAAAACTCCACTAGAATATTAGAAAAGTGGTGTCTAAAGGCTAGATGAATTGCAGAATATCTGCACATACTAATATAGTTTAGATAAAACTAAAAAAGTTATGAATCTTCATTACATAGATCCTTTAATCACTATAAAATGAATACAGCACTTGAGATTTTATAAATATGCATTCCATGATTAGAAAAATCCTACTCCCATCTCATCAGTCCATTGTTCAGTTTTGCAACCCATTATTAAAAATGTAGCATTGACACACTTTTAATTAAAATGAAAAATGGAAGCAGCACAGAATTCCTATGATTCATATAAAAAATAAAAACAGGTGCTTGAGCCTTAAAGATGTAATTCATTCTGTTCTCATAAAATATGTAAGTGAATATTTGTCTCAGGTAAGTGCATACCACCACCCTCATCTGTTCAGCGTGGAAAGGGCAGTTCTGAGCTGTACTCTATGTATTTGGGCCTTGTATCTCCCTGGCCACCCCTGAATAGCCCAGTTCACTGGTTACTTTCTCATACCATCATGGTGCCAGGTGTATATGAGGCCAAGATGGCTATGAGCATCTGAAACAAAACCTGGCACCAGGAAAATGTTCCTGAAAAGCTGAGAACACCCAGGCACCTAACATTTGTTTACTGCTGTGACAAATGGTTCATCATACATTTAAATCATTGTCACGGTGGCAATGACAATAAAGAGTATGATAAATTGTCACAAAAGTCAAACCTTCAGAAGATGGAGGCATTGTGGGATGGTGGTTCCTGTGTCAGGAAAACTGGCCAACTGCTTGTTCTGAATGGTGTTGCACTCCATTCATGCAGGAGAGGACTACTGATGGCTATTAGCCATGATGGCTATGCTCTCCTTCCAGAACTAGAGGCAATAATGCCTCTGAATCCCAGTTGGTATAAACCACAGAAGGGGATGCTGCTCTTGTGCTGGAAACCTGTTTCTGGGTTTCCCATGGGAATCTGGTTGGCCAATGTGAGAACAGGATGCTGGACTAGCCTGACCAGAGCCTCTTCTTATATTTCCAGCACTTACTGAATACTTTTTCCCAGTAGAATTTTTAAATGAATTCTGATTGTAACTTAGTCATATTGTATTGGGTCTCCTGTACAATATTTGGAGATGACTGGGATTAAGTGATATGCAGATTGTTGAAATAAATAAAAATAGTGTTTCAATGCTGAAAGAAGATGCATTAAAAAGGATATATGAATACATTCAATGAGACACTTTGTTTGAATGGGAATGTTTTCATAATATCATCAGGGAGGTGTCTATATTTGAAAATAAAGGTTTGACAGACTTGCTCAGACAAAATTGAGATATCTCAGGACACATATCAGGTATTGAATCATAAGTCCCGAAATGATTGCATCAGTCTGTTTGCTTCTGGACGTCATGCAGCTCCAGCCCAGACAGCAGAATCCATTAGACATTTAAATCTAATCAAGTGTTTGCCTACTATTTGGCATACAAAATATCTTGTTAACAGATGGAGAAATTTGATCTCTCAACCCTCAGGCACTCCTGTCAACGTCGTAGCAGAACATATACATTATGGCAATTTCTAATAGACCCCATCCTGACTTTACCAAAGCATTTCCCAACCATTTCACATTAGGCATAACATTTAAACACAGCAAGCTCAGAATAACTGTTTGCAACACACTGCTGTGGCTCAGCCACTTCTGGGTAATCATGAATGTTTACACTTGTCCACATATAGCTGTTTCTTAGAAGAAGCACACATGCAGAACTTTGAACTGAACTGAGTAACCATTTAGCATGACTGCGGCTGTGAAATTATTTATTTATTAAGACGCCTCCATAACGCCTTTAAACAAAAATGCTCACAGCGAGGTTTATATCAGAATAAGGCAATACAAAACATAATAAGCGTTGAATAATTCTAACAGAGAGTATAAATACAGCAGGATCAAATGCAAAGTTGCCTTTCTGAAAGCCTGACAAAAATGAGGTTTTTAACCTAGTGTGTAAATGAAGATGAAGTGGGTGAAAGAATCATCTCAGTGATGTGATGGAGCCACTACTGTAAAAGCTACAGTACACACCTCATTTAATGTAGGGACCAACATGAGAGGCTCATCTGTTGACCTTAATGAGAACCAAATTGATATGAAAGAAAGCATTCCCTCATATATGTGGACCCCAGGTCTTTTAGGATTTTGAATGTCAACATTAGCACCTTGAATTGAACCTGGAAGATAAGTGGCAACCAACGTAACAGAGAACAGGAATTATATGCAACAAGCTCATTGCTCCATCAACACCCTGGTCACTGCATTTTGCACCTTTGGATCATCTTCAAGAGCATAAAGGCTATTAAATTAGTCCATCCAGGAAGTTACTAGAACATAGATAACTGTAGACAGACTATTCCTGTTCAGAAAAGGCCATAGATGATGAACCAGCCTGAAGCTCAGTGTAGGCACTTCTAGTGAGGTGAAGGCACCAGTTATAAGAGGTTGTTTAAGCATCAAGGCCTCACCAAACCAACCACTACTGCTCCAAAGTCAGACTAAAATAAACCATGTGCATGCATATTTGGATCTCAGTAGAGCTTATTTCTCAGGAAACACACTTTGGGTTGCACTAGAAGTGTGCTTTCAAATGCAATCTCAGTCATTCTGTGTGTCCGTATTACATTGCAGCGGTAGAGAAATTCCAATTGCAGTCTGTTTCATGGCTATCTCCTTTCTAAACAAGCAGCAGAGTTCAGTGCAAAATGCTACGCTGCATCAGGAGGAAAGGATATTAAAATAATGACAGCCAGTAATAGCTGACTGATACTTTTATGACAGGGGAGATGAGATCTGTATCATCCCCAGAAATGGAATATTAAAAATTCCTAAGCATCTCCCCCCCCCCCCCCCATTGCACTGCTGAGAACAAGAATGCAGTAGTCCTGGCAGAAACTAACAATACGCTAGACATATTTTCAAAAATCTATCACATGAAACCCTACCAGTTCTGGTGAATATTACATACTCAGCAATCATTCTATATGAAACTTTCTAGAGTGCACAATACATTGTATATGATCATTTGTTTCCCTTGAGTATGCAATAAGATTACATGGAACACTGGTTAGGAAAACCACAATGAATCATCAACTTTTAAATTTATCTCTTTCAGGAATGGGTCTGATTACAGATAAAAATATTTACACAGTAGGTGTTAATTTTATCCCCTGATTCTTTGGCCCAAGAGCAAGAAAATGATAACTGATACATTTCTGTAGCAAGCAGAAATAGGAATCTGGAGCAAGAGATAATAGCTTGGACTCCTAGTTTTTGGGAGCCTCTTTTCATGAAAGCAGCGTTTTCCATATAGAAGGGGAACCCTAATCCAACCCTCAGAGGCTCCACTCTGATCATCATGGATTCAGTAGGAAGCGCTGAAGTATGAATTTTCAGAATAAGAAGTGTCGAACCCTTCCAAAAGACTGGGATTCTAAGTGTGTTCAGCTCATGGCCAGTATTTTTCTTTTGCAGGAAGCCATTTTGTCAAATAAGATTTCCTTCCTATGCCTGCTTTAAAACCTTCCAAAAAGAGAAGGCTCAAAATTGGCCAACAAAAAGTAATACAGATGAGGAGGTTCCATGCTCAAAACTCAACATTCTGTCTATTGTATAATATTTACTTATGGTACCAGTGGGGTAGGAGAACGAAAGAGATCAAGGCTGATATACATTCTAAAAGGAATAAAGAGCCCACTGTCTGGTCACCAAATGGCTTTATGTGTAACATCTTAAAAAACACTTCATGGGAGGTGAGCAAGATGCCACCAGAAAACCAGGGCTGCTTACCAACCACCATTTACTATTGGGTTCCAATGACTGCTGATATTGCTAATAAGAAACCCAATGGTGAAGGAATTGGTTTAGTATCATCAGCATACAGTTTTCCACATAAGGAAGGAAGGTGGACCGATTCCAAAACTGGTATGATACAGACTGGTTAATACCATACAAGCAACAATGCAAGGATAGAATAAGTGCCAGTTTATTCAGAGATTACTGAACTTCAGAGCTGCATAATACCTTCCAATTTCATGCATGGCCTATGAATGTCTACAAACACAAGACACACAAATTTGGGCTACATACCTTCTGCAGAGAGGTTGCATTATCTAATTTACAGCCTCCAGTGCGGCAGCTTGTCTCTCCAGCTGTGCATAGTTTAAACCATGTTCTACTGATTCAGCACTCCAAGGGATAGTACAAGCTGCTTATTTTCCTTTCATCTAAAGGAGACCAGCAGCAAATATTATACCCAAAACCTCATTAGCTATACAATGTCTACTGAATTGTCCCATCTATACACAGGTGCACTCCTCGTTCAAAAGCAGTCCGTCACCAAGCAAGCATCAAAACAAAAAAATTCCTTCCAGTAGCACCTTAAAGACCAACTAAGTTAGTTCTTGGTATGAGCTTTCGTGTGCAAGCACACTTCTTCAGATACCAAGCAAGCATGTGAGGCCCTGCAGATACAAGGTCAGACAAGCATTGGGGGGCTTCATTTGTGAAATCCCCACTCAGGCCTTGAAGCTCACTGGTTTGCCTTGGGCCAGTCACTGTCTCTCAATCTAACCTACATCACAAGGTTATTTTGGGTAGTAAACGAGGAAGGGGAGAACCATGTACACCATCCTGAGGTCCCTGGAGAAAAATGTGAGATATAAATACAATAAATTAATAATAATAAATAAATAAAGTGGTACCTTGGCTATCAAACGGCTTAGTTGATGAACAAATTGGCTCCCGAATGCCGCAAACCTGGAAGTAAGTGTTCTGGTTTGCGAACGTTTTTTGGAAGCTAGATGTCCGACATGGCTTCCACTTGAATGCAGGAAGCTTCTGCAGCCAATCGGAAGCTGTGCCTTGGTTTTCGAAGGGTTTCGGGAGTCAAATGGACTCCCGGAATGGATTAAGTTTGAGAACCAAGGTACCACTGTATTGTCTTGAAGATACCATCAAAACATGGGACAATAGACAGAGGGTAGAACTCAACTGGTTCTTTGCACTCACAGCAGGGTTTTGATCCAAAGGAGACAAATGATCACAGAAGAGATGGGGAGGGTGATTTGGGCAGGTGCCGCCTGTATCCCCTTAACACCACCTCCCAGGGGGCTGTGGGAATCCATGAGCACAAGGGCACCAATGGGAATCCAATAAGGCTACTTCTGGAATGGATTTATTCACCTAAATAAACCAAACCAAAACTATCGCATCACCATGGGTTTCACTTTAATCTTCATTACCTTAAGGAGTGCATAGCACACTGAAAAGTTAACAACAGCAAAATAATTTCTGAATGGTGGAACAAATAAAAGTGAAAAATCTTTGGTAAAGCAGATATTAGGTCTAATTGTTACATGTAATCCAACACTAATGCAGTACAAGAAAACTTAACAAGGGTTACAACTAGTTAGCTCCATAGCCTGTTATCAAAATCTGACAAAATGTGACATATGAATCTACCTTGATTCAAGCATTTGGGCCACCCATGTCCAGCTCAGTGCTGTTTTGGGGAGAGAGACCAGCAGTCTGGGGTCTCAAAATGGGGATATTTTCTAGCCCTGTTATACTTAATCCTGTTAACCAGAGATAGCAGGGATGGAACCTTCTGAATGCAATGATCTATGGCTCCTGCCTGAGAAGATGTGGAAACTTTATCCAGGGGCAAACACATTGCTGTAAGTGTGTAGTCCACATTGGATAAGATATAACAGAATCTGTAATGAACAATTATAAATTTATACTTCACTCAGGCTTTTAATTTAAATAATATATAGATTTATACTTTTCAGGACTTCAATAGTGTCATTACAAATTTCCATTTTTTCCATTTACTCTGTCAGTCACTCTCAAATATGGTCTTCTTACATGAATCCAACAAAATAGTCCCATTCTGCCCATGAATAAATTGGTGCCTTAAAAAAACACCTTATTTTAATAATGAGTGATAGTGCATTTTTCTCTTCCCTGGGCCAAGTCTTTTTATCAGCTCATTGTGATATTTTCTATCATGTGCTTCTAATAAGAGTTACAGTAATTTTCAAAGCCTGACTCTCTTAAAAGTTTTAACATCTCCATCAAGAAGAAGAGCATTCACAAAATACTGTGGGAGAGAGGAACCTTGGAAATCTCACCACATTACTCAAATGAATCACACTCCAAGTACATTAAAGACAGGGTTGGAATGTGAGCACATTACAGTTAAAGTGCACAGATGTGTTCAGTGTGATGAAGCCATCCTTTACAGAGAGTGCAAATATCTGATTCTGTCAGCGCTGTCATGGCCTACAATTATAGGAATAAATGAAAAGAATTTGGAGGTGTCTTTCAGCTCAGATTAGTCTTTGATACACATCCTGAATCTGTAAACAAATCAAGAGGTTGAAATGACTTCAGAGGTTGTTATCTCAACAATGAACAGTTAAGGGGAGAACAAAGCATTTAAAAATGAGTTCAATATTATTCAAAAATGTAGCAGGAAGGAAAATTATATTGTTCTGTATTTAGACCCCTTTCAAGGCTAACACTTTCAAGGCCAGCTACCCTTTGGTAGGTTGTTATGGATTCTACCACAACTCTCCAGCCAGAGACTTCATCCGTGAAAAAGGTCTGATGCATTGGCATTATCTCTTGGCATAATTCCACCAAGAGCCTTCAAGACATTTTTTTTTCTTTTTTGCCTGAGGTAAAGGACAAGATGGCACCCCCATTTCACATACAGGTGCCAATGGACTGAAAATGTAATCTTGTTTTGAGATTGGTGATGAGACACATTCCAGGGAGCAGCCACCTAGCTTAGAGGGCACAGGGCAGGCTGTCTCCCAACACCTCATGGTCACTCAATGTCCCCAGCATCTGATGTCTGAGATGGTTGCTTCACTCAGACAGCAAGGTCTAACCTGATTCCACTTTTGAGGATGCAATTTGCCAGGATATAAATATTTCTAGGGCAGCATACAGTCATTTGGCTGGCCAAAAAACAATTAGAACTTCTTGTGCTCTGCTGACTCCTTGCCTGACTTCATGCCAGTGGGATGTAGTGGTTAAGAGCGGTAGATTCATAATCTGGGGAACCGGGTTCGCGCCTCCACTCCTCCACATGCAGCTGCTGGTGACCTTGGGCTAGTCACACTTCTCTGAAGTCTCTCAGCCCCACTCACCTCACAGAGTGTTTGTTGTGGGGGAAGAAGGGAAAGGAGAATGTTAGCTGCTTTGAGACTCCTTTGGGTAGTGATAAAGCGGGATATCAAATCCAAACTCTTCTTCATGTTTGCTGCCCATCCCTTCCACTCCTTCACACCTGCCTACAGCACCCTTGGTCCATCTACTGCTGATGCTGGCATTCTGCTCCTTCTTCCTACCCACCTCTTTTCAGTAGATCCTTTGGTTACAAATCTTGGCCTGTCCTACCTATACTTTTCTTCCATTATCAGTGATACAAACCAGCATTCCAAATAAGGCTCAACCATCAATTTATATAAAGGCATTATACCAACTGTTTTATTTTCAGGCCATTTCCTAATAATTTGAAACACTTGAGGCATACCAAGCTGACATTTGCAGTGAACAGTCCACCACATCCCATGATCTTTTTAGTCCTGGGTAATCACAGCCAATTCAAATTTCATCAGCAAATGCATTAACTTAGAATACTTTGCTGCAAGAGCAATGATATCACCTGCTCTTATTTGCAATGAATATCATTTGCCATTTTGTTGCCCTTTCAGCATTTTGGAGAAATGCTTCTGAAATTCTTCTGCCTGCTTTGAGTTTCACCCTCCTGAATAATTGGGTGGCATCCATAAACTTAATAACCTTATCACTCAGTCCTGACTCCAGATCATTTATTAGTAAGTTAAGCAGCATCAGTTCCTCCCAACAAAAATACTTGGGGAAGTCCACCGCTTATTCTGGCCATCTCCTTCCTGTTCTTTAATCATTTTCTGATCCATACAAAGACAAAGCCACATATCATGTGTATCCAAAGTTTGGTGAGGACTCATGGCTTTATCAGAAGCTTTCTGGAGCTTCAAGTATTTACTAAATAGCCCCTATCTCCATTTTCATTGACAATTTTGAATCGTTCTTAAACACTGATTACCATGCAGATGTTTCTAAGTGCGTGTAACCAAAACATAAGGTCCAAAAAGGACATTGGATGCCAGTCTTACATGTGCAGTCCTTCCATGTCTTCACTTTGAGCCCACATGGGTTCAGGGCAATGTTTCAATGGGCTATGGTCTCTGGTCTCAATAAGTATATATAGTAAAATGTTTCACAGGTTCTGTTTGTGCCAAGGATGAACAACCTGCGCACCTCCACCACCACTATGCCACTGCCAATATTATTAGACTCCAGTTCCTATTAGCCACAGTGAGCAAGGCCAATGGGCAAGGATGATGGTAGTGGTAGGTGTAGAGCTGGGGTGATGGAGGAGGTGACTGAAGGCACAGGAGCTGAATGCAATGCTTCAGGCTTCTCTACCCCACCCCCCTCTCTCAAGGTAACACCTCTCCCCATACAACACACCTCAATGACCCTGCTCCATGACCTCAAGTGCTTTTGCTTGGCTGGAACGTGTACATGAACAATGATAATGCCTCTTATTTTCCTGGATAGAGTAATGTGTTTGTAGAAACCTCTGGCTTTTGCATGGCTGGAATGTGGTCTTCTCCACAAAGGTAAACATCACACCTGTTAATCCATTCACTTCAGTGCTGGCCCCACCCACCACCAGCAGGTCATCCCCAAGGTTACTCATGTAGCAGTGCAGCCCTCAAGCTAAAAAGTTTCTTACCACTATTGTAGTGCAACATTAACCGAGGGCCACGGGTTTGCCACCCCCAATATATGCATTTCGTTATGGAACAGGCAGATCAGATAAGGTGAAATAAAGCTGATTATCAAGGGTCATAACCCACAACTCCAAACTTTTTGTTTTCCAAATTGGGCCTTTTGGCAAACCCTTCGTTCTGAAGAAAGCTCTTTTCTTTATGCTGCCCTGCTGTTTTTCCACTCCAGAGTCTTGGAATCACAAATTAAATTACTTTTTAATTTATGTAAATGTGAATTAGGAACAAGAAACTGTCAAAGCTGGTTGCAGAGGGGGGAATTTGCATCCCATTCTTACTTTTGAATATTTCTTTTTTTTTAAAAAAAGTACCAATTTTCTGTTAGAAAAAATCTCAACCATTTCCCTCACAAATTCACATGGTCCCCTGAACAAAATTTTGAGGTTGAAGGAGAGAAGTGTAAGTCATGAAACTCACCATATGGCTTTGGGCAAGTCATATATTTTAGCCTAAGTTGATGAGTTGTGAAGATAGCATGGAATAAGAAGAACTGCCAAAAAACAAAACAAAAAAAACCCACCACTTAAAAACTGTGAACACCAAAGATTGTTGTTCCTAATATTCCTAAAGATAAATGGCAACTTGTTATATTTAGGAATTTTCCATTGTGCGCACACAGTTTTCATTTCCCACCCCCACCTCCTGCTTTTCTTCCTCACCTTCAGATCAACTGAGTGGGTTTTCACTACCCATTATTTCCAGGAATAGTGCCAATGAAATCTCATTTCTATCAGACAACAAGCATTTCCCCCTCCCTTGGAATTCATATCAGGAGACTACTAAAGCAAACAGAACGAGGCCCATTAAAAGGTGAGAGAGCTGAATACATAACCCTGTCAGATGTGGGGATCAAAATGGCTCATAACATAAATGCTTTACAAACATCGCTTCAGTACACCTGAGCTGCATGGTGACAAAGAACAGATGCAGGTTGGACGGAGAGCCCCACTGTGGCTCTGAATGGCTTAGTGATAGTTTTGTGCATTTGGCCTGGTTTTATAACATCACTTTTTTCTTTCTTCCTAGGTTTCCAGGTACTTAGGCATATGCATTGCTAATGAACCTTGGGCACACAAAAGCCTCCTGTCACTCTGTTGTTGTTGTTGTTTTTCCCCCTACACAGAAGGTCATAAAATGGCAGAATGACAGCACCTTCTACGAGGTTTAAACACAGCTGCTGTTCCACACAAGTGGATCTGTGCCACACAGTGGGTGATTTGAACTCCTCAGAGAACAGGCCCTCACCTTTAAAAGACAAGTAGCAGCTGTACTGAGGGCCCATCAAAAACAGCAGTGCACGCTTTCCTGCCCCCATGCAAGAAACGGTCATTTTAAAGCCGTTTCCATTTGGAGACTGCAAGCAAGTGCCTCTTCCTTGTGATTCACAGCTTCGTCTCGCTGACTACTGATGAACTTCAGCTTGGCATCCTCGTATTAAGACAGCCATTTTTGACAAACCTTTTATCATTGTTCTTTTGGAGACAAACTGGCTGTTAAAGAACATGAAGTTCAGTGAACAGATTCAAGAGAGAATTTGTGCAGTGAAGTGGGACACATGGAGTTGGTTTGGTTTTTTTACTTCATAATACAGTCAAAATTCAATAATAATAGTTAATTCTGCTGAGATGACAATAGATACAGTGTACAAAAGAAATTACTTTCTTTTTACCTATCATATATGACAGTCAGTTTTTATTTGCACTAGTTTAATTGAATTATTATTCTTATTTGCCAACACATTTCCTATTCACTCTGGAAATGAAATATTCTGACACATGCAACACATAGATTTAAAGGTAACTGTATTTGTAGGGTAATAAACCAGCCATTTCCCTCATATGTCTAGACTATATTAGGGCCTGGAAGTATTATAGAATTAATGAGAAACTACTAGAAAGAAACAGCATGAGAGACCCAATGCAATTATGATCCAAGGAACAAATGAAATTACATTTGCATTTATTCCCCATAGTTATGAAGAAAGGAAAGGCAATTTTTTACTGAATCATTTCAGAATAAATTTTAACATTAAATAACTTCTTTGGTTATTAATTTCATTGGTATACCACCAAAATGCTTATGCTTGTGTAAATTATTGATAGGTAATTATAGACAGCACTTTTATATATGACGAGTTTTACATGATTAAAACCAGTAACATACACTCCTATACCAGATCAAAGGCCACTCTGTCACTGGAAACAATCATCTATAAACCAATAAATTCAAATAGGAAGGAAAGGTTTCCATCCAGTGAATAAAACAGAATGATACCATCAACCATATCCTGTTCCCAAAATAGCAAGAAAACCATTTATGTCTCAATATCTCTCTGTATTACGTAAGAAAAATACTTCTGGCCTTCCATAAATCTGAGTTTCAAATTTGCACTAAGCTCCATATTGCAGAGATTCCTAAAAATGTTAAGAAAGTAGCAATCCAAGTTACGTCCACATGAAAATGCTGCCAAATTGCTACGCCCTTTTGCCCTTTCCTTTCAAGCCACACTATCTCTATATTGTCCTATATGCCCCACCTTAAACATACAGATTCAAAACATTTTTTCAGCTTAGAGGAAGACCTTTCCCCTCTTCCCTCAGTGAAAGTTACAGCAAGGGTATATCTTCTCTTCTTACTTCTTTTACTCCATTAACAATAAACTAAAATAAAATAAAATAATGTATCTCAAGAAGAGAAATTGTTTACATCTCAGGGACTGCAATGCTCTCCACAACACACACACACACACACACACACACACACCCCAAAGCAAGAACTTGGCAGCAAAATCAAAGACAGCTAGTGTAATGGATTCAATAGCCACATCAAGTCTTTGCCTCTGGTTACTGAATCGCCAGACCTGTTACAGTTTAATCCAGAACACTTGATTTATTGAACACAACCAAGAATTGAAGAGAGTTTCTTCTACTGCATATCATTTAACACCATTGCTACATCTCATCGTAAACACAACCAGTTCCTGCCCTTATTGAAATTTTCATATATATAAAAATAGATATAACTTCGAGATCCCATTAAGCCCTTCTCTTTCCCAAGAAGACACTATCAACGGAAAGGAGAGTAGGCCCGGCTGAATATATCCCATGATTTGTACAACAATCCTGCTTTTGTCATTTGCAAAACAGACACACAATGAGTCTTTTTAAGATACAGAGAGAAGTGCATGGAAGCAAAGCCATTCAAGCAATTGACCAAACCTCCTTCAAAAAATAAATAAAATACACATCATTAAGAAGTGTCCACACCACCACCTTGTGGAATCTTCTCGCAAGAGCAACACCTGCTTCTTTCTACCCAAAAAAGAAAAAAGGCGCAAGAAGAAAAGAAATAAAGTTATATTCCTCTTCTTCTCTTTATCCAGTATGGATAGCAAAAGGACTGATAGAGATGGTTGTCTTGCTGGTTTTCAGAACGGAAATGTTTTACTGAGACAATTAGCTTTGCTTTATTTCTACCACCACCATCTCCTTCCCTTGAAATAACTCACTGTCATAGCTTTGAACTGTAAGGATCATAATTAACCAGTCGCTGAATGCAGCCACTTTCCAATGCATCCCTCTCTGCACTCAAAATGGAAACCAGGGAACCACAACCTGTAAATCTCCACTAACCGGAAAGCCAGCTAGGGAGCATGATGGCCAGACTAGGAAATCCCCTTTCCTTCTTCCATCTCTTACCGTAGCTACTTACAGGATACTCAAAGCAGAGAATATACCCCCTAGGTGGGTATTCTTGACCTCTAGGATTTCCTTTCTTGTGCCTGGTTCTTGTCAACCCTGAGGCACAGATCCTATCAAGCAGGATCACTAACTGTTGCTGCAAGATGGTGGGGGGTTGCCTGCGTGGTTGGTGACTTCACTTCACTTTACCCTTGGGGGCTGGCTGCAGCAGTGGCAGCCGTGATCACCTGGCAAATGGCTGGGAAACTTGCGGAAGCAATGGGATAGGCAAGTTAACCTGAAAAAACAAACCCCACAGAAATGGGTCTGGCAAACCAAGAGGCGGCAAAGTTGGTCACTGAGAGGAAAGCAAGAGGATGTCCAAAACTGTCTGGCATCTCTCATGGTTAGAGAAACTCGATGGGTTAGCCTAACAGGCTGAAAGTGGATGTGTGTGTGTGTAGCTGAACCCTTTTGGTGCCAAAGAGGGACAGCAGATGGAGGAGACCTGTCTGCATCAGGGACTTGGACGTGTCTGCAGTGGTTTGACAGGGGGTGGGTGCGGGAAAAGCTCTGCTTCTTTCCCCCTCCCGCCCCCACAACTAGGGTCTTCCTTTCTTGCAATCTTAAACACGTCACAGAGGTCCCACCACGCAGGCTGGGAAAGGGGGGGGGTTGTGTGGGGGTGAGGATAAGGAAACCGCTTAAGCAAAAGGTGTGGGGGAGAGGAGAGGGTAACAAGTTAGGCGGCCGCTCTTCTGACTCTTCATGGGTGGCTGCAGAAGGGACAGAGCATCATTCACAGCGCCCTGCAGAGTGAAAAGCACGCGCGGGGAGGGGGGGTCGGAAAATGAAAGCAGCTGCAGTGCAGAGAAGGAGGGGAGGCAGCAATGAGCAGAGGCAGCCCCTGGATTCTGGGCATTTAGGCAGAAGTGGGTGTGGGGGGAGAGGATCAGTCCTAGGCTTCTTAACTTTCCACTAGAAAGTCAAGAGTTGGCAGCTTTGATAAACCATTCAAGGCAAGAGATGAGGCAGCGTCCGCGTCTCTCTCTCTCCCCCCCCCCCCAAGCCAGTTTCCAGGAAGGTGCAGAAATCTCTGGACAGACAAATCCCCTCCCGTCCCTGCAATCCTGCTCTCTTCATTCCCACCCCCCACCCCTCCCCGGGAGTCCTGCTCCGCTTCTTTGTAGAATAAGCGATTTATTTTACCACCACCCCTCCACCATACAAATAATAAAGAGGGCCGATAGAGGCGGGGGGGGGGGAGAGAGAAGAACCCACCCAAATGCCACCCTGGAAATCAATCACGTGGGTTTAAAAAACAACAGGCAGCCTCCGGCAGATGAAGAGAAAGAAAAGGACTTGCTTAATGCCTCCAGAGAGCCTCCAAAATCGTTCCTTCTTAGGAAAAGAGATGGGGGGGGGAGGTTAAATCAAAGCTTAGCGTGCCTCTTTTGCAATTCTCTCAACACCCACCCCCGTGGCAAAGAACAGGGCACCGGGGTGCTGTTTCCTTTCCCAAGCTATACCTCCCCCCGTTTGCTGAAACTGTAGCAATGCTCTCTCTATCTCTCTCTGTGTACTGCAGATATGAGCCCCCCCCCCCCCGTTCCCTCTCCTCCACACTCTTCTGTTTATTTGCCTGTAAAGGCAGAGCTACTTTGTAAACATCTCACACAGAGCCCCGGAGCCTTCCTAAAGAGCTGACTGCAGCAAAGTGCCCCCATCACTTAAGAGCGGTGGTCCAGGGACATAGGAGGGTGCCTGGGCAAAGAGATACAGAGATGCATTACATACATGAGACGTGGAAAATCATCTCCAGTGCTGAGAAACGGGAAGTATTCTCTTTTTCCCAATAAGAGGGTGGCAATGCTCCCCCCCCCCCCGAAAACAGTGCAGAGACGACTGCAGCAAACCAGTCCCCCCTCTGGAGTACCAGCTGCAAACGAAGAGGTGGGGGGGGGGGAGTTTGGGAAGGAAAAGACAAAAAGGACAGAGCTCTGGTTTGTACCTACCTCGGCGGAGGAAGCTGCTTCTGTGTTTTAGGGGTCCTTGGCAGCCTATGTCTTCCCAGGCGACTTCCAGCAGAATCGCAGCACACAGCAGGCTTCGCCGGGGTCCAGCTTCTTTTCCTCCCCCCACCCCCTAGCTCGCGTGGTGTGCGTGTGAAATCCAACACGGTTTTGTTTTGGGTTGTTTCCCCCCCCCCTTTAGTCCAGAGGAATGCAACAGCCCCTCGCAAAAAAAGCAGAAAATCTTGGTGGTGGAGAGCGACCAAACAAACCAACCAACCAACAACCCCAAACCGGCAGCAACACAACAGCACTAGGTTTGAAAGAACCCGGCGCTTTCTGTTGTAAATGACCTACATTCAAGCGGCAAATGCGTTGCAATCGGCGGCGGCAGCAGCGGCGGAAGAAGAAGAAGGCGCGTTGGGTCTGGGAGTGGGAGCTCCGCTTGCCTATTGCAGGGAGACAAGCGACAGCGAGAGGGAGAGCGAGACTGATCGGCGAGGCAGAGCGAGATTGAAGAGCGAGCGAGCGGTCCAGGCTGTGCCAGGCTGTCTCCTCCCGCGATTGGACCAAACTGAATGGAATTTACAAAGCCGGCAGCCAATAGATCTCCGCAGCCGGCCCCATCGCTACAGGAAGCATACCTACATCTACAACCGCATGCAAAGAGCATCGAAGCCTAGTGCAAACCAGCTGGAACAGAAGGATCAAGGGTGGCTGTAGTGGTTGAACAGGTGGGCATTTTACACATGTAGGAATAAAAAAGAAAAGAAAAAAGCGGAGGTATCTAGAAGGAAAGACTCCTCCTTCTCCTCTCTTGAGTCCCTGCCTTCTTTTTGGTCTAGCTTCTCTTTTACTCAGTTCACGCTCTTAACCCTTTCGTGCCACCATGCCTGCTGAAATGGTGTTTCCACTACCAGCAGTGAACGCCTGCAAACTTGTTCCAATAGTAACAAATCATAGGAAATTGCTGCACCTGATAGGATGCCTGAGAAATGCTGTGATGGACACATGAGTATCTCTCTCACACACACTTCTCATAAAAGTTGAAGGTGCTTTTTCTAATACAATATAATGGCTCCACGTTTGGTTTGAATTTGAATATCAAACCAAGCTATCTCACAGGGTTGTTGTGGAGATTAAATGGGGGGAGAACCATGTGTGCCACCTTGAATTCTTCAGGTAAAAGGTGGGATATAAATGCTAGTGAAAATAATAATGTATCAAAACTAAGACTCGGGTTATGATAGGTCGCAATAAGGACTGGGATCAGGGTTATTTGAACCCATTTGACTTCAATAAACCATCAAACCACAGATGGGAGGGTTATTCTGAGTAGATGGATTTAAGACCACTCATTTGTGCCAAATCCTGATATGTCTACTCATCATGACAGCCATCTAGCTCCATCCCCAAGGAGAATTCAAAGGTTCATGATGCTGTATGTACATACGCATACTAAGGGAGCTCTGCAACCTTCTTGCTACACATAGCAATCCCTTCTCCCCCACTGACCTTCTCAAATTTACCCTTTCCCACACCATGCAACTTCAAAACCCCCTTTCCATCTTCCCAGCCCTATTTTTGAAGCCACTTTTCTCTTCTGTTTTGCAACCCCAAGTTTCACCTTCACCCTATATCTCCCCTTACTTCTCTGAAACCCTCTCATGCTCATACATCACCCCCACGATAACATCCTCTTTGTCCTCCCACATATTGCAACTTCTAAACCACACTTTCACCTTCTGCCCGATTCTGAAGCCACCATCCCCTCATGTTTTGCAACCCCTTTTGTACCCCCACTTCTATCTTCACCCCATTTCCATGCCTCCCTCTTTTGCAGCCCCCTTTGCATGTACGCACCATGATGACATATGGTGCTATGTGTTCAAGAGCAAGTTCAGTTAATGGATGTTGCTCATCAATGAGATAGCTGCTCTAAATAACTACAGCGGTACCTCAGGTTAAGTACATAATTCGTTCTGGAGGTCCGTTTTTAACCTGAAACTGTTCTTAACCTGAAGCACCACTTTAGCTAATAGGGCCTCCTGCTGCTGCTGCGCCGTCGGAGCATGATTTCTGTTCTCATCCTGAAGGAAAGTTCTTCACCCGAAGTACTATTTCTGGGTTAGCGGAGTCTGTAACCTGAAGCGTATGTAACCTGAAGCATACAGGTACCACTGTAAACTGAATCTGGAACTTCATGTTGAAGACCACATATGGTTACCAGGAATGAAAGACATTGTGTGAAACTATTATGGAATATTTGATGGTTCCACGTTCTTTATGTCTCTCATCTGAGGCAGCAGAAGAATGAAATATCAAGAAGTTTGAGTACATTGAGAAGGGAAGGACCCTGACATAACCCCTTTATTTTTAACAATGCCCCCTATTGCTCCTCCACAGCACTGCAAATGTCTCCTTTAAACCCATCCACTTCCATCTGTCCCTTCCATAATTTCTTCTTTCTGTTCCACTTGTTATCAGAGGATGAAAACTCCCACACAGAGAAGGACCCTTCTTCCCTCCACCAAGGCCTTCTCTTAAGAGTCCTTTCCTTTTTCTTCCTGCACCATCCTTCTTCATTGCCACCTTTACCTTTAAAAGCCAATGAAAATAGTGCGAATATAGTATAGAGAGATACTCCCAAAGAACAGCTGCAATAGATGGTGTCAGCTGACAGGCATAGAATAGGGATCTGGCGAAGGAGGGTGCAGTGGTAAGATGTTAGAACTTGGCTGAGGAGACCTGGGTTCACATCGCTGATCAGCCATGTTGCATAACTGCAATCCTATGCCAAATCCATGGAATTAAACAAATAAACTCTGTTGAACTTGGGGTGCTTACTTTTGATTGCATAGGTTCAACACATAGATGTTTAACACAAAATCATTAGCCAGCTGAGGTGCCCTTAATTAGAAATGCAAACAATCCAGGAAAGAGTGTTAACATTTAGACTGCTAATGACTCCATCCAAGGAAAGAATCTTCAGCCTCACTCCTCTGCTTATATTCCTCATTCTTTGACTTCCTCTATGCTAATCTGTCACAAACAATAAATCTTGAAAGCCTCATTATCACCTCATTCACAGGAAGGTCTGTGAACTACTCTGGACATCCTCACTCCTCTCCCCAGCTCTTGCACCACATCACCATTGCTTAGGTCTGTTCTTTGGCACTGGAAGCCCTGAAGCCTTTTCGCTTCCTCCTCCAACCAAAGCTCCTCCTACATACTTATCGCAGCATCGTAGCTCCCACAGAGAGAAGAAAATCACTAAAATCTTCCACATTTGTTGTTTGCTGTGACATCATGGTTAGCAACCAGGTTGCTTGAGAGGTTGCAGCCAGAACCTCAGAGCAAGCCACATGGGTGCAAGACTTCAGGCGTTCTTTTACCAGTGTTGCACCAATGGCAGCATCAGCAGTCACATTCCACACTGTAACCCAGTCACTTATGGAATATCTGTTTCATATATGATGACATTGTTTTGTGGTTTGGGGAGTCTGTAGGGATGGTTTTGTTATTTTTTAGACTTTGTGTTTCATTCTCTTTTTATCTTGTACATCACTTCAAAGGCCTTATGCTGTGAAACAGCCTATAAAAGCGTTTGACAACAGCAACAACCCAATATGGCAAGTCAGTATTATTAAAGTGGAACCTCGGGTGAGGATGTAATCCTGTGATGGAGGCACGTCCGCAACCTGCAGCATTCACATCCTGAAGTGCCGCATCTGCGCAGGCACCGGCGCAATTTGGCGTTTCTGCGCAGGCGCAAGGCGCAATTTAGTGCTTCTGCACAGGAGTGAGTGGCGAAACCCGAAAATAACCCATTCCAGGACTTCTGGGTTCTCTGCGGTCCACAACCCAAAAACACATAACCTGAAGCATCCGTAACATGAGGTATGACTGTATCTCTGTAGTGCAGACTGGGGAACTGAGAATGGGGAAGGGTACCTTGCCTAAGGCCACATAATGAGGTCATGGCAGAGACAATGTTTGAACCTATGACTTTCTGATCCAGTCTTGTAGACACTGGTTTCTCTCTGATATGTGGCATCTACAACCTCCCAGAGTTAAATGTACAAATGACATTGTGAAGAAAACCTGTTTATTTGAATTAAGGTTTAATGGGTATCGTGTAATGCATTCTGACATTTGTATTGCAACGTACATAGTAATGTGTTTGATGTGGGAAGTTTTCTGTCTGGTCTGGTGAAAGTTAGTTTGACTGTCACTTGGGGCCTTAACTGACAGGGTTGGTGTTAGAATTCTCAACATGCAAAAGAAAGGTAAAAAGATATGCATATTTCTACTGGTGGGTGCAGGTTTGGAATTTTCAGTTAGACAGTGTGATTGGCTGCAGCTGGACTACAGGGGCCAATAAAAGTGTAGGCATGATAGGTCCAGGCATCAGAGAGGGGTGCTGGAGTTAGAGTTCAGGTTGTTGGTGCTTGGTGCTTGCTGAGTTGGGAAGGAGAAAGACAGCCAATGGCACAGGAATACAGGGAGCTGTCTTACACAGAGCCTGAACCATCAGTTCACCTAGCTCAGCACTGTCTACACTCATTGGGAGTGGCTCACTAACATTTACAGGGAACCAGACAGAGGGCCTTCTCAGTAGTGGCACCCATCCTGTGGAACTCCCTCCCATCAGATGTCAAGGACATAGATAACTATGCAACTTTTAGAAGACATCTGAAGGCAGCCTTCTAAAGGGAATTTTTCAGTGTTTCAGTGATGTTTTGTTATGTTTCTGTATATGCTGGAAACGACCCAGAGCGGCTGGGGCAACCCAGTCAGATGGGTGGGATATAATGATGATGATGTCAGGTTTCAGGGAATCGGCTTCCTCCCCCATGGTAGTAAATAAACAGATCAAACGAAAGGAAAGTCTTACCAGTTACCAGTGGTCTTACCAGTGGTAGCTCTGGTTACGAACTTAATTTGTTCTGGAGGTCCGTTCTTAACCTGAAACCATTCTTAACCTGAGGTACCACTTTAGCTAATGGGGCCTCCCGCTGCCACCGCTGCACGATTTCTGTTCTCATCCTGAGGTAAAGTTCTTAACCCGAGGTACTACTTCCAGGTTAGCAGAGTCTGTAACCCGAGGTGTTTGTAACCTGAGGTGTTTGTAACCCTAGGTACCACTGTAGTTTCTTTAATAAACACAGTGAGAGACAAAAGAGTCTCACTACAATGGTGGTGCTCCCAATTAAGGCTCACCCCCCTCCATCCCTGTTAATCTACGTCACTCTTATGTCTTGTAAACTGATCTTGTACCCTCTGCGCTTTCTGTTCTAACACTCTCTGAGCTCTCTGTGTACTTGGGGATGGGGGGGGGATGCTGTCCAGAGACTGTGAATCTGTTAACCCTCTCTCTTCCAGTGTTTCTTCTGCTTGCTGTTCCCCATCCAGTATTTCCCAGCTTTTGCCTTTTGAACTATGCCTCTCTGCAAACCACTGTTCTAAATCTATACTGTCCGCCTGCTTCTGGGAAGATTCAGGGGAGGGGGCGGTCCCAACATTCCTCCTCAGTGCAGTCTTCCTCAGCAGGTCCCTGACATATAACAACCCTACCTGGAAATGCAAGGGATTGAAGCTGGGACCTTCTGTATGCAAGACAGATGCTCTACCACGGAAGGAAGACCTGAGAGGCAGGCAGGTGGAGTGCCTTGGTGCCCAAAGGCTTGCTGGGGATAGCTGAATCATTTGGCTTAGGCTGAAAAGACAAAGGGAGAACCTGTCTGCAGTGCTGAGGCAAGAAGTGAGAAGCAGTTTGGAAGGTTGGTCTCTGGTGACTTGTAGGAGTACCAGAGGGAAGCTTTCCATGACAGTACAGCAAGACTTCATTATGTCAACCTAATTCCATATTGGTGTTAAGAGACCCCCCCTTTTTTTTTTTACTGCAGCCTTCAGTTACTTATGGTACTCTTAGATATAGAAATGGTGCTATGGTCTAGTTTTCTACATTTAGGATATTGCTAGGTGGATATTTTAATTATTTTTATTTATATTTTATTCATTAAGCTTTGATTTGTATTTTTCTTACGTGCTGATAGAAGTTTTTTAAAAAATAAATCTGTTAAAAAACAACCCCCAAAATGTTTCAGAAATAGCATCTCATTAGCCTTTATCTCATGCTGGTCTTGGCAACATATGAAATTAGGAACTTATAGAAGCAGGAAGTCATGTGACATAACTTCATGGAGAAGTGGGGGGATACTGTTATGGACACTTTGGACTTCTTCCATTTGATTTCCCTCACGAGACTGTTCCTGCATCAGGCTTCCTGGCATTAGGAAGGACCACAAGAAGCAAGTCTATATCTTAACTACTCCACTTCCATTTAGCCTTGGTTGAAGTCACTCATTTTGTTTGCCCTTTGACATCAGCACTGCTGTTTATTAATCCAACACCTGACCTGAAACACAGTGGAAGCCATATTCTGTAAGAAAGGAAAAGCAAACCTTGAAGAAGCTGGTTTCTTTGGGAAGAAGGAAGACCTTTTCAAAAAAACCTTCATGCTTTTTAGTTTGGGAGGAAACAATATCAGGCAGGCCTGCAAAAGCAAATCAAAGCATATGAAATAGCAAAGCAAAGGTGGAGTATGGATACATTTCACATCAAAATACTGAAATGTCAATACCCACTTCACTAACGATTCTTGAAATCAGAAGTCTTTGTTCCTCTTGCTAGCGTTGATTAAAGGAGTCTTTCAGAAATCTGGGCTTTAAGAACCGAATGAGAAGGAGAATGTCATATGCTGAAGCTTTTCCCAATAATTTTATTGATAGAAAAAGCTTCACTCCTTTCTACTTTTAAGGCAGAGAAGGCTAGCCAGAAGTAGTTGTCAGCTTAGGCAGAGATAGTTTCTGAATTTCTGGTTAAATAAAGTAGATAATGACATTTCAATATCTGATGCCAAATGGATCTGGAAATTCACATGGGTCATATGATTTCCCACCACATTGCTGCAAGTCACTCACATGGTCAAAAATTTAGCCACATTATCTCTTGAGTAATAGCATACAATATGGAGGATATGTATGACTTGGCACATCCCTAGATACAGTGCAAGAGACCTAGATACAATTCTTCTGAACATGCCACCTTCAAAAGGTGCTATCATGGTTGCAGAAATCCTTGCCAGATAACTACAGCTGTATCCACGGATGAGCCAGATCTCACCCTCCCTTCCATCCAAGTAATTGCAATTAGAGACAAAACAGCTTACAATGTGGAGGCGATCTTGGCAATGGCAAATAGGCTTCAAAATGATGTTCTGTCATCCTTTTAAAACATATATTTATTGCATTTATATACCACCTTTCTCCCAAGGCAGAATAGAATATTAAAATATGAAAACAAATACATCATGTAAAATGTAAAGTTCTTTACCATTGGACCAGTTCTTGTAGGTCAAATTCCATCAATTCCGGTAGCCAAACTGGTACAAAATGTATTGCTCTGCTTCCCTTTGGACCACATCAGTGTGGTCGAGAGGGAGGTCTTGTTATCTGGGCAGCCCAGGACCTCCATCCACACTGTGCAGGCTTCATTGCTGATAATGCAGCAAAAATGTGGGAGGCTGTAGTTACGAGTTACCGGTCCCTACAGCCACAGCAGGCACTGTGATTCTCCAGCAGCTTAATTTCACCCCCAAAGGCACACTCCATTGTCTTTTGAGACAGATGGATGCCAACAGCACACACTGCTGCTAAAGACTGAAATAATCAGAGGCTAATTACACATTCCTACATCGTTTCTCTCTTATATTGGAGATAGATTATTTCCAAGGCAGACAGTACTGACTGTGCATAATGCCTTTATCATTAAACAGGCACAAATGCTCAATATTTGCAAACATTTTAAATATATACATATATCCCCTGATGTGAATGCTAAGGACAGCAGACACAAGGTGTGGAGGTGTTAAAAAGATATTGATATAGAAAAATCCTCAAATATCACTTGGTTTGGGGCAAAGAAGAGTGACAGCAATGGAGAGCACTGGAAATCTTCTACTATCTCTTCCCTAACAGCCAATACCCAATTGAGAAGGGAAATATTAACATCAGCTTGAGAATAACCCACTACCACTTTTATCGAAACCTTCAGTCTGAGAGGGGATGTTTATTGGCAATTTTATAGAGAGTACGGAATCCAGCGATAAAATGTGTTCCATTTATCTCCTCAGCTATTAAAGAGGATCTCACTTCGAATATGTTACAAGGCTGAGTGTAGCTTTTGCACCTTTTCCTACCAGGACAGATACCAATGAACTGTTTTGTCAACCCAGTTAGGTGGGCAGGGTACAAATATTAAATAATAATAATAATAATAATAATAATAATAATAATAATCCATGTAGGCTCAGGTGGACTTACATTATGACTTGACTGTTAAAATGTGGTCACTTTGGAAGACATTTCACTAATTGTAAATTTCTTACAGAGTTTTAACCTTCATATAGGCTGAGGATATGTTTGTTTAAGTTGTTTAGTTTTTATTGAAAGCCTTTCAACATGAACTCTGGGAGAGCTGTGGCAATAAGAACAAATTAAAAGCCAAAATCATTTGCAGTTATTAGGATTATGGTGCCTTAAAAAACTCTTATACTTGATAAATCCCCTCTCCAAATCAGTGGCATTGTTTCCTCTTTGCATTGATACCATTGCATTGAACCATTGTAGAACCATTGCTTCATTCTTCTCTGTTTTCAGATGATATGCAGTTGGCTCTCCCACACTGGTTTTGCAACTTGCGGCTTGTGGGTGCCAGTGGTGGAGCTTCACCGGGGGGTGGAGAGCAGGCGGGGGCGGGGCTGGTGTGTGTCCTGGGGGTGGGGCAGCCGCGATAGCACCCTGCCAGTATCGCGCTGCCGGGGGCGGTACACTCCCCCCGCACTCCTCTTCCTCCGCCAGTGGTGGGTGCTTATACAGGAGGGACTCAGGAATGCATACCTAAGCTACCTCAGGACACACTGAACAGTTGCTCATTCCAACTTTGCCCTGTCCCTCGGCTAAGCAAAAATCAACATGACTGAGAGGCAATATCCTATCCTCCGAAACAGTTAACTTTTCTTCTGTGCAACCATTGTCTTTTCCACCTCATTCCCTCTCATTCTCCCAGCGACTGTCATTCTCAACATTCTCCACCTGCCACTCACTCTAACTCTGTCCTACATTCCACCACATTTAATCTCCTTTCACTCTTTTGTTACTGTCGAACTGCAAGAAGTGGGGAACCATGAGTAAAGTGGAACAGTTAGATGGAGGAGAATTGTGGGTAGACATGGTTACTTGAGGGAATCTCTCTGTGGAGCCCTCCAGCTCTGCCCTATAGCCATTCAATCTGTAAAGGTAAAGGGACCCCTGACCATTAGGTCCAGTTAGGGATGACTCTGGGGTTGCAGCACTCATCTCGTTTTATTGGCCAAGGGAGCCGGCGTACAGCTTCTGGGTCATGTGCCAGCATGACTAAGGCGCTTCTGGCGAACGAGAGCAGCACACAGAAACGCCGTTTAGCTTCCTGCCAGAGTGGTACCTATTTATCTACTTGCACTTTGATGTGCTTTCGAACTGCTAGGTTGGCAGGAGCAGGGACTGAGCAACGGGAGCTCACCCCATCACGGGGATTCGAACCGCCAAGCTTCTGATTGGCAAGCCTGGGCTCTGCGGTTGAACCCACAGCACCACCCGCGTCCCAATCTGTACTATGCAGCAATATTCACTATGCCCATGTGGGAAAACAATACATACATTTAAAAATAAATTTTAAAACTACAACATCTCTCTCTCTGTGTTACAATGTCCTAAATAAGCTCAGGCCTTGAGCTGGGCTCTCTGTGCACTAGTCAACAAGGCAGGCCCACTAAATTAAATTCTTATTTAGTGTCAATCCCATAAAAAAACATCATTTGTCAATCGTCAAAAACCATAAAATTTGCTGCTTGTGATGACAGCGCTAGAAATGAGAAAGTCTCTCTGCACCTGCTGCGTTTCTGAGATAACTTACCCAAATACAGTTGAAAAGCAGGAGGCACAATGTTTCAGGCAGGATTATTTATTGATACATTCCCATTTATAATCAACAAACTCATTCAATCCTAGGTGAAGCAGACTTTCCTCGGGGTTGCTAGCTGTTTTGATTTTTAGGACATTAAAAAAAGAAAAAGAGGGTGATTATGCTTTGTATCCAAAGCAACACATTTAAGAACAAGTAAAGAGGCAGGTTTTAAAAGAAGTTTAATAATAATAATAATAATAGTAGTAGTAGTAGTAGTAGTAGTAGTATGTAGTGAACCAGCAGCCAAGCCATTTAGATTTTCTAGAATCCTTGTTGCCCAAATTTAGGAGACAACAGAATGAATCCCTCTATTCTTTTCCTCTTTTTTGCAATATTTATTTATTAATGAACTTATATGCTGCTTTATATTTCAAGAATCTCGTAAGAGGTTTACATCTCAACAAAACTCAATACAAATTACATAAAGATGCAATAGCTGTGCCCAGTGCTCTAAGGATGCTTTTGATTAAAAAAAAATATTCTGATGCCATCCTGGGCAAAGGGAGATGCAATTAGATGACCTGCTGGTGGCTTGCCATGCTTTTTGCCACCTTAGCCTGCCAAGTGCATCTCTCTCTCTGGAGAAGACTAACACAACCAAAGGAATTCATGCTTTTGAATTCCAGACAGAATTAGTGCATTGCTGTCAATATTGGACTGGTTTTGGAAACAGCTTTGGAACTTCATCTGGTTCAGACTGCTGATGAGGGGTAAAGATATTGGCCCAACCCTATACCATCTATACTGGTCATGAAATTGCGTCTGGGGCCTTTACAAGCAACTGAACCTGACTTTTAAAGCATGAAATGGTGTGGGATTGGAACATATGTGACTATCAGAGCACTTAAATCAACATCAAAGGTCATAGTGTATCCATCTTGATATCAAAAGTGCAGTGTGGGCAGAGGGCAGAGATTGACCCAGAAGTAATGCAGTGATCACTACTGCCTCTGCAGCTCCAAAGCTGGGGAGAAGGTGCTTGTGTTATCTCAAAATTAGCACTCTCACTAAGGCTTTTCTGTTCTGGAGAAGGAAATGTGGAAGGGGAAGTGCTGGACACTGCAATTATTATTATTAAATTTGTATACACCCCTAAATCTTAGGGCTGTGCATGGAATAAAAATACAAGATAAAAACACAAAATATATAATAAAAACCAGAACAACAAAAACAATATAAACCCCCCACCTCTGCTACAAACACATATGGACACATTGTTAAAACCATGTTTATGGAAGACAATCTTACTTGAAGAAAGAAGACAAAGACTACTTGAAGATGCTTTGAGCATCATCATCATCATCATCAATCAATGGTGCAACTCTCTTCACTGGTCCTTCCTTTGAGAAAGGCCACTGTGTATCTGTGGGCTGGAGACATTGACACTGCTGCTTGAAGATGCTTAGCTGCCTCCACTCAAAAGTACCAAACCCACCACATTGCCCGTCGGACATTGACTCCAGAAAACGATAGTGATTGGTTGTGCAGTGCATTGTTCCAATGCTGAGTGTTGCTTCCAGTTTCCAAGAGTGGGAGGGGTGAGGCCCAGGGAGATCAGCATGACATGGGTGCAGTGGCGGAGCCAATCAAATGCTTCTGCCATTGAATCCATTCTGCATGGAGCTCTCCGCACTGCACCCTCCTCCTCTCGGGACCCGGAAGTGATGTTCCTCATTGAGAAGGCAGGTAAGGAACACCACCCTGCTTGAGACACCTAGCTTACCACTACCATAGGAGAGCAAGGGGAACAGGGCATCCATGGCATGGTTCTGAGTTTCTCCTGCTTAATTTGGCTTTGTGGTACTCTTGCTGTTTTATCATCTGTGATATGTTTCTTCTTTGCATATATATATATATATATATATGGTACTCAGGTTAGCATGAGCATGATTCCCGGAGTGACTTTCTAGTACCTTCCTTCCAGGGATGGACTAATATGATGCATCCTTCATTTCAGGAAGGTTACCTCAGCAGGTGTCTTCAAGCCATGCCTTGGGTGTTCAGGGGTTTGTTTCCAATGTTATGTGATTAAGATGTTTTAGACAGACAAGCGGAGTAAATGCTTCAAACAACGCAAAGTGTGCTTGCTCACTCTGGGTTTGTTGCTCCCATTGGTGACACGATTCATTTTATTTATTTTATAAAAGTACTAGCAGCCTTGTACCCAGCGTTGTTCATGAATTTTTAGGGGGAAAGTCCATGTCGTTTTGAAATCAGTGGATAAAACAAGTGCAGTTTTGAAAGAGGGCTTCTTGAGTCAAAATGGCATCCAATTGTATCCAAACATAAGACAAAAATCTGCTCAGGAACCATCATGCAAAATTTGGTTATAATATCTTAAGAGCTATCCAAATGCAAGGAAAACAGGCAGGCAAACCACTTTCCAAAATATATAGCAGATTTATTTACTTTCTATGAGTTGGCTTTTTATAAATCATAAATATCACAATAGTGTACAATAAAATAATTAAGGCATCACAAAATTATAAATTTGTAAAATACAGAACAAATGATCCGCACTGAAACAAATTAATTATCTGAAAACACTTGGTATAACAGGAATGTTTTCAAGTGGTAGCAAAATATCAAAATTGTAAGTGCCTGTCTGGTTTCAATAGGAACCACATTGAAAGGATTCAAATCTATTATTTCCCATTTTATCTGAAGTTAAAGGCATTTCAATGGCTACAGACACAGAGAAACGTTTTATTATGCTCTGATTTACAAACAATCCTTCGGCCTGTATTCAGGAAACTTCTCTTTTATCACATCCATCAAAGTGTCTGCATAATGGGATTTCTGTCATAAATACGGCAAATAAACGGGTGTCATTCATAATCATGTTTATCTGTGCTTTTACTTTCATTCCTTCATAAGGACAATTTAAACTGGAAGGAGTTTTTGTTTATAAGCTTTGTAGCATCTACATTAAAAAGGACGTATTGTGTGAGCAGCTGAAAAGACCACAAATACCAATCTGATTTCAAACAGGCTATTTGGGGCTTTAGTCACTTGGGGAGGTGCAATAATGACAACTTCTACAACGTATGTTGGAATGTGTTTTGTCTTCTTGTCTGTTCTCTTTACATTTGGACGCTTCTGGAGATACCACCACCCAATTTGGTATGATGATTCCTGAGGTATAGGAACCATTTTTTGTTTATGTTTGGACATGGTCGGACACCAATTTGAATCAAGATGGCAGACCTAAACATTCCAAACTGCACTAATTTGGATGCCTTTGGATATATAGTTTTCCATGTAACAAGGAGTGGAGGCAATGAGGACAGGGAAGATCGCTCTGTCTTACAAGCAAGAGTGTTTGTGCTGATGCAATAACCGTATTCACATAAGAATACTCTGCTAGATCAGGCCATGGCCCATCTCTTCCCGTACCCTGTTCTCACAGTGGCCACTTAGATGCCTATGGGAAGACAGCAATCGAGCCATCAGCTCAAAAGAACTATCCCTTCTAGTTAGTTTCTAGCAACTGCAGTTCAGAAGCATTTACTGTCTCTGACCACCAAGGCAGAGCAAAACCATCATGGCTTATACCATACTATGGCTAGCATCCATATCAGTGCAATTTTGAATTCCACCCTGTGTCTTACACTGCTAGCCCTTGTCTTCTATCCTATAAGAGAAAAAGGAAATTATGGAAGGGTGGTTGGTTCCAGCAGTAGCTGTGATATTAAGTGCTGTCTAAATTACAAAATAAACATAGGAATCCAATATAAAAGGATGGGTATAATTTAGCTTTTTGATTTCAATGGAAGAGCTTTATTGCCCAATTTTATGAATATTTACTCTCTTTTACTTCAATGGGGCTTCCTCCCATACCATATAAGCGGTGAGGATTGCAACATTCCTTACTCAGTGAAAATTAGTCGGACTAAATAACTCTTAACTTTGTCTTGATCGTTTCTGGGCTTCATAGTTCTTATGAGATAAACCAGGCTTGGTGGAAAGAAATATAGCTACCCTTATGGTTAGGATTTTGAAATGCATTATGTACTTTTAGGTTGAGCCTGATCCTGCTAAACTGATACACTGAAGTCTCCAACTGAAATTAGCGGGACTTCTAAGTGTGCACCTAATTCACTCCCATTAAAATAAATAGGACTCAAAAGTGCTTGCTTCACCCATGCAGGCTCATGCCCTTGATTAACATTTGGTATTAGTTGACGGAAGTGTTTTTATTTGTGTTATTTCACTCTGCTTCACTTAAAACCCTTCCATTAACATGTTATGCATTTTCTCTAAACTAAGCATGAGAATCTGCAGTAGTGTAATTATGTTCCCCTTCTCTACCCCAGAGATAGTTACTGTAAATATTTTCTATCAAGCAAACTGCAGGTGCTGCACTTTTCATGTGATTTGAAAAGTGCTGTACATCAGTACGTCCAAAGATACACAAATTGCAATTTGCACTCCCCCCCCCCAATTAAACCGGGCTTAATCTAGCATATGAAAAAGAGAGGGAGAGGAGAGAAAGAATTATATGGCATTCTGATTAAAGACTAAAAGAGCACCTGACTTTTCTTATGTATTTTAAGTAATTCAGCAGCACAGGATTCACATATAAAGAAAATATCCATTTTACTGTGTGGCCATGTTCTTTTTCAGGATGATAAACTATGAAAGTAATTGAATCTCCATTATCTTCCTCCAAGTAATGTCACATCTTTTGATACATAGGGAGGCTCAGAAATAACCATAATGCCAAAGATTTAGAAGTATATAATCATTTCATGAAAGTAAGGAATTATATTTTATGATAGGGAAGTGCTTAGCTCCTAGTAGAGTCACCTATTACTTCAGTTTATGCTCCTTGGCAATCTCAGTGCAGTGATCTTTAAGGTGTCTATGGGCCCAGATAGAAGAAAAGCACAAGGAAGCTTAGGCACAGTGGTAACCTGAAGATATTTGGGAGTATGAAGTGAGGTGTGATTTGATAAGGTCACAGAAGAAAGAACCACCATTTCTAATCCAATGTTTAGATCACTTTGAATAAGGTGGCATATAAGAAGAAAAAGAGTTTGGATTTGATATCCCGCTTTATCACTACCCGAAGGAGTCTCAAAGCGGCCAGCAATCTCCTTTGCCTTCCTCCCCCACAACAAAAACTCTGAGGTGTGTGAGGCTGAGAGACTTCAGAGAAGTGTGACTAGCCCAAGGTCACCCAGCAGCTGCATGTGGAGGAGCGGAGATGCAAACCCGGTTCACCAGATTACGAGTCCACCGCTCTTAACCACTACACCACACTGGCTCTTGTATATAAGGTGGATCACTTTGAATAAGGTGGCATATGCTTCAAGTGTTAAAGCACTTCTGAAGCACGTGGTCCCCTGCAGCAAATTTTGGGCATTTAGTGTTTGTTAGGGGTTGCTGCTAATTGTAACTCTGTGATAGATAAACTACAGTACCATACCTCCAACATTTTTTCAATGAAAATAGGGATGTCCCGTTCCATAATGATAGTTTTACTATTTATACCTCCACACATCTTACTCGGTTGCCCCAGCCACTGTAGGCAGCTTCCAACATATATAAAAAGATAATAAAACAGTAAACATTTTTTAAAAAAACAACAGCAAAAATCCTTCCCTATACAGCATTGCCTTCAGATGTCTTGGGGGTCAGATACAGTGGTGCCTCGCAAGACGAAAAGAATCCGTTCTGTGATTCTCTTCGTCTAGCGGTTTTTTCGTCTTGCGAAGCAAGCCCATTGACGGATTAGAGGATTAGCGCTATTAGCGCTATTAGCGCTATTAGCGGCTTTTAGCGGCTTTTAGCGGCTTTTAGAGGCTTATCTGCTGATCGGATCAGCTGATAAGCGGCTTAGCGGCTTAGAAAAAGGGGGGAGGGGAAAAAACCAGCAGGAACTCGCAAGACATTGTCGTCTTGCAAAGCAAGCCCATAGGAAATTCATTTTGCGAAGCACCTCCAAAACGGAAAACTCTTTCATCTAGCAAGTTTTCCGTCTTGCGAGGCATTCGTCTTGTGGGGCACCACTGTAACTCCATACCCTCCAACATATTTCCAGTGAAAATAGGGACATCCTACCATACCTTCCAACATTTCTCCAATGAACATAGGGACATCCTAAGGAAAAGTGGGATATTCCGGGATCAAATCAGAAACCGGGATGGCTTCTCTAAATGAGGGACGTCCTTGGAAAACAGGGACACTTGGAGGGTCTGTAGTGCCCATTATCATTTGAGGGAAATAATGTGATTCAAATGTGTTTTACAGGTATATGGTGTACATAGCCTCAGTCTATTTTCCTTGAGGCAAAAAATAAAAGATTATGAAGCAAATGTTGGTGTTACTAGCGCCAAGTGAGAATGGAAACCTTACTACATTTTTGACACTATAGAAACATAATATATACATAATATAGAATAAAACATGAAATCTTTGTATTTCTTCATAAATACAAAGCTCCTCTACAGGCATAACCCACTAACAAAATACCACAAAGGTGTATCTTTCTTAAAAGTAAGAGAATCAACATTTTTGTGTATATTATCAACTTCTTATTCCCGAAGGAGAGGGCAGTGTACTGCTAGGAGATGGTGAACTAAAGGTTTTCCCCATTGCTTGGAATAGGAGAGTTAAAATATTCCATTCAGATGTGACTAGGTTGTCTCAAAGTACGCATGGATGGGAGCTACTCCCCCCCCCCACTTGGTCAAGCAACTCTCAACAGAGCAGCCTGGCAGTGGCTGGGTCTGGTGGGTCAAAATGTGGTACCCAGGGACAGTGTTAGCTGGTGCCCATTGGCACCGAGAGGGCAGAAGGCAGTGTTAACAACAGTCAATGGAGGCAGAAGCCATCAAAGGCAGAGTCAACTATTTCTATTTTTATCCCTGTACTCTTCCTTCCTGAGTTCTACAGGGATGACTCTGACACTAAAGAAGCAGAAGCTGACTTGCAGTGATATCCCCTGGATTGCCTGCAAGTTAGAATACAAGCAGGTGGAGCTGTGAAGTTGGTGAGGCAATGCCTGAAAAGACCCAGTGGTCTAGCTTTCACTGTCCAGGGATATGCTCTCATCTAGAAATGGGCAACTGTTTCTTATCAATATGACCTCACCTTCTGCAGGTGAAATGAGGTGACAAGACAAGATACCAGAAGTGGGGATACATTGGCAATGTATACTGAAAAGAAGGCAGCTGTCTAGTCATCTGCTAGCTACCTAACAAGACCACTGATGGCACATGAGGTTCCTTCATTTGTTCTTCTGCCACAGTCTGGTGGGCCCAAAGCACCAGTGTTCTTGAAACTCTCCAGCACAATTTACAGAGACAGGCAGTGTGTGGATGCTGCAAATCATATTTGTGCTCCTACACTAACACCAGCATTGGCAGACTTTGGGATCTCAAATGTCAGTGGCACCAGGTACAACACTAAAATTCAGCACCCCCTGCCTCTTGTGCCTCTTGCACTATAGCACTGTTGTGGTTCCCCCTGTAGCCGAACTGGTTGCACTTCCTTAAAACTGCCTCTGACACCAGATTCTCATAACCCTTATTTACAGCCACCCTTGAGGGCAGAAATATATTTAAAAAACAATCCATGCTGATAATTGTGGGTGGAGGTTGCCCTCAGGATGGCAGGGCAGTGTACTGTTGAAATAAATGAAGGGAATTCATTGCCTTCTATACCACTGACAACTGAAGACAATCTTTGGAAGCCAATTCAGAGGCCGCTCCTCCTGGCTTTCTAGTCAAATTTTATTCGGGCAATTTAGATCTCACAGCTGAAGCAGTCTCAGAACTCGGTGTTTCTTTTTGTAGAAGCCCACTTAGGGTTGCATCCAGATTTAGTCATGCTTAGAGTAAACCTACTGAAATCAATGGGACTGCAATCCTAACTTCGCATCTCCAAGAGTAAGTCCCATTCAGTGGCGTAGCATGGGTTGTCAGCACCCGGGGCAAGGCAAGTAATTTGCGCCCCCTAACCCGTGGATTTGCGCCCCCTAACCCATGGATTTGCGCACCCTAACCCTAACCCCCAGATGTTGCGCCCGGTGCGGCCGGCCCCCCTTGCACCCCCCACGCTACGCCACTGGTCCCATTGAATTCAGTAGGACTTCTAAGTAGACATGGTTATGATTGCTCTGTAAGTCCTGACTGACTTAAATCCCATTGATTTCAAATGTTCAGCTCTGAGCATGACTAAGTCTGGATCCAACAGATGTAAACTGTTGCTTCTGCCATTAGCTCCATGGGTCCAAAATGTTGCTTTCAGGTCACAGCCCTATGATTAGATAGAGGTGATGCAATAAGGCTACACCTGTTTGTGGGATCATATGTCAACAAGGATTATATCTAGGGAGGACGTGTTCTGCTAATCTAGCGTTTTACCATTTTGGGGTAGTATGTGATCAGGTATGCTAGTTTTCTGATTTCTTGAAATACTGGCGCTATGGTCCATAGACACATAGCTTTAAGAGGTACTGGGAGTGATAAATACTATGTGGAAATCTGCAATGTTTCCCTTGTTAATGTATAGTAACAGGCAGCGATGCAGCAATGGGCAGTCAGCTAGAAAATGTTAGATTTCCAGGCAATAAGGACACTGCTGTTCATAGGTCATGCCTCAGAAAACCCATAGAGCCTGTACAGTTTTTTCAAAACTAATACAACAAATTCCTAAACATATAGCCTTATTAGTTAAAAGGTACAGAGATCCAAGGAGAGGAAAGCAAGATCATCCCTTTGGAGATCTGTTGCTCATTGACTGGATGTGAATCCTATGTACTTATTGTAATTCAATTTTAATGTGTTCACCTCATTTTAAGGTTTTATTATTAAAGTAGCTCATTATGTTTCCCTTTCAGTAAGGTAAGAATGTTGGGAGGGAAACCAGGGGACTTCTGAAACCCTGCTATTAACATTGGTTCAATCAGTAAAGTTATATTATGCATAAACACCTGTGAAATTGCTTTTGATATAACAATGCCAAACAGAACTCGTTTAATAAGAAATGGCCCTGTTAAAATTAAAATTAGAATGTATCTGAAAAAACATGTCGATAACACAGAATGAATGCATATCTTATGATTAATTTTGGAAGGCCCTTCTCTTTTAAGAATGACTGCTTTCAATAACCTCATTCAAATCCCACTGAAACTGAAATCTGAGAGACGACCTCAGGTTAACAAGATACTATGTCCAGCATTTGGTATGTTAGAAGGAGTAATGAAATGGTACCTCCATGTCTTACAAACACACCACTCACACCACCACTGCCATCATTTCTTTTTTGCCATAGGACTCAGTTTATGGGAATCCATGCATCAACAAGTTTGAAGGATGATGTTGAAGCACTGGGATCTCTATTTTACATGTTTCTGGGAGCCAACTTCTGCTGGAATTCTGTTTAGATGGTTGTTTGGTTGTTGTTTTTAATTTAAGATGTTTTATATTAATATAATGTGATTCAAATTTTCAGTGTCACAGTGTATATTCCAAAACAGAATAAATAATAGCCTTCACTGGAAAAGGAATAGCCATCTTGTTTGTCCATTTCCTGGACGACTTAGCTCCTGTTCCATCTCTGAAAGGATTCTACTCAAGAGCACCTTTGTGGAGGAACCAGAAGACTGGCAATAAGCCACTTCCAGTTTGAAAAGGATGCTAGGATCAAGACACAGGAGAAGCAGGCAGAGAATACAGAAGGACTTCCTGCTGGCTTCCTCCTCCTTCACAAGATATGGCACACAGCCTTCCCTCCCAGCATGCAGTGTAAATAGAACAGGTCACCATAGTTGGGGCTGAGAATAATTATTTTCTTCTCTTGCTTTGTTTGGCTGGCAGGAGAAATTTTTGTTCACCTGCTCCATACTGTACTGCTGGAAAGGAGCAGTTAGTAGTGGGTGTTGGATGATGAGACCGATTTGATTGACTTGATTGGTCTTGATCACTTGGCAGGTGTGTGCAGGCAAGGGAAGATGCTAACAGAAATTCTAATTACCCAGAGGCACTTTTCAGCTGAATTGAGATTCCAGAAATTTGCTTTGAGGGCGTATGGATCACAATTGAGGTTAACCTCTGTCAGTCACCTAAGAGTTGTGGGGCTTTGAGTGGGTAAAACCACCTTTCTCCTCTTAATGAATATCGGGGGAGTGAGCTGGAATTAGAACCAGCTAACTTCCCTTACCCAGGCTTAGGAGCCTGATGAAGGATTTGCATATTTCCCACAGTTGGTCTCATTTCTCAGTATAAGTTTATAAGTTGGTAAGTTCTTGAGTTTTGAGGTTCTTAAGTAGTATCTGGGACACAGCTGGGACACTATGGTCTAAACCACTGAGCCTCTTGGGCTTGTCAGTCAGAAGGTCGGCGGTTCAAATCCCCATGATGGAGTGAGCTCCTGTTGCTCTGTCCCAGCTTCTGCCAACCTAGCAGTTCAAAAGCATGCCAGTGGAAGTAGATAAATATGTACCGCTGTAGTGGGAAGGTAAATAGCATTCCTGTGCGCTCTGGCTTCTGTTACGGTGTTCTGTTGCATCAGAAGCGGTTTAGTCATGCTGGCCTCATGACCTGGAAAGCTGTCTGTGGACAAACACTGGCTCCCTCAGCCTGAAAGCGAGATGAGTGCCACAACCCCATAGTCACCTTTGACTGGATGTAACTGTCCAGGGGTCCTTTAGCTTTTTTTTACTTAAGTAGTAGCTAGTGGCCTTGTTTAATTCCATACTTTTTGTCCTGCCTTTTTTATTTCCAGTCTGACAATTACAAATGGTACCTCCTTCCTTTTTGTCCAGTATTGAAAGTCTAATGTTTTCAACTATAGGTGGAGATGACAATTTCAGTCATTGAACTAAGACAATTTTAGTTGTGTCTTGGGCATTCATAAGACATACCTTATGCAACCTGGTCAGAATTAGCGCAGTGCTAATATTTTTGCCTGTTTCTCCACCCTCAACCATTCATGTGGGGAAATGTCGGGGGGGGGGAATAATCCCTGTGTAAAGGTCATCAGGAGACTATCGAAGAAACATTTGTGTGTGGGGATGGCCTTGCTCTTGTTCCTACAAAAAAAAAAAAAAAAAAAACCACATTATGGAGTTTCTGAGTTGTGTCTCTTTCTGCTTTTAGCCATTATTTACAGTCACTTTCAGCTAGTTTCTCTGTCTCCTTCTTTCAAAGAATGCCTGCTTAGAGAAGGCTACTCCAAAATTACCTTCATACAGAAACCTGAATGGCTGACCGGAAACCTGAATAGTTCTGAGAAATCTCTCCACCCACTCAGATTAAATGACAGCAGCAGAGGATTTCCCTCCCCAGTGTTTTAAATAAGTTAAATGAAACTTTTCATTTTAAAAAACATTCTCCAATACTCTCTTTCAGTGCTCAGCAGGCAGCTTTCTGGTCAGTCATATGATGGTATCTGTGTGGGAGTATGAAAAGTCCTTGTCCAGTGTTTTTTCCCCCCTGGATATTTGGAGAAATTAACAGCAGAGCAAGAAAGTTATTGCCATTCCTTGGGATTTGTCCACCATCTAGTAGTCAGAATTATTCTGCCTCTGAATCTGGATAAAAAGTCCCTTTCACCATCGTTCCCCCATTTCTCTGGTTGTCTTAATGTCCTGAAGAAGAAAGAATTCATAAACTACATTTATCATCTGTTTGCATAGTATTATCATTGTGGTTGTTTATTCTCCTACATCTGCTTTGGCTCTTAGAATCCTAATCTTAAGCATAAAATAGGACACATTTATAGAGATAAATCAGTCATTACTGCTACTGGAATTCTACTAACAGTTTCCATGTTTTCAAATGTCACTGCCAAAATATCCTCCATCGAGAAATTAGGAAATGCTGAATGGCTCTTTATGACGTCCTCTGCTAAATGTTTCTGGAACTCAGGGTAGACATATAAACATCTTCCATTGGCTATTCTTAGTCCTGAAGCAAATACAACTGACCTTTTTTTTCATTGAGGATTTGTTATATTTTGCAATCTGTGTAATAGCTTTGGCATTCCTAACAAAAGCACCGTGCATTTTTCTAAAACTCAGAAAAGAAGACAAATAAAAGTCAGCTCATTCTGTGATAAAGTTCATGTAATAATGTCATTCTCTGGTTTTTTGCACACATAATACAGAATTCTGCAGCCTGACACTTTTTACCAAAACACATTCAACTGAAAACTTCCACTCCTTACATTTGATACAACATTCTATTGACGGCATTGTACCTTAGTGCCTTTTTATAATATATAATATACGAGGTTGTTGTTAATGCTTTAAATGTGCAGAAATCACAAGGAAATAGAAGATACAGTTGGCCTGCCTCTTCGTCAGAAATAAGAGGTTGACTTTCCAATTTGCAAAGTGGATTAGTACATCCGTAAATGGTTTCTAATGCCTAATCCTGAGTTCTTATCCCAGAGTCACCAGCAACAACAATCTTGACAGTATAGCGTCTTCACAGGTACATTAACATAAGCTCAGTAATACCTGCTCATGAAGTGAAGTAACTTCTGCAAAAGGTCATGCATCTCAAACAAATACTGTCATGGCATCCAAATAATTAGACTTTTGCACTTAGTAATTCAAGGTAACAACTTCTGTATTGGGAGGAAATGTTTACATTGCATGATGTCTGTTTAATAAGGAGTTACCAAATACCTAAAGACCAGTGGTTAATATACTGATATAGCAAAAGGGATAAGACACATTCATAACACATTCATGGCTACCAACCCTGATCTCTTAAGTTCTACCTCCACTGTTGGAAGCATAGAGAGGAGGATTTTTAAGTTAAGTCTCCAGATCCTATAGTGTTCTTGTTTTTATAAGGTATGAAGACAAGGATGTTCTTGCCAATTGGTTTCGGGGGAAGGAAAATGTACAGGCAATATTCTAGCAATCAAAGTGTGATGCAGCCTAAGGAGTTTAACTATTGGGACCACCAACTTCTCCTCACATACTATAGCCTCCTCTCACAGAGGAGACATAACTAGAAACTACAAGCATCAGGAGTAAACTGCTTGGGAGTGCACTGAGTGCATCTGCCTTAACAACGAAAACCCTCTGCTTGTATTTAATAAGATGATTCCACAACAGGTATCCTTGTATAGAAAGCCCATGCTATAATCACCAAGGTAGAATATCCTGCTGGATCAGAACAAAGACTCATTTAGTCTAACATCCTGTTCTCACAGCAGTCAAAAACACACAAACTCACACACAGCATTGTTGAAACGTAAAGGAAAACAGGAATGCAAAACCTCAATACTTCTCTCAAAATCTAGGCACACACTCACAAACTCTACAGTTCCAATAACACACAAATATAGAAAGTCGTAACACAGAGAAGCCACCCCTCATTTCTTCTTCCAAGCCTCCTTCTTGATTCACAAAAATAACTGCAAACTGCTATGATCTTTAGGAAAATTTCTAAAAGTGTTTTTTTTTTTTTTTTTTTTTTTTGCATTCGGGAGAGATTTGCAATGGGATATTTACCCCCCAAAGATAGTACTAGCTTCAGAAGACAGATTCACCTAAGGATCATAGCAGAAGATTAAAGGGTTAAGTTACTCCCTCCACATCTTACATGACCCCCCATGATTATCTTGTCTGTTGGTCAATGATCTTTGAAACCTGTGGTTTTCAAAAATTAAATGCAAATATGCATTTAATGTCAGGTATAATTTGGCGTAGATATATCTGCAGGCAAAAACTTCAGTTGTCAAGCTGAAGCTTGATTGGTTTTGAACAAAAAGGCAGATGACTCTCTTAATACTTCTTAAGTTATGATCTGAAGTTTATAAGCATGTTCCCCAAATAATAATTTGTGATGACAATAGCAAATGTCTGAGTTTAGGGTGTTTAATGTGAAAAAGCTGAGTAAAATTGTTTTTTGACAAGAACTCACTTTTTGAGAACTGTATTTTAAAAATTGCTTGAAGTCAATCTAAAGTCACATTTTGGTCCACCATCTGGATTCAGAATGGTGTCTGGCAATGAAACATTGAAGTAGACTCTCATCACATCTCAGGAATCCTTGTCCCAAGTTTGGTAGCAATATCTTAAGAGCTGTCCAAAACTATGCCAAAAACCATACATAGCAAAGTCACATGAAAGCCATGTTTCAGTCTGCCACCTTTGTTAAAAATGGCATCCATTGTCCAAACACTCCCACCTCAAGAACTCTCATGCCATATTTAGGAACATTATCTCAAGAGGCAGCCAAACCTATGCCAAAAAAATGAGCAAAGTCTCATTTTGGTCCACCATTTTTATTCAAAATGGTGTCTGAATGTTAATGAAACTTTCACACCATGTTTGTCAATGATCTCTTGAGAGGTGTCCGAATGTATAGAGAACAAAGAAAGAAATGGACAGACTAATCACTTTTCAAAATATTTAGCAGATTAGTAGTTTTCCTCCAATCTCATTATCAGGAAACCTTAAAAAAAATCACATATCACAGTTATTCTTGCAACCAATATATAATTCACAAAGTTTTTACAAAGGTAGGATGACATAGCTGGTCCACAAAGCTATAAATTATGGAAAGCTTAGATAAAGATTGCCCAAACTCTGAACTAAGTTATTCTTAGGAAGCAATGCCAACAGAAAGCAGCGGATAATTCATAGCATTGTAAACCTTTGTTGCAATGACTGCTGCAATGTTATTGAATTATACAATGACTATGAGTAGAATTCTGCAATTTGATTTCCTCAGTTTTCTCTGTAGTATAACTGGAAGTCACCCAATACCTCCTAGTGGCTCCCTCACTTCATTACCTTCAAGTTACTTAAAAGGATCAGGAAGATGCAATTACCAGAGAGACACATTAAATCAAATCATATACAAATGAAAGTAGATTTGTGCATATGATAGGTGATAAACACCTACTCAAAACACCAGAATTAGCTTTTGTCATTCTAAGTAAAAAGATAACACCACTTGAATATGACAAAACAGATTTACCTTAGAAACGTATCAACAGACGTCAATTGTCCCGGCCAAGGGAAGAAACAGTTTCATTGTATTCTGCCTTGGTCAAACCACACTTGGAGTACTGTGTCCAGTTCTGGGTACCACAGTTTAAGAAGGATATTGACAAGCTGGAACATGTGCAGAAGAGGCAGCCATGTATTGGGAAGTGTTTTATGTTTGATGGTTTGCTTTGTTTTTATATGGTTGGAAGCTACCCAAAGTGACTGGGGAAACCCAGCCAGATGGGCGAGGTATAAATAATAAAATAATAAAATTATAGTGAGTCAGATCATTGGTTTATCTCTAGTCTGCAATGACTGGCAGCAGCTGTCCAGGAGATACTGGGGATTGAATTGAGACTGTCTAGATCCACAACTATGACTTTTCTCCATCAGCTATGACCCTTCCCCAGAAGCATGATATGCTGAACTCACTATAATTATGTTAGGTCACTTTCCATGCAACTACGGAATATTTTAAACTTCCTGAAATCTAATCTGCCACCTCCACTCTGCCTCAAATGCACAGGTGTGGCGTTTGAAGGCCAGCTCAGATACAAGCTCTTTATACAATCTGGAAATAGTTGAAAAGAGAATGAGATGACAGAAAAATGTCTAACCACATAATGCACCTGAAAGTCTTTTACCTCGGCAGACACTTCTCTCTCCCCCTCCCCCGCCTCCTTTTGGTATTAACTCTTTTCTTTTCCCAAGGTATCATTATTGTCATGGTCCGAGTGTTTTCCCCACCCCCACCCCCCAAAAATGTAAGTAGGCTATTGATTTTTGAAGTGAAAAGATTGATTTTTCCACTCCTTTATTACAAAGCCCAAGGCTTTTAATAAATGAATTGTGGCCTTTATGTGAACTAATGGAGGTTCCTCTGATGGAGCTGCTATTAAGATATCATCTAGATATATTAGCAGTCTTATTCCTAAGGCCCTTTGAATTGACCCTACAGGTCTTAATAACATTGTAAATGATCCTGGGGCCAGATAGAGCCTCAACCATCACTCTCTGAGGATGCAAGATTGTGCCCTGGTGCATTTTATGCATCTCCCATGTTACTGACATTTTGGGGCTCCTTCAAAGCCTTTTTATTATTAGAGGGTACTGGAAGAGCAGATTGGCATATTGATTTAACATTTTTTTATTCATGTATAATTGAAAACAGCACAGAGCAAGGGCACCTTGGCCATTATCTTAATTGGGCTATCCTCTCAGTAGGGCAAATGGTTTCAGGCCACTTGTTCTCCAGGCTCTTATCTGGAGAAATACAAGTACTATCGTTTAGTGTGCGCACGATGTAAGTGGCTGCTGTTCAGTTTTTCTTATGAGTGCACGAGGCCAGCAGACTATCAGTGTCTGAAGTAATTTCTTCCACCCAAACCAGATAACAGGAGATCCATTTGTGTGTGTGTGTGTGTGTGTGTGTGTTTGTATGCACACTACGCATTCAAATAGATGCCAGAATATATACCATTATTGTCCCCCCCCACCCCACCACCACTTCAACTACAAGTTTCACACTGGCTATTTGTGAATAGGACCTCCTAGCTCACAGTTCACACCTTACCTCCTACACACAATATTCATGACCCCAGCTTAAAAGTGACACACCGAGGGTTTCCATTAAAATATTTAGCAGGCATGAAAGTGGGAATTTGCTCTGGGAATCTTGAACAACACATGAATCCAATGTAGAATGCAATCCAAGAATAATTCTCCAGGGATTTGTGGCCCCTGTAGAGTGCTATTTTATTGCAGGTGTATTCTGCAACATGTTCTTGAAACAATAATAGTGCGTAAGTGGTGGATTTACCTGCTTTTGTTTGTTCTGCAATGCTTCCCCAATGCTACCACACCATCGATGTCTGGAGGAGCTAAAGTGCAACAAAAATAACCCAGAACATTTGTGGTATAAAAAGTTACAGGGTTTTAGCAAGAAATCATGGGACTACTGTGCCTTCAGCAGTTGAAATACATGCAGAAATTCAACTGTGATATGCAAAAGGGAAGACTTATGTGCTCTGCTGATGTAAGTGCTGAAGGCACAGGAGATGACTGGAGGAAGAAAACCTAGCAGCTGCTTTAGAGATTTAGGGGAAGGCAAGTGGTGGTGGAAATAATTATGAGGAAGTGCTAGGGATGAAATATTGTTCTGAGATCAATAACATGGAGCAGGAATGGAGAGTTTCAGGCTCGGGAGCTGGATGCAGCCCTTCAGGACTTTCTGTCGCGCCCCTGGGACTCTCCCCAGACCACACAACTTTGCAGCCTTTCCTGCACACTCTCCTCCATTGCTTTTCTTGGGCTTCAATTGTCCTTAAACAGTTATAATGCCAGGGAGGTGGGATTGATTCTTAAACCACTCTGGGAATGGTAGCTCTGGGAGGGAAATGGGAGTCTCCTAACAACTCTCAGTACCCTAACCCAAACTGCAGCTTCCAGTATTATTTGGGGGAAGTCATGACAGTTTAAATTGGGATCATAGTGCTTTGTGGACAAATGTAGTCTCAGTTTGCATCAGAGGCACCATTGGAGGGGGGCTGAGGGCTCCCAAAAATTTCCAAGGAGAAGGCCCCCCTCAGTATTCTGTGGCCTGCGTTGGGCCCCATCGGGCCTGCCCGCATCTAGCAGAAAGCTGCACCGCCCTGTGCAGGATTGGGAGATGTGTGTGATGTCACATGCCACACATATGACATCACATGCATGAGCTGGGCCCCTTCAACCTTAGGTCAACCCGGCACCTGTGGTTTGCATTTAAAGGTGAACCTACCAAATTTGCATTTTCTGAAATACTATGCAATCCAAAGCAATAGTCAGCCTTCGAAATTCACACTTTTTGAATTTTTAATGCATGTTGGGAACTCCAGTCAAGCAACATGTACAAAAAATCATCTGCTAGCTAGATAAAGTGTGCATTAGAATATTATATATATAATATTCTGCATGCAAAATATAATTGCATGCAAAAATATGCGTATCAGGAGAAGTTCACAATAGACCCCCCCCCCCCAAGACTGGTTTTTCTAATGTAAAATGACCAGGAAATGTGGAAGATTGACATTTGGAAAAATATGAAATGGAGATAAGCTCATCCATACCCACCACAGGAATGCACCCCCATCCCCAACTCTGGAAGGTTGGCCTCAAAAGAATTAGGCTCTTTGGTTCTTCTCCCGTAATATGGAGTGATGAGAGAGTGTGCTGCTCCCAAATTGATTGATTCAACCACAGCAAACCAACTGAATTGCTGCCTTTGTCAAAACTCCTGCTGTCTTTGCCCACATCCCCATAGCTTTAATGCAGTTCTAGACGTTCTTTGCTGCCAGCATTTGTGGACATAAAAGAGGCTCCCCCTGATGAAGAATGGATAGCTTTGATAGAATAAATCCATCTAAGTCAGAAAGTGGCTTATTTGAAACCACTGCTTAAGTATAATTCTTCCAGGAGAACAGCAAGCAATGACTATGATCCGTGGCAGTAATATCCCTGCTGTAAAGGGAGTCCAGGATTTAAAATAAGGCAAAACACATAGGCTGCCAATAGCAAACCAGGGAAGCTAATTGAATGCTGTTTGTTACACTAGCAAGGGCAGGACCTTGGGTGTCTTAGCTCTTGATTTGCATCCCCCGACTTCGCCAATGAAGAGTTTATGGGCCATTGATATAGAGACCCTTTATCACAGCCATAGCGTTCTGCTACAAAAGGGGGAGTCGGTTGATTTCTGCACTGTGTTTTCTTGTACCCAGTAAATATAAAGGGGAAAGGCTGGAGAACTCAGACTAACAGAAAACTGAAATAAAAATGAATCATCTCCATGTAGGACAACAGGAGGCCTGAGCCACAAGAGCCAAAAGAGACAAAACCCCTTAAGCCCAGATGGCCCACTAGGACCAGACTGCAGGTTTGAATGTTGGGAGTCCAGACCCCAGGGGGCCAAATGGGACCCTCCAAGCCTCTGCCCAGGCCATGTCTCCTTCCCAGACTGAAGTCCTCACTGGACATTTTCTTCACTGTCTTCTAGTGATTTTACCTGGCTGGAATATGTCCTTGATGCTATCTCTTGTTTGCTTGGATGGAGGGTGGAGATTTCTGTAGCCACATCTACTTCTGCTACATCCACCAGTGGAAAGCACCCCCCAAGAAAGTTGCCCACAAGGCGACTTGTCCATCCCTCTGCCTGCTTCCCACTGCCACCTGATATGGTAAGTGCAGAGAAGGAGTAGACTGCCCAGGGTGATGACCAAATGGGAATGGCCTGTCAAGGAGGGGGTCACTTTCTGAGTCCTCCCTCCAAGCTACTAATCACTCACACACAGGCACCAAACAGGTTATCAGGATTTATTTGTGTCTTCTCTGGCACCAGCTACAGAACATCAAACATCTGTCTCATACACAGCGTGTTCTCTTCTCCCTCAGCAGGTTAACTCGAAGATTTATAGGGGCTGGGGAATGCTGGCAGCCAGCCATTCCCATCGCCTGCTCCCACTTTGGGGACTAATTGTTAGCACCTGCCTGAAGGGCCCCACCCAACGATACTTGCTTACAGAATCACTATTTCATGACAGGGCTCCCCTTCTTAGTGTAATGGCCACACTGTGCAGCAAAGTGCTTCCTGCTGAGCCGACTTCCTGGTAAGTTGGTGGGGAGAGAGCAGAGAAACTGGGCTAATAGCAAGGCATCCAGGGGAAAGAAAGCAAGGCAGCAGTGGTGGAACAGTCAGGGTGGTGCAGCGACCCAGGTTGAGGCCTCTGACAGAACATCTTGCCCAGGGCCGACTTCAAGCCTGGCATTACCATGGCTGAAGCCTTGCCTAAACATGTCCTCCTTCCCCACCTCTATTAGGCCCTCTGCAGATCCACGCAGTCTGGCAGAGAGCAGCTGGACTGCAGGGATTTGTTGGCCAAGCAAATGGCTGCAATGGGCAAGCCACACAGCTGAGGGAATGGCAGGTGAACCCCCCCCCAAGATGGTGAGCAGTTAAGACTATTTCATACATTGCACAGCGAGTGTTCTTCTATTACAGGCATGTTTGTAAATATCTGTTTATCCCATCCATGCTTTGCATTTTTTGTTGTACACTTAAAATATGGTTAGGTTTATACCTAAAAGCACAGTGCAAAGAAGAGGTATTTAGTCCTCCTGCAAAACTCAACAAGTTCTTGAGTGTCACCCCTTCCAAAAGATCCTTAGTCCTTGAGAAGAGGCAATTCAAGTCCTTGAGCAACCCCTCTTCTACCTCCAAAATCACACATCTTACCTGCAGAATGCCTCTGTAGCTTTTCTTCTAAGCACTGGCATCCAATGCCTTTTGTTTCCCCTCTGTCACCAGAGTAGAAGGATATGCTGTTCCTTGCAGCAAGATTAGATTTCTATGTACATTTGTTTTTAAAAGAATTAAATGAAAACAATTTCTAATAAATGGATGAAAAAGTGCATAATTCCTGACATGTAGCACATCTGATTCATTGTTTACAAGTGCAGATCAAATGAATTGTGTAATGTATTTAGCTTGTGGATATCTTCCTTGGGTAAACGTGAATTACACACACTTTTATGCACATCTCTCTTTCATTTGTTCATTTTTGACAATAAAAATCCTTTCTCTCTCGATGATCTCCTGTGCCACCCAGAGCATTTGTTTGCACAGTTTCCATTTTCCTGCCAAACAACCAAGGAACAGAAGATAATTGTCAAGGTGTTGTTCAGAATCCCTTCTCTCCTGACCTTTAGGTAACTGTGAAATCTGGTTGGCGGCAGGGCAGGAGAAGGAAATTCTGACTTGGGTTGCTTGTTTTTCATCCCAAAGCACATTTTGTGGAACAACTGAATCAGAACCCCACAGTGGCTGGCAAGGCAGCATGTGAGGAGATAGGGGGTGGTGCTGTCATGCTATGCATTGTTATGTGTTACATGCTAGGTAAAGGTAAAGGGACCCCAGACCATTAGGTCCAGTCATGACCGACTCTGGGGTTGCAGCGCTCATCTTGCTTTATTGGCCAAGGGAGCCGGCGTACAGCTTCCGGGTCATGTGGCCAGCATGACTAAGCTGCTGCTGGCAAACCAGAGCAACGCACGGAAATGCCATTTACCTTTCCGCCAGAGCAGTACCTATTTATCTACTTGCACTGGCATGCTTTCGAACTGTTAGGTTGGCAGGAGCTGGGACTGAGCAATGGGAGCTCACCCCGTCGCGGGGATTCAAACAGCCGACCTTCTGATCGGCAAGTCCTAGGCTCTGTGATTTAACCCACAGCGCCACCCGCGTCCCTTGTGTTACATGCTACAAGGAGGTAAAAGGAAACAAACTTAAAGCAACAGCCTCTCCCTGCCTCTTAAAGTATCCAGCTTGTCCCCAAGCCACAAGATATGAAACTGGAGGAAATCTGAGTCATCCCATCCCTAGACTAGCAATCCTTAATGGCAGCCACAAGGTTTGTTTTGATAATATTTTTTTCTAGCCATATATGCTCCTTTCCCCTCTAGCCATGGAGAAGTTCCATTACGAATGCATTTCAAGAAATTAGGATTGTTGCAGATGTGATGGCAGTTCAGTGAAAATAACTTATAAAAATGAGAAGAGAGAAATAGATGGGGCCCAGGTGGCAGAAGAGTTGCTACATTTATCTAGTAAGTCGCATGCCAATTTTCTCATAACCAGCACTTCCCATATTGTGTGTCATTGATGGAGTTTCTGTGCTTTTCCAATTTCTCATAATGACACATCTGAGAAGAGAGGGTCATGGTGCTGGGTCATGATCAATAGTTTAAGAAGTATCAAAATAAGAGATAATAGCCTCAAATTATTCTACAGAACAAAGCTCATGGTTAGAATACAAACATATCAAACATTGGGATTGGGACTGTGAAAGAGAAATAGAATGAAAAGAGAAAGGGGAAGGAAACAAAGGAGAAAGTGAAACCATTCATTGCTACAACTCCTCTGAAGGTGATTGATTTCACCCTGGAGGCTTCAGGCCAGGAACTGAACCTCTCAATCTGTGCACATATCCTGTGTCCATTTCGAACAAGCACCTGCTGCTTAATGTATTATGGAGGGAACAATTCCAGTGCCACCCAAAATCCAGCTAAAGGGTCACTGGAAGTGGTGCAAGGCTCACTCTGTCATTGGAGTAGGAGGTCCACCAGCAGGACAACACTCGTGTCATCCTTCCCAGTGTGCCCATAGAAGGTCCTGTGGGTGTAGATGTCCCAGAGGTAATAGGCATGCTGGGGGCAGCTGAAATGGCACATCCTCTAATGGGTCCCAAACTACTCCATTCCTGGCACAAGTAATTCCCATTGGCTGCAATGGGAGGGAGGAAATAAAATAACTTCCAGAGGAGGGAAAGAGGCAGAGGCCTCTTGCAATTGCTACAGCAATACTATGGCTGTTGTGGTTGCTTCCCACCACCATAGGATGGTACTATCTGTGGTTTCCAGACAGCTTTTTAGGAATGTTCCATACCTATCCTCAAAAAGATAAAATTCACTCATCTGTATGAGGTTTTTAGCTTACCAACAAATAAGTTAGAAGTATTCCAAGCATTTGAGGTCACCAGGAGCGCTGCAGTGGACTGTAAACAAATAATCATTGTTGGTGGCACTGATGGTCCATGGAAGAACAGCATCACAGCAGCTTATGGAGGCAACATGAAAAGGGGACAGGACCTTGGAGAAGGCCTCCTCAAGCCATCCAAATGAATAGAAACTTTCCCCAAATCCAACGTGGTGGTTCTGAACTGGATGGCTCTGTGCCACTGGCCAAGAAGTGTGGCAATGGCTATAATGGGTATTATGCCAGGTTTTGCAGTAGTAGAACTATTGCAAGTTAAGGAAAATAGCACAGAAGTGTGCAGCCAATGCAGCAATTATTCGCAACATGATTGTTACCATTTGGTCTATGACAGGGGTCAGCAAACTTTTTCAGCAGGGGGCTGGTCCACTGTCCCTCAGACCTTGTGGGGGGGGGTCAGACTATATATATATATATATATATATATATATATATATATATATATATATTGGGGGGATGAATGAATTCCCATGCCCCACAAATAACCCAGAGATGCATTTTAAATAAAAGGACACATTCTACTCATGTAAAAACACGCTGATTCCCCGACCGTACATGGGCTGGATTTAGAAGGCGATTGAGCCGGATCCGGCCCCAGGCCTTAGTTTGCCTACCCATGGCCTATGAGATATTTTTTTCTTATACATATTCACAACACATAAAATGCTTCCTACCAAGTGATTCCTTAAGGATCAGCTGTTCTATCCACTTGGATGAAGGGTAAAGTTCTGTGCATGTGAAAGGATAGGAAGTCAATGAGAATGTTCCTCTTGGCAGGAGAGCTCTCTGTGTGCATCAGAGCACATTTGGAGCTTTGATTCAACAACTGTATATTTACTTCAGAACCTCTGAGTACAACATATCAGGTGCCATATTAGCATTTCCAAGCCAACACTTTTGTCAATGTTCAGGACTGCAGGCTGCAATGTATTTCTTTGAATTTCTTTTTTATTAGCATTCCTGCCCTTTGGTGAGTGGAATAGAGGGAGGTAGCATTTACCAGTGATCCTCAGAAAGGCTGAGTCTCTAAGGTTGACTTAAGCAAAACATTACCTTTTCTACCAAAAAACCACTGATTTCTTCAATACAAACATACTATAGCACTGTTCAGAGCTTTTTCTAAATTTGTTACACCACACTGAACAACATTGCAATGGGAGATTATATTCCCTGCTGCTGAAAGAAGCAACAAATGTGAAATACACAGGAATACTGGCTACATCAGAGATAGCTGACATAGTCTTATTGGATTACAACTTCCATCAATCCCAGCTTGTATGGCCAATGGTAAGAGATTCCAGCAACTTCTAGTGGGTACCATGTTCATCACCCTTGAACTTCCCCAAAGTGCTCTTGAAAATACTTTTTTAAACAATGATCAATCTGATATATTTTAAACCCTAGGGATTTTCATTAGGGGACTGTGAAACAACAAACATTTGTTTCAAAATATAAAATATTACACTACAATTCAGCCAAAGTTAAACTTTCATAAAACGTATCGGTTTCAGTGACAAACTGGACCCTTGAAATCATCATTACAATCAATGGCCTATTAAACTTTGGTGAAAACATTTCCAAACTATGAGAGATACTCTTGTTTTTGTGGCCATTGTGTTTCTCCTGTGTCACTGAAATAGGTTATTGAATTGGAAATACATGACCTATTAATGGATAGCCATTAATAAAAGGATGCAAATGGTATGTGATGCATGCAATTGTAGACTTCTTCCCTGTTAACCTCCTTGGAACTGGGAGGAGATAATCAGAAGTCAGAAATGGTCATGGATGTGGTTCAGCCATTCTCCATTCAGAGAATCTCATTGAAGTAAGTCTTCCCTTCCCTAAAGGGTTTTAGAGCAACATTTTATGAGGGACTTGTGGGCAAAGTGACCATGATAGACCAACAACAACAACACAGTTTTGTCCTTTGGTAAAGTCAGAATGGACTGCATCTCAGCCTAAGTAAAATTAATAATTGAATTAACGCACTTTGCCCATAACACCAGCTACTATTCACCTTTTTGAGGCCTAAAAACAAACACCAACCAAAGACTTCTTTATGGATTGATGTTCCTGAGTTTAAAACTCTTGGCATCATTGGCTTGAGCTGAATTACAAGTATACAGTTTACAAACAGCATGGAAGCTGGTCTCTGTAAAGTGGTTTCTACCATACTTTTGCCATAGTATTCATACAGGCTTGTGCTCAATGCTAGTTTGGTTTAAGCGATACCAGAATCCCACTTGAGCACTTTGCTAGCTAATAGCAGGTGCATTTTCAAAGCACTCCGAAGGGCTTTGGCAGTTACACAGTGAAAAGTTACCTCCAGATGTTCACTGTTATGATTTCCACACTGCATCCATAGATAGATTCTGATGTAATCTCATCCCACCGGCCTTTGTATCCTGATGGCACAACAGGGAGCGTAAAAGGCCTTGGAAAACATGCATTTTCCTTGTTGTTTATTAATGACAGTGTTGTTCTTCTTAATATTCTGTCCATGTTCCAGTTCACAGGAAGGATGAATGATGTAGACTGTTCTGGGAGGCTTTGCCTTGATGATTTTTTTGCTTCCTCTATTCACATCAAGAGGAGATACAATAAATGCTTATTTGAGTTTTGATAGTAATGTTGCATGGTATTGACTCCTGTTTCTATTTTTCAACCAATATTTTTTCCTTACTTTTTGAATAAAGATCTTGCGATTAAAATTAGCTTTTCATTCAATATGAGATACCTGCACAAGTCACATTTGTGCATGTAAGCTAACAGTCACACTCAGCTTTTCACTTTGTATTTTGACATTGGGCACTTGAGTTTTATGTTTCTCCTCTATCTGGTCCCTAATTATGCTCACATTTTTACTTCCATTTCTTATTTTTTTATATGCAGATTTTGGCAACTTTTAATACATTTAGGCTTGGATCTAGACTTGCTTTCTCTTAACAGAAGGGCTCTTTCCATTTGTACAAAGTTCATTGAGCTAGCGGAGCATCCTAAAGGCAAGAAGGGGAGTAGTATTTTTGCCAGGTCCACCTTCCCTCTGATGCCCCCCATGCCACCTTTCATGGTGGTCCAGAAGAAGTAGATTCAGAGTGCAGGAACCTGCAGGGGGAAACGAGAAGCAGAAATAATAGTCTTACCCCTTCTGCAGCATGATATGAACAGTGTTCTGCCACAGATTCGTTGAATCCAGGCCCCATGTTCTGTTTCTCATGAATCAAATATTTGAAGCAAGCACATGGCTTTCTCTAATGGGTACACAATATAGCTCTACTTTGCGTGCCAGTCAAAAACATTGCACATGAAACTCCTACAAATCTGGGAACCAAGGCTGAGGGAGGTGGAACTACTCCATTTGCACATCTGGGGAAATAAAGCTGACACACCCTATCAAATAAATGATTTCTCCTTTTATTTTATTAAGAGAAAGAAGTGAAAGCAGGTATAACACTGCATGGCAATCTCTAGACTGTTTCTCAGACATTCTGCTCAGTATCAGGCATTGTTTACCATCCTCGGCTCTACAGTGCCATTGATGCTGTATATATGCCACCATTGCTTATTGTTTGTATGGGTTTACATCAGATAACAGGCTGTCAGATAAATCCTGCTGACGAAGAATTCTGGGAAAAGAATGAGAACACAAGGGCCTTCACAGTAACTGTATTTGAAGGTGTTTTGCAACCTATGCAGTGGGTTAAAGCTTATATTCCGGTTTACTGTTTTGGTTTCATATGATGAACCAAGAGCACTTTAGCTATTTGAAGATGGTTATCTCCTCTCAGTCTCATCTTGTCCAGGGCAAACATACTCAGCTCCCTCAACTATTCCTTATAAGGCTTGGTTTCCAGTCCCTTGTTCATCTTGGTTGCCCTCCTCTGCACATGATCTAGTTTGTCAAAATCCTTCTTAAATTGTGTTGTGCAGAACTGGGCACAATACTTTAGGTGTGGTCTGACCAAGGCAGAACAGAGCGGTACTATGACTTCCCTTGAGCAGGACAATATATCTGCAAATTGTTAACAAAAGGGAAATGTTATTTTAATATTCTTTTGGAAGCCGCCCAGAGTGGCTGGGGAAACCCAGCCAGATGGGCGGGGTATAAATAATAAATTATTATTATTATTATTATTATTATTATTATTATTATTATTATTATTATTATTATTATGTTAGCAATTACAGCATTAATAATAAAAGTAATTTCTCACCCCCATAAGTCAATAGCCTTTTTTTACCAAAATGGGCTTGCTGCTCCTGACTGTATTTTGAGGTTATTATCAAAACACACAGTTTTTTGTTTTTTCATTTTTGGCAATGTGTTCAAAATGGGCATATATTTACGCACTGGCGAGTTTTATCTTGCAACATGCAGAGCTCTTCATAGGCATAACAATTAACATGAGTTTAAATTAAATCTCTCTATGCAAACACAAATTTGGGATTGAACAACTGGGAATTGTCTCCTTTGGGACTGTAAACCAATAAAGCAATTAAGCTATGGCAGGGACCCCCAGATAAGCAATGGAGTACACCAATGATTTCAAGACATTACAAAATGAATGCAAGTCTTCTGGCTTCAAATAGAATTACAAAAAGAAAGGAAGTACAGATGAAGCTTTTCTAATATCCTGGAGAAAAAGTCATTAGAATTATTATTTTTTCTAAAAGCGAGGACATGGGGAGCATGGAGTGGAGAGAGATATGAAACCATAATGTGCTGCCATTTCCTGAGGTCCTTTTAAAAATAAAATTCCCTCAGGGACAAGCTTACTAAACTTGGAATATGTGGAAGCACTGGAAACATGGAGAATGAGAAGAAGAAATGTCCACAAATGCTCCCATGAATGCTTTTGTGAAGATTTCAGATTGGAAAACCCACTTGTAGAATATTTCTGAATTAAAGCAAATTGAACTACAGGTTGTGACCAAGGAAAATGCTAAATCAATCATAACATATTGTTCCCCCATTTTCCTTTCCTGTGTATTTTTATCTGTATAAGGCAAGTCGCTTCCGCCTCACAGCGGGGGCATGTTGTACTCTGGCTTCCCTGGCACACCTCCTCCCACCTCAGCATGGGTGGGACAACGTCCCACGCCATGGCGCGGTGTCCCAGCCATGTCACAGCACTGAGCGCCCAATCAGGAGGCTTGAGGGAGTGGCTGGGACAATTTAAACCCCGGCATGATGTCATTTCATTCCCTTTTGCCAGAATAGCGAAGTGTGGGAGAGGGGAGGTGCGGCCATCAACTGCCTCTCCATGTTCTAGGGTATTCCATTAAAGGAATCTGGGGGTCTGGATCTCGTCCAAAGCCTGTGGAGGGGCTATGGCTATTCCACATCCCCAGGGAACCCAGGGGATGCTCAAGTCAGTTCACATTGGCAGGACTCCCCCTTTGGGGTTTACCCTTAGTGGACTTCCAGCAAAGCAGGCTGGAAGTCAGATATAGTCTTGTTTGCCAATACTGCTCACATTCTGTAATCAATAAAGTTGTGGCCTAAATTATGCCCGTTAACATTAACCTTAATTATTGTGTTGTCTTTATTCTGGGGAGTGGGTTTGGGGGGCCTTGAGGTACAACTATTTGAAATCACTGGCCAAAGCTATACGCCTTGGGGGACAGCAGCTGAGGGAAAGGGATGGAGAGACCCTCACACCAATTCCACACTTCCCAGAATGCCTTGAAAGTGAGGCATTTCAATGAAATGTGGCCTTGTTCCCAAGAAATTATGGAACCTACATCTGACAGGAAGCTGCAGAGAAAGCCACATAGTGCTTTTCAAAACGTGTTTCCACTCTTGCTGCAAATTTCCCTCTACCCTTTCCCATTCTACAAATATGACTCAGGGCTCCTGGAGGGAAGGTGAGGGATGGCCTTGTGCACATCACTTTGTTGCACCCTTCCTCTCTCCTGATATGTGGTGTGGGTTCTTGCTAGTCCCCTATCCCAATGGGCTGAGTTGGACTTTTTTCAAATGAGTTCTTGATTGGTCCTAAGATCCCTCCCTTTTCACCTATTTAACAGCGCTGCAAAGTATACAGTAAATTCCAGCATGCAGGCAATATATGAAGAGAAAAAAACTTGGGGAATTTTAAAGGATTAAAATACAGGGACAATGGCAGTAGACTGAAGCAACATTGGCAACTGAATAGATATGAGCCGTTTATTTCTTTTCTTGCTATCTAAAATATTAGTGCACAAGAGGCTTCAGAAAATCAGAGGTGTTACTGAGCTAAACATCTATTCCTGGAAGTCATATACTTAAGTCTAGTAAAAGAAGAATTGATTAAAGATATATCTATAAATGGAACTTTACAACTAACACAATGTATAACTTGTGCGATAAAGACATTTGCACTGTTTATGAACTACTGGAGCTAGTATTTTGCATTTGTCAAAGCTTTCCTAAGAAAATTACCTTCCTCCTAGTAAAAAATTATTTTGTGACATTTCATTTCTATTCATTCCCATTTCTGTACATAGCATTTAATCTTGACAAAGTTGTTTTATTGTGTGCACCCAAGGAGGTGGGAGAAGAAATGTTACTCTTTCCCTCCAGCCGTGGCTTACTGCAGGCTGCCTCAAGCCGTAATCATTTTGCTGAAGCTACTGTGGTAACACATAGGTGCTTTCTCCAGGAAATGTATAAAGCATGAATGAGAAACATACTTTTTCAAGCATGCAGTTAGCGTCCCAAGTATATGAAGGAATGCATCTCCGTCTGACACTTTCCTAATGCCCCCTTTGAGCTATACAATTTAAGAAGTATCATATGACTTTAAGCAGTCATGGCTTCCTGGGAAGTATGGTCTTTTAAGGGTCCAGAGACATGTTAAGTGGCCCCTCTGTCCCTCACAGAGTTACATTCCCTGAGCTCCCTAGGAAGAGAGAATGATTGTTAAACCACTTTGAGCACTGTAGCTTGGTTAGGTGAATAGGGATCACCAAACAACCCTTTGGTAACAGAAAAGAAGAAGTACCATGAAACATCATGTTTATATAGATCAGGGACATCCAACTCCCAAGTGTCTGTGATTAACTCTCAGGGGAAAAAGCTTGCAGTGATCTACCCATTTCTTTGTGGGGACGACCCAAAGTTATTGAGCTTTTTTGCTTTTTTTAGGGGGGGCAGCAAAAAGTCGCTCACCAACAATAAACCGCACAGTGTTAACTCCGACAGAGCAAGGGAGCGGGGGCGGATGTTCTCTCCCCCGGAGGAAAATGAACCCGCAATCAACAGTGATTGACCACTAGCACTCAGGGATCAACCTGTTGATCGTGGTTGACCAGTTGGACATCCCTGATATAGATGATGGGAAATGAATCTGCCAGTTTTGGTTTCTCTCAGTTTCCAGTTTGAAGTTTCTGCATCAATTATTCATTTATTTAAGAGTGATAATAATATATATATATATATTTAAGAATTTGAGCACACATTTCATATAATCATAGAATTGTAATAATAATAATAATAATAATAATAATAATAATAATAATAATAATAATAAATTTTATTTATATCCCGCCCTCCCCAGCCAAAGACGGGCTCAGGGCGGCTAACAACAATAAAAATAATAGAGTTGGAAGGTACCTTGAGGGTCATATAATCCAACCCTCTGTAATGCAGGAATCTTAGCTAAAGCATCCATGAAAGGGGGCCATCCAACCTCTTCTTAAAAACCTCCAAGGAAGGAGAGTCCACCACCTTTCCAGGGGAGTCTGTTCCACTGTCAAACAGCTCTTCAGAAAGTTCTTCCAGCTCTTAGTCAAAATCTCCTTTCTTGTAACTTTGGTTTAGATCCTAGCCTCTGGAGTAGGAGAAAATGAGCTTGCTCCATCCTCTTCAGGGACTTCACCCATTCACCAAAAATTCACAAAAATTATAGAGAGATTTTTGTATGCCCATACTGCCCAATATTGGGCATTCCCCCCCCCCATTTCCCATTAGTTTTAATGCACATCTTCCCATATTATATGCTCTTTTGCATGCGTGTTTCAGTTTGAGAACAGCAAAGCAAAATTCAGAATAATGTACATTGTAAATGACAGCTATATTTCAGTTCACATGTTTGTTTGTTTTTAGGAATGAGCGATGTTCATATGAAAATACAAAACACACCAATTTAGCCCATTCCTAATATAGGTGACAATATTATGAGCCACAATTCAGTTTCCAGCATTGTGAGTCCTGTGGAGGCGGGAGAAAGCACAGAATCTTTTCCCCTGCCGCTGGTACTTAGACAGTTCTGTATATGTTAACAGGTTGTTGTACATTCTCCAGGGATTGTGCATTATTTCCAGCAAACCTTGGGAAATGTTGTTATCTCAGCAGAGGTTTGCATGTTCTCCGGGGGTTATGCATAATATGCTCTTACCATACTGTCTGTTTTTATTTAAGTGGAATTTCAATGAAACACAGCCTTATTTTCTGTTACTGTTGTCCCTCACTTAATGATTGTGAACCATGAAGAGTAGGTTGTTAAATAATTTTAAACAAAAGATTCCCAAGACACTTGGGGAAATATGCATACAATGGCATAATTGTGCACATTACCTGGCCAATATGCACATTACCTGATGAAAATGCAAAACTTCCAAGAAACAAGCTCTTGTTTTGTGACTCTGCTTCTTGCACTCTTCTTCTTCTTCTTCTTCTTCTTCTTTTTTTTTTTTTTGGAAGGCTCTGGGACTGAGTGCAGACGACCCAGAAATCTTTTCAGCTACAAATACAGGTGAGATGAATAGTCTCTTCCATGATTTTTTTGGTCTTTTCTATGTGTAGTATCTTTTAAACCAGACAGTAAGCCCCTCTCACCAGCAATCTTGAGTGACACAGTTCAGGTAAGTATGATGAGTTGCTTGTGTAGAAGCCACCAAGTTCTCCATTACAGAAGTAATCTACCAAGGGGCTGCTTGTCAGCTATGGAGTTACTAAACATATGAGCAGCTCACATCTTGTGAACTGCCGTGTTATCTTCAGATGAAGGACTGTATAGAAACAACAACAACAACAGGCAAGGAAGCAATTGTGTAAGCACCAGTGAGCAGGTAGACATTTTGGTTTGGACTTGATTTTACTGGCTAGCTAAAGGGGGATGTTTCTATTGTTAATTCTGTTTTAATTAGTTTTAGCCTGCTTTTATTACACACATTTATGATTCCATTTTATAACACTAATGAAGTAGATTGATTTTTGTGTACTCCCTCGAGCTACTGGGCTGGGGTTATAAAAATACAAAAAAGAGAAAAGAATGGATGCATGGATGGATGAATACAAGCAATATCCAATGAGAACAATCTATCCAGACCTCACAATCACAATTAAGCAGTGTGTTTTTTTCTAACACAAATGTTTAGGGGTACTCGCATTTTCCTATTCATATTGAAATACTGCCCCTCAATGAGGGCAAACTTAGATTCAAAAAATGTTTAGGGGTATGCGTTCCCTCAGAAAAAAAGCACTGCTAAGTGATCGTTTTTGGGGGTGGTCCCTCCTCACAATGTAGCAGTGTATGGGGACCTGTGGTCCTCCAGATGTTGCTGGACTACAGATCTCATCTTTCCTGACCTTTGGCCACGCTGGCCAAGGACCAGCATCTAGAGTACCACATCTTCTGCATTCCAGCAGTACTGCATGGTACCTCTGAAGAAAGAAAAGCTGCCTGTGAGCTTGATCAAGCCAAAAGCAAGCACTTTGGACAGGCCCCTCAATGCCTGGGCCCACCTTTCACACATTAGTGGGTCTTGGTTTGGCTATTGTTTCAAAAAGTGTGGATTTACAATATTCAGCTTGAAACGCACATGGTATTAAATCTCTCCTCCATGCCTATGAGTACCTGACTGTGGTGTGGGAACAGACTTGGGTTGACCAAAGCATGCTAGGCCTTTTCAGGCACCTTTTCAGGGTGACTGGAATGGTGACAGGGGCAGAGCCAGCATACTCAACCCCACTGCCCTCCACCACCTGTTTACGTTATTTTGATGCATAAGACCTGAAGAGCACTACCAGTCACTCATTCTTTGAGGAAAATGTGAAATAAAATTCATTGCTCCTTAAAAAAAGAGAAAACAATACACAATCATAAGTTTGTTTCTCCCTCTCAAATCTCCCATTAGTTTATTTATAGCTCCATAGAAATTGGCATCCAATTTGAGGCAAACCTTTTTTTAAAAAAAAAGGAAGGACATGTTCCAGTCAGCTCTATTATCATTTAGATGAGCACACTTAATGGTGCTTTGTTTTCTAAATCTTTGCTTGATGATTTTTTGCCCTTAGAAGCGGAAAAACTAAATCATGTTCATTTGCTTACACAAAGACTGTGCATCACTGTGTTTATGGCAAAAATGATGGAAGAACGCTATCAAATTTCTAATTCGTAGTATATTCTTTGTGCGGCAAATGGCCAGCAATCTTCAAATGAAGATTTGCAACAGAAAATGTAGTTTCATAACTGAAAAACAAAAGCTCCAGACATGGCATTTTATAGAGAAGGTTCTGAGAGTCCAATATAATCCAGTAGACATAAAGAGTATGCCTTGGCCCTGACCAACCTAGGTTCAGAGACAATCTCTGTCATAAATTAGTTCTGAGGACTTTGTCAAGTCGCTAGGGGTGAGTAGACAAATTGCAGCCTCCTTTGCTGCTGCTGAAATAACACCCTCTCTGAATGAGGCATCGACGACCTTTTAACAGCCAATGGACAAGTCCCACTTTAGGTATTCCAATCAGCTAGAAAAGGCAGCCATATGGTGTGCCCAAGCAAGTACATGAATTGGAGGAAAAAGCAAAGTTTAATGGCAGCCAGGCTTTGCTAGTAAATAACAACTCTGCTGCTAATGAATTTGCAAATTAAAGATATAACATAAATAGGAATAGTGTAGCTATAGGTCATTTAAACATCAAAAAGCTCTATATACAATTCCCCCCCTATTATGCTTACAGGATTGGATCTGTAATTATAAAGATTATTGAATTAACATAAAATTGATATTTATGCAGCATATAAGTTGACATTTATTTTATTTTCCCATGGATGGCTCACTAAGCAGCTCTCACCAGTCAATGACCACTACAAACTCATTTGATATTTTAAAGGTTGTTTATTGCCTTATAAATGATTTATTGACCCTTCTGAAAGTAATTTATTGTAAAAGCTCCTAACTCTTGAAGCAAAGTAAATGTTTCACAGCAGTTAGTTAAACATGTTTTGGTGACCCGTGTATGTTTTACTAGTAACCATAAACAGAAGAAATCATTAAAAACTAATAATAAAAAATATTGAATTTTGTTACTAGGTGATTGTGTCAAGTGAAACTAGCCTTCATTGACTTGAAGGATGAGTAGCACAAATGCTATTACAAAAAATCTATGCAAAGGAAGAAAAGAAAACAGACAGGAAGCTAAGGATATAAGTTTTTGTTTTGTCTGAATGATCAACAGCCTCCAACTGAAAAGGTGTGGTGAGGCATTGGAAGGACAGAGATAAATAGCATATATCTAACAAAAAGCCCCACCAACAGACATGACCAACAACTCTTACATTATCTTTGTAGATTTTACCTTGGTCCTCAAGAGATGGTGGTATGAAAGAAAGAAAGAAAGAAAGAAAGAAAGAAAGAAAGAAAGAATACCACAGTTTTTAATCTGTGATATTTTAGTGTATTTTTGGTTTCTATGGAAGCTGCTCAGAGTGGCTGGGAAAACCCAGCCAGATGGGCGGGGTACAAATAATAAATTATTATTATTATTATTATTATTATTATTATTATTATTATTATTATTAAAAATAGCAAAGCGGTTTACAATTATAATGCAATGAAAACCACACAACATGATCAATCTGGCTTTTAAAAGTCTCCACTGGTGTCATCTCAAGGTTTTCAATGTCTAAGTGCTGCATGACAAACCTTGCTTTTGACTCTGAGAGCTATACTTTCTCATGGGAAACTTTCTGCCTGGAAAGTCAATTGTCAGGGATACTGCAGTTGTGTATAGTGTGCATTTCAGACACTGGATTGAGCAATAAGTTGGACAATATGAGCTCCTAAGTATCTTCACACTCTATGGTTTTGTAGCTGGTTAACTAATTCAATTTAAATTCCTGCTATAGCTGCCCATTTTAGAATTCACAAATATTTCTGCAGATAACCAAGTTCTGGTCTTATTGGTCTTGATTACTGGAACTAAAAGCCACTGTAGGTTTATTTGTTTTCTGTATTAATCCTATATGACCCAAATCTGTAGAAGCCACAGGAAGCACCCTGCCTAATAATATAAGAATTGTGCCTTGGAGATTCCTGTTTTCCAGTGTTAAAACTCCTCTCCTCTCTTCACAGCTTCCAAAGGAATGATGAATTCACGTCAAATTTTACTTTCTGACTGCCAACATGATGAATGCAACTTAAGGCTGGGGAAAATGGGTTGTGTTTTCCCCTACTTTTTGCTTTCTTTCATATAATCTGGAACAGCTGAAGAACAATAAAAAGATTTTACAGTCACAATGGTCATCAACAATTTCACCAGCTAGAAAAGAGACAGTAAAGTACAGTTCAGTCTTGAAGGATCTGTGTTGCTACTTCGTATATCCAAAGTTATATGGTTGGAAGTTTCTTAAAATCTTGATGTCAAGCTTATCCACAGATATTTTTTTCTAATTCCCATTTTCCTTATTTTCAAAAAGAAGCAAGTTTTTTTCCTGAATTTCTGTAAAAAATGCAAACAATTCTTGGATAATATATGCATTCATATATGCATTCATATATATCTTCTTTTTGCACCAGTTGTAGGCTGTATTAACAGAAGTATTAAGGGAAGTAATAGTACTACTTTGTTTTGCTTTCTCAGACCCTACCTAGAGCACTGTGTCCAGTTCTAGACACCATAGTTTAATAAGTTTAATAAGGATATTGACAAGCTGGAACATTGGGTATATTTAACCTAGAAAAGACTGAGAAAGGATAGGATAGCTATATTCAAATATCTGAAAGGTTGTCACAAGGAAGATGAACAAACTTGTTTTCTGCTACTCCAGAGGGTAGCACCAATGGATTCAAATCACTGTAATACCTCAGCAAACGTCCGCCTCGTCTAGCGTCCGCTTCGGCAAACCCAGAAGTACCAGAACGGGTTACTTCCAGTTTTGCCGCTCGCACATGCGCAGAAGCACTAAATCACATTTCGCACATGCGCAAAAGTGCAAACCGCTCCGTGCACATGCGCAGATGCAACGCTTTGCCCTGTGTCCTTTTCGGCTAACAGCCAGGGCTCCAGCATGGATCCTGGTTGAAAAACAAGGTATGACTGTACATGAAAGGAGATTCCAACCAAACATTAGGAAGAACTTTCTGATGGTAAGAGCTGTTTGATAGTAGAATGGACTCCTTCGGAAAGTGGTGGACTCTCCTTCACTGGAGGTTTTTAGCCAGAGATCGAGTGGTCATCTGTCAGGGATTCTTTGGCTCTGATTCCTGAATTTCAGGGGGTTGGACTATATGACCCTTGGGATCCCTCCCAACTCTACAATTACATGATTTTATGAATATAAGCTATTAGGGTAAACAACAAGGATCTGTACCTCATCCCAAAAATCATTTCTGGCCTCCAGTAGAATGAAAGAGATCACCCTGGAAGAGCTGGATCATCTGTATGCATTCATGCACTTGCCTCATCATTGAAGGCTATGCTCAGGAAGCCATAAAGAGCATTTAATCTACCCAACCATAGGAATCACTTGCCACAATATGACCTGCCTAATAGTGATGCAGCACCTCTCCGTAGCATCTGATAAACTGGCTTAAGAGAAATATTGCCGAAAAATTACTCCAACCTAGCATGATTAAAAACCGTCCCCGAGAGAGCTGTAAATGAATCTAAAGTTGCCGTCTTCACTGAAGCCAACTGCTGAGAGTTGGGAAGTAGTAATGTACAATACACTGCATACTAAAGAGTTCTTAGGTCTGTTTGTGTACAGTTAAAGACAGCAAGTTGGAACGGAAACAATTCACTCCCAGAAGAGGTTTTTAATGCTTGGATTTATGGATACAGAGTAGTCATAGAGTGCTCACCTAAACACAGGTGTTTAAGTGTTTTTAAAAATAGCTTCCTCCTTACTTTGCTGCACTAGAGAGAGTTCTTGTGGGTTTTCTGGAGTCCTGCTTAAATTAAGGTAAGTGTTTATAACATGGAGTGCAACGGTTCCTGACTGATAAAGCTGCCATGTTCATCTTGAGTGTCAAGTAAGAACTTATAAATCAAAGCTTTGTATTAAACAGTAGAATTAACTAAACAGTTGTACAAATAGCTTTCTGAAATCCTGGTGGCCCAGTATTAGTAAGGCTCTACAAGCTTGTCCTGTGATGAACTGGCATTATGTACCTATCATTTCTGCTCCAAGAGAAATCATGTTTCCTTCTGAGTCAAGGATACGGCTCTCCGAACTACCTGCTCATCCTTCATGATAGAGAAACTTCTATAAATCATTCTTGGATCTGCTGTAGTTTTCTTTAGGTTTTTCTCAGAAACTCTTTACTGGAAAACTGTTGTGCATGCACTGCAGGGGGGGGGGGATTCCCTCTGGACCACCCTCGGCATTCTGTGTTGTGATAAAACAGATGTAGCAGACTTCATTAAAAAGGTAAGAATAACCAACACTTCAGGCACTGATACTTAGCTATCCTATCTATAAGGCTTCCATATGAAATACCTGCATATTAGTCGTCTTCAGACATCACAAATACTGCAAAATAAACAGATGATGGCGATAGTGGGAAAAGGCATGATAGCTTCTCCTCCCCACCCTCTGGACTAGTCTTATTTACTGGTGCCTTCCAGCTCATAGAAGACAGCTATCCGAAGCAGAAAGCTTTCTGTACTTGTTTTGGAACCCTGAGAAATCAGGGTTCTAAAATGTATGGAGAAGTTCCATGAGTACAGGAGGCTCCCAAGTTCAGACAGCCACCTTCTGTGAGTAAGAAGAGGGCTACTGTGTTGTGTAGATGCTTTATGCATGACAGTTGAAACGCTAGATCAAATAAGTGTCTGAACCAGGCCCACAAAAAGCAAGCAAGCACTTATTGCTTTTCACAGGACAGTCCCTAAGCTCAGAAACCTGGAAGGAAATCCCACTGTGCTCAATGGGGTTTAGTCCTTATCAAATCTATTTAGGCCTGGATTCAACTAACTTGGCATGACAGTGAAAAGTAGCAGAAGGGCTTCCGTTAGTGCAAGGTGGTGCCCCTGTCTCTTCCCCTCTCTCCTCCCCATGCCTCTCCAAATCCACTGGGGAAGGGTGCTTTAGGAGAAGCCTCAGAATAATGAGACAGGAAAGGGAAAATCATTTCATCTGGCAAGCAGAAATGCTTGTGCTGGTGGAATGATCAGAAGCATGTGTCACTGGATTCCTCCCTTGGCTGTTAGTCCTGAAAGACCTGCTTTCTTCCTTGTAGGACTTTTTCAACCTGGCTAGGAGGAAGGGGCCTTGACTGACTCCAGCTACAAAGGCTGAGGCTGATGAACAGACTCTTGGGCTGGGATATTGTTTTTTGAGGGTCGGCTTGTTGGAGAGGTTGCTGCTGCTCTTGATATTATTACTATTACTATTACTATTACTATTACTATTACTATTTTAGATTTTATGATTTATGTGGAAATTGTTTCAATCTGGTTGCATACTTTTTGATGTTTTATTTATCTACCTTTGTTTTGTTTGTAATTATGTATTTTTTTCATGTTGTAAGCCACCTAAGGGAAGGTGGAATACAAATAAAATGATATATATGTGTATGAATAAGTAGGAGTCAGTGGTATTTTTTTATTAAAAAAAAAGGAAAGTGGTCTCGTTGACTTGAACCAGAAGATAAACACTTGCATAGTCAGTATTTAAAGAATGTAGAAGAATTATTTTTCCAGTTCCACCATTGTTGCCCTCCTGAAAGATGGAATTTCTGCCTTTGAAGAATTTCTAACATAACATGTTATCTTCAAAATATGCAGTCCTTCCCACAGAACCACTTTTGGCTATTTCAGAAATATTATTTATGCAGCTTCTATTAAGGAGCCAGGCTGATAACTCTGTAAAAAGCAGAATAGGCAATTACAGTGTACTTCTAATTACTCAGGAGAGCAGTGATGCCATGCATATTTCAATCCAAACTGATGCATTGCTCTGGTGATAGTGGGAGGATCTGTACTTTGCTACTGGCTGAGCTGACCCCATTTCCATCAAAACTATTTTATTACATGCCATCTTGCACAAGCACCAAATAAGAATGTCCTGATGTTTTCACAACAGCTTGGGGACAAGGAAATCTATTTTCACCAAGGAATAAGGTTCATGCTTTGCATTCATAGATAATTTGAATACCCTGAAGCAACGTGATAATATCAAAGGCATGGGCTTAATTATTTTCATCAGCACTCTCTCTTCAGCTAGGCTCATGGTAATTTTTGTATACAGAAAAACATGGCAGCCTATGTACTTAACAACATTATGTGAAGAGGACTGTGGTGAGGGTTCCCAGATCTTTTATTAACAGGTTTTTAATGACCACACAGGTTGCGCTGATTTAGCCCAATCACCCTTTTCAAGCCACAGGGAAGTCATGCTGACTTCACAGTGATTACCTAGTACTTTGTTTTGTTGATCAGGTTTATAACAGGGGGAGTGCAGAATCAGTGCAAAAGGAAGATGTGCAAAACATGGGGAAGTTGGGACTCCCCACTCCAGTAACGCTCCCTACGCTTGCCAGGGAATATTGGAAGTCGCATGATTAATTCTGCATCTTGTGTTCCTTAGGGATGGTAAGGAACTGAAATATGTGTTAAATTGTCCTAGTAATTCAAATCAGCACATTTACTTGGGAGAAAGTCCCGATGATGTTTACTTCTGATTAGACATGCGTAGGATTGCACTGTTAATCTCTGATAGGCCAACAAACAACAACAGCACAGCATGAGATAACTTATAAACTCTATAAATCTTGGGGACTGATTTCATATAAGGCATCTTTGGTGTTTGTTTTTCAAAATAATAATAATCTGATTTTATAGGAAGGGGAGAGAGAAATCTCAGTGTAAAGATGGTTTAAAAGGCAGGGTGTATGGGATGACACACTGTGGCTTTGTGTTTTTTACAAGACGATTTCAATCCCTGCCATTTCTTTTTCGAGAAACTGAGATTTTTTTGGTGAAAGAATAACAAAATAGCAATTAAATGATTAAGCACTGGCTTCCCACAAGTGGAGGGAGAAGAAGTTGAAGGGGTTGAGGCACAGTTGCACAATACAATACAACTTCTGAGGAAGGCGAGGAGGTTGTGGGGCATTTTTACAGTAAAGCTGAGAATGGAAGCGAAGGGTTTGACTAGAGGATCCTCAGGAACCTTTCCAGATACAAGTCTATGATTCTATAAATTATTTCAAGAGTCCTTGATTCTGTTCTTTCTGAGTCCTGGGATGCTAGTCCAGGGAGGCAAGGGTGAACATTCAGCTGGGAGCATGGGGCCATTCTGCCAGTTTATTGGAACAACCCAATTTGTAGCATGTGAACCAGAATCAAAATGGTTGTTCTCATTTTGAGTCAGCTAAGAAAAGGGAAGTCTGGTAGTGATAGACCAGGGACATTGGGAACATGTAAGTGGAAGCAGGTGAGGATTCTACGAGATGGTGACCTGTGCTCTCTTTCTATTCTCGATCCAGACAAGCAAGAGGCATCCATCAGAATTCAATGGCACATTCCAGCCAGGCAAAGGCACTTGAGAGAAAGGTGAAACAGGGCTAGTGAGAGGTGTGGTCAAGAGAGACTTCTAAGGGGCCTCATTTGGATCCTGGTCCTGAGGTCTCCCACTCTTGACTTAGACATTCTAGCTGACAAGGGTTGTGAAATATACTCGGAGTCCTGCAATGATTTCATGCTCTTTATTGCAGCTTGTAAAACAGTGATTGGTTTCCCCCCAAACCTCAGGCTTTTATATAAATTCTTTACACAATGAGTCCCATCTGATTGGCTGATTCTGCTTCCTTCCTGGAGCCTGATTGGGCTGCTACAGCAGGCCAATCAGTTGTTGCATTCTATGATCCTACCAGCCTAATAGGCTGATTAGCTTCCTCCTGGGGTCTGATTGGGCTGCTGCTGCAAGCCAATCAGTTGTTGCATTCTAGGATCCTACTTGCCAATTGTTCTAGGATCCAAGCTTAGTACATAACAGTTTGATATGTTTATCTAATGACAACACTCTTTTTCTTCTTCTGAGTAAAAAGTATAACATTGGGACGAACACTGGGTAGAGATCTGAGGAGAGGCTGTTGCTCAGCGACAGAAGCACTGGCTTTGCCTCCAGGTGGTCCCAGATATGGCATCTTCAGTTAAAAGCATCAAATGATATTATTATTATTATTATTATTATTATTATTATTATTTACTTATACCCTGCCCATCTGCCTGGGCCTCCCCAGCCACTCTGGGCAGCTTCCAACAGGATATTAAAAACACAATAAAACATCAAACATTAAAAACTTCCCTAAACAGGGCTGCCTTCAGATGTCTTCTAAAAGTCAGATAGTTGTTTATTTCCTTGACATCTGGTGGGAGGGCATTCCACAGGGTGAGCACCACTACCGAGAAGGCCCTCTGCTTGGTTCCCTGTAACCTCACTTCTCACAGTGAGGGAACCACCAGAAGGCCTCAGTGTCCAGGTTGAATGATGGGAGTAGAGACACTCCTTCAGGTATACTGGCTTTAAAGGTCAGCACCAACACTTTGAATTGTGCTCGGAAACGTACTGGGAGCTAATTTAGGTCTTTCAGGACTGGTGTTATATGGTCTCGGCAGCCACTCCCAGTCAGCAGTCTAGCTGCCACATTCTGGATTAGTTGTAGTTTCTGAGTCACCTTTAAAGGTAGCCCCATGTAGAGTGCATTGCAGTAGGCAAAGTGGGAGATAACCAGAGCATGCACCACTCTGGCAAAACAGTCCACGGGCAGGTAGGGTCTCAGCTTGCGTACCAGATGCAACTGGTAGACAGCTGCCCTAGACACAGAATTGGTCCGCACCTCTATGGACAGTTGAGATTGGAAAGTAGCAGCTGATTGGAAAGACCTCACCTAGAGACCATGAAATTCTGCTGTCAGTCAGAGCAAACAATCAACCCAGTATGAGACGGTTTCCTTTATTCTTATTTCACATGCAGCCATAACCAACTCTAGCTTGAGGCACCTGAGCTTAAGTTGGAGCCTGAAGTGCATTTGAGCAGGTGGCCGGGCAAAGGCTTCATAGTCCCTTCTAGTCATGTGGAAGGTAATGCTGTATATCCCTTGTCCCTTCTTGCCTGGAGAGGGTTGTCCAGAAAGTTCACAGTAGTTCATCAGGCTAGTCCCAGACCCTGAGGCACCCAATTCAGGCTTTGGAGACACACACAAAAACAGAGAAAGATATGCAACACTGAGCAATTCCTTCTTTCGACAGTCAGCACATTTTTGTGCCATGAGAGCAGTTCAGAGCATCCGTGCCTTCGATTTCCTCCCACTGTGCTTTCAGCATCTTCAGTCAACTGTGATTTCACTCCTGTTGATCAGAGGACCAGTCCCACAACAGTAGCATTTCCCTCAGAAGTAGGCATGTATTGAATCTGGGGTGTGAAGTGGGTAAGTTAGAAGTATCTAGTTACAAGTATTTCTGCAAAAGAAAAAAACCCTGTTCCTTATTAATCAACATTTCTATGAGGAATGGGTACCATCTGCTCCAGAAAATTTACTCGTCTCCCTTGGGCATGGCAAGGATTAGTTACGGTTTACGCAGCGCTTTGTAAATTTAAAGCCCTTCTGAATGTGCACCGTTAGTCTTCAAGATTCAACAGAAATTTGACCTTGAGAGGGGAAAAGATTAGTCCATTCCCTGCAGGGAAGATGTGCAATCCAGAGAAGTCCATAGTAATGTTAAGGCAGTAAAGAGCCTAAGAAATAAAACAAAACAAATGCTGCCTGAAAAGAAAAAATACAACCGAGACTTCCACTATAAGCGGTTCTAAAGCTCTACCAGTGTGGGAATAGCATCACCAACAAGGAAGATGCTCCGGCACACAGGAATAGAGATGGACAGTTTCTATTAGTGTTCTAGTGAAGTCTCATTAGGTTCTAAATTCAATAAGAAAGTAGGGTTCTAACAAAGCAAAATGTACACCCAATTTTTCCCCCCTCCTCTGAAACACAAACATAGTGTACGTATTTGTAGTCTGATAGAGACTTTTAATTGCATGTTCAACAACAAAACCACATCAGTTGTGGTAAAGGTATCTGCTCTATTTGAAAATTGCATGCATGTAAAAGCTTTTGAATAGCTAGAGCAATGCGAAAGCAAGTCCATGTAAGTTGATTGTTTAAACTGACATAAATTTTAAAGGTCAACTGGGGAAAGTCAGACACTACTATTAAAAAATGGAAAAAAGCCACACAACAACAACTGAAAAACTACAGCCTTTCTACTCTAGGGAAGGCATGAAACCCTATAGATGCTTTACAAAATTCACTGCAAGCTTATTCTAGATATTTTTTTTAAAAAAAAGCCTGCAAACCATTGTACACTGTAGTTATTTACAGAGGAGCGGCTGCAAGGTTCTCTGGAGAATTCAACACTTTGGTAGAGAGCCATCAGTTCCCAGATGAACAAAAGGAGAAGGATAGATGGCTTATATGCCAGATGACTTAAAGAGCTGGAGAAAATCAAAGCACGACTACAGAAAAGCCTCTTGGGAGAAAGCAGCAGAGGAGCCAAAGTTGAAGGACATCCAATCCTAAAAGCTAGGACAGCTAAAGGCAAAGATGGGAAGAAAGGAATAATGAATGCATTCAAAGGTTAGCCCTCCAGAGAGTAATCATTAATTACTGGACATGTTTAATGAATCAAAATATCCGCTGGCAAATACAATTTCCTCTGACTTCCATAATTGCAAGGCCATACATTTTAGTTTTCTGAATGAATAAAGGAAAAGATTTATCAGAATAAATAAAATGTAGCCCTCTCCCCATCTTCCACAAAATTAACCAAATGAAAGATGCAGTTCAGTTGGTAGAGCACGAGACTCTTAATCTCAGGGTCACAGGTTGGACCCAGCATCGGGCAAAGGATTCCTGCAGTGCAGGGAGTTGGACTAGATGACCCACTGAGTCCCTTCCAACTACATAATTCTGAGATTCTATGATTCATTGTCAGTATTATTTCCCCCCAGACATCTCATTACCCTCAACCATTATATAAAAGCCAAATGGTTTGTTTATTGTAGTAGAATTGCTTTAATGGTACAAACCAGCATCTTTTCTTGCTTGCACTAGCAATGATGATAATAGAGACAGGATGAGTTCTAAAAGTATAATTCTCTAGGGGACTAATGACACCTAACATTTGGAGAAAAATAAGAATATTTGTATATAAACTCCTTAATATTAATCATGTGCTTATGTAATGTCTTTCCTCCAGCACTAGAGACTCAACATCAATGACAAGAGCCCACATTGTTTGATGCCGGGACTATGTGTGCATAGCAGAAAAGGCCAAAATGCAACTTTTGAAGGTGGGCAGACATTCTAGAAAAATTAGAGAGAAGATGATATTTAGTCCTTAGTGAGAATATTAGCAATGCTGCTGTTCATAAATTCCTGGGTTGAACAAATTGATGACCATAAGTCAATATGGTGTCCTCCTTATTTTACTGACCATGTAGGCTGATGGATTATATGATGGGGGTCCAACATCTTTGGAGCAACACATTAGATGTCCCTTTCAAAAGCAAAAAAGAAAGAAAGAAGAAGAAGCACTTATAAGGCCCCGCTTAACCCAATGAAATGAGCAATGTAATACAGGGTGAGTCTTTTAAAAGAGGCCCTGTGGATACAGAGTACACATGTTCCATGGGGCCTCTTTTAAAAGACTCACCGTGTAGCAGGAATGTTTACTTACAATACAATGCAAATACCTTTATTAGCATTACAAGTTAAGACATTTCAAATCTGCGGGGAAAATTTAAAAGGGACAGGAGTGAGGCTGTCAAGGGTCACAAGACACTCAATTGTTCTGCTTCATCCTGTCTATTCCAGGGATGATTCATTAAGAACCCTTTCGAGTGAGATGGAGATTAAAAAGGAAGCCACTGAGGCAGTAACGTCCTTGTCCCTGTCCGCTAGGAGGAACCTCATTTGGCTTTCTCTCAGAGCCGTGGGTCGCAGGTCCAGCATCTTGCTTAACATCTGTTTGCAGAGTCTGCTGTGCAAAGGGCAGTCCAAAAGAATATGGTCCAGTGAATCTGGCACTCCCTGTTTCCAGGCACACAGGTGGGCTTGATAAAGAATTTGCAAGTATCTACCTGTAATCACTGCGGAGGGGAAAGCATTTAGTCTTGCGAGCATAAAAGCTCTTCATTGGGAAGGAAGTAGTAGGTCCCTTAGGTAACTGGTACAAAATCCTTAAGTAGTAGTTATGCTTAGGGCCTCTGGAGAACAGAGTCTCAGAACGTGAGGAGACAAACACTGTTTTTCATGGTCATAAAGCCACTGCTTGATTGTTTGGAGTATGTAGCCCTCATCACATACTTCAAGGTTCTCCAGAGCAATACCCAAACTGTGTATTTTGTGCTGAATTGCTCTACTGTATAATACCATCCAGCTGATGTACGGTCTTCAAGCATAGAAGTTGAAAGGGAATTTGATGTTGTTCTGTAATGTATTTTCAGCCAGGCCTTGATTATAATGAGCCACGCGTTGGTTTCCACCAGGCGCTGGCCGGTTTCGACGCATAAGGTTAGATAGCTTATGCATTTAGGGGCACCAAGGATCTTGCAAAGGAAAGTAGCTTGAATTTGTTCAACTTCTCTATTAAATGCCTGTATCCAAATTGGAATGCCATACAATAACTGAGAGAGAACCTTGGCATTAAAGATTTTTATTGCAGCAGAGACCAGCTGGTTGCCTCTACCGAAGAAAAAATGAAGAATAGCAGAAGATGTACATTTTGCTTGAATGATCATTTGGCATCTGTATGTTGTCCAATTTAAATTTGGCTGGTAGAATATTCCTAAGTATTTGAAGTATTTGACCTGATCAATGGGGTAATTGTCTAGCCTCCATTTGGCAATTTGACGGCTTTGAGGGAAAAATCATGATTTTGTTTTTTCCATAGTTAATTCCCAGGGAGTTGATCTGCCAAAAGAAGAGAACGATTTCAAAAGACTTCTGAGACTGACCTGTGTCTGAGAGAGGATTGTAGTATCATCCGTGTACCGAAGCAGTTTTATTTTATGGTCTCCTAATGATGAAGGAGGCCCATTTACGTCCTCGAGATAGTGAGCCAGGTCATTTAAGAATAGATTGAATAGGTGAGGTGCCAGGACGCATCCTTGTTTTATTCTTTTGGTTATATTTATACTTTTTGTCAGCTTACCTTTGGAATTACATTTAATTTGACAGGATGTGTCAGTGTGATGTTTACTTAGAAGTAAGTTATAATGTGCTCACTGGGGATTACTTCCCCATAGGTAAGTGTGCATCTGATTGCATTCATAAGTGATGGCGACTCGCGCCTTAATTCTCTGAGTAAAACTCAGAGGGGAAATTTGGCAATTTATTTCTCATTTCCAGTTTCATGTCACAAATATCTGTGGGGAAACTTGTATGTTATCAGAGTGCTGGTGCCTGGGAAAGAAGTGAATCAAAGTAACTGTCCTTTTTTCAAATGCCTAATGTACACAGTGCTTAACCCAGGGTAAAGTTGTGCATTAAAATGTATATTTTAGTGCAGTGCTATTTTTCTAGAAAAAGAGGTGCCAGAACTCACCATGAACACCTTCCCCATTCTCTTATAATAGCAGTGGAGCCCACCTGAGAGGTGCCAGAACTTAATCCCCCGTGAGTTACAGCTGAAAAAAGCCCTGTTTTAGTTAAAACAGCATATAGAAATGCATTATATCAGGGGGGGGGGATTGTGCTAGAAATCTGCACATTAGGAGAAATTCCTACTAAAATATTGACTATTTTCATTGTGACCTTGTGAAAATGTGGAGAGCTGAATTTCAGACTGGAAAAATGAGAAACTGATAGAAACCAAAATTGACATATATGCCCATCTCTACATCCCAGAGAAGGTCCTTTCACACATCACCACACTAGGCACTTCACCTGGTGAGAAGACAACAAGGAAAGCTTCCTCCATGGCCAGGCTGGTATTGGGAGAGACATTTCTTTAGGTATCAGATAATGATTGTATCTGCCACTTCATAAAGGTCACCCCCCCACAGCACGCTGAGGAAGCCATAGGGTTGAAGCTATGAGTTCTGCCATAATGATTCATGCACCATCCACTTAGGTCCAGGACCTAAGCCATATTTTTTGTGTGGCAAAAAGCCCTATTGATTTCAAGAAGACTTGCCTTCCTATGCATTTTTACTCAGAAGCAAGCTCCACTGAGGTCAATGGGTCTTACATCCACACAAAGGTGCTGAGGATCGGGGTGTGTGGGGGTGTGTGGGTGTGTGGGTGTGTGGGTGTGTGGGTGTGTGCGCGTGTACCCACATACCACCCCCACCACCCCCAGTATTAGGCTTTCAGAATTACACTTAAGTTGAAGGATGCAGTCATTTCTGCCGCAGCACAGTCATAACACAATCCTGTAATCTACTACAGAGTTTTACTGCTGGTATGACACATTAGCAAGCCTAAGAGAAATTCAGCAGAAATTAAATCAGCGTGTGTTTCGCTGACAGATTGTTCTGATTGAAATGTTATTAAAATGTTAATTATGTCAACACAATGAAATAGAAATATAATGCAATGTTGTAAGCCATATGTGCCATTGGGTATTAGAAAATAAATAGCCTTAAGTATATTATTATTTAAACTCAGAACTCACAAATCACTTACGAGGAGGGATACACACTAGAGAAAGATGGTGACCGAAATGTAGAAAACAAAGATGCTGCTGATACCTCAGTAAACAAAGCAACTGAAAATTATCAAGGGGACACCTGGAATGGTCACACAAATTGCTGCTGCCCAGTAAGAAACTCAGGAGAAATTTTAGTATGGAGCTTCTTTTTCCTCCCTGCACACAAATGGTCCAAGACAGAGGGAGGTGAGACAATTAAATGATTTAATGTGGAGCTAATGCGGATATCTAGGTACAGAGTTACAGGTATTGTCATCCAACCACCATGCAAGCATAAAAAGAATGGTGGATGATTCCAAGTAAATATTTGTCCAAGTGGGATACCTGAATGTGACTGGCTTCATTAACTTTACAGGAGTCAGCTGTTCTCTCCATGTGTTATGATGCTTTATCATTGACGCTGTGAACCGAATGCTATTTTCTTGCTATGTTGTGTATTGTATATAAAAAACTTAATGTGAGGGCAGTACATCCATACTGCTAAGGAGCTCCAGGAATCAAGAGCCAGCAGCAAAGCATGAAAGGCACTTCTGCCTGCAAGGGGGAGTGGGAGGAAAGAAGAAGAGTGTGGCTGCCTTTACTGCCATTGATGACATCAACAAAAATAAATAAATTAAATGCAGGGCAATAAGAGGAAGCACAACATCAGCTGTAGTGTCCCTTGTAGTCCTGTAAGGTTGGCTGCTACTGAGCAACTGATATTACACAGTCAAAATCCAGATATGCAGTCCATTATTCTACTACACAATTGCAATCAGATTATGAGTGGTCTGTTATGCAGTGCTCAATAGTCACCTTTCCCTATCTTTTCAGCATACATGTGTCAATAGTTCCTCCTAGGGCTGATCTTGGCCAGGTGGAAATACTTTTCAGATTGCTACTCGCCTACTAGAATGTAAGTGACAAAAGCGAGCAGGCAGTAGATCACACCATTCAAGTTGGAGGTAACACCACACAGACTTGGCGGAGTGTCAGGTATAATGAGCCCAGCAGCTCATTCTCGGTAGGTCTTGACCTGTGGATGCTTTGCCAAGACTGAAAGTCCCCACCTATCCAGGGTTTTCCCCCAAGCAAATGAAGACTGCACCTGTGTGGTGCCAACCTCTCTTCCACCCTCTTTATGCCTCCTCTGGTTCTGGGAGACAGGGAAAGGGGAGATTGTCACAGCAGGACTCTTCACCAGCCTGACTCATCTCTGCCTCCTGGTCTCCTTTACCCCACTCGCTTGCTTCAGTTTCTGCCACTGATTCTGGACTGATCTCTGCCACAGACTTTCTCAGCTCATGAAGCCCAGTGACCTCTCCAGCTTCTGACACCTCCTGCTCCTCCTCTTCTCCCTCATCGTCATCTCACCATTCTCTAACTCTTTGCTTGGTGGTTCCTCAGCTGGTTCCTCCCACCATTTTTCTACATCCCACCAGTTCATGGCAGAAAGTCCCATTAAATGACATGGTAAACAGGATTTTGAGTAAACAGGCATCAAAAGTGTCTTTCCAATGGAGCTCTACAGCTTACTGAGAAATCCCACTGCACTAAATGGGGCTTACTCTTGGGTAAGAAGATACAGCACTTTGGGTTCTCTTATTGATTCTGGCTATTCAAAAGGAGGATATTTGGAATGCAACACTGGTATTTCCCTTCTGAATGCCCCCCTATTTGCATAACAGCCTGTTTTCCAGGTTAAATTTCTGTTTGTTACCTTCTAGGTCTTCTTATATTAATAGCATTATTTGTCTTTAGTGGTGTTTTGCGGTAAACTAATTTATTATGGTCTCCAACTGCTGTTGATGTGCTGCTTACACTTTCTTCCAGTTCATTAATAAAGATGTTAAATGCAACTGAGCCTGACACTGATCTCTGCAGTACAATAGTGTGTTTCTTTTAGCTGTGAAAGGATTAATGCAGGATTACAGAAGCAGAAAAGGAGATCCTTAGATTAAGGGAATATAAAATTCTGGACTACTGCATTAAGTCGCAATATTTGTCATAAAGGTTTTAACACATTGTTGGCCACGTTGTATCAGCTCATGTAAAAGTAGCAGCCAGGCATCTCATCTGCAGAAACATTTAAAGACAAAGAACAGATTTAAGTTGGAACCACTCCCCTAATTGGGTTTTGACAACATTTTTTAGTTTAGGAGGGAAAGCGAGAAAGAAGGGTGGAGGTGGGTGCAGGATGTGCAGAAAATCTCTCATGATACTAGAACACAGGGCCATCTACTGAAGCTGAAAGTAAGGAGATTTGGGAATGACAAAATGAAGTATTTTGTAACAAGGTGTATTTGTTGCCAGAGAATTTGGTGATTACATTACAGTGGTACCTTGGGTTAAGTACTTAATTTGTTCCGGAGGTCCGTTCTTAACCTGAAACTGTTTTTAACATGAAGCACCACTTTAGCTAATCGGGCCTCCTGCTGCCGCTGCGCCACCAGAGCACAATTTCTGTTCTCATCCTGAAGCAAAGTTCTTAATCCGAGGTACTATTTCTGGGTTAGCGGAGTCTATAACCTGAAGCATATGTAACCTGAAGCGTATGTAACCTGAGGTACCACTGTACTTACATGAATAGGATGGGTCCACTGGTGAGGGCTGCAGGACCATGCACTTAACACTGCCGCCACATTCAGGCACCGCAGTTTGCTTGTCACTGTGCATGGCAATAAAACCCTAATCACTTTTAGGGTTCTGCATGGTGTGGGGAGCTGCAGAAGTTATGGGGATCACAGTGTAGGGGTGTCCAAATCTGTCACTTTCGGATTCTCTCAGTTTCTTATTTTCCCATTGCTAGGTTCAGTGTAGTTCTCCACGTTTCCACATCAGTTTGTGCATTTAAAGAACATGAAACAAACAATAAACTTGTGAGAATTCAGCAGCATTTTATTTTGAGTTTCTCCTTTATACACATTTTTGCAAAGCTCATTGCCCCCATCAAATGCATTTTGCATGACATTTTCAACAATATGTGCATTTCTATGCATGGCAATGGGATGCGGGTGGTGCTGTGGGTTAAACCACAGATCCTAGGGCTTGCTGATCAGAAGGTCGGCGGTTCAAATCCCTGCAACGGGGTGAGCTCCCATTGCTCGGTCCCTGCTCCTGCCAACCTAGCAGTTCAAAAGCACAAAGTGCAAGTAGATAAATAGGTACCACTCCAGCAGGAAGGTAAACGGCATTTCCGTGTGCTGCTCTTGTTTGCCAGAAGCGGCTTAGTCATGCTGGCCACATGACTCGGAAGCTGTATGCCGGCTCCCTCGGCCAGTAAAGAGAAATGAGTGCCGCAACCCCAGAGTTATCTGCAACTGGACACAACGGTCAGGGGTCCCTTTACCTTTATGCACAGTTACCACAGAAAACAACAGCAGGAAAGCCCTGTTGCTTTTATAACGTTTATACCCTGTATATGGACTTCTGAGAGGTATCCAGGAAGCAAAATAGGGTGCTGCATTACATACATATACCATGGTTTATAATAATGTTTGAACTGGCTGGTTATGTTTTATTCTCCTGGGTTGCTGTTTAACAAAAAGGGCTGCAGCTGTCTTTGGCTTAACAAGGGGACTCGCCTTTGGGGATTTAATTTTATTCAGGGAAAATACCTTTAAAAAAACCAGCACCAGAATAGCAGACATACAAGTATGTACAGTAATTGTCCCTTTACCAGTGCAAAAAAATTGTCCAAGTTAGATTAAAATCCTGTGGCTTTTGCAGAGGTCTTGAGGTTTTCCAGGTACGATCACATGATTATTTGCCTTTATCTAGACCTGTATTTTTAGGACATTTCACTTTTGTCTCTTTTTTAAAAAGAGAATTTCTATGTAATCACTGAGGACAGGAAACCTAGAAAAAGGTGGGTAACTTTTGTACACGAAAACATGTAGGGTTATTGAACAAAACCTCACAGAACATTATACCTTGCCTCACAAGCTTTATATAATCCATGCATTCTACAGGGTTGCATTGGTAACTGCTCAGTGCTTGGTGCTCCTTTCCCCAATGTGTCATTAGTAATACATTAATGCAAGGCGTACAACAGTTTCTCCACTTCTCCCTCATGAATAAGGAATGCAATATGCTCAGAAGCCGATCTCACTGCCAGAATGCTTCAAATATGGAGGACTGAACTGTCAAGTGCCTCCAGCCTAGAAGCAGTTATACATTTGGCAGCCACATAAGTCTCAGAAGCCTTTCTGGTGGGTGAATTTGTACTCTGTGCTGTTAAGAGCCCATCCGTCTCCCTGCATAGTCAGATCTTTAGTTTAAGGACTGCCCCTCCTGTTCCAGGAAATGGATAACTTCTTCCAAATTGGTTGCACCCATCACAGATTGCTGACCTCATGTTACAGGATATACTCCCCCAAGTAAGCCACATTCACTTTAATGGGTCCACCTGTTCAAAATTAGAAACCGCTGGACCCAAGGGAAGGCTTCTTCACTGTAGCAAGTTAAATAGATATCTATGCCCCAAAAGTACAGCCAAAAATATCCTAAGGGACAAAGGTAATGTGACCGCAACTGCTTTTGGAAACCCTTTCTAGCCACAACTGTGCCCTTCATAAAGATGTAACCACAGGGCAAAACCTCTTGAGTGCTCCTGCCTGGGAAAATTACTGTGCTTACTGTTCTTTCCATACTGTTAAAATGCCTACTGCAAAGCTTCTGACTTGAACATACATGGGTTCTCAAGCGTATATCACCTCTTCTGCAAACCTAGCACCCTTAAGTTTATTCAGCTGCAATGACTTCCAGAAATGCCATCAAATTCTAAATTATTTGAAGTTTCCCACAATAACTTCAGTATTATCTGCAGAATTGCTCTAGCTTTGGAAATGAATGAATGGTTTTGCACTAGATTCGCATCTAGGCGTCAGTGGTTCATGGAAGAAATGGATTATCTTTACCCCTTTGGGTTTAGATGTTGTTTTGGGACTGAGATAGCATTAGTCCTCTTGGTAGGCGATCTAAAGTGGGAAATAAATTCCACCCCTAAATTTCATTTACAGCCAGCTTGAATTGCATTTACAATAATGTACATGATCATTTCTCGCACGATAGCGATCAGGAAACAACTTGAATATCTGGGCCAATGGCTAGTTGTGCATCATCTGCTGCAATGTACAGAAGAGGTGGAGAAACTCTGCCCCAGATGTTGCAGGACTACAGCTACCATAACTACAACTACTGTCCATGATGCCTGGGGTTGATGGGAGAGGGAGTCTAACAATATACAGTAGTACCTAAGGTTACGGATGCTTCAGGTTACAGACTGTGCTAACCCAGAAATAGTACCTCAGATTAAGAACTTTGCTTCAGGATGAGAACAGAAATCGTGCTCCGGCGGCGCGACAGCAGTGGGAGGCCCCATTAGCTAAAGTGGTGCTTCAGGTTAAGAACAGTTTCAGGTTAAGAACGGACCTCCAGAACGAATTAAGTTCTTAACCCAAGGTACCACTGTATAGACAACCAAAGGTGCCAGCCTTTGGAGTCCAGGATTAATCCTTTAGCATGTGTTTTTAAGTGATCAAAAACTGCATAGTTTGGCTCAATAAGCTGTTGGTTTGGTGTACCTTTTACACAGCAAAGCACCAGATCAAACTCTTAGATTTGAGAGATAGTGGCAAAACGAAAACATTAAATACATAATTGGTGTATGCTCACTGCGTGCAGTTTGAAACCCATTAAATAGGCTGGCAACACTAAGGCACTTGCTGTGCTCATCATGGTTCAAAGATTGAGGTCCTTGTTGTTGTCGTTGTTTAAAAAAGGAAGGTTCAAAATGCAGTCAAATGTGTGATTAGGTTGTCAGTTTCCCATCTAGACGCATGGATGGCATCAGCCACATAGTTAGCTAAAATATTGCTCCTGGCACCTAAGAGATGTGGATTTAAAAAAGAAGAAGAAGCTATGACTTAAAAAGAAAAGAAAAACACCAATGACATTTTTAGTCTTACCTGATTGGCCATGGCTTCAAGCAATAAACAGCGTTTCCTCTTGAGAACCTCAAATGCCAGACATGACATGCAAAGGTAATGTTCTTTCTGACTCATTAGCTATGTCATGCAAAGTCTTAAATGGCTGGTAAATAAAGCTGAGAAAAACATCTCTCCCTCAAACATCCCTCAATCTTACTAATCAACCCAGCTCTTTCATGAATAGAATATGTGGGAATTAACATAGACATTATAAGTAAGAAGTACAGGCATTCACAATTCGAATAGATAAAGGAATCTTGTTAATTTCTTCTTCTGACACCCCTTCTAGCTCATAACATATTAAGGCAGTGGTTTTCAACCAGCATGCCATGGCAGCCTGAGGTGCCTTGAATAATGCTCAGGGGTGCTGCAGGCAACACTGGCCTGTGTTCCTCTTTCTTTCCTTCCCTCACTCCTCTGATGACTTCTCAGGTCTCTGCCTCCCAAAGGCTTGTGCAGCAGTTTGTTCTAGCAGCCCTGGCTACAAGATCCCCAGACAAATGGTGCCTCTGGGGCTGGCTGGGGGAACTGAGGTGACCTCGGAGTACACAAGCAAGTGGGTGAGGGACCCCAGCCAGCTGGTCTGTCAGCCCTTGCTCTTGGGAATGGATGGACAAGTGGGAAGCAGGGCAGGCAGGCTGGTGCTGCACTGGTCTTTATTGTGATTGCTGTGTGCAATATGAAAAAAACACTGGAAATTCTGTTTGTTCATTGTGCAATACACCAACACAACTAAAACAAAGAAAACTGTTTAAATTGGTTGAACTGGACCTTTGCCTTAGGAGTAAATGTACAACAGGTCTCTGGGTTTGATGTTGTGCGACTGGGAACCAAAGGAATGAATCTTGTTCCCAGCTAAAGATACTTGATCAATATCAATAAATCTGATAGGATTATGAGGATGAGAAGTGAAAGAATGCCAAGTCTGTATACGTTCAAGTGAACCTTCTGTGATGAGAGATTAGTTTTGTTATATCTTTGTAGGACCTTTATTCAACATGAAAGAGACACTCCTCTCTTTAATAAATGAGCCAGGAATCAATTAAGGATCTAAAAGACTCACAAACAATTTAACAAAGTTTCAGATCGTTTAATTGCTTGTGCTGCTTCTTTGTAATCACTTTGTAGCATAGTTTCTCTTCTTTCAAGTGTCTGAGCCTTCTATAAACTCTCCTGGGAAATCTAAAGCCAAATTAATGTTTCAATTATATATACAAACATCTGTGTCAGTAATATTTAAATGACGTGGCAATGAAAAGACTGAGGATTTTTTTTGTTAAAGGCTGGTTTCTTTGGAAAAGCCAACTCTAATTTTTTTACTCCCAATTCAGGTATCTTTGCAATGATATGACCCGTAATCAACATACTTTGCATAATAAAATCACATTCTGAGATATTCTAACTGTGCCATATACTGAAAATGGCATCGCTATTAATCCAGAACCTTTGTTAAATCCACTATTTTGACCTCCTTTGAGGAGATGTAGAATTTGGCTTCCCCCCCAAATCCCATAGCTCAGTCTGCTACTAGGGATAACATCTCAACCACAAAACGTATTTTGTGTTTGAAAGCCATTAAAACTAGAACAGGAAGGCACCCACAGAATGATTTTGGGCTAAGGCAGGTGTAGGTAACCTCTGACCCTCTGGGTGTTGCTGAACAATAACTCCCATCAGCCCCAACAATCATGGTCAATAGCCAGGGATGATGGGAATTTTAGTTCAACAACATCTCAAGGGCCAAAGGTTCCTCACACCATGTAGTGATTAAAATATTACCAACACTTCCTTTCAGGATTTGAAGTAATGGCATCACTTCAAATTAGTAACTGTGGCATATAAACATAGAGTCTTCTCTGCTTAGTTATTAACCACAAGCTACCCTAGTCTCCTTATTATCTAATCTAATATTATCCTATTTTTGATAAGCAGTTCAAAGAAAGACTTTCCAAGGGAGAAGCAGTTTCCAAAGCTTCCTTCCCATCTGTCAACAAAGCTGGATGGTAGAATCGTTCCCTTCTCTCTGACTTGGGGAGATGGGAGAGGTGCCCCAGAACTTTGCCACTGCCTACTGCCCTCTGCCCCTTGGGGCAGGGAAGACTGGTGGGAAACCTGGGTAGTGGAGCTCTGTGCTGTTTTGTCCCTGCCAGAGCCTCCCTTACCTATGTTGTTTCTGTGGTGGTGGTGGGGCGGGCAGGGCGCTCACGGGAGTGCTGCCTGTTCCGTTCCCACCACCTGAGGCAGCTGCTTCAACCTGTGTCATGGGTGGGCTGGCTCTGGTAGAGACAATACTGAGTTAGATGGAACAATAACAATATCTAACAGGCATCTTCCTGTCTTCCTATATAAGGCATCTTTTAAAAGTCAGAAACAAAGGCACTTCGGATATAGACACTTTTGGTGAGACTTGGCTTCCATTATTTTCCTTTATAAACAAGACAGAAAATACTTTTATTCCACCCACAACACAATAATCTCTGTGGAGAGGATACTTGAATTGACAATGCATAAATAAACATATTGCTTGTGTATTGTGTACTGCATATGAAACTCAATAAGAATGTACCACTGAACAAGTCACTGTAGTTATATGTTGTACTATTTATATAAAAACCAATAAAATAAAATAACAACAACAACAACAACAATAATTTTATTTATACCCTGCCCATCTGGCTGTAAAAGTCATTACATATATAAGATATCAAAGCTGGCCATCTTACAGTCGGAAAGGCACACTGGAGGAAATAATGTTACTTGTAGCTGATAATACCACTTCAGATATCTAAACTGTATTGAACAGATTACCACAGCGTGAAGACTTGCAATTTATTACACAGTCTATAAATACAGAATCTTCACTCAGCCTAGATAGGGGACGTATGTTACCTTTTTGTTCTTATTATGAGTTTGAACTGTTATAACCTCGCCTAGAGCTATGCTTAGTCAATGGACTATGATGCTCTCTGAGTCATATCACCCTTTCTTCAGCTTAATTTATTTGGATGGTGCAAAATGTTTCAAAATGCAAAATACCCAAACATATTGCAGCACCACTCAAAACACAACACTCATAAATAGAAGCTGCTAATGGACTATAACTGGGACAGGGAGACTTCCAGTGTCCACGTGCCATTGGTGGGTGGAACAACATATGAAATGGTTACCTTTACACAATAGGCTATTTTGTTACATGTAATCATGTGCTCCGTTCTATTCCCTATAAAGGCAAGCAAGATGCATTATCAGAATTCAAGGACACATTATTTCCAGGCAAAAGCATTCCAGGTGTGAGGGTGGGCCACCGAGGGGTGGAACCTAAAAAGAGGATGTGGTGTAAAAAAGATTTAGAGGGCTGCATTTGGTCCCCAGGCTGGAAGTCCCTCAGCCTTGCACTAGATCATAGGGTCCATTAGAAGTGGCATGCATTTTAGTCAACAAAAATTCTATATATTATTAAAGTGATATCATCTCTGTTGTCTGTAATTAAAATATCACTTGGCAACTAAAATACTACAGTTTTGTATAATATACAACAGCAAGAAGGAATAAGAAAATAATTCATGACATACTTCTGTTCTGGCGGCAGTGGCAGCAACAACCACCTCTTGATGGATTTCAATATATGCCAAGTGTTAAAGCTTAGATTTATGTGCCAGACAGCTGCTAGCATGCACTGACTGAAGTATTGCTACACCTCGACAGCAGAAGAGTCCAATATTTAGTAGGATTTGGCTTGAGTGAGGTTTATGTCTGGTCTATACTTTCAAGAATGTCTAAACATAAAGCGAATGGTGATTGTGTTTATCTGAATGCATGAAACGCTTTGTTATGGTGCCTTGCTACACCTGTCCAACCTGTGCTGATCAGATGAGAAAACTGTCAAGAAGTTGCCACAAGCAACAGATTCAAGTGGAGAACACCATTTTTCTGGTTCCAGTCTCCATCTCTGTTTGTCATTTTAAAAAAAAACAAACAACAAGCTCCAGTCCGTCCAAATATTTTAATTGCTAACTTTTGATGTGAAGATTTGTACAGCTGGCATTGTGCACAGTTGGGAAACCACTGATGATGGTGGACAACAAAATGAGGCAGAATTTTTCGCTATTTCCAGTACTTGTACAATAAGAAAAGGGCAAAGAAAAGTTGCCAGATTATCTGCAGCAAAGTGTGAAAAGAGGCAGGTGTGGATGAGGTGGCAAGTTTCTGTTTGGAACAATAAGATTTCTTGGTTAAATTGCTAGAAATCTCATGAGAACTGTTATTAGGACCAGGGTCTCACATGATTTGGGGAGAGAGGCACCCCCCAAGCAGTGGTGGAATATGCCTTTTGTATGGTAAGAAAGTGAAGGTACCCAGGCTGCAGAGTACTTAAAATGTCTGAACTGCATATCAGAAATTTCATGCAATTAATCCAGTGAAGCTTGGAATTATCCCAACTGGAATCCTTTTGACCATATCTGTAGAATCCTCATAAAAACACAGCAACTAAATCCCACCCATGTCTACAAAATCAAATCTTTTATTCCTCAAATACAACTGCATATCAATACCCATCAGTTCTATTCTGGGGTGGGTAAATGATTCAATTGGAGGATATAAGAGAAGGGGGGGAAATGTCAATCATACCGTGCTGGTTGAAACTTCCTACATACAAAGGGACGCAGGTAGTGCTGTGGTCTAAACCACTGAGCCACTTGGGCTTGCCAATCAGAAGGTCAGCAGTTCGAATGTTCGTGACAGGGTAAACTCCCATTGCTTTGTCCCAGCTCCTGCCAACCTAGCAGTTCAAAAGCATGCCTGTGCCAGTAGATATATAGGTATATGACCCAGAAAGCTATGTGTGGACAAATGCTGGCTTCCTCGGCCTGAAACAAGATGAGCACCACACCCCATAGTCACCTTTGACAAGACTTAACCATCCAGGGGTCCTTTGCCTTTACCTTTTTTACGTACAATATACCTTACATCGTGCACTGTTACAAAGCACATTTCAAAACAAAGTTAGGGTTGGGTGTTAATCAATCAATTCAAGCTATTCAAATATAGCACAAAACAGTACAGAATAATCATCTACTGTCTCGGAAAGATTAGCATCTTGAATTAATGAGTCAGAGACTTCAGCATGTCAGAAGTAAAAAGACTGAATTTTTCAATGCATCTCTGTTTGGAGGTGGGGGAACATTTTGACTCTTGGTGTGGGAGACAAGGTGATGAAATTACTTGCATCTTTATTATTGATATTTATTTATTGTCTTTTACATGTACGTGATTTGAAGCAGCTTCCTGACCAACCTTAAGGGTAGCCCTAGAATGATAAAGCACCTTGCAAATCCAACCCTGGGGTTACAGATGCATGGACAATGGTGGCCATGCATTTAACACTGATTCAGATCAGAGGATACCATAAACCGTCAGAGGAGAAGAAGAAAAATGTTGGGACGTATGTGAATGCAGGCACCAAACACAGGCTAGTTTTACAAATTGGTCTTTTCAGGGGTTTCTATCCTTGGTAGCAATAACACATTGACTATTCAGGACATTGCTATCTCTTTACTCTCACAGCGAGGAAATTAAGGGAAAAATGGATTAAGTGTCTTTTAGGTTGATTGCTCCTTGTGGATTGTTGCTCTTAAATAACGCCATTCAATATTATACCGGTGAAAGAAATAAAATTGCAATTAAGGATGCCAGAAAGCCTCTGTGCGCATTCCCAGAGAAGCTGCCCACTCACTAAATGCCAGGAAGCGCCAAAAAGAGCTCATCCATAGCTATCTAGGAATAGCAAAGAAAAGTATGCTGGCAGCTGTTCTGCGGGATTTGGATAGCGCACTTATTCAATAAAATATACTCATATATCCACAGCATCTTGACATGACAAGTTTCTACAGTCTCCCATCAAACTAAACTATACAAAAGAGCACCCATTATTCAAGTCTCAGTTATCCAGAGTCACTGTATGTTTTCCACACAGCTGCAGGTCAGGCTAATCTCATGTGTGCTGCTTTAATCTATTATTTGAACTTCTGATTATCCAAATGATGTTGGCTGCGTCCCTTCAGCCATTGGGATAAATTAGATTTTATTTCATTGACTGCTTCCCTAAAGCGTAGCCTTTAATGTCAATGTGCCTAGGAATAGCTACATGGAAGATAAAATTAACAGCAATAAGTGAGTATAATGCTTATAGGTCCCTAGCTATTTTTAATTTCATATTCATTAACAGTTAATTCCCAGGTCCTCATAAAACAAAGCATCACTCACCACCTGTATGGTAGGCTTAGATCCCATCCTTCCCACATATATTTGGCTTCAATTACAGAAATCAGACCTAGCCCTAGATCGGTGTTCCTCCCCAGTTGTTGTGAAAAAATTATTGTGTGAAGCATCCTTACCTCTTCCCACATTGCTTTATTTAATAGTATTTGAAATAATAATGGTTGAGTTTAAAATCACCTCTATCCGCCCACCTAGAACTATTTCTGAAATGTAATTCTGAAGTAGTGTGGTTCTGGCAAAAGCTTGGCAAAAACACACAAATATAGTAACTGGAACATACCAGTTGGGTGGTATTTATCATCACCATGGCCAGCCTGCAACTAGCTTATTTGAAAGAAAATCATAGTGGGGGGAAATTGGCGATCAACCAGCTGTTGCATGGTTTTATTTAATTTAGGCCAGCCTCATACATCAAGAGGTTATCAGGCATCTTCCCATCATTGAGTTGACTGTAAATATGCCCTTCTCTTTTGCCACATGCCTCATTGTTCAGAATAGTAATTAAACAATCAATTTTTCATTATTATTTAAGAGATTTCTGAATTGCCTTTCAGCATATGAAAGCCTTCGCAAGGTGGCATATGATTTTCAGGTTGTAAGCCAAACCTCATTTTCCTGGGAATAAGCCCTACTGAATCCAATAAAATCCAGCAAAATTTTAAATCTACTCTTTTGTAAGAATGTTAAGATTTAAGATTTGATTATTAGGAAGTCTAATCTTCTCCTTCTATATATTTATCAACTTGATATAATTTTTAAATCACAGAAGGTGAAGCTATGTTTAATCCAAAGCTTGATCACATTCCTTTAGGATGATAAATTAAAAGGTCCTTTAACTTTTCCATGGTATCATTCACTTTTGCTCCACAATAAGTAGAAACAGTTTGTAATAAGAACCATACTGGAGACTCTTAATCATGACTTGTAATTACCTTAGGTATTCTTCCATAATACATTCCAAAATTAAATAGGAATAGAAACACTGTATGCAACATTGTTCACCTGGGAGAAGAATGTGAATTAAAATATGCTGATATAACCCAGTTGTTTACAACACAATTTGCTGCAGGAGATGCAAATGTTGTGAAATATCGCTACACCAAAATAATTGGAATAGAAGGAAACTGTAAAATAATAGACTTGTGTTGCCTAACCTAATAATTCCTTTGAGCTGTGGGAGCATGTGGAGTTGAGTATGTACTAGGCCTACCCTGTTGCTCCAGTAGGAGGGCTACTCTATGCACCGATAGGGAATTCTTGGCATCTGCAGGTAAGTTGAGATGAACTCCTGTCTGAAACCCCGGTGAGCTGCTGCTGATGTGTGGTGCAAGCAGGCCTTGCTCCAGCAAAGGAACAATTAGGAACTCAAAGCTCCTCACCTTCTTAAACTCTCATAGACTCATAGAATTGTAGAGTTGGAAGAGTCACCTAGTCCACCTAGTCACCTATGAGAGTCACCTAGTCCAACCCCCTGCAATCCTTTGCCCAATGTGGGGCTCAAAGTCTGATCTCTCTTTATCTCCTTATCTTTTCCAGCCCCCAAAGGACCTTAGTGATGCATGGCCACAGTCTATTCTGTTGTTCACTTTTATTATGGACTGTGGAACACCATCCCATCAGATGCCAAGGAAATAAACAACTATCTGACCTTTAGAAGACAGCCTGAAGGCAGCCCTGTTTAGGGAAGGTTTTAACAACTGATGTTTAAATGTATTTTTAATATTTTGTTGGAAGCTGCCCAGAGTGGCTGGGGAAACCGTATCAGATGCTCAGGGTGTAAATAAATAAATAAATAAATAAATAAATAAATAAATATAAAAATTATTATTATTATTATTATTATTATTATTATTATTATTATTATATCTGGAGGTAATCATAACATAGAAAGCTATCAGCTATAATATCCATAAAACAGAGGTTGAGTACCATAAACACATTTATCTTAGCAGATAAGCTTCAATGATAATATACCACAAAGAATTTGTACATTGGTGACATTTAAAATCAAAGGGTAGTAAAAACGTTGTATGGAATACATCTTTAAAAAGGTCAAGGACCCCTGACAGTTAAGTCCAGTCGTGAACGACTCTGGGGTTGCGGCACTCATCTCGCTTTATTGGCCGAGGGAGCGGACATTTGTCCACAGACAGTTTTTCTGGGTCATGTGGCCAGCATGACTAAGCTGCTTCTGGCGAAACCAGAGCAGTGCACAGAAACGTTGTTTACAACTTGGCAGGATATACTGTAAAAGCAACTTCAAAATGAGCTTTATGGCTAAGTGGATTTGAACCCTGGTCTCCCAGGTCTTAGTCCAGATATATCAACATAGCTGCCCAATGTGCATTACCTGAAAGCTTCCCAGAGAAATCTGAATAGTTTCTGATGGAAGCTCAACTGGATGAACCCTTTATTTCATCTGTTGTGGATCTTTTGTGTGTGTGTGTGTGTGTGTGTGTGCTTTTGAGAGCTCTAATTTAGTTTACCATCTATGAATTAGATAGGTATATACATATTTTTATTTAAGACTGGGGCCTGAAAAGGTGGCCTGAATCTATAATGTTGATGTAAGCACACTGCTAAGATTACTGACAATGCAATTATATTAATGCTGTACTCAAAAGTAAGACCCATTTAGTTCTCAGTGAGATTTACTCCAGGGAAGTGTGTATAGGACTGTAGCCTTTGCTTTCTACATGCTGGGAGCATTAAGTATTCAATCTTCCTTTCCTTTCTAATGTTATAAACATTGCTTACTGCCTGAGCACTCCACAGTCCTTTGATATCAGATGTTTCACCATAGGCTAAATGTATTAATTTGCATCCTATTTTCAAACACAATAAATATGTTTCTATTTGAATTTAACAAGAAATCTCCCTTTTATATTTCAGGCAAGTAATATATAGGGCATTTTATTCTCTGAACATTTAGTGAGATGGTTAGAAGGAGAAGTGACAAAGATTCAAATTTACATAGTGTTATCTTCATCAGGTTTTGGAAATGTCATTTAACTTCAGAGATTTCAGCACTGAGAAAACCAAGCATCTTACTTACATGGTGTAGGGCACAAATCACTTCTCAGATTCTTGTACCGAGGAGTGAAAATTGCACACTTGCAGCTGTAGATAAGAGTTACAAATAAAGTATGGCAAGTTTCTGGACAGTTATCACAGATCTGGGGGAAGGGGAATAAAGTTGTGATTTGTTTCACTATTAAGCCATTGTCACGTAAGGGAGATGAATGTGCAATTATCCTGCCTTTTGAAAAACAGCCTTGCACGATTCGCAATAAGGCGTTCCAAAGACCCTACCATGTGTGTTCAATAAATGCATAAGGGACTCTGGCCTCCACTGTTGGTATGCCCAGAATGCCCCCATCTCCTGTCCATGCATTCAGCATGCATGAGAAGGGTCTGTACAGGAGAACAAATTCTCCTTATGAGAGAGTGTCCTGCTCCAATCAAGTTCTCCCTTGTATGAAGGCTCTCTGTGTAGGTAGCCCCATAATGATCATTGAATGAATGTGTGATCTAACAAGCCAAGACTCTGATTGGGGAAGGATAGGTTTTGGGTTTGATTTTATTTAGATTTCAACTTTGGTTTGGACCCTTATGTTTCCCTCCCCTTATGGTTTTGAACTATGGGCTACTATTAAAAAGAGGCTGCATTTTCAATTGTATTTTAACCCGTATTTTAAATTGTGTTTTTTCCCCTCCCCTATTATGTTTTTATTGTGATTTTACTGGTGTTAGCTGCCATGAGCCTGGCTCTGGCCAGGGAGGGTGGGGTATAAATTTATTCTTATTTTATTTTATTTTATTTTCAGTACCGTGTCTCTGTAAACCACCTAGAAGCTATTGTAGATAAGTGGTATATAAGCAGCTTAAATACATAAATAAAATTACTAAATATACATCTCTTCTAAAACACATAAGTCAGGTTCTAGGGTCAAACATACAAGCTTTCTTTTTGCAGCAACAAATATATGAGGCTGCAAAGAGAAGTGTGCAGGTGCTAACCTTGGGCCTTCAGGGGACCAGCTTTGGGCAAATATGGTGAGGATGTCCCCAAAGTTCTGAAAGGCCTTCAAGGTTACTCTGTCAACCAAACCTATCTCACAGTCTTCCTGCAAATAATGGGAGAAGAAGAATTAAAAAACCATTTGCAGACTGAAACATGCTGCAGACATTCTTAATGAAAATGCTTCAGAATGGGCCTGAGCGTTACAATGCCACTCTCAGGAAAGATTATAAAATGGTGAACACTGTTTCAAGCACTATAGCATTATATGTCATCAGGTGCATATCAGCAGGGATATTACTGTAATAAGCCCTTAATTTCCGTAAGTCCTTGGAGTGAATTGCCTTTCAGGAAAGGATCAAGTGAAGCCTATGATACTAGTAAGAATTGTGCATTAAAAAAAATGGAAAAAGGACATTGAAAATAATAATATACTTTACAGAGTTGAAGACCAAACCACCAAGGTAGCAAATCTATTTGCTTACAGAACGGTGTTTCGGTAGGCTTCTGCAATAGGGTATCACTTTTCTTAGCAAAAGCATCTGGTGGGAATGAAGCAATACCCAGATCACATAAAAACAGATTAGTTACCCAGCAGCGAAGCAAACTTTCCTGATGCCTGGGGTGCACCCGGGGCTCGGGGAGGGTGGTGTGAGAAGGATGCCATGTGCCCTTCAATCCCAGCCTTGGCCATGAGGGGTTGGGATTGTAGGGTGCATGGCTGCTGTGTTCTTTTCACACCACCCTTCCCAAGCCACTAGAGATTTGCGAGTGGTTTGCCCATTTTATGTGGAAGGTTGCAACCAGGAAGGGGACTTTTGGAGATCCATTGCAGATTTGAAATTTCCTTCTGAGCCCTTTGGATCCATGTCACTATATACATGGTTTCCTGTAAAAGGTCACATTATAACCAGAAACAAAAATTAATGGAAATATGAGTTGGGCTTTCGTTCACTACCCATTATGAGAAGGACTGTTGTCCATACAATCAGTATGGAACGGATGAATCTCTGCTCATTTCACATTTGCCTCTATTTGTGGAGTCTTGCATTTGGGATTTTCACTGTGGAGGCCATCTTTGCTGGTTTCATAACTTCTGCATTAGGAATAAGAGCAGAAAGGAGCAAAGAGTGTTCATGATCATGTAGAAATGTAGCATCATAATCAGGTTTGAACTTTTGTCGCTGAAACCCATAGTACACTTCTGGAGGAACACAGACATAACTGGACATAACAGCAGCATTGAAACTCTTAAAACCAGAAAGTTACATGTGTTTAGGCCACAATCTCCCACCAATTTCTGCCTGTGTTGAGTATGCTGTAAATATATCAACCTGAATCTTACACAACTGAAGTGCTGGGTTGTGGTCATAATTATCAACAGAATAACAGGGCATGAAACTTGAATAAAGATAGCACTGCTTCTAATTATATATTGCTGTTTATCTATTTCAAGTATCCCTTGTGAAGTCTTGCTCTGCTAAGTAAATGACAAATGTTGCAGAAGCCATTTCTATTTGGTAAAAAAGGGTGGAAAGGCAAGTCTTACGTTGGTTAGGAATGAAGCATGGCAGCTGTCCAGGATAGGGCAGATATGAAGTGCCCCAAACAGAAAATGGGTAAGTAAGGGGAAGGACAAGAAGAAGATGAGGTTTAAACAAGATTAGAAGCAGGAGAACAAGGGAAGGGCTCTGTTTTGATTCATAAGAAAAATTCCATATTAAGACAATGTTTGTTTGTTTGTTTGTTTGTTTGTTTGTTTGATTGATTGATTGATTTGTATACTGCCAGTCACCCATAGATTCCAGGTCATTTTACAACATAAAAATACAAGATAAAAACTGGGCTTGCACCCCAGAGAAGTCACTTTGCTGCTGTTAACACAGCAAAATCAACACAAGAGGCATCAGCTACTTGTCTCTGCAGCCACAGCGAGTTCTGTGATTCTCCAGCAATTTGACTTTCTGCGAGGTGCACTCCATTGTCTTTTGAGACAGACAGATGTCAACAACAACAATGACCGCTCCCCGCTTAAAATAGGGGGCGCCCTTTGCGTGGACGCGTGCAGCCCCTAGATCTGGAGCGGCTCCAACAGCATAGGCTTGGCTTTGCCTTCCCTCAGGTGGGATACCTGGAGTTCTCCGCCTACCTCAGTCAGTTGTCCAATCCCACCTGGGGGAAGCGTTGCCAAGGAGACCAGGCCAGGTAGGGGAGGGATTACCTGCCCACACAATAGAGGGAGGATCTTACCTAGGAATCCTCACTTGGCTCAAGAGCTTCTCCCACCCTACCCACCCTCAGTTAATGTCTTATTTTGCAGGTTAACTTTTCTTCACAGGTATGCGGGCGCTGCTACGTTAAGGTCGCTGTTAAAGGGCCGGAAAGGAATTTCCCTGCATTGGCAGGTTTCACCTTTCCCGTAGCAAAACGTCACAACTTTGGCGGTATCAGGCCTTGGGCGGAATCCTTTTGTCCATCTTCCTCTTGCGGCGGCGATACCAGGGTTCCCTGTTAAAGGGGTTTTCTGAAGGGAGGCTTTGGCCGTACACCGAAAGATCGTCATTGCTCTCTCCTGCGGCGGCGGCGTTACGGGGGCGGCCATCTCTGCTTGAACATATGTTCTCCAGAGCCGGCCCATCCCCCCACACACACACTGGATAACCCTGATGCTCCCTAGGTCCCCGGCTGGGGATCTGGGAGGGAGAACGCCCAATGCCTGAGCCAAGCTCTACCCACATTTGAAATTTAATAAAGTCGTGGCCAATTTAATCCCATAGCACGTTGTCTTGAGTCGTTATTCCACATGACGGGGAGACCGTGCAGGATCTGGGGACTCCGCCTGTCCACGCAACTGCCTCTGACCATGGAAGCAGAGCATAGCCATCATGGATATCAGCCATCAATAGCCCTCTCCTCCATGAATTTTTGTAATCCTCATTTAAAGCCATCCAAGTTGGTGGTCATTGCTGGCTCCTGGGGGAGGAGTTTCATAGTTTGACTATGTGCTGCATGAAGTACTTTCTTTTCTTCTTTTGAAGTCCGCCGGGACCACATAACACCAGTTCTGAGAGATCTGCATTGGCTCCCAGTACGTTCTGAGCATAATTCAAAGTGTTGGTGCTGACCTTTAAAGCCCTAAATGGCCTCGGTCCAGTATACCTGAAGGAACATCTCCACCCCCATCGTCAGCCCGGACACTGAGATCCAGCGCTGAGGGCCTTCTGGCGGTTCCCTCATTGCGAGAAGTGAGGCTACAGGGAACCAGACAGAGGGCCTTCTCGGTAGTGGCGCCCACCCTGTGGAACACCCTTCCTCCAGATGTGAAGGAAATAAGTATCTATCCTATTTTTAAAAGACATCTGAAGGCAGCCCTGTTCAGGGAAGTTTTAATATTTAATGCTGTATTGTTTTTAATACTTGATTGGGAGCCTTCCAGAGTGGCTGGGGAAACTCAGCCAGATGGGCGGGGTATAAATAAATAAATTATTATATTATTATTATTATTATTATTGACAAAAGGTAAGAGGAACTCTGTGTCATCATGGTACTCTTGATCAGAGAACGTATGAGTTTACATTGGAGGGCTTCTGAATATTTGCACTGGTGTCCCTGTCATTTTAACATTCTCACACCAAGAACACAAATCACTACATTGTATGAAGTGTTTGTACAATGTAGAGACTTGTGCCTTCCAGCCAAAAGCAAATAGAACTCAGAGAGGAAACGTTAAATAATCAGGATCCCATGTTTCCTAGATCTTCATCTATTTATAACTGATGCAGCTCAACTGAAGTTAAAAAAATTCTCCACCCATGCTAGGTTTCAGCTATGTATTGATCAGATGCTTGAGAAGGTTTAACCAGTTCTGCAAAATGACCTTGATGCAGGGTACAAGAAAGCTTTTCTTTTCTTTTACTTTTTCTCCAATCTATTTCCAAAACTAGGTCTTTAATACAAAATCGTCGTCTTCAAACAGCATTAGCTTCTTTAACTGTTCATGGCAGCAGATGGGTAGTGCTAGATCAATATATATATTGCTAGCAATGAGTTTAGAGAAGGTGAAACAGAAGAGCAGATGGTTATTTAAGGCCACAAACTAACTTTTAATAGAGAAAGTATTAAGTTCTTTACATGCACACCTTTTCTAAGGACAGCCAGGGATCCCCACAGCCCATCAAAATTCCTCACAATGGAAAAGCTGAGCTTGATCAAAGTCAAAAATCTGCAATGTGAATGCAAGGTATTGGTGTATTTTTGTATGACTTGGGGATACTTGTTATGGCATTGAAGACAGCTGATCATAGAAAGCAGTGTGAGCCAGTGGTGTAGGTGGGGGGGGGCACAGAGACAGTTGCCCTGGGCGCAAAATTGTTAGGAGTGCAAAATTTCAACACCTGGTGCTACCTCAATACAGCTGCATTTCTGGGCTCTGTTGTAAACAGCGTCTCCATGCAAAACAGGAAGTGACCTCTCCAAACAATGGGACTACTCTTCTTTTAGGCTGTTGAATACACATGCATACTCTGTCTGTTTCCCCCTCTCCCCACCTTCCCCTTCATGCAGCCCCGGGCACTGGCAACCCACACCATGCATTCTTCTGAACCAGAGGTGGGGAACCTCAGACCTAAGGGCCAAATGCAGCTTTCCACCCCTCTCTCTGGAGCCAGTGTGGTGTAGTGGTTAAGAGCAGTGGACTCGTAATCTGGTGAACCGGGTTCACTTCTCAGCTCCTCCACATGCAGCTGCTGGGTGACCTTGGACTAGTCACACTTCTCTGAAGTCTATCATCCTCAGCCACCCCACAGAGTGCTTGTTGTGGGGGACAAAGGGGAAGGAAATTGTTAGCCGCTTTGAGACTCCTTAAAAAGGTAAAGGGACCCCTGATCATTAGGTCCAGTCGTGACCGACTCTGGGGTTGCGGCGCACATCTCGCTTTACTGGCTGAGGGAGCCAGCATGTACAGCTGAGGGAGCCGGTGTACAGCTTCCAGGTCATGTGGCCAGCATGACTAAGCCGCTTCTGGCGAACCAGAGCAGCACACGGAAACACCGTTTACCTTCCCGCTGGAGCGATACCTATTTATCTACTTGCACTTTGAGGTGCTTTTGAACTGCTAGGTTGGCAGGAGCAGGGACCGAGCAACCGGAGCTCACCCCGTCGCGGGAATTCAAACCTCCGACCTTCTGATCGGCAAGTCCTAGGCTCTGTGGTTTAATCCAGAGCGCCACCCGCATCCTCCTTAGGGTAGTGATAAAGCAGGATATCAGATCCAAACTCCTCCTCCTCCTCTTCTTCTTCTGGCCCTCAACTCTATCCTCAGACCACACCCATTCCTCAGTCCACACCCCTCAACAACCCTGCCCTGTGCTCTCCTCAACTGCTTGTTTTATTTCCTATCTAGAATTGTTCTTGAACAGTAATGGTGCTTCTTGCTTCCCTAAATGGAGAGAAAGGTGTGTATGTCTTTGCTTTGCAGAGGTTTGCCTACTGTGCCAAAGGAAGAGTCTGATCCATTTTTGCCTTTGGCTCTGACCACCACTGGCATGTGCCCTCCAGAAGATTTCCTATTGGGGAAGGTGGCCTTCATGCTGAAAAAGGCTCCCAATTCCTGTTCTAAACCATCAAAGTCAATGATGGATCTACCACCAAAGAGACTGCCTCTTGCTAGGGCAGTTCTCACAATCTCTGCGGAGGAATCCAGCAATGCCAATGTCATCAAGAAATATGAAGTGGGGCCTGTGAGTATTAGAGTAATTAGAAAGGACACTAGTCCAGAAGGATCAGAGGCCACATCTGTGGAGGGTTTGGTCATTTGACCCCTAAGCATCTGAGGGAGGGAGAAGTTATCAGCAGACGGCCCTTGAGGTTTTCCCTGTGCTCTCAAGAAAAGGATACAGTGAGCCTTTTTAAACAAATATTAATATTCCTTCCATTAATAGTACATTTTTTAGCAAATGGAACACTGCATGTGTTTTAAATTATGCAAACCAATTATACTAATGGGATCAAAGGAGGAGATTTTAAAAATAAAGTAAGACATATGCCAACAATTTCAGCTTCATTGCAACATAATTATTTTATCTGTTGCGGAAGATTTTCTCCAGACGAGCCTGGAGTCTGCATTTAGGTTATGCAAAAAGCACTGCTGGCCATCTGCCTAGGGACCCAGAGCTGATGCAGGGGCCCATCATGAGGGTCCATGGAGAAGAATTTCCAAAGAATTTATCCCTTGGTGCACCAAATATTCCATGATATGCTATGTTGCTTATTTTTTTTTTAGTTCTATTTTGAATGTGTTTATAAGCTAATGTGTATTTTATAACTAGTATTAGCCATACTAGTTCAAGCTGAGGTTGGCAGGGTGTTGAACAGCAATGGTGGTTCTTTCAATTCCTTGAGGACTGATCTCAAGGCCTAATAATAATAATAATAATAACAACAACAATAATTATTAATTATTAATTATTAATTATTAATTATTAATTATTAATTATTAATTATTAATTATTAATTATTAATTATTAATTATTAATTATTAATTATTAATTATTAATTATTATCCCACCCTCCCCAGCCGAAGCCGGGCTCAGGGCAGCTAACAACAATAAAATAAGACAACATTTTAAAATCATTTCATTAAAAAATTACGTCAAATCAAATTGATGGCAACCATTGGGTAGAGTTCTGTGTAGATTGCCAAAGGAGGGAGTCAGGCTGTGCCCTGGCCAAAGGCTTGGCGGAACAGCTCTGTCTTGCAGGCCCTGTGGAAAGATGTCAGGTCTTGCAGGGCCCTAATCTCTTGTGGCAGAGCGTTCCACCAGATCAGAGCCACAGCCGAAAAAGCCCTGGCTCTGGTTGAGGCCAGCCTAACCTCTCTGAGGCCTGGGACCTCCAAGATGTTTTTGTTTGAGGATCATAAGTTCCTCTGTGGGACATACCAGGAGAGGTGGTCCCATAGGTACGAGGGTCCTAGCTGATTTATCTCCTTGCTATTTATCTCCTTGCCTTTTACCCTTCCAGTTCCGATGGGTGGGCAATGGCCCCCAAAGGTTAAAAAAGGTAAAGGACCCCTGACAGTTAAGTCCAGTCATGGACAACTCTGGAGTTGTGGCGCTCATCTCGCTTTACAGACCGAAGGAGCCGGTGTTTGTCTGCAGACAGTTTTTCCGGGTCATGTGGCCAGCATGACTAAGCCATTTCTGGCGAAACCAGAGCAGCGCACGGAAATGCTGTTCACCTTCTTTCCGGAGCGGTACCTATTTATCTACTTGCACTTTGATGTGTTTTTGAATTGCTGGGTGGGCAGGAGCCGGGACCGAGCAATGGGAGCTCACCCCGTCGCGGGGATTCGAACCGCCAACCTTCCGATCGGCAAGCCCTAGGCTCAGTGGTTTAGACCACAGCGCCACCTGCATCCCCCAAAGGTTACTAGCCCTCAGATACATTTGCTAACCTGCTCCATACGTATATTAGCTATTTTAGGCTGAAAGGGGAGGGAATCCTCCCTCCCTTTTCTTTTTTCTTTTTTAAAAAGGGTATTTTAAAAAACCTGATTGTTCAGAGGAAGTGTTTCTTTCCTTTCCTTTTTGCTAGGCAAATGACTGCATACAAACCTGGCATCACATCTCCGCTCTAAATACAGAAAAAGATTCCTTTGACACCTTAATGACGTCAAGATTTATTGAGGCTCAAGCTTTTGTTGAGCAGAGCCCATTTCAGCAGATGCAAGACTAACTTGGGCCAGCTGTAGGAACACTTCTTTCCCATACTTAAGCAAATGCACTGGCTGCTTGTCCATTTCTGGGTGAAACACAAAGTTTTTGTGTTAAAACGTTTGCAGCTCAGATGATCTCAGCGTACCTTTTCCCAAGTGAGTAAGCCTACTTCGTTACCAAGGCCATTATCAGAAGCCCTTCTCAGAGCAAAGTGGGTGGTGATTGGCCTTTTCAGTTCTGGTGTTCTCTATATGGATTTCCTTGCCTGCCACTTATTTTGATGTGTTTCCAAAACCAACTAAGACCTTTACTCAAGTCCCCTGTTTAGAACTTCTACTGAATTATAGGCAGAATAGAAACCATGTGCTGATTAAGAAAGGTCTGGTCATTTCTTCCTCTCCATTGGCACCAAACATCTGGTGCAGGGTTGTTGCAAATGTTAATATACCAGGTTTGTACCTTCTGTTTGATGTCCTTTCCTGTGGCTACTTTTGTAAGACTATTGCCTGTCACTATCTGTTATATTTTGACTGTCTAGTGCCAATGTTCACCTTCACACCCTTGCAGGAGTGGTTTAGCAGAACAATACAAAGCTCATTTGCACAGGGTTGGGGAAGCAGGGGGATTGGATAGCTCAGCGATGTTTCTCCACCAACCCTGCCGCCCTCCCACTGGCTGCCACCTGCAGAGAGACAATAGCATCACCGGCATGCAATTCCTCCTTCCTCCTGCTAAAGAGGTCACAAATTGCAGCTGGTGGAAAGCTTTAAAATGGGGCTTTCTGGGGGTGTGCAGAGGACAGGGCTGACCCACCCCAGAATCTATTAGATCCTGCCCATCCATGTCATCATATGATTGCATTGGGCCAATACAATCCCAGCTGCTATACTACAAACCACAGGACTGCTGCTGGCCCAGCTGCCCTTCATTGCCCCACCATGCTGAGGGAGTTGGAGTTGGATTGCTACCTATGCTCCTTAAGACAACCCACCATTCTGCATTAGAATAACCTCTCTTCAGTGTGGTATAGTGGTTAAGAGCAGTAGACTCGTAATCTGGGGAACCGGGTTCGCTTCCCCGCTCCTCCACATGCAGCTGCTGGGTGACCTTGGGCTAGTCACACTTCTCTGAAGTCTCTCAGCCCCACTCACCTCACAGAGTGTTTGTTGTGGGGGAGGAAGAGAAAGGAGAATGTTAGCCGCTTTGAGACTCCTTCGGGTAGTGATAAAGCGGGATATCAAATCCAAACTCTTCTTCTTCAACTCCCTATACAAAACCTTTATGGTAACTATTGTCGCTATTTGGATGTGTTCATATGAAAAGTCAAGCTTTTTGCCATTTCTGCAACAGCCACACAGCATTGCATAATGGTAAAACATGGTACTTGTATACAAATTTATGTAACCACAACAAGGCTAATTGGCCAAACCGAAATAGGAAGGTTGAGAAGGGAAGGGGGGAACCCAGAGAGAAACATTCTAGCCCTCCAAAAGCTGTCTGTTGAATTTTGGGTCTGTGCAAACTATCCTCAGATGCTTGACATGCTGGGAAGGAATGCCTTTCCTTGCTGCTAACGTCCAACTTCATTTTGTTCTGTCTGTAGCCAGTGAGCTGGTCAAAATCCTATGACTGAGTCTTTGTTCCACTTCCATCAAGAGGCTATGAAAATGCTTCTGTGATACAGCCCTTAGAATGGTCATTGTGCTGCTGTTTGCTACTCTGCATGGGACATTAAACCAATCATCTGTCCCATTTAAGATAATTCAGGAGACCACATCATTCTGAGAACAGTGGTGCTATTAACAGTCCGATGACATAATTGGGTCTTGGTTCAATATCTCCCCAAGAATAGGGAAATTGTTGCCCATTCAAGCATATTGCTGTTGCATTTAAAAATCTGCCTAATATACTGTCATCCATTTAAGAACTATTCTTGACAGGAGAAAATGTAAAGTTGTCTCTCCTCTCCTGTATTTATAGAACTGGCATTCTGCAAAAGATCACTATTTATATCTTTAACCTTGCTTCCAGTAGCATAAGTATGCAAAAGTTGGCAGCTAGGAGCATTATTATTTTTTCTTGTGTTCTGTCATTATTTTCAAAAGGCAGCTTCTGAAGTAAATCAGAGGAATTATAAATTGAGCCTATGTTTTCACCTTAAATTCTAACTAGGGTGGGGGCTGGAGACTTCAACATCACTGTCACTTGTTATTTCCTGTAGGTGAATTTCTTTACACTTTCTCTCTCTCTCTCTCTCTCTCTCTCTATTTCACAAAGCAAAAAAGTCACTATATCCTGGAAATCATTGTTTCAGAAATTTCTTGTATTTATTGCAACTAATAAGCTTTAATATATAAATGAATGAATATATAAAGAAAACCAACCACATTTTCTATGCACGTTTTGAAAGGAGGAAGCCGATTTGAAAGTCTGGGCTCCTGAGTAACTATGCATAGGATTATACCTCACACCGCACAAATCAATCGTTTGGGGTCATTTTTGGTTTGACATGAAGATATGGGAATGTGACCTTCTTTGTTCTTAGGATATGGGGAAATGCTAATTGCTCAGGGAAAAAGTCTTTCCAAAAAAACTTTGTTAAAACTAAAACTAAGTCAATGCAAATGTGAAACAACACATTTCCTTTTTAAATTATTCTGTCTTCTATACCGAACTGCTTTACAAAATATCACATTTCAGTTGCCTGCAAGCCTATCTAGACACATGATTTAGTTAAATTTGTTCATGGATTTTATATGTACTTTTAATGATGGCTTTATGCATATGACGACATTTTATGTATGTATATAATGACATTTTATGTAATGTTATGGCTGGCCTCATACCCAAGATTGGCAACAAAGGACAACATGAGGCTAATTTTGTGCTAGCTTGCTAGCTTTTGTGCTTCTGTAATTAATAGACAGGCACTCTTGTGTATCTACTTTCCTGTATGCTGATAAAGTATCATCTCCCACCTTTAAATGTCCACAAAATTATATTAGACATCTAGGGGAAGAGACACCCCTTAACTTCCTTCTGGTACTTGAGCAGACTTTGGCAGGGAAGTCTGAGGAAAAAAGCTCTGGAAGCGAATTCAGGTTTCTAATTTAAGATAATTATTAAATGGGTCAAGGTAAAGTAGTGAGAAATATCAGGTTGCATAAAAAGAACATTGACAGTAATTTTATAACTAACCACACATACGGTAGTTACTAGTTTTAAGCAAGTTCAGCACTTAAAATAAGAAAGGAAAGAGCATCTTTAATGTGCATTGTTACCTGGGACTTCTCTCGAGGGTGAAGACAGCCTGCAGCAATCTTCAGGGTAAGTGGAGACAAAGGCATACTCAACTTCCCCCTCCCTGTTTTATGGTATTCCAGAAGGGCTATGTCTGTGAGAAAGGAAGTGGGTGAAGTTCAGGGCCATGTCCTGAATACAGGGCAACAATCTTAACACCTTGTTTCACTCATGAAAATGAAGCAGCTTAAGAGGTATAAACTTAAGAAAATGTCTCCCTTTGCTCTTTTTTTTAATCCATTATCTTCCTATTGTTACGCTCATGTCTATATGGTTCATCTGCCTTGTTGTTATGGAAGGAAAGTGTCTTTGGCAGATATAATCATTTGAAGCAGGGGAGAGATTTGGAGCTTTTTCTCCTGTAACAGCTTTACCAGCTCAGCTTAAAGGGATGGACTTGATCTTTTAAAGCTCTAAATGGCCTAGGACCAGCATATTGTAGAAATAGCTTCCCTGCGGGTCCAGGTGCAGCGAAGCTGTGGGTGGTGGGATCAATGCTTGGTGAAGTTGCAGTAAACACGGTGCAAACATTTGGGGATTAAGCAGGCCAAAACTTTATTGATTACAGATGTCAGTAGGTTTTGGTGCAGTCATAGGGTGTGCATCCTCTATCAATCAACCCACTGAACAAAAGGTTTCTCTTATGTTCTTAATAGACTGAGGGTCAGCAGGTGAATCTTTCCTCCATAATTGTATGCCCATACATTTAAAGGGTTGATGGAACCCTTAAGCCAACAATGTTTGGAAGGCCATATGTTCCCCACCTCTGACATATAGCAACTATCTTTTAATAACTGATAGCATAAAAAATGATAGGAAAATATGCTATCTTGACAAATACCTTTAAACCTAATAGTGATTTAATGGAGAAAAATCAATCCTATAAATTCTTTATTGCAGGGTAAAATCTATATCCTATTTTTGTGTTTGTCGTAAAAGTTGTCTGGAAACCTATACTGAAAGGTTTGCTATAGGTGTTGTTGTGTTGACACACTATCACGATTTTCTTGTTAGCTGTTTTGGAATATCTTATCACAACTGTTAGCAGCAGAGACGTAACATCAGTTGCAACCTTACATCAGCACTTTGGGGGGAATAGGGTATGCAAAATACTTAATTAACAAAGATATGCATGTTTAAAGTGCAATCTGTTAGTTGAACTGTCAGTTCTAGGTATATGAAGTAGACAGCTGTATAACACATTTAAATCAACCTTCTGTCCATGTAGCTGAAAACATCAGAAATAAATCACACTTCTTATGTTACCCAAACATGTGGTTATTTAGACTGTCTCCTCAGCATAGCTCCTGCAACAATTTCCCTGAAAGTAAGATTAACATGATTATTTGTCATAAAACTATAACCATTTTCACCTTCAGTACATTCTAATTATTCTTCACATATAATAGAGTCTATATCCTTGAGCTATTGACCCAGCTCTGGTGTGATATATGAATGTATACAATTGTCAGTCTGTGTCCATTTACCTTTAAAATAGATAGCAGTAGCCTGCAGGTGGCTCAATAACTAATTTTAACACCCAGCACAATATCTTTAATGATGCATCAGTGACCTCATATTCAACTTCTACACAGCAGAATAAGCAGCCCTTACTTAACGTAAGGAGTGCTATTACAACTATTTGCTCCTCAACCCACAGTACCAATAGCAATAATAAAAGCAGAAATTAGCTGTAATATATTCTGAAAATGGGGACGCGGGTGGGGCTGTGAGTTAAACCACAGAGCCTAGGCCTTGCCAGTCAGAAGGTCGGTGGTTCAAATCCCCATGACGGGGTGAACTCCCATTGCTTGGTCCCTGCTCCTGCCCACCTAGCAGTTCAAAAGCACATCAAAGTGCAAGTAGATAAATAGGTACCACACCAGTGGGAAGGTAAATGGTGTTTCCGTGCGCTGCTCTGGTTCGCCAGAAGCGGCTTAGTCAAGCTGTACACCGGCTCCCTCGGCCAATTAAGGGAGATGAGCACTGCAACCCCAGAGTCGGCCACGACTGGACCTAATGGTCAGGGGTCCCTTTACCTTTATTCTGAAAATGCAACAAGTTAGATGCTGTTCTGAGCAAAGGAGCTAAAATAAATTTAACATGAAAAGCAATAGGAACTTCAGGGATCAGATTGGAACTGAGCAAGTATTTGAGAAAAATTCTAGAAAGAATGCAACTAGGAGAATTTCTTTCCTGGACTCGAAGGTAGCAAAAGTCTATCATCTTACTATGATTAGAAGTATTGTGAGTGATATAAATCTGATTATTCATGGTAACACAATGGTAACACAACAGTTTATTCAACTTTCTAGATTTCAAATTTCAAAGTTTGGATCTGAAACCCATTAAGTTACGCTTTGTCAAAGGAACCAATCAATTTCAAAGTTTGGATCTGAAACCATACATCAACCAATCACACTGATGACACTTGGGGTTTATAAAATATTGTCATGTTTCACATAACGTATTTCTACAATTTACATGAATGAAATGCATATGAAAAGAAAATGCTTTGCAAGATTGAAATATAGAACTTTCACCAGTGGTTTATAACTTTCATCCATGTTTTATAACACTGGATTCGTAATTTGGCTACCCAGTTTCAAATTATAACACAATCAGTTCAGCCATCACTAATTCTGCTTTCAATCTTGCTTGTGGGCTGTTGTCTACAGACCACAGTTTAAAAGTCACTGCTTTACACTTAATAATTCCATTCTGCTTTCAATCTTGCTTGCTCAGTTTGGTTTTTTAAAAAAAAACAAAATTGGCTAATTTTCCACTTGAAAAATCCTTCTATTACTGATCCCAATATGCAATCATTTCAAATTGGAGAAAGCTTAAAAACCAGTCACGAGTAATAGAAATCTGATTATTCATGGTAACATTTACAGCAGTTTATTAAACTTTCTTGATATGTTGGTATTACCCTCCTGCAGTTTTTGTTTAGTGAGTTTTCAATTTTATTTGCATGGTGAAAGCAGCCTAGGGATAACAGTAGCTGGTAGTTTCGCAATAGTTAGTTCTTCTGGTTATATTCTGCTCTCTGTGAGCCCCACAAACTTAAACTATACAAAATAATTTGAAGCATTTCAGGACCATGAACAGATGCCAGCAGGAATATTGTAATGTGTGTGGTGCCATGTGAACTTTTCATATTTGGGGGGCTAACTAGTCCTCTCAGGCTCTCCACCTTTCCAGCAGAATAGAACACCTTAATGGAGCAGTCATGTGGGCTAGAGCCTTTGCACACTTATTTCTGTTATTTCTCACTGGGTCTATTGTCTGTGTTGGCTAGGCGGCTCCGTAGAGTGTGGAATGCTGAGAGTCATAAAGCCAGAGCCTCAGGTGAATACAGGCTTGAGTTTGGTGTGTTCTTAGCCAACGTGCTCAGTTTCTGTTGGGGCCCTCTGTAGCTTGTGCTACTGGCCCTTCTGATCTAGCTAGCTCCTAAGAGGTTGTGTCAGTCCTAGATGATGTTTGCAGTAGGGGTCGTGGTACCAACTACTGCAGGGATGAGGAACTTCTGATCTTCCAGATTTGCGAGACTACATCTCCCATCATTCCAGAAGATTGATCATTTCAGCTGGGGCCGATGCAGTTGAACAAAATCTAGAGGCCCAGCATGAACCATAAAATACGAATTCTAATATGCTTTTTTTTCCCAAGCACAACTACTTCGCAAAATTCAGGAAAGTGCATAATCGGATTGTCCAAGAACTGCCAATTATTTTTTTTGCTTTAAAATACAGAGTGAATTAAATTCTCCTTCTTCCCTAGCAGTGTATTTAAAATTTCTAACAACTGACTGTCATTATTTTGGATCCTTGAGTTCCGGACACATTCTAAAACCAGTAGAAAGAAATCACAAATGGAGATGATGACTTCATTTGCTTCTTATGTGGCATTCTGAGCCTGAGCACTAATTACCAATGGCCTTACAAAACCACAAGTGCCCCCTGGACTGCTGATGTGGCTATAGAATAATAAAGTAATGCAATTAAATAAATTTTTGCAAAGCATTACATTAGCATTAAGGGACACGGGTGGCACTGTGGGTTAAACCACAGAGCCTAGGACTTGCCGATCAGAAGGTCGGCGGTTCGAATCCCCGCGACGGGGTGAGCTCCCGTTGCTTGGTCCCTGCTCCTGCCAACCTAGCAGTTCGAAAGCACGTTGAAGGGCAAGTAGATAAATAGGTACCGCTCCGGCAGGAAGGTAAACGGCATTTCCGTGCGCTGCTCTGGTTCACCAGAAGCGGCTTAGTCATGCTGGCCACATGACCCGGAAGCTGTATGCCGGCTCCCTTGGCCAATAAAGCGAGATGAGCGCCGCAACCCCAGAGTCGGTCACGACTGGACCTAATGGTCAGGGGTCCCTTTACCTTTACCTAACATTAGCATTATATGGCTTAAAGAAGCATATTAAACACCACATTTTGAAGTAAGTGAAGTTAAAGCACATTACCATCTGTAGAGTGAGCCTCCATAAGACTATACCTATCTAGAATTACCTAATTGTACCACTGAAATTGGAAAAAAAACATAAACATTATATTAGTAGGTTCAAAACAGAAAATAGCATTTTCTTATAAATCTGCTACTATACTCCTTAGAAGTAAATGGCACAAAAATACTTTCCAAATTACAAATTATAGATGGATTTTAATTAGGGCAGCTTTAGTTGAATAGTATGCAGACAGTTTATGCCTTACTTGATTAAATTTAAATAAATTTACATGCTTCAAAAACAGTTGAGGTGCTTACGTGAAGATCTTTGAAGACAATTTCTCTTGTGTATAATTTAAGTAAGTAATTTAAAGCTACCACTTATTGGTAAAAGAGAATCCATTTTAAACATGTTTAAATATATAATTTGAGAATGTGGGGTATTGCCATTATAGCAACACATTATCATTGCTTCAATAATGAATGCACTGAACATCTGATGGTACTGTGAAATATTCATATTTGAAAGAAGGCACAGGCCCTGAGCACTGTCTGTTTCAAATGTCTGTTGTTTAAAAGAAAGGGGCATGATTTTACCATGACAGAATGTCTGTGTGCTAGCTTTGCATAGTCTGGAAGGAAATGTTATCTTGATGTTTCATTACTCTGGTGCATGAAGGTGGGAGCTAACACATAAGTCCTTGTCCTGCGTTATAGTAGTCTTTGTTCAAAAGATCCAAGTGGCAATGATTTTTTTTATTGTTGTCTCTTCTGCCATTAAGCAGGGAGCAAATTTGAATATATGTTTTAAATGAAGGTGCCTTGGAGCTATTTTCAGCTCGTCAGAGGTGAAGAAGGATCTATTTGAGGTGGCATGAGTCAAATCAAGGTTTCCTGAAACACTTTGTGGAGACGATGATCCAAACATTTTAAAAAAATGCTGCAGAAAAAGGTCTGCTGTAAACAGAAAGTATGTCTCTAAGCAGTGTTTTTTCCAGAAAAAGAAGTGCAGGAACTCCCACCTGTTTTGGATGGACAACTCTTTTTTTAGGGGGGAGAAGAAGAAGAAGAAGAAGAAGAAGAAGAAGAAGAAGAAGAAGAAGAAGGAAGAAGAAGAAGGAAGAAGAAGAAGAAGAAGAAGGAAGAAGAAGAAGGAAGAAGAAGAAGAAGAAGAAGAAGAAGAAGAAGAAGAAGAAGAAGAAGAAGAAGGAAGAAGAAGAAGAAGAAGAAGAAGAAGAGGAGGAGGAGGAGTAGTTTGGATTTGATATCCCACTTTATCACTACCCGAAGGAGTCTCAAAGCGGCTAACATTCTCCTTTCCCTTCCTCCCCCACAACAAACACTCTGTGGGATGAGTGGGGCTGAGAGACTTCAGAGAAGTGTGACTAGCCCAAGGTCACCCAGCAGCTGCATGTGGAGGAGCGGAGACGCAAACCCAGTTCCCCAGATTACGAGTCTATCGCTCTTAACCACTACACCACACTGGCTCTCAGTGGGAGCACCAAAGGGGGCAACAGCAGTTGCTTTTGGCACCGTCATTGTCACCTCCATTGCGCATCTACAAGCACCATGCCACCAGCCTTGCAGCCCCAAGAAAGGGATGAAATGCTAAAGAGGAACTCACCACAGAGGTGCCGGAACTCAGTTCCAGTGAGTTCCAGCTGAAAAAGCCCAATGTACATCAACATGTACTTTTGTGGATGAACACGTAAACAAGTGATCTCCTGAAATTACACTATCAACAAAATAGGGGGTGGAGATCCTATTCCTGAGTACATCATCCTATTCTTGAACTCGTGATTTAAAAATGGAGCTGCAGTTTCCTTGAATGAGCAAAACTAATTTAGATTGATTTGCATTACTTAACATTCATTTAAAATCTCCTAATGTTTTCTGTTAATAAATTTAGCAATTAAGTCCACTATTGATTTTTAACGATGACAACACAAATGCAGTTTAATTACCATAATCTGGGTGCTTGAGATGAAATTAGATCATTTTAGCAATGTGCCAACTTATTAAAATATAAAATTATTATTCTAATAGCAAACAAAATAATGTGGAAGAATGCCAAAAGAGCCGGGTTAGGAAAGCTAACCCTCCTGGCAATGCAACTCTGATCAACATTGAAGACCACACATAGAACTGGACAAAAAAAGTAAGAGAAAGTGGTGAAAGGCTGAGAGGACAGAAAAAAATGTACCTTGAATGAATTCCTAGAGCATTTGCTGCACCTTTCTATGGCCGCAACTTCGAAGAAATGCTTGAATATAGCAGTTATATGGCTTCATTTTTACATAGATACATACATATCTAATGCATACATACATACAGAATTTTATTTGTATGCTGACTTTTAATCGTTAAAACCTTGCTTAAGGTGCCTTTTACAACATGTAAAAATACATAATTACAAACATAACAAAAGTAGCCATAAACAATAATTAAAAAGCACACAACCAAGTTGAAACAATTTCCATATAAATCTTAATAACATCTAAAATAAAGATACGTGTGTGTGTGTCAAAAACAGCAACAACAGTCCAGTGTGGTGTAGTGGTTAAGAGTGGTGGACTTTTAATCTGGTGAACTGGGTTCGCTTCCCCGCTCCTCCATATGCAGCTGCTGGGTGACCTTAGGCCAGTCACACTTCTTTGAAGTCTCTCAGCCACACTCACCTCACAGAGTGTTTGTTGTGGGGGAGGAAGGGAAAGGAGATTGTTTGCCACTTTGAGACTCCTCAAGGTAGTGATAAAGCGGGATATCAAATCCAAACTACTACTACTACTACTACTACTCTTCTTCTTCTTCTTCTTCTTCTTCTTCTTCTTCTTCTTCTTCTTCTTCTTCTTCTTCTAAATGATACCCCATCCAAAGAGACTGTTCAGCAGTCTCAGCTTTTGTAACTGGAGTCAGTCAGGGCCCCTTCTTCCCAGGCCAAGTGGGAAAAGGCCAGGGAGACAGGAAGCAGGTCTTCCAGGACTCACAGATGAGATGATTTTAAATGCCAAGTTTTAGCTATAATGTGAAAATGGCTGTATTGTTAGCATGCTGAGTACTGCCCTGGGTTCTTTCCAGAGGAAAGAGAATATATAAACACAATAAATAAATAAAAATAATGCTAGCTAAAACCAGCAGTCATAAATAATATGCTACAGTTAAATGTAAAGTTGACATGTTCATGCAAGGCCTTAACAAATGAATCAACAGTTTCTCAAGGCTTCTTAGCTCTTTGATAGAAGCAAGTCCTCTCATTACTGACATTCCTCTCGGGGACGAAACAGGAATCTAGCATACATAGCATGAAGGAGTGAGCTTACTTGCACTGTTCTTTCCTCCTGGTGGAGCTTGGTAGCCAGCCAAAATGAAGCAAACTTTCCCTTCAATTCAGGTCATGCTGCTGGATTATTAAAACTAAAGGATCCTAGTGCAAAGAGCTGTGCCATTTTCTTTGTTTTTCAAAAAAAGGATTTGTGAGTTTAAAACTTGACTTTGGGTACCATGTCATGAGAGCTATACAGCAGGCATGGGAAATCTGTGACTCTCCTGATATTTGTTGGAATACAGAAACCGTAATTCTGACCATTGGTAATGCTGTCTGGGGATGATGGGAGTCCAGTAATACCTGTCCAGAGGTTCCCCAACCCTGCAGGTAACTTTTATGGGATATTTCATACATGATGAGAACAGACACCAGAAACTCATGACTCCACACAAGTACAAGTATGGCCAGTGCCATCTAGTGACTTAACCATATCCACACTATCCACACAAAAACATTCACTTTTGTTCTAAAGTCCTTATGGACAGCGAGTCCTTAATTCCCTTTACTCTTATGGGGTGTACTCTGAGGATATTTTCAGACAACCAGAAAACCCAAGAGGCATGTATATTGTTAAGTCACATCTAATGGCATAAGGAAACAGATATTTACAGACCCAATGACGCAATTAATTTTAGCATTACCACTGCCCCTCTCCTCCCATCTCAAATAGTTGCTCAGAAATCTAGCAAATGGAGGCATCGTAGTACTGTATTTAACCACCTAGAGGCTACAACTAATTACCTCTCCAATGAATTACAACACAATGTGCTAAGCTTTTAAGCAGCTATGTTGGGAACTTCAGTTGAATTCATGCTGAGAGCAGAGCATACAGCAGAATTAATATCAATATGGTTTATTAACTGCCAAAAATAGCACCCTGGTTATAGAATTCACTCCCCCTGTTGATCTTTATTTTTTGACACCACCAGGTCTTCAAGAGTTAAGGTTTGGCTTCCATCATAATATATGGACAGATTTGTGCTGTTGCAAGTGGACTGTGCTGTGTTGCTTGCATCATTTTATGGCTGAGTTAGACAAACAAGTAGTGTGACCAGGTATAAACTCATGTTCTTAAGCTGCATGTCTTAATTGGCTCTTGAATGCATTCTCTCACAGCAGTTTGTCCATCCTTACAAGGTCTTTATTGCACATACTTGGATAAGCCAAGGGAGCAGGTATTAGATCCTCTCATCCCTGATAATCCAATTAGTTTGTTAGATCACTGTGCAACACATACATTTTCTCTCCTTTGGCTATGCCTTACTCATGATGGGAGGGAGTATAGAATAGTATTACTGGATTAATGTATCACTTTGGAAAGAATTTAGGTCATTACTGTGTAAGTCACAGCAGCCGGTGCGAAGTCTCACCTGTTGTTTTATTAGCAGTGACAACCATAGCTATGGTTTGAAAAAATAAAAATGAGAGAGAGAGAGGAAAAAAAATGGAAACCAAATTCACTACTCAGCATTTCCAAAGGAAAGGACTGCAATTAGAGAAGAGCAATGTGTTCCTTAATTGGGTTATCACTAAAAAATACAAGCTGGCAGGTACATATTGCAAATAATTGCCAGGAGCTGAAGAGGATGTGTGCATAAGTGCTAGCAGCGATATTTTTTTAATGCTAAAATGCTAGCCACCAACTTTATTTTGGAAAATTCAAACGTTAATGAAGAATGTTCCTAAAAATCCCATCCTGGGGATTTTCTAGGGCTGCCCTATGTCTGCATTTTCCCAGACATTACCAGGATTTAAAGATGGAATTTATGTCCGGGGGGGGGGGTTACAAAAGGTGGTCCTTTGTCCTGGATCTTAGGCAAATCAATTGAAAAGGGGAGGGGCTTTCTTGTGTGTTTTTGTAAAATCTCAACAACATTGGGGTTTTCCTCTAAAAAACCCTCAACCATTTTGGTGGTTTCCTTAAATAAGGCTCAACAGCTTTCAGAGTGTCCTGCCCTAGATTTTCAGTAGTTAATTATTTTACAGGGTCTGTCTCTCTCTGTGTGTATGTGTGTACAGGGGTACCTTGGATTACAAACACCGCAGGTTACAGACTCCGCTAACCTGGAAGTAGTACCTCAGGTTAAGAACTTTACCTCAGGATGAGAACAGAAATCACACGCCGGCGGTGCGGCGACAGTGGGAGGCCCCATTAGCTAAAGTGGTGCCTCAGGTTAAGAACGGTTTCAGGTTAAGAACGGACCTCCGGAACAAATTAAGTACATAACCAGAGGTACCACTGTATTGGACAGAGGTGCCAGTCCACTCAGCTCTCTTGGACCTTGCACTAGCTGACCCTGGAGTGATGGAAATGGTTACTGAAATGTTTCAGTGTGGCACACCTCTTTCTGCCTGCTAATCATACCAACAAGAGTGGTGCTGGCTCTATGCTGGCTCTATGCTCTATGGCTCTATGCTTGCTAGCGTAAGCTCCCAAAATGTGGTGCTCCAAAGGTGGGGAGGAGTGGAGCTGGCTTGGGTAGAAGTGGGTGTGCTGCATCAATGGAGTGAATGCGGGGGGGAAATGAAAGTCTCTTTTGCAGGAGAAGAAAACTAGAGAAATCTGAGGACAGAGACAGATGACAGTAAAATATGGACCATGCCATTCCCTTGCTCTTAGTATTAAATGAAATGCTTAGACACCTTGATAGAAATCTTTGTTAAATCAGTTTTCCTTTAGTCAATGGACTTTTTGTTCTCTATTACATCTTATAACACAGTTATATACAGTTGCAATTGATGATTGATAGCTTCTATAGATAATTCAATAATGAAGTTTCCCCGGAATGTGCATGGAGGGAAGGGGAAAAATGGAATTTACTTGTGCATTCCCATCCATGATATTGCTTCCCTCCTGGTCTATATTCAATTCTGACTACTTAAAAACAAATAATAAATCCATTTCCAAACCCTTTTCCTGCCTTAAAATTGTGCAAAGAAAAGATGACTAGAGATGCAATGAACATGCAACAGTTTTGATTTCAGACTTTTAAAAATGAACTGTTTAGTTATATTTTACAGGTTGTAAAGCAAAGAACAAGATGGGAAAGAACCATATTTCAATTTACCCATCCTTTCATGCTTATATATACACACTGAGTAAGAGAAAACAGAGTGGACACAGGAACAATTGTTGCAAGCATCTGTGTCCTTCAGTCTGTTCTAAATACCTCCTCTTCATCTTTATTTATTTTATTTTATTCATTCATTCATTCAAGTATTTATATCTCTGCTTTCAAGCGAAAAGCCTTCACAAACCACTTTGCAATATAGCTATAGTAGTAGAAAGCTCAAATAAGCCTCAAACTTACTTAAATGTTCTCACGCTGTTGAAATTATTTTTGGCATATAAATGGATAGACCTCTCAGATACTTTTGCTTCATAGCCATAAAAAAAGGGGTTCCGTCTCACCATGGTTATGTGAGTGGAGCTGATTTTCAAGCATGAGCTTCTGACTTTCAGGAGTGAGACTGGAGGTTACAGGGTTTGGATTATCCAACTGGTGTAATCTTGCCTAGGGAGAAAGGCTTCATATATGTGAAGAAATAAAATGGTTAATTTTCCCTCTTACATTTTCACCTGCATACAGATATAGCTTTGTGCAGCTATATGTTAACCAACTGACACCATTTTCATCTATATTTTAGACTTCCGAATAAGGAGTGGAGCAGTTTGGGAGAGACTGAACAGCTCTTAGGAAGAATTAAGAATAAGCCAATTAAAAATATCTCCTTCTTTGACAATGTTCTTGAGTGGGTGGTCACTGGACAACTGCAGACATTCTTGGTTGAGAAGGGGATTCTAGATCCATTTCAATCTGGGTTTCAGCCTGGTTTCAGCACTGAGACTGCCTTGATTGCCTAGTATGTGCTGGGGAAAAGGTGAAGGGGGTGTGCCCCCTTTTGATACTTCTCAACAATTTGAAGGCTGCCAGTGCCATCAACCATGACGTCCTTCTGGAGTGACCAGTCAGGCTGGGAGTTGGAGGCCCTGCTTTGCAAACTCCAGAAGGTGGTGCTTGGGGGGGGGTGTTGTAGCCATGAGATTGATTCAAAAGCAAACAGCTAAATGGAAGTAGTTCTAGAATTTAACTTTCAGTGAAGATCTCGTTTTTGAATTATGGTGCTGGAGGAGACTCTTGAGAGTCCCATGGACTGCAAGAGGATCAAACCTATCCATTCTTAAGGAAATCAGCCCTGAGTGCTCACTGGAAGGACAGATCCTGAAGCTGAGGCTCCAATACTTTGGCCACCTCATGAGAAGAGAAGACTCCCTGGAAAAGATCCTGATGTTGGGAAAGATTGCAAGCAGAAGGAGAAGGGGATGACAGAGGACGAGTTGGTTGGACAGTGTTCTCGAAGCTACTAACATGAGTTTGAGCAAACTGTGGGAGGCAGTGGAAGACAAGAGTGCCTAGCGTGCTCTGGTCCATGAGGTCACGAAGAGTCAGACATGACTAAACAACTAAACAACAACAAAGATCTCATAGGATCAAAATTGCACCTAGATGGTTTTCTGGATCATTTGGTGGAGGGGTGGGGGATAAGCATTGAAAAATATATTCCTCATAATTCCCCCTCTTTTTCTTTTATAGCTCACTCAAAATGTACTAGACATGGTGTTTGTAAAGGATCCATTCCATAACCCCAGCTGGTAAGAAGTGTCTGAAGCAGTAACATATGCAGACCTAGCCACCCCATGTTTTTATTGAGCCTAGCAATAAGGGTCACTAGTTTAATTCAGGTGGATAAAGATACCATTAGGCAAAGAAAAGCACATTTTTAGGTCCACTGTACTTTGGCTCTATTCTTTCCTATTTCACCTGAATCATGCCTCTGTGCAAATTGTGTTCAGCATTTTTCAGATCACATATTCCTGTTAGAGTGTTCCTCACAGTGGGTATTCAAAGGCGGAGCAGGTCAGCCTGTAGCATTTACAAGTGCCTCATCTAGTTAGTATACAATGTCAGGAACTGACTGTTCATTATGCTAATGAACCTGCATAAAATAATGCGGAGGGCTGACCATTTTAATTGCAAAGAAACAGTTCGGTTTCCTATAACAAACACTGAGAACATTACTCTGTTGTTGTTTTTCACAGTGAGGTGAACATCAGAACACATTATGACTGATTTGGTAAATAATCTGAATATTACAACCACACAGTCATTAGGCATATTCTGTTTAAAGGTTTTGTTAACATAGTACAACATAACACAACAAAGTTTCTGTGATATGTGTCTAGATTATTCTACTAATGTCTTAAAGGATGTTACAATCCATATGCAGACCAAGGGTTGCTCAAAGATTAATCCAGCCTCCATTTTTAAGTGAGCCTACACAACTCACAGCTCCTGCACTAATGCACAGACTGGAACACCATTATCCCTGTTTTAACATTTCTTGGAATTTTGTGATGCATATTAAAATGCATATGAACTGTGTGTATTGAGTTAAATGCATAGAAAAATGTGTATTTTAGGAGAATATGTGGAGAAGGTGTATTTTGTGAAGAAATGTTAAAGAATGCAAATTGCCATGGTTTATTTGAAAAGAAATTGCAGAATGATTTGGAGATGGGATAGGATGGAGTTATGAACGAACACATGTGAAGCTGACACAAACTGTAAATAGTCTGATTCATCACCCTTACTAGGTCCCACATCAGTCTCTCACATACTGCACTTTTCTTCCCTGCCTTGTCAAGCTTAAACATCCATGTTCTCCTGCATTCTTTGTTTCATTTGCCTCTTGACAGATCACAGCATAGATCACAGTAGCTAGAGTGAGGACCCACTACGGGGTCCAGAAATAACTGCCTCAACCTCTGGGAAGGGTCATAGATCAGTGGGAGAACATTGGCCTCACATACACAAGGTTATCCCAAGTTCAACCCCAAGCTTCTCCAGGTTGGGCTGGGAGTATGCCCTAGCTGAAACCCTGGTGGCCAGTGAGCTAGATGGGACAATTGTCTGGCTCAGTATAAGGTAGCTTCCTATGTTCCCCTCCCCAAAACAAGGTCAGTAACTGCTGTTGGGCTTGGGCTGGCTCAAGCACTTCCTCCTTAAACCCTCTCTGACCTCGCTCCATCATGGAGAAACTGAAAGCTTAATGGTTAGATGAGCAAATCCAATGAGAGATTTGAACCCTGTTTAAAGAAGACTGAGCTCTTCCCAAGTGAAGCCGTATAAGGCAGAATATCACCCAATCAAGTTCAAAGTCATGACATTTTCAGTGCTATTATGCGGCAGTGTTTTATAGTTAGGCACTGGCAGCAATTGGTTCTTGTGGCCAACACTGGGTGGAAGCCGTCCTCCAGATTTTGCAGCCCCTCAACAAAATAACAGAGCTCCTATCCTAGAGAACACAGAGAAAAAGAAGGATATAGGTGCAGAGGCATGGTATTGGCCAGATGTGCAATTTTTATTAGCACATACTTCTTTAGAGACTTGTGTGTGTGTCCCAGGATATAAGTCCCATAGTTCACTTAAGTTAAGCACTGGGGTGAAAAGGGGGGAGGCAACGCCCATCTGAGCACATCCATTTATTTATACTTTGAATCAAAAGCAAACAGCTAAACTGAGGTAGTTCTCAAATTTACCTTTCAACAGGTAACCATTCTTTCAGTGATGTTTTGATCCTGTGAGATCTGTCTGTCTGGAATGTTTAAAAGGGTGATGAGGGAGCACAATTAGCATTAAAAGGAAATGGTTAATTATTCTTCTCTGTAATTCGCCAACCTTTTCTTTTAATAAACATATTAAAAATTGAGAATCCTAAGTTCAAGATTTAATTACCAAACCCTGCTCAACAATTATAAAAGAAATTTGCAGAGGAGACATTGTGGCATCTGTCCCCATCAAACATTATCTTTAATAGAAGGTTTTGCTCAGTAGCTCATATTATAATGATGCTGTACAAAGTAAAATTAGGAAGTGAAAATTATCTTCAAATACAAGTGGATAACCTTTATCACAGATAGGCTTCTGCTCCTTAACTCAGTTTTCAGACTTTATGAAACTAACCAATTAATTATAGCCTATACTTTCAAGGATATGTCTCAGTGCTATGGTATGCAATATAACTTTAAGACTAGTTGAAGCTTTCTACCTTTTGGAGAAAATTAAAAGAGTTTCAGTATCATCTCATAGCAATTATGTATAGATATATATTGTCTCAATTACTTCAAAGGGCATGTCAAAAGCTCTGCTATTATTCCATGTTCCTATTTCCAGGATCAGAGGTGGCAATTTCTGGCTTGCTATCCTGAACCAAGTATAAATTAGTTCTTGTTCATATGCAGTTCATTGAATCTTGCATTGTTAATAGACACTACTGGTGGATCATCGAATTCACTCCCCAATTATTCATTAGTTCTTCAGGTTCTTTGGTGAATTATAACTTCCATGTTAAAAGTAATATATCCTCCAATCTGGAAGCATTTTCCCTAGACCACTTTTTCTTTGAAGCCAATAGCCTAATCAGTGGTTAAAAAATAAAACATCCATGATGGTCCCTGGGACAAACACAAAACTGCAGATTCTAGAGGTCACTGAGTAGGCTAGAGTAGCTTCATGTCAAATGGTTCAGCCTATCCACTGGACCCAGACTCACCATCAACCTACTAAAAGTAAACTGTTGCCATCCCTAACCGGACTAAAGAGTGGTAGTACCCACTGCAAAAATGCAAGATTTTGCAAATAAATCAAAAGTCAGTAAGGGGTGAGCATCAACACATAAACCAACTATTGGTTGTATTCAAACAAGCTATTGTATTTACAAAAGAAAAATAACAACCATGAACATGAAGTCATTTAATAAAGACTAGAAAAACAATTTATATATCTAAGTAAATTGTTCCAATAATTCTTACCTTGTTCACCAGCCTTATTGTCTGTTCCTCTTCTGCAGAGCACAAGGCATTTCTTCAGTACCCTAGAAAGCTCACAGTGGATAGTGCTAGCTAGGACACACAGAAAGAGATCTGGTGCCTCAGCAACATGCCATTGCCCTGTTCTATGACTAGCTCCTACTGCATCCTACAGTTTAGATGGAGCAATTGATGAACTGGATGCATATCACTTGATCTGGGGGAGTACAGAAAGGCCACATCCTCTGGTCTAGATGCTTTGGAGTGGAAGCAATGGCTTCTTCTTTCTCTTCTGAGCCGGTCTGAGGATTGTGGCAAGAGAACACAATAGCAGCAAGCATCCTTGAAGATGGTGGTGAAATGTTGTTGTTAATATTTACAGCCCACCTTTCTGCTTAAATCCAAAATACCTAAAGTAGTCAAAATCATCACCATCACTTCAGAAACATGAAAGCAGGCAAAATGAAACAGGCAATGACTAATAAACATTATGGAGCAGGCTGGCACAAACCTGCTGATGAGTGATGTATTTTGTTCTTACTTTTGAAAGTCATCTTATGGTTGTTTTTATGCTGTCCACTGCCAAGATATTCCTTCTTAATGTTGGTAGGATTAAAATGTTTGCAAATAAATATATAGATAAATTCAGAGGCACCTCAGCTCTGAATACCACTTGCTGGGAATCCTAGCTGGGGAGAACATTGTTGCACTCAGGGCTTGGTTGTAGGCTTTTCATAGGCCTCTGCTTAGCTGACGAACAAATCGGTTCCCAAACGCCAGAAACCCAGAAATAATTATTCCATTTTTTGAATGTTTTTTGGAAGCTGAACGTCCGATGCAGTTGTCGGCTATTGTTTTTGGGGCGTCTGAGCCAATCGGAAGCCACGCCTTGGTTTTCAAATGTTTCGGAACTCAAATAGACTTCTGGAATGGATTACGTTCAAGGACCAAGGTACCACTGTGCTGGACAGGGTTCCCTTTTGCTTCTAAATAAACATGAAAGTAAATCAAACGAAATGCAGCCCCCTATGCACATATAGTGCCTGCCAGTGCTTGGCAATACCCCTTTCTTGATTGTTCACTGCAAAGCATGAAGCAAATTTAGAAATTTTATTGAATTACTGCTGGGCTGCTTTACACTCCTTGTAGGTTCTGTTTGGCTTGATCCATCCTCAAGACTACTATAGAGGTAGGTGTTAGCTATAACACAGAGGGTGGCTCTTGATCTAAAGTTCAAAGTGGCAATTTAGCTGCCCACATTCATATTTCATTCATTGCATTTTCATAATTAGTTTCACTTCCCTCCCACCTTCTTTCCTGGGGAATCCTCAGTACCTTGCTTCTCAGCAAGCCACACATATTGATCAAATGACAAAGCAGCATGTTAACATGTTTCATAAGGGCATGAATTATCTTTTGCTTTCAGGTCCCTTTAATAAGAAGAAGCATTTAGAGTGCTTATGGGAATAATCAGCTTAAAGCTTTTGCAATTGACCTCAGCCACCTTCTGAAAGATGGCACCTTTTACAGGAAAATTGTGCATGGGATCTTCCTTTCATTGCACAACTGTAGAGGGGCAGAAGAAGACACATACGCCCTGCATGACAGCTGAGATCTGAAGCATACACTTTCTTCCTATACTACCAGAGGGAGGGGGGGTTGTATTAATCCCAACACATTAACTTGTCTCCTAAAATGTTTCACAGTTTTCCTCTAGAGGACTGACAATATTAATAAAGAAGCAGAAGTACCCTGCAGTAATCCTAACATGTCAGACCTTTCTGCAACACCTTCCAATTACTGAACAATCCTTCCCCAGATCCCTTGAACAAATCACACCAACACCCTGGTTTCCTATATACAGTGGTGATGGATTGTTGTCCCTACTGGATCTACTGTAGAAACTGCCCAGCCCAATGGAAGCTCCAACAGAGTGTTTTTGCTGCTGTTGCTGCTGTTGCTGCTGCTGAAAGCTTGTATAATAGGAAAATGTGTTGCCCACATTAATGTTGGCTGATGGGTTTGGCACTCTGCTCAGCAGCACATCACCCGCTCCCAAAAGCCACATTTCAATGGAGAAGTGGCCATTGGACAACTTAGTCTAACATTCAATGTGGTTGCTGTGTTTTGCCCTTGGTTGTTGCTCAGCAGGACCAAGAAGTATAGTTAGCCCAGTAGCATCTACTACACTATTAATCTGAACACTTAAGCCATGCAAAGATGCCTTCTCATGACGATCAGGGATTAAGTGTGTGTGTCTGTTTGCACATTCCATGTCTGTCATTTGTCTGCAATAGTACACTGGCAAAAGCATGTATTCAAATTTGAAAATTGCTCATTCCTACTTTCAGCACCACAATAATAACAACCACAAGCACACACAAATAGCATGAAAGAGGCTCAAAGGTGCTTTTAAAGTCTTTCAGGAAAACTATGTGTATTATTAGTAGCAATTGTAACAATAGATCTTATGCCCTATTCCTTAAAAAAAAGAATATATTGTAAAAACAGAACTATTTGACTCCCAAGGCATTGTTAATGTATATGATTGAACTGAAATTATACTGGATGGAGGGAGCAGCACCCTACTGCTAATATTGACTTTCTGTTTAACCAGAGCCAGGCTATTTTATTCCCTGCCCAGATTTCCCTACTTACAAGATGAGGAAACTGATAACCTTCCTTTGTAAAAAGCTGGCAGGGGGAGAAGCAACATACACTAATATTATGTAAATACAAGTGGGGAACCATGGACGATATTTTCATAAAAGAAAGCACAGAGGGACATTAAATGGAAGGAAAATATCTGAGGCCAGTCACTACCCATCTGGGTACTTTGCAAGCCAAGCAGATGGGCAGCAGTGATAGTCTTTAGAGCAGTTTAGAAAGATCCCAGGCAGCCAATTGACCCAAGGGCTTTGGGGCAGAAGGGTTTGTGGGGGGAGAGTTACTCCTTCTCTTTCTGAACTCCTTCTGCGTACAGAGAAAGAATGAAGCTCTAATCCAGGCTCAGGGAAGAGCTCTCTTTGGAGTGTTTTATACTGAGTCAGAACATTGGTTCAGAATTGTCCACACTGACCACTAGCAGCTCTCTAGGGTCTGAGACGGAAGTCTTTCTCAGCCCTACCTGGATATGGGAGGGATTGAACCCAGGATCTCCTGCAAAGTGTGTTCCACTACTGAGCGGCAGCCCTTGCATGAGCTCAAGAAAGTGGAGATATCATTATGGCTTTAAGAGCTACATGTGAACATTGTCTGCCTAGTCCAGCATCTTGTTCTCACATTGGCCAACCAGATGCCTGCAGAACCCAAGCACAAAAGTGTTCTTCTCTCCTGTGGCTTCCATCAATTAGTGCAAAGTGGTAAGCTTCTCCTTTTTCTCCCCAGACCCCAAAATGATCACAGAGGCATGGGATTGGCTGTAAGGAAAAGCAAGCTGGATCTCGTCTGTACGCTGTTCTCTGCTTTCAAGTTTCCTTGGTAGCACAAGGAAAGCATTTATATGCAACTCCCACCAGTTTGGGGGCAGCAGGTGGGTCAAAAGGCAGGTGCATTTTGACTTCCCGTATTTTTCAGCATATATATCTGGGGTTCTTGTTGGTGGCATTTTAGCCTGCATTTTACTACAGCTGTAAGCCATCTACACATCCTTACTGGCATCTTTTGGTCCAAAAAGGAAAGTGTGCAAGTTTATTTTAGTACAAAGGACATCACTGATGTAAGAAATGCAAATATCCCTTGCAGTGTAAGATAATATGGGGTAACAGTCAAATTCTACACAGCACCATCCTTGGAGTGATTTGTTTTTCAAAGAAATGCGTGAAGCTAAATTTTAATCAACATCACACACCTCTTTGGCTGTAAATGATGCTGTATGGAAAAAGTAAACCATCCTTGGAATTGAACATTAAACTTCTTTTTATCTTGTTCATTTTCAAGCCCACTAATGATCACTAAATCCTAGGCAACTAATGGTGTGAAACACGTTAAGTGGTAATCAGACATCAGTAAGAGGTCAAGCTCACTATGGACTTGCTCCGGTAATGTCTAATCTTTGTTCACTTTAGAGAAGAGCCTTTTGAGACTTTCCAGACTTGTCACTGAAAGAATGGGGACATCTAAGCACTAAACATTAAATTGACTTTGTTCTGATGGACTAATGGTAGCTCATGAACCAGGGAAAAGGGTAAGTCCAAGGAAAACAACACCTAGCTTACTCTTGTCAGTGATTCTGCAATAAAGCTACCAAAGCTAGAATGTTAAGGAAAAAAGTACTGAGGCTGCTTGAAGGCATGTTTGCAGCAAAGATTACCTTCTTCATGCAGATCAATTGTTCTGCCACTAAATTATGGCCATTTCCCCTTTCCTCAGATTTTTTTTTTAAATGTGGGTTGTTGTTTGTTTGTTTGTTTGTTTGTTTTTATGTTGTAAAGCACCTTGTGATTTTTGGATGAAGGGCAGTATAGAAATTTAATAAATTAGTGAACAACAACAATAAGTAGGAGCAGGGAAATGCAAAACATGATGACATTACACTTCAGGGGAAATAATGTGAGGTGTGGTTGCCATTTTATGGCCTCTAAGCTAAACCACTCTCCAAAGTTTGGTAGAGTTATGTAGCATAGTCTTTGAGACAATTATATATAATGAAAAATAATCTGATACCAGTAATTATTATTATTATTATTTATACCCCACCCATCTGGCTGGGTTTCCCCAGCCACTCTGGGCAGCTTGCAGCATACATAAAAACATAATAAAAACACCAATCCTTAAAAACTTCCCTAAGCAGTAGTAAGGAAGTTCAGATCAAAATTTTAAGGCCTGTCTTTAGGCAGATGTATTTACTTCAAATGTTTAATATCCCATCCTTCAACCAAAATACCCAAGGTAGCTGGCAGCTAAAGCTGTTAAAACAACAACACGGAAGCACACAGCAATTAAAAATGGACTACAGTCAAATCGAGATAAAAACAACAGCCAAAATCCATATATTGAACACTGTCCAGTCAGTTCTGCTAATCAGAGCCCCCCAAATACCTGGAAGAATCAATAAGTCTTCACTATCTTATTAAAAGTCATAGAGGGGTATGGCATCTGAAGCCTTCCTTTCAGTAACACATTCCGTAATTTTGTTGTAGCCTCAGTGAACATTGTCCTTTGCAGACCTGCCCAATGCAAAGCATGGACCTCATTGCTGTTGAGGCTCATCTAGAAGGAGACATTCTTTTGAGTACGTTGGACACAGTCTCTTTTAAGCTTTATAAATTACAGCCATCTCCTTGAGTCATGCCTATAAGCAAACTTAATAGTCTATAAAAGCCATTGATGTTTGCATGGAAACTGCACAGTGTCATCTCAATGGCATTGGTGTGTGGGTGGGTGGGTGGGTGGGTGGGTGTGGGTGTACTGAGAAGGCGAATGCATTTTTTGCATAAATTTGCCTCACCCCTCATTTGGGCTTCAGTAAATTTCACAGTCCACCCATGCAACGCAGTGGATGCTACCCAGCTTTCTGACAATTACTGGAAGAGCTCTGGCATTTTACCAAAGGGTTTCTGGTGAAATGCAAAACTTATGCTTAGCTAGTATACAACCACCTTTTAGGTGAGGGAGCATTTATTAGGGGAGAAGGGAGAAAGCAGCATTCAGCCTGCCACTTTATTAGTCAATTGCTTTGGTAATTTAAAGTAGATTGGGCATGAAGCTGAGGTCAATTGCCTGAGTTGAGGCATGCAATCTCATTTTGAGTTTGGAATTTGAACTTCAGTGTGAACCTCGAGGCAGCTACTTCTGTTGCTCCAATAACTCTGGCTGTCACCAGATTCAAAAACAGAAGCCTAAAATTTCTAATCTGCATATTCTAATTATACAATTCTGCTCCTTGCAATACTATTTTACTTTTAAAAGACAACTGAAGGCGGCCCTGTTTAGGGAAGTTTTTAATATCTGATGCTGTACTGTTTTGAATATTTGGTTGGAAGCCGCCCAGAGTGGTGGGGGAAATCCAGTGAGATGAGTGGGGTATAAATAAATAAATTATTATTATTATTATTATTATTATTATTATTATTATTATTATTATTATTATTATTATTTAAAAGAGGCACCAGAACTCACCATGAACACCTCCCTCATTCTCTTAGAATGGCAATGGCACCCACCAGAGAGGTACCAGAACAGAGTTCTAGTGAGTTCCAGCTAAAAAAAAAAAGCCCTGTACATATGCATATTTCTCATCTGTACATATGTTTGCTTTCCATATTGTGCATGAAGGATTGCTTCATATGTTTGATGGGCCACAAGTTGTGTGGTGTGTGCAGGACTGGTATTCATTTAAATTGGCCAAAGGGTTTTAAATTGCATTTCTACATGAAAACTCTAACCCTTTTCTATATTTATATAGCTCACACTCTGTGTTGGGAAAAATAATGATACACTGAATTCATCCAAGACTCGTTACAAATACAAAAGCTGTTCTGTGGTGAAAGTGACAGGAGTACTGATCTACCTACCATTGAAAATACAGGTGTCCCATCAAAATCTTTTCTCACTCCTAATTTTCTCTTCCATCATTTTCTCTGTAATTTCATCACACTCTGAAGATAATGTGTTTACTCACTCATTTTTTCCCCCAGTGAGAAAGATAGCATTGAAATTATCAATACAGTGGTACCTCGAGTTACAGATGCTTCAGGTTACATACGCTTCAGGTTACAGACTCCACTAACCCAGAAATATTGCTTTGGGTTAAGAACTTTGCTTCAGGATGAGAACAGAAATCATGCTTTGGCATCGCGGCGGCAGCAGGAGGCCCCATTAGCTAAAGTGGTTAAGAACAGTTTCAGGTTAAGAACGGACCTCCGGAACGAATTAAGTACTTAACCCGAGGTACCACTGTAAATAGTTCTTAGAGTTGACAATACTTAATGACACATGGGAAGCCCAGAAGGATCAGATCAAATATGGAGCTGGCCAACCAGATGCCTATGGGAAACCTGCAATCAGAACACAAAGGCATTTTTTTTAGAGTGGTGACCAGAACTGGATGGCCATGCCATTTTCCCAACTATGGAATTTGCTGTTTTCACAAATGGCATACCCTGGGTTGACATCATCATAGAGCTACCCACCATAACTTGAAAATGTATTTCCTAGCTGCAAGTTTAGACCTTGGAATCATACTTTTTTGATCCAGCATACATCACTTTGCATTTGATTCCCTTTGCCGTTTTAATGCCCATTCACCCAGTTTGGAGAGATCTTTATGCAGTTGCTCACAATCTCTCTCTCTCTCTCTCTCTCTCTCTCTCTCTCTCTCTCTCTCTCTCTCTCCTTTTTGTTTCTGAACAAACCTGCCACCTCACTGCTCACCCCTTACTCTGGATAATTTATGAACAAGTTGAAAAGTGCAGTTCCTTGGGAACTCCACTTGTTACATTTCTCTGTAGTGAGTTCTTTGACACTCTCAAAGAACTTTAAAAGGTTAGTTAGACAGGACTTACCTTTTCAGAAGCGATGCTAGTTCTTCTACAGCAACACTTGTCCTTTCTATACTTTTGGTAATTTAATTTTCAATAATGTTTTTCACCAGTTTCCTGGAATAGACATTACGCTATACAGCCTGTAACCCACCCCTCCCATATTTAAAATAGTGTTTCCTCAAGTAGAGAAACTAAAGGGGGAAGTTACATATTTAATTGCTGCTAGAAGAGCAGCAATTTCACATTTGAGTTCTTTATAAGAACTCCCGGGTGCATGTCATCTGGACCTGGTGATTTGTATCTTTTTAATTTGCCAATAGCTCAGAGAGCTTCATCTCTCATCACCACTATTTGTCTCAGTTCTTCAAATTCTCTTTCTGAGAAAGTTAATACAGATGTAGGAATCTGCCATGTACTTTCCACACAAAAGGCAGACACAAAGAATTCATTCAGGTTTTCTGCAACCTTCTTTCTCTCTTTTGTAAGGAATTTGTGATGGGGCCCAAGCTGAATTCAAAAATTCAGGTTTTGGAGATTTCATAATGCTCTATGTCATGTGCAGTGTGATATAATACGATTCACTGAGCTGCGTGGTAACCTGAAAATATGGTGAAACAATCATATTACTGCTTCACTGTGTGCCAAACTTTTCATAGGCCCCCATCAATCCACAGCATCAGCGTGCCAATTTAGTTCTGTTAATTGACTTCTACACATCATCTGATCTGAAACTTAACAGTAGTGGTAAAATAAAAGTTTCCAATAAGTGGCATCTGAAAACCAGCTCTTTATGTGGCTTAACATTTTACTCTGTTATTAAAGCAATGTTGTCCTTTTCTTTTGTAGGGAATGCAAGAAAATGAAGGGGCTTACTAATGAGGTGCGCAGACAGAACAAAGAGCTGAAAATACTAGCTAATGCCAAACCATCTTGAAAAATATAGATCTGTTTTTCTTCTCTGCTTTGTTGACTGTGATTTGTAATGACAGTAGACAAAGCTATTTCAAAACGAAGAGAGCGAGAGCAGGGAGGGGGGGTCACCATATCCCTTAGAAGTATAAAACAGCCTCATTAATTCTTATGCCTGAGGCTATCTAAGACATTTGGGTAAGCAGACAATAGTGGCATGTCTACACTACCAATTTCCCATGAGACATTGTGGCACTGAGGGTGATTTAATCAGCAGCTGGTTTACAGCATATATATTGAAAAAGCTTGGTCTTGGAGCCAGAATCATCAGAAGCTATGTTCCCACAATACATCAGCACATCACTTTGAAGAGGGGAAACTCTTTCTGCTTGTGTACAACATGATATTCAACTATCATAGCTGCCATGTGCTATTGGCCCTCTCTCGCCTTTGCTTATCTTGGGCTTTATCCATGCTTCAGATCAATGTTTTTTGGGTGAACAGGAAATTATAGAAGGTGGGGAGAGTGAATGTCTGCTGAATGCATCCTTCAGCTTGGACTACAACTCCCTTCAGCCTCAGACAGCATGGCCAATGGTCAGGAATGATGGGAGTTGCATTTCAAAATGTCTTGAAGGAACCAAGGTGAAAAAGGCTGTGTGAGGTATACATGTATTATAGCTGTCAACCTTCCCTTATTTGGTGGGAAACTCCCTTATTCCAGTGCCATTTCCTGCTGCTATCCCGAATTGTTGATATCCCGTAAATTTCCCAGATTTCAAAGGAAGCAGCTCCTCTCCCTCCCTGCCCACCAGGGAGGCTCCTCAACTGCGTTGCTCGGCTGCCCAATAAGGAGTCTGAGAACGACTGGGGGGGGGGGGAGCTTGCATGCCTTGTGCCGATCAAATCGGCCGCATTGCCTGGGGACTCGCCTTTGCTTCAGCGCTTCCCAGTGGTGTGGTGGTTTCCTTGCTGCTGATTCCCTTTGCCGGGTCGCTGTGCTGTGGGAACCACCGCTTGAGGCTTCATTTGGCTGCTGGCTGGGCTTTCTGCCTTTGGGCCTTTGGCTCAGAGGGGCTGTACTGTTTGTGTGTGTGTGTGTGTGTGTGTGAGAGAGAGAGAGAGAGAGAGAGAGAGAGAGAGAGAGAGAGAATGTGTCACTTAAGCTGATAGTAGGAATGCTGTAGCTTCATACACTTACCTTCACACAATGTGTAATTAACTTGGGGAATTTTTTTTACCGCAGGATGTGGTGAGGTCAGTACTTTAGATTTACAAGGGGATCTGAGAGATGAATGGGAGATACGGTTTGTCAGTATTAATGGACAGCTAAACAGAAACTTAACCCCAAAAGTTAGGACCAAGATTCAAATCCTGACTGGGTAACTTTGCTCACTAGTAACATTGAACTATGAGGACGAATGTTCTCGAAGCTACCAGCATGAGTTTGACCAAACTGTGGAAGGCAGTGGAAGACAGGAGTGCCTGGGACAGGTGAGGCTGCTGATCCCTTATTTTCAAATCTGAAAGTTGACAGCTATGACAGGTGTGTGTATGGAATGTCATTTAGTTTTAAAAGAAACTTGATCTGTTTCCCTTTGAACAGGCCTTTCTTATAGCAGCCTAAATATTAGACCATGAGCAATCTTAAATTTGCCTCCACCTCTCTCCCCCTGCCTCCATTTAAGAACAATGAACATATGCAAATCTAATATTACCCCTCTTCTTTTTGGGTATCAACCCAAATCTCTATGGGCTTCCCTTTTTGTCTTTTTTGCCTGCCTTAAGTTGTTCTTTGACAGGTATTATATACTTACAACTCTGTCAGTGCTATAGAAATTACATTACAAAAGATGGCAACAGCAGCAGTATACCTCACTCGGCATGCCCACAGCCATCTGCCAGAGCTGATGGTATAATAGATTTTTAGTGCTGTCGCATTTTGCAGAAAGATGCCCTGCAAGTAGACTGTGGTGATCTGCAATATGGTCTTGAACTTAGAATTCAGTTAAAGGGAGATATATATGGTATGAACATTGGAAATGCAATAAAGGGTAGCTGCATCATGTACTACCCTTTGCACCTGTTAAGACCCCCTGGCAGCACCTCATCAGTCAGCAAGTTACAAAAAGAGAGAGGGGAAAAACATCCAGAGAAAGAAAATCCACTTTTTTGGCATAACTTGCAAAAAAAAACCACAAAAAACCCCACCCTTGAAATTCACTTGGCATGTCTCAAAATACTTTCTTTTATTAGGAAACCATTACAAGAATGACTGGTGACATGGGCACCCCATGAAGTGTCACTCATCCTTAGAAATCTTCCCCTTCTGTGCATATTCCTTCTCTCAGCTACTTGATAAATATAGAATGCCTTTCATTGCAAAAAAAATAAACCCTCCACAAAAACAGTGTCACACAAGGAGTTGAGATATTTTGGTCAAAACACTATGAACATGTCGGTTTCCGTAACCTGAGTTGGTTCAGGCTAAGTTAACATTTACGCCAGAAAGCTAATTTTAAACCAATAACTTCACATGAAATTTAGATTTATAATGCTGCTAGAGATGGCCTTTTCGCATTGAAATGTAAAAATCAATTATAACACTGGGTTGTGTAGCGAGAATAGCTAACATTAAACTGAAGGTCCCATAAAAGGGCACTTGAATGTATTAGAAAGTATTACGTATAAAGGCACATATACTCTTAAGTAGTTACTGACACCCCAAATTCTGAAATACTTCAACCCATTGCCTCCTCTGGTCCTGTGTTTATTTTATAAGGGCAGGATGAGAGAGAGAGAGAGAGAGAGAGAGAGAGAGAGAGAGAGAGAGAGAGAGATCACTGGATGGGCCCCTCAAGACCCCTCCACACATTGCATGTATATGTGGAAGGGCCAGTAGGATTGCACCTCTTAACCCTGCCCCAGTATTGCATATCTCAACCCTTGACACCAATATGAACACCAGTCGTGCCCAGAAAGGCCATAGTGGCTCAAGCTGTAGAGCATCAGAAGGCTTAAAGTTGATACTTGGCATCTTCAGGTAGGGCTGGGAGAGAATCATTTCTGAAATCCTGGAGAGGTGCTTCCAGTCAATGTAGAAAATAGTCAGTTGGATGGACCAATGTCAGTAGGAGGAACCTTCCTATGTTCCTCTGCCAATTGTGTGTCAGGCATCAGTGTGAAAGAACCATATGTGCATGGGCATGGAGGATTCCATACACCTGTCCATCAATACATATGGAGGGACCTTTCACACTGATGTGAAGACATCTTTGTGGGGTGTGTGGCTAGCATGCAGATGGAGTGTTGGGGGACATAGCTAGCGGGAGTGAACCTGATCGCCTATTCACCCATTCAGGAACATGGAATGCTCTTGACCTGAATACCCTCTATAACTGAAAACGGAAGTGTTGTTTGGGGGGGGGGAGGCTCAGAGGGACTTTATATTAGATGAAAAATATATAAACACTTAGGTTGTTGTGGACATCCTATTCCAGGAATATAGGCTTACAAACTTACATGTTTCAGCAGAGAACCACCCACAGCAGGTCCACAGAAGTAGGTTATTGGTCTTGGAAGTGGCCAATACAGAATTAGCTATAAGCAAGAGGACCCAAGGAATCCCCTATGGTTGAGGGGGAGGAAATAGATTTTTGGCCTGGTGAGGAACAGGATATAATTACAGTGGTACCTCGGGTTACATACACTTCGGGTTACATATGCTTCAGGTTACAGACTTCACTAACCCAGAAATAGTACCTCGGGTTCAGAACTTTGCTTCAGGATGAGAACAGAAATCGTGCGGTGGTGGCACGGCAGCAGCGGGAGGCCCCATTAGCTAAAGTGGTGCTTCAGGTTAAGAACAGTTTCAGGCTAAGAACAGACCTCCGGAACAAATTAAGTACGTAACCAGAGGTACCACTGTATACCTCTTCCCCTAACTTCCCCAAGAAGTATACACAGAGAAAAATTGTGTCTTTTTTTGTTCATGGATTTTTTTACTCTGCCCTCCAACAGCTTCCTGGAGCAGCTGTGTGTTGCAGTTCTAACACCAATACATAAGGGGTCTATAGAAAGGAATAATTATTGCCTTATACAGTAATTGTCCTTGTATGGGGGAGGGGAGAGACCGGAGCCCCTGTTTGCCAAAACCACCTGACAATAGGGTGATAGAGTATTTACTGATCTGTCATCTTCTGTCACACAAGCAATTTATCTCAGCCTGATTTTTTTGGGGGGGGGTGTACAGGAATCTATGCATTCAGGATGTTTCCCCCAATTGGCTTATGCAACATTTTGCTGCAGGTGTGTAGAACTGGGCTCCCTCCAGATTTAGTTGGACTTGAATTCCTATCCGTTTTGGCCAGCATGGTCAATGGTCAGGGACTGTGTTTTACAATCTTTTCTCCACAAATGTTACTGACAATTCTTAATGAAGTTACATAAACCCAAGTTCCCTCTCTCATCTTCCCATGCTGTCTTCCCCACCATTTTCTCTACAATGTTTCAGTCCAACAATCTTGCTTGTCATTAGTTCCCGGGAATGAGTGTTTCATCCTGAATTTGTATCAGGTAAATGCTTAAATGTTCTCTTTAAAACAAGCATCCAATAGAGGTCTCTAGTTAAATCACACCAAATCCTAAATTAGTCTTTGATTTTTGCTAATTTGGGGGAGATTAAACTACCACCAGCAGACTTTCAAGGTGAGAGAATTATAAAGTCCTTTCATGTGTATCTAGTTAGAGGAAAGGGGAAATGGAAGGATTATTAATTTCCCGCAGCCAACTAATTAGTACTCATTTGATAGAAAGGAAATGATGGTTAAGAATTTACCTGTTCTTACTTTAGTGGCTAATAGCTTGCCATCAGCAGCATTCTGGTACAATAGATTTAATTTATGGGCTGGAATTGCACAACAAATAAAAGGTCTCTTGGGCCCTGTAAATAAAGGCCTGAATAGATGAAATAGGTGCAATAAACACTATTCCCCTGGCTAAGAGAGCCTGCTACAATTACTTAATTTTAACCAGGATGAGAGCCGATAGACACAACAATGAACTGCAACAGAATTTGAAAGCTTTATGGAATGTGCTGCAGCGGTAAATGAAATACTGCAATAGCAAGATAGAGATGGCGTAAGATGAAACTGCAGTAAAATGCAGTGCATTCTGAAGCCTATGGGAAGAACAAAGGAAAAGTAAATATGCAAAACTGTTCTGATTAAGAATGTTAATGTTCACAGTGTGTGTGGTGGGGCAGAGCAGCAGAATCACCCACCTGACATCAGATTGGTGCCACATGGCACTGACCTTGCCACCACCTTGTCCCAAGCAGGTAAGCAGCCACTACCTAGGACTGCCCTACTGCTACTAGCATTGGTACGTGTATGAATATGGTCACAAGCCAATAGATAAAATAATTTTAACATAGTTAATATTGACAAACTAATGTAAGAGCATGGAAGAAAAGGGCCTAACTGTAAGTGGGCATTGATTTCCACCAGTCAGAAGGATGCTAATCGGAAGGGAAATGGCTAGAGTTCAGTTGCATGCAGAAGGTACCTGATTCAGTGTGCTCTCTAGGGAGGACTAGAGATGTCCTCTGCCTGAAACCCTGGAGAGCCAAGGCCAGTCAGTGTGGATAACCCTGAGCTAGGTGAACAAATGGTCTAAGTATAAGGCAGCTTCCTGTTCTTCCTGTCTCCTTCCTAAACGAAAAGGAGGACAAAGTTCCTGTGCCTGTTTTATATGTTTTATAGTTTGATTTATAGACTAGGATTCCCCACCACCAGTTTTCATATTAGTTTTCCACATTTCCACATCAGTTTGGGAATTGTTCCAAAAGTCCTCATGAAAATTCACCAGTATTTTAGTCTGAATTTCTCTTAATATACACATTTGCATAAGCACTGTTGCCTAATGCACACATGTTGTTGTTTTTACAAAGTATTTGCCCCCTAATAGGGTGCATTTTATTATGCTATTTTCCCCAATAATGCATTTTTATGCACACTTTTCCCTAGAATATGCATGTTTGTGCCCTTTACCTGTCTGGAGAACTACATTACAAAATTCAAGAAAGTGTGAATTTTGAAGGGTGGCTGTGTTTCAGTATGTGCCTTGTTTCAAAAATTGTGAATTGGGTGGGTTTGCCTTTAAACTGAACTAAATCTCTCCCTTGCCCTCCCTAGTTTTAATCTTAACTTCTGGAGCTCAACAAGTTGAACCAAGACTGGCCTAAACTGTTGTAGAACCATACAAATCTATTTGCATTTTGCTGTCCTAAATCTGGCATGTACTTTCCACGGGCAAATGCCTAAATCTACTGTGCATTCTCTCTTAAAACTATTCACTGTGTCTCTCGTATTTAAAGAGTGCTTGCAACTCTTCCAACACTGTAAGAGTATTTAACCACTCAAAAGTCAACACCTCCAATCAGTTTTCTGGCTTTTATCCTTGATCAGTAATGTTAATATGAAGACTCAGTCTCTTTTCATGGCCAGATATCATATGTTTGGAATTTGGCTCAAATTTAAATATGAATTTTCAGCTGTCTCCATCCCCCCCTTTGGTTCTTTGCTGTTTTGTCTCTGCTGTCACCAATAAGATTTATGTTGTATCACCTTCATTCCCTGGAATGCAGAATGTCCTGCATACCCATTTCTCTCACACAGGGAGTGAAACGCCCTCATCCAGCACAAATCCACCTTTCCACTTAACTCATGTATTGGATCTAAATGCACCACGCATAAAAATAAGCCACTCCTCAGAGCTGCAAGAAGAATGATAGCTCTGAACAATCAATCATAGATTTTTAAAAAATCTTTCATTTTGCAATGGTTCTTCTTAACACAGGTTTTATATTTCTTCCTGCTAAGATATTCAAGCACTTTTCTCCCTGCAATAATGGTTCATTAACTTCATTTACATCCCATGATAAATTTTATCAGTGCCTTAAAGTTTTACATCATAACTATTCAGCACGGCTAATGCTATACATTTTCTAACAGGCACAAAGTTCTTTACTTGGGGATTTATTTGTGTATAGAATGTGGATTTCTACAGTTAACTCTTTCATGTGTCTTCATGTTCGAAAAAGAGAGGGGCATTGATTTTTAGCTGCATGTTTTAACTGAGACTTCCTTTGGAGCAGCGTCAAATATTTATCAAGAGTGCATCTAGTGACAATAAAGCAAACTGACTAATATATCATCATATTGATCATATCATTTATGTAGCTTATATGTGGTTGTGGTGTTAGGATGCTCAACACTGTTGTCCACCTGCACAAAGTATGAGTAGCATGGTGTTTCCTATGGAAGCACCTGTGCTATAGAACTGTTGAGAACTGGCTAGCTCTTTTGACATATAAGGTTAGAGATGTTAAGGACGTGGACATGGCCTCTAAATAAATTTCTAATTGGCTACCTAGAGCACTGACATTAGAAATGGAACTGTCCTCACTTTTGGTCCATACAACAATTTATCACCATGAAGGGACTTTTAAAAAAAATCTCAGATTCGCATAAAAATATGAGGCTTCACACTATCTTTTTAGAACCTTGCAGAACTCTGTATAGGCTCTGAAACCCAGAATTCAGCTCAGATGGGCAACATGTAACTAGCTAAGTTTGACTGGGGTTTTTTTATTTCATAATCTCTGGTGCAATTAGTGTGTTCCATTTCCTCACTAAATTCCTCACTAAAAACTTCCCCGTGTATGAAGACTGCATGATTCTTAAGCTCCCTTCCCATATACATGCATCTGACACTTATTATATAGCTTTCAGCAAATGATGAAGACACGTCTTTTTCAGACACTTGAGATGTGTTTTCAGAACCCACAGATTCCTGCTTTTGTAATTTAACTGTTTTTAATTCCAATTTTTAAACTGTTGTAACCCACCCTGGGACCTGCTGATGAAGGACATGTAAATAATAATAATGATACCATCTGTTCTGAGGATATTTCATAAAGTTTTGTTAATATTTGTGTACACAAGGCATTGGGAAAGTAAATTCAATGATTCCCTCTATCCATTTATTTTTCCTAGAGCTGGGCTGAAGGGATGGGTCTTTGCTAGTCAGGTTCAGAAAACACCACAAAATTCAGGACAGCTTATGGTGCGTCAGGAGCTTCTGCCTCCCTGGTAGCAGTCTAGCCTAATTATTTTTGGGGAGAACCCTTACGCAAAAAGGAAAAAGCCAGGGGGGAAATCCCTGACCCCAAATCCATCACAGATTGCAGCATTATTTCTGGAAGTAGAGGAACATCAGCTGAATCTCTGGTAAGAATCTGCCCTATGGAACAAAGCTATGAAATGTTGATTGTTGAAAGCATTGCATGGCTCAGTCAAGATGCTAATTCAACAGGAAATGAAAGCAAGTCAAACAAAACAAATTGAATTGTGGACATCACCCATCTGATTGGATTTGAAGCTGATGGGTCATCAGAATATTACACTTTTGAGAACTATGACATAATAGAGCACCAATATTCTGTAATCTGAAGTGGCTTTCCATGAATCAGTGCTTCCTTTAAATCTAGCTATTGCTTTGTGACACCAGGATGGAAACTTTCCAAACAATTAAGAGGATGCACATACCTGTCACCACATGTTAGTATGTTTTGGAAGTCACCACATGGAAGCCATAATGCCCAGTGCCCAGCGATGGTGGGGTGAGAATGGGTACATTTTTCCATGGACCCAGAGCAACCGGTCTTTGGCTGCAAGCACATTACTATGAGGGGCAAAAGAGGCCAAAATGTAGAACATCCTTGAACATTTTTGCAATATTGTATCTATAAGGTGTTGTTTTATTTAGTATTTTCATGTTCACTGGGCCACCAAGTTGAAGATAGGAGAGCAGAAATCCTGAACATTTTGGGAAATGGGGCAAGAAAGATGGGAAGGGATGATCAATTTGAGGGAGGGGTGTTAATGGCAGTTTTAATATAGTAATGATATTTATTTCAATTGAGGTGTTTAGAAGAAAATGTCGCTTTTACCCTTTGAGAGAAGTGTGCTAACTGTATTTCATGACACCTCCACAAAATGAGACAGCTGCTCTGATCAGCATGATGCTACCATATTGTAAAAATGATGATTCAGATGCAGGTCTTGATATATTGCTCCTAAATGCTGCAGTCCCACAGCTACCATCGCTTTTGCTACTTATGGGCAAACACAAGAATAAATTACTGATGCTGCTTTGGGGAAACCATTGTAACTTGAGTGTTGACATCCTATTTATCCCCTGTTGAGAAAAGAGGTATTTCCTAGTATTTTGTGTATTGAAATGATGAATTATAACTGTTAAGCAAAAATGTAATGCATATGTTCCAGCTACCTAGCAGACAAATTACCATTATGCTATGTGAGTAATACTTTATAAACCCATTTGTCACGCAGGATAGGTGTCATATACAATCTGATTCACTGTGTTTAATATATTAAGTAAAACTTACTCTGGTGGTTTTTTTCACCTTCCCCCAGTGGCTAGGGGCTCACTGAAAAGTATTTTCTCTTTCCCTAAAAGTAGTTGATGTCTCTGGATGTTTGCAAGCGGAAATACGAGGCTATCCTTCATTTTTAATTGGCACTGGGAACCTGGCTTCTAGCTTTTCAAACAATTCGCAGTAAATGCAATATTACCTTTGCAAATGCAATGTGGCTTTATATGCCTTAAATAAATGCAACATGCCAATTTCTTGGCAGGTGTGTGTGTCACGTACCAAGTAGCACAGGGACCTACAGACAGAAAGGGGGAAATCAACTGATGCAAGCTGGGGGGAGGATCACACTAAAGCCTATGCAATGACTAACCACTTTCCCCTCATATTGCCATTCTTCCTGGCTATGAGACAATAATGATTCTATTCATTCTGAACATTTGAGATGGAGTGGTTAAATACTCAAGCACACCTGCTTGATTTCGAATAGCCCCAATTCCAGATGGACACAAACTCTTCATGAGCAAACCTTTTCCCCAAATTGGCAATGGTTCTCCATCACATGCTGGCTGCTATCACTGCTACTTATCACCCATCTCCTCCATCCATATGCTAGGGGAACCTAACCCTGAAGAAGGTTAAGGTAATAGCAGGTGGCAAAAATCTCCATCAGCACAAGAGAGATACCCCAATGGTAGCTGATATACATGAGTGTATTTTCCTACATCCTCTTCTCACAGTAGCCACCCAGGTGCTTGTGGAAAGTCTGCAAGCAGCACCTGGGTGAAATAGGTTTCCCACAACTAGTATTAAGAAGCCTGCTGTCCAGTCGTAGAAAGCTTTCCATGTAGAAAATGGGTGGTGAGTTAAAGAAGCCCTTCAGATGAGCACACACCACAGTTCTCCATGCAACCTCAGAATGCTAGTGTAAAATATATATTTTTCCCTTCCCCTGCCTCCGAAAAGCTATCACAACAGGAAGGGAACTGGGTTTATATTAATTGTGCAGCGTCACTTTGAAACAAATGTGATCCCCTGCACGGATTATGAAGTGGAATAATTGCATTGAGTCTTCAAATATGTTCTGAACAGCCATCCAAGAAGTCAGAGTGCCTTATTACAAAGCAGGTTGTTCTGTTGGATCTTCCTCTCCATTTTAGCATCGCCATTGAGGTCCAAATTGAAAATCACAGCACTAATGAGACGGAGCATCTGTTCTGAACTCTCAACTCTTTGTTCTCAGCAGAATGCCTTCCCATCACAATCTTTCTCTGTGGTCCTGACTGCAACAGAGAAGCTTCTCATTTGTATCAGTGTTTCTAAATACGATTCAACAGAACTTCCATGGAGCTGACTATCAACCTGCTATGCAGACGGCTGCAACCCTGGTATTTATATAATATATATACTATTTTATTGCTGCACTCGATAGCTGAGCAGTGAGAGATTCTTGCAGTTCTAGCCCTTACCCGTGGTTTGGATTCCTTGGAACGAAGGACAATGGAAACTGTGGTGACTTTTGGATATATGAATTTATTTACCCTATATACAATGTGAGCATAGGATGGAGGGGCTCAGAGCATTAACATACCAATGGTTCTTGTCTCCCCATCAGATTTCCAGGGAAGCCCCAAGCCACAACTCTGGGACAAGCACAGACAATACAAGTCTCTATGTTTCCAGGTTCCACCATTAGTGAAAACATATGTACACAAGTTTAGCTAGTTTTATTCTACCATACAAGGTAATGTCACTCCAACTAGGTGAGGTGGGGGAAGACGGCTACCCCAATTTGTCTGTATGAGGGCAATCTCTTTAGACATGTAAATAGCCAGCTAAGGTCATTATCTTACAAAAAACCCTGGTCTGATCGGTTCAACAATTTTTTCTACTAGATTCTAAGTCTCACTGGATACAGAATCACAGACCTGGAAGGGACTTATATCACAGCTGAGGAAGCTGAGAGTATACTGGTTTGCCAAAAGCTACCCAATGAAAGCTAAACTGATATTTGAAATGGAGATTCCAGAGTCCATTAACTCCAGTACTCCAGTCCTGTTCTGGCTAGACTCTGAGCTCCCATGATGAATTACAGTTGTGATGCCTATTCACTGGGTGGTGTAGTGGCAGTGTCATCAAGTTCAGGCTTTGGATGGTAAACTGAAAGAAAACTTGGACAGAGTCTTGGTGAGCAAGGACTAACACATAATGAAGAATTGGGTTAATGATAGGTAGAGTTGTTCAGGACCATGGATAGAGCATTGGATGGAAATTTCTCACTTCTGCTGACCCTCTTCCTAGTCAGTAATAACCATCAATTGTGGTGATAGGTGTAGATTTAGGCCCATCACCAGGAACTGTCTTTGGAGCTGCTTCTGAAGAGAGCCCAGGTACCTATGTAGCTGATGAAAAACCCCACCCCAAAGTACGACATATATCTCCAGATAGAGCAATAGCAAATGAATCAAAAGTATGGTATCCATTGTGCAAAGAAATAAAAAGGCAACAGGGTCATTTCACACTTGAAAAACCTTTCTGCATATTGCCTTGACTTTGAAATTTTTCAAAGAGTTCATGCTCGGAATAACACTGTCTTCCAATGGCTCAAAGCCAGCATGCATATTAGCAACAGTGAAGGTGGTGGGAAGATTGCAGAGAACATGGATGGGAGGAGAAAGGAGAGCTAAGTTCCACCATGGGGGGTGCATGCCTGCTGCTGTGAATGAAAATAACCACAAATCTCATGGAAAAGAAGTGGAATAAAAACAAGTAGTGGGAACAGGTCACAATTGCTCAGTCAGTAGACTTGATCCCAGGGTTGTGGGTTTGGGGCTCGCATTGGGTAAAAGTTTCCTGCACTGCAGAGGATTGGACTAGTTGGTCCTCATGGTTCCTTCCAATTCTACAATTCTATGGCTCTACGATTGTATGAAAACCCATGTATGGTTTTGTAAATGTAAAAATACTGCTATAATGCTACCATCTAAGTGTATCCTTTCTGTGCAAAAGAAAGTGGTGGGTTTTTGTTTTGTTCTTTGCTCTGTAGCCATCAGATCAAAGATAAATGTCTTCCAAGCATTTCAGGTATGCCGGGGGGGGGGGGAATCCATTCATTTCAGCACTGTTTTGACTCACAAACTATGCCATTTCAGGGCTGAAATGGTTCAGCTATAACTGTTTCCACCAACCCCTTAGTTAAACATGTATTTCAAAGGGGTTTTTTGTTTTGTTTGTTTTTTAACCACCAGATTAATATGGAACTAGAGTGGAATGAAACTAGGACTAAAACATGTGAAAGGACCAAAAACAAACATATCCACTTGTCACTGTGTTTGGGATTCTGTTGACGTTTCTTCATTTTACTCAGTCCACACACGAGCAAAGGCTCCCATGCAACTCAGTTTTTTCAACTTCTGCTTTTTCTATCCTTGGCACTTTTTTTCTGGTAATGCAATGTGGCAGCTAAAAAGCACAAGGGGGATGGGTATATTTTTTAAGGTCCCTTGTACAACCTGTTTCCTGAAATGAAGCACTCAGTTTTTCAATTCCAGCCTTCAAAAGAGCTGCTGTCACAAAAGAAACCTGATCTAAATAAAAAATGATTTGCCTGTTCTGTTTGTGAGTTGAATTTTGGACGTGCGTGTAGCTTAGGGCAGATGGACAGTTGGTGGGATAAACTTCAAGTGCAAGCTGTCAAGTGATGTCAGAATCTGGCGAGCTCAAGCCAGAGTTCCAACAAGAAGCTGGATCTCAAGTTGCTGTTTGCTACTAAGCATTTGTACTTCCTTAAGTAAACCTCCCGCTATGGTGATCTAAGAACTAAAGATTTTCAAATGCTGCATGCTGCAGTGTGACTATTCCAGTGCACAGCGAGAGCCAAAGAGCTTGTTATTTAGTGTTCAGGCTTCTGATATCACCTTCTTAGCCTTCTCTTCCTCATTACCAGATCTGGAAATGATCTGGGTGCCCTTTGTAAATGATTATTTTTCTTTTAGTATGACCGCTTTTCAAGACTAGGGTGGCCACTTGCGCATTATGCAAAAAAGAGGACAAAAGACAGTGCATATTTGCATATGATTTGCATATGCTTTTATGTACAGAGATGCCAATTTAGAAAATACTACTATAACTTAAGTGGAAATTTAATACATTATCATACTGAGGAATGACCCTATGTGCCTGTTCAGTGTGTTGTTCAGGTGCTAACTACTGATGGAAAACTGTAAACTTTATTTACATTGGACATCACTTCAAATAGGGGAGTATCCTTTGTAAAGGAGGACACATAGTCATCTTCCTGCTGACATATGGTTAAGGGCTCAGTTCTGCTGCATACATTTCGTGTAAATGTAATAGGTGTCTTCTTTGTGACACTGGATTAGGCTATAACTGTGGATTATTGCAATTCATGGGTTGATATGCTAAGGTTGACCCAACTTGAAAAGGGGGCTAAAATGCAATACAACATAATGTGTATAGTCAGGAACACAATGGTAGTCCTACGACTTGGCTATCAGGGCTTATCTGTGGAATTCAAGAAATAATATAGAGTTGCTTTTGAACTTTTTCATTTCCTCTTGAGTTGATTTACTTACAATTAGTGATCAACTTGCTGCTTAAAACAGCAGACTGGAGCACCTAACTGTGAATGAATCTTCTTGTGAGTAGGTACTTAAGCCCTTATAAGCAGCCAGTTTTTTGAAGACCAGAGTTCTTTCCAAGCGTTGTAAGGAATATTGTAGGGAAGTTAATATAGCTTATATATCTTAATGACACCATCACGTCCTGGAAGTGAAGCCTGAGGACTAGTTCCACACATACAGTAGAAAAGGTGGCAAACTGGTAGTTCACATTCAACTAGAGAGTCCTGTATCATCTCATTTGGCTGCCTTAAGTCAACCAAGGTCAAAAGAAGGAGAATAAGGAGCATGAAAATCTGTGAAAGGGCCCATGGTGCTAATAGGCAGGTATTTCTATACTTTGCCTCCACAGCTGAAATGTCTTGCAGCTGAAATTGGTAATTGAAATGTCTTGTCAGGGTGTCCCTGGGAGCAATGTTCATATAATAATAGTGAACAGGCTTCTTGCAGACTGTGTTACCTCAACTGGTATTGTCTCTTCCTGAAAAGTGGGTGCTGTTCTGATGCGATTTACATGTAAAAAGCACATTCAATTAGGGCTGCGCTTTGAGAAATGTTCTATATCCATAACTTGTTAAGTACAGTAAAAACCCAGTTATTATTCACAGCTGTTATTCCTTTTTATTATTTCTACAGCTATTGCACAGAGTGGAAAAATCCTTTACAATCCTATTTTTGCTATCCTTATCACACCATGGCCTGGATCAACAGTTCCAATGAACAAGAGCTTCCTTGTTCTCATTTATGAGCAGGGAGGCATGCTCATGGAGAGTTTTTCTTAGCCAAAATGATAACAAGAAGCCCCTGACCATGCAATACTTTGAATCGTCCCCTATGCGTTATTTTCAAAGAGAGCATAAAAAGCCTCAGCATGCAATATTGTAGCAAGGCAAAATTAAAATGCCCAGACAGCCTCCACAATGTTGAAATGGAACACACACACACACACACACACACACACACATATATATATATATATAACAAATTTTAGACTCCAATTTGTCCACATTGCACATCATCTTTGCCAAACTGTCACCTTTTTGAAAACAAGGAATAAGTGGTTATGCATTCCATCTGAAATTTGCTCCTTTAGGAACTGTGAAGTTGTGTCAAGTGACTCACTTACTTCATTTATTTCTCCCAAATAGCACAGTATGTTATTGCCTGTAGTAGGAAGACTTGGTTTCAAAACTCTGCTCAGTTGTGTCAGTTATGGTTAGAAATTCAAACACCCTGATTAGAAAATTGCACACACTGTCCTCATCTCAAAAAGGATTCAATATGCACCGAAAGTGCAGCTCAAACAATGCTCAGAGGCCTTGGTTTCTTGAGAAATGTGATGGAGACAAATTGATTGATTGATTGATTGATTGATTGATTGAATTTATATACCGCCCTATACCCGGAGTCTTAGTGGAGATCACAGAAAAGCTCACAATATATAAAATCAAAATAAGAACAATAACCCAATAACACCCCCTAAAAAACGGGTATAGGATTATTAGTCTACTAATAATTATTCTTATACTTTGGACATTGGGATGGAAAATGGCTAAATATTTGAGATCTAGAATGCATTATTCAGGAAGAGATGGCACATAGTAGATGAGATCCAATATAATGTTGGCACAATAAGTGGGTAATTTGCAATTGTGGCACAAAATGTTTTCATTTCACAAGTGGTAGTGCAAGGAGTAGTAGTATAACAATACAAAACATTGCAGAAACAGCATATAATAGGTTAATGCCATGCAACACTTCCACTGGCCCAAGCTTCCCATTGGATTTGGATGTTATGCTGTATAAGAATGGGGCTTCCATTAGCTGAATGGCTGTTGTGCTATTGGGCTGCAACAATTGGATCTCACCGAGTGTTTTTGCTTCTTCCTTTTTCCCTTTCTAAGATCTTCTGCAGCTTGCTGCTTTGGACTGAAGATAGAACAATAAAGCATCCTTTTGTGTTGCCTTTTTAGCCTCTTTTGTCTCACTTGAAGACAGCCTCATCACACAATAATACCAGGGTTATGTAAGAGGTCAGCTTATTCACCTTTGTCAGATAGGAAGTATGGGTAATCAATTTACTGTTAAGAAAGATAATTACTAGATTGGATATCTGGCTGAAACAAGTGTTTGAATTATCCACAGACAATTCTTTTCTACAGCTCATTCATCACCTGTCCAAGTGTACATATAATTTCTGTGATAAATTACAAAAGTGTGGTCTGTGACCTTGTTGTATATCCAGACAATACTAGTTACACTGAAACAGCAACACTGGAAGGGACTGGGTTACACTCATGTTTTAAATTTGAAAAGCACAGTTGAAAGAGGAATTATTAGGGAAGAGAATAATAATAATAGTGAGGGGGGGTGAAGTCTAAAATCTGACATTCACATTATATTTTATCTTAAAATTCCAAATCAAATACATTGAATAGTATTTGTTATATTTATTTATTCAGGCCTCTCAGCCCCTCATGAATATCAACCTAAGCACTTGCATTGCCATGAAGTTGTAAAAACAAAGTGGCATCCAAGTGACTTTCCTGCCTGAACAGATCTGCCATATTTGGGCACTTTTTAATTTCATATGCACCACAGAGATGTTTAAAGCCGAATGTGAAAGATGTCATATTAAAAATAACTCATGTCTTAGATGCTTCTTTAAAAACATGCTGTGTGCTCCCTGCCTGCTCACAGTATAATTCATGTACTACCTGAGTCCCATGTACTTAACATTTAGCTAAAAAGAAAAGAAAAAAAAATCCAGTGGAAGATATCTAAATATAGATTGCTTCATTACCACTAAATCAGTCTCAAAAGGAGGCAACACTGGAAGCATTAAAATGAACCAAGTTGCTAAGTGCAACACGGTTTGCAATTAGAAGGAATTACAATTATGGAACCAGCTACTACTACACACACACACCCTCCAACCTGTCCCTCAAAACCGCAGGCAACATTTTAGTATATAACACAGAATAATAATTATTAGAAGTGAAAATATTATGCAAAAATTTAAACTTCGCATTAGCGGAATTATTATTCTTGGCAAGGATGCAGAATGTACTCAATGACTTAAACGTTCAAATAGAAATAAATGGGAAAATCTATTTAGTCTGACCTGATCCCTGCAATCATGATCTCAGGCTCTTCTTTGTCTGCCCCCACCACGAGAGGGTTGGAGGGTGGCAACATGAGAATGGGCCTTTTCTGCAGTGGCTACCTCATGAAATTTCATCAGCATTTTAGTGCAAATTTGGAACTTCTCCATCTCTACTCAGGACTGGTCAAGCTGTTGCTTCTACTCCTTCTTTGGCGATCACTCATGAGTAAGATTGTTTTCCATGAACACGGTCTGAACACTGTTGCATTACAATACTGACCCACACAATCAATGTCCCATTGAAGTCCCACTGTCAATAAACTGGGAGCCTAGTTAACTCAAGTGAGTGAAAACGTTAAAGAAACCATCATGATTGCCAATATAATTTACAATTGAGTCTTTGCATGCCCCCCTTCTTTTTAAACAACTAAAATCATGGATTGAATATATAAACATGCAACTTTAGGGGAAATGTTATGTGACAAGATTGAATCTAACAAAGATATGCTATTTGTATGTTTCCTCTCAATCTCCTTTTGAAGATCTTCTGTCCCCTTTTCAAGAAAAGATAAAGTCAGTAAAATAATAATTGAACAATTTTTGGCAGTGTGCAAATAAATGGCCGTAAATGAAGGAATTATGTGTACAGAAAGTAGAAGGACACAGTGTTTCATGCAATGCCGTAATTAAAGAGGATCAATAAGAATAGGTAGAAAGGTTTGCACAGTGTTTATAAAACTAAAGCTCAGCACAAAAGGTATTGACAAAGGTAGTGTAAGAAGATAATGTATATGATGCAGAAAGCACTTTACCCTTTGCAAATCTTCCTTCCCCTTTTCCACATTGTCCTTGCACTTAATATAACCACACGATTCCCAGTGCACTGAAATAGCAAGCAGAAGTAATGAATTGAGATTCATCACTATAGCTTTAAATCCACAACTGTGTTTTGTGCTAAAGGGCAGGGGTGGGGAACCTGTGATCCTTCAGAGGTCGCTGGATTCCAATCAGCCCAGCTAGCAAAGCTAATGGTTGGAGAGACTTACTTATCACACTGCTTGCAGATACATCTTCTTTTTTGGTTAATCAGATTACAGGCGTAGAGTATGTTCCATGAGTTTTCCCACTGTAAATATAGTATGCACGAGGAGTGGCAATCAAATGGGTGGCATATAAGTTTTTGTTTCTGTTGTTATTTAGGGCATATCTTTGTTGACTTGTAAGAGCTCAATGCCACTGGAAGACCTGCAAAACAGCCAGGTGTCCCAGTCATGTGGAGTCTCTACACACAAGTAGACGCATTTCAATTTCAGTTATGAACAAGCAATTCTTGCAGAAAGACTTGAAAGTGGCTGTGCCACAATGTCACCATCTCAAGTCCTAGGCTCAAGAAACACATGAATAGGACTGTAGTTTATTTTGTGGGCAAACGTCAACAGTTTAGCATTCTTTCCTATGATTTCTTAGGAATATCGGCCCATACATTTATTATTCTTTTGAGCTGACTACACAAGATTTCAAAGCACAGCACTTTTCTTCTTTTTTAAAAAAGAGCTTTCCTTTGGGGGAAAAGCACAAAACCCCAATTGTTTTTAACTTGTATTGGCAACTACATAATTGAAAACTAATCTGAATGTGTACTTTTCAATGGACAGTTAATGTTTCCTTAAAATCTTTTCACTCAGTTATCTAGCTGTTGGTGTTTTACAATCAGATATTCTGCAGCTAGAATTTATAGTAGATGCTGTTACTCAGCATTGATTGTTAAGGGAAGCACACAAGGCCAGTTCTGACATAATGATATTAGGCTAATAAATCATGGTTTATTGGCCAAGGAATGAGTCTGTGCACTCACCTCCTCCCCTTCCAACACACACTTACATTCCGGTTTCTGAAGCCACAGTTCCATGTCACATCTAAACTAAGAAACTATGGTTTCACTGCTGTTCACAAACCAGGACTAAGAGGGGTTGTAATGAATGGAATTTTACAGTGGTGGTAAAAGAAAGAAAGTTATAAATGAGCAGTCTGATAATTAAGACATTAATTTTGAAAGCAGGAGAGAATGAATTTCTAATATTCAAGACTTTTCACATCATCAATGTTTTGATAATGCTAAAACAGAGCTTGTGCAATGATTCAACTGTTATTGAGTATGCTACAGATAGAGCCACGGCCAGCAGTTCTCCCACCTCCCATGGTTGTTTGGCCTGTTATTGGACAGTGTGCACCAAGTTATTTGTTGTTAAATGCATGTGAGGCCTTTGCTATAACTTCCCCTGTAGGATGGGAATATTTGCTTGGTCTCTGATAGTCCCACTTAGAAGAATTAAGTGTGTGTGTGTGTGTGTGTGAGAGAGAGAGAGAGAGAGAGAGAGAGAGAGAGCACTCTTTAACTAAATCCATTCTTAAATGTCACACTGACAAGTTTAGCATTTTAAGTTAGAGAGAAAGAATGAAAAATTGCTACTTTTAGGCTGCTAGTTAAATTAAGATCATAGACAGCAATGTTTCCACAGAGATTTAAATATAATTTCTTTTCATCAGATCTTCAGAGATTGCCTGCCCATGTACGGGTACATATAATTCAACATTAAGTTTTCCATTCTTTGGATTTATTTAATTGAGGCTAGAATTTATGGCTAATTTAATTGAGGCTATGATTTATTCTTTATAGATAAAGTACTTTAAATGAAATGATGTCCTACGAAAAATTAAAAACAAAGAAAATTTAATAATAATAAGTCTGAAGAAAATGGTTAAGCAGGCAGAATATATTTATTTTTATAGAAGTTGTGTTATGAAATCATGCACAGAATATATGCAAAGAGGGCTAAGTTATGGAATGCTTTGGAACCACGGATAGTTAACATCAATGGCTAACTACATTTACTATTCATTTGAATGTTTAGCATGCCCCATTCTAGGGTACTTTAGTATAATTAAAAATACACCAGTTCACAACTGCTATATGAGTCAAAGTGGTGCAAGCTTCTCTGTAAGGAGCATTAACACTATTAAATAATGCAGTTTTTGCTCTTTCTTCTGAAATAGAGACTGCATTCAGATTATCTTTTCTAACCTTAATAAGCCAAAATATTAACTAGTCTTTTACCCATGCACAATGCCCTTCTGCTTCTCCTTTGGCTGCTTGCTACAAGTCAGGAAGTCTCTAACTTCATTTGAACCTGGAAACTACAATTATCAGCTAGTTTAAGCTCCTGGCTTCTCCAGAGGTTGGTAACCATAGTTTCCTGGTTTCATCAAAACAGAATATCCTGGTTATAACTCAAGACATCTTGTCTTACTTACCAGGCCATGCTGTGAAGGAAGGAGCAAACTGTGTGCAAGGGGGGAAAGATTCATCCTATAAAGCCAAGGGCTGATTGTCCCAAAAAGTCCAGTATGGAGAGTTGTGCAGTAGACAAGAGGTCAACTACCTGGCAACTGCTTTTTAGTTTTCCTGGGTTGCTATGTTTTAGAAAAAAGTAAGCTTCTACCATTTTTTGAACCTGAGATATGAGGTAAAATGTACCAACATTCTTCTCTTTTGTGTGTGGGTGAGAGTAATAAGCCTGTTCTACCCTTTCAGTGTTTTAGTTCCCCACCCCAAACAATGAAATAAATGTACCAGATATCCAAGCAATGACTTGAAACTCCACAAGTATCCTTTCCATGAATCAGGGCTGATATGCTACCTTCGTCTCAATTTCAGGGAGTAGCAATGCTGGAGAGGAGCAGAAGGAAAAGGGGCTGACACACAGAGGCGGAGCTAGGGAGCAACATGCTGTGCACCCGGGGGCAGGGCTAGCCTCCCGCAGGGGTGGGGTGAGCATCCCAGGTGAGTGTCCCGGGGGGCAATATCACCCTCCCACAGGGATGACACCCAGGGCGGACCGCACCCATCTCACCCACCTTCCTTCGCCAGTGCTGACACAGAGAAAGAGAAGACAATGTCCTGACCCCTTCTAGATCTGCCTCCTGACCATCACTCCCTTTTGCCCCACCTAGAACCAGCAAGTAGCATCCAGTAGACTACCTCCCAAGGGAATGCTGCCCTAGACATAAAAGTGGGTCCCACCCTTGAATCAGGGAATTCTCTGAGTATGCAACAGAGCAGGAAGGAAGTTCAGAAGCATCTCCGACAACTGGCATACATCAGAGTCATTCATAACTCTGACATACATACACACGTATATGTATGGCAAGCACCAATAGGAGAGGCAAACACTGAACATATCCAGGGACCAATGGATTATCATCTGTGGAAAGGTGAACCAGATGAATATAGGCTTTTGTTTGAAATATCAATGGAACGCTTGTTTTCTATTTAATCCAAATGGCTTTTCCTCTCAAAGGACTAATTCTAACATGCCACTTTACTTCTTGCTAGGGATTCTTTTAATAAACATCATGTGGCGCTTAAAAATCCCTGTAGATAATACATGGAAGAACTCACAGTAAGAGTGAGTATTATTTTATTCCACACAGATTTTACTCTTTAATGCTATTTTTTCCTATTCTTACACCCATTCCGCCATAAGAATCAGCCCATAGTGTATTGAGGATTGAAAAATAACATGTAGTAGATATGATCAGCTTTGACTTCTCTGTCTAAGGCTTACTTCCAAGTGCAGCTAATTAGAACACCTGCTTGTCAAATGAAGATGATTGTGATTAATTTTAGCCAGGCATTAAGCTGCATACACTTCTGGGTCATAGTTTTCTATCTTACAAAGGAGAATTTAGGATAAAAGAAGTCTCTAACGGGTCACTGGGTACATTCTTTTGAATTACAGTGGAGTTAATTTTCAACGTTGATTAAAACAAAAACAAAAAATGGGAACAGAGCTCCAATGATGCCCTTCTTTCAGGGATCATGGGGCTTGACATGACAACAGAACCATCTTTCAGGATTCTCAAGAGGGGTATACATTTTGTGACAGAGTGCATGGTAAGTGTCCCCTGTGAGACCAAGAAAGCAATACAGCTGCAGGTGCATCTATTGAGCTCTGTCTGGTCTCGCAAAATTTGACATGTGTATGTGTAAATACCAGCCTACAACATTCTCAGGCATCAACCAAAATAGCTGATGGCATCATCAGAAATAGAGATGGTTGGATCTCTCCCATGGAACTACTGTTTCTCCTCCAACAGGATCAGTATGTCAGCAGGTGGTATAAAACCCTTAACCAATGGCAATTTCTAGGTTTATCTTCAAACCTTTTGCTTACCCTGGGCTATCGCCAGGCAAAATTCACTCTTGCTTGTCAAATTAAGGACATTGATATTCAATATTCTGGGTTCTCGGCCCAGAGGGTTTGTCCCCCCCTATGGGTTTTAAAGCCATGCTAGATACTTGGAAGAGTTAACTATTCCCAAATACTGTTTGATTTTTACTTACTTTCCACTGTATTTGATGGCTGGCTTAAGGCTATCCCTTACACTGAATATCTCTGTCCCTGTGGTTAGGGAGTTATAGAATTTTTGGCTTATGTGCTTCTTGCCTGTAATTTCTATAAAGATGACCAAATCATATTAGGAATTCCTATTCTCTCAAAATTTCTAGGTAGGACTTCTGAATGGTATCTGGCAGATAGAAACAACCTAATAATAGATGCATGAGCTAGATTTCTCTTTCTGGCTGCAAAAAAACCATGAAAGGAAATATCCCCTGATTAAACATATCCTGTCTGTTTGCTGTTCTCATACACTATAATTTTTAATCTTAAGCATAAAAATATACAACCAGGGTCTTTCATTATCTACCCAGCATGTGTACGGCAGCTGATTACAGTCTATGACTCTATCTTGCCCAGATTACCTAACAAAGCCTTCTCGAACCTCATTTCTCCAGATGTTTCGGACTACAATTGTTGTCATTCCTAGCCAGCTCAGTCTTTGCTGAGTTGCAGTCCAAACCTGTAGTCCAAAACATCTATGGATGCTATGTTGGGGGCAGGCTGACTTAGGAACTGAAAAAAGAACCACACGTAAATGAGTTATAGCTCATGCTAGGTAAGCTGAGCTCCCTCTGGCTTGCTGCGCAATTAGCTTGGTTTTTCTAAGCTCTCTTGGAGAAAGCATGGGGTGCAGTATTTCTGAAAGCTGTAGGAAAAGACTAAGCAGGGGAGACATTGCCATCAAGCCTTCTCTGCCACTCCCCAACTCTTTCCTAGAAAATGCAGTAAAATGGCAAAGGGAGGAGTGGAAATGGGAAGGGGCACTGGTGGCAGCAACATTTCAGGATCAATGAGTCAGTGCATCCAAGTCCTATACAGACATCCCTTGTGCATTTGAGTTTAGAAATGGGCATCATCATTCTTCTTAATAATATTTTATAATGTTGTGGACCAATAGTGCTTTTTAATATTGAGCTTCAAAATGCTCCATATCATGTCCCTTTTTCTTTAATACATCAATATCTAACATACCAATTTCTAGGCAGCCAAGTTCTCAGAAGTGTAGCCTGAGGGAAGTTCAACATGTCCTCTGTTGGGTAATGTCATTAGAAGTAAAGTATGCCATCATACATTTGATAATTTGAAGGGAAGTTAAAAGCTATACCTAGTGGTTTGCCCTGAAGAAATCACTGATTCTTACTTTATATTTTTGTAGCATTGCTTCCCTTGATTTCCTTGTGACATCATTTCACAACAGATGCCATTCAGAATTTATCTGAAAAAACTGAGATGGGTTGAAGTATGAGAGCAAAAGAGCAAACATTACAGTGGTAGTCACCAGGATATATGTACAAGTCAAGAGCTAATGTGGAAGATACCACCTAAACAACCTTTTAAATGCAGCAGATGACAGATGATAGATAGATAGATAGATAGATAGATAGATAGATAGATAGATAGATGATAGATAGATAGATAGATAGATAGATAGATGATAGATGATAGATGATAGATGATAGATGATAGATGATAGATGATAGATGATAGATGATAGATAGATAGATGATTGATAGATGATAGATAGATAGATAGATAGATAGATAGATAGATAGATAGATGATAGATAGATAGATGATACATAGATAGATAGATAGATAGATAGATGATAGATATAGATAGATAGATGATTGATAGATAGATAGATAGATAGATAGATAGATGATAGATAGATAGATAGATAGATGATAGATAGATAGATAGATAGATAGATAGATAGATAGATAGAAAGATAGATAGATAGATAGATAGATAGATAGATAGATAGATATAGTCCAGTAGCACCTTAGAGACCAACTAAGTTTGTTCTGGGTTGTTTTCGTGCATGCCCTCGAAAGCTTATACCCAGAACAAACTTAGTTGGTCTCTAAGGTGCTACTGGACAATTTTTAAATTTATTTCGACTGCGTCAGACCAACACAGCTACCTACTTGAATCTATATATATTAAGGCATACATGCTTATAACTGTAGCAACGCTTTGAACTTATTACAACTATAGCCACATTAACTGCAGTTTTCACAACATTAGCAAATACTCTGAATGTATCAGTAGGCCCTAATTGCCTGAAGTGTTATGAGATCAATATTAGCTTTTTGTTTTATCCTTAAAGTAGATTGGTGTGCTCTGCATGTTGTTAATCCTTGTCAGTCGGAAGCAAAAGAAAGTTTCTCGTGGTGTTTCAGATTGTAAATCTGTTCTGAAAAGCTCCTGGTTTAAAGGCAAGTTCCATAACTATATTTTTTAAGAAGTTTGGAAAGGGGCAGCAAAGTGGTCCAGGACAAATCTCACAATAGACATTCATGGAGAATAAGGCTGTCAATGGCTCTTAACTATGTTATTCCTCTACTGTCAGATGCAGTATGCCTCTCAAACAGCTGCTGGGAATTACAAGCAGGGAGATAATGCTGGTCTATGACCATAATAAAGATTTGGATTGGACAAGAGGGGGTGAGTTTCCTTTGTGCATTTGGTTGGCCACTGGGAGACTGAGATGCTGGACTAGATGGGCTGGATCCATCAGGCTGTTTGTACATTCTTGTTTTATTCTGGCAATCTCTATTATCTCACACAATAATCTAAAGTTTTTTTTCCCTGCTCTTTACATTTCCCTCGTTGTTCTTTAGTCGTTTAGTTGTGTCCAACTCTTTGTGACCCCATGGACCAGAGCACTCCCGTCTTCCACTGCCTCTCGCAGTTTGTTCAAACTCATGTTGTTAGCTTCGAGAACACTGTCCAACTACTGTCCTCTGCCTTCCCCTTCCCCTTGTGCCCTCAATGTTTCCCAACATCAGGGTCCTTTCCAGGGAGTCTTCTCTTCTCATGAAGTGGCCAAAGTACTGGAGCCTCAGCTTCACGATCTGTCCTTCCAGTGAGCACTCAGGGCTGATTTCCTTCAGAATGGGTAGGTTTGATCTTCTTGCAGTCCATGGGACTCTCAAGAGTTTCCTCCAGCACCATAATTCAAAAGCATTTTGAATTATTTCCCTCACTTTTTAAATAACATTTCCCTCACTTTTTTAATAAAAAAAAAATGAAGTCCTGAAGAATGAAGATACTTATAAAATGCAGCCTCTTCCGTTGTGTTCACATAGCAAGCTAGCAGAAAACAATGTTGGTAACATTAAAGTCTTTTAAAGCCAAGCTTCCCACAATCATGAAAAATAAAACCGGTAACGGGAGTTTTCAAGACCATATGGGGATTGGTGAAAAGATGGGCAGTGCAAAGTTCACTTTACCCTGACAGCATTACTCTGCAATCTCATGTACTGAGCAACTTTGCTTTGTGGCTTGTTTCTGACTAGCTCATGGGACCTCTCTATCTCTTCCCTTCTGAGATGGAGGGCCAGATTCCAGCAACACAAGGAGTGGTGGACTCCTGAAATTCATATACCTGGGCTCAAGCTCAAGATTTAAGTTGAAGGGTGGAAGGCTTAACACATTGCTAGGACAAGATGCTGCGTCAGATGGGAACAGTGCCAATGGGTTTCTTAAGCATATGAGGGAAGGGAAAGCCATCAAGGGTAGACTGAAAGTGGTGTGTGCTTTCTGTTGCTCCCTCATTGTGTACATGGAGGGCAAGGAGGAGAATGAGCTGCCCTGGGCAGGATAACAAGCTACAGGGACAGGAAAAAGAGGAGGCTTATGTTACATAAGGTGATAGTAGTGAACAGTAATCTAATAATATATGTAACTGTATCTTTATTAACTTGTGTTTATGCTTCCTTTCCCCTCCTCTCTCCCATTTTTTTCCTGTTTGTGTCATGACTTCTCAAATTATTTGTCTGAGGGCAGGGACTGTCTAAGAACTGGTTTTTGCAAGCCTCTCTGACTCTTATTGGCAAAAGGGCAGGGTAGAAATGCTGGAGTCCTGCCTCTTCAGGGCTGTTCTGGCAGCTGGTCTATGTAGGAGGGACTACAAGAAATAAAGATTCTGTGGCAGTGATTTCTGCCACCTATATCTACCCCTCATCCCATATTCCTGCACTACGCCTTTCCCATGTCAATTTGGTCATGTTGGAGTTGGCCAGAAGCACACTATATGAGAACGGGGCGGGGCAGGGGACTTGCATCTTTTGCCCCTTTTAAAGAACATGTTAGGGAAAACATTTTGAACCTTCTTTGAAATATATGCAAGTATTTGTTTTTGTTTTTGCACTCAGCTCCACTGAATTCATTGGGACTTACTCCCAGTTAAGGGGTATGTATGTCAGGGAGCAGGAGCATAATGGATCCAACTCCAAACGCACTATAGGCTAGTAGATTTTCAGGTGTATAAAGCCTTTTAAAGTTCTCTGATTATCATTCAGCTCCTCCTTTTAGCTCTCTTTCTGACTAAAGCAGTCCGCATTTTAAAAGAAGCAAATCTTCTTATGAAAAGCTAGCATTCACATTTCAGATTTAGTTAGTATGAAATAAAACTTGACTGATTGAAGCTGATGTGCTTACTAATTCCAAACCTAAGATGTGGGCTTTTTTATACTTTTTTTTTTAATATGAAGAAGCAGTCTCTCACAGAACAAATAAAATATCTCCAGTGAAGGGTGATGATTATTTCTCTTTCACTCCGGAGAAAGACTTCAGTAAGTCATGAGCACCACAAAAGCTACATAATAATCACCCTTCACAGAGAAGATATCCCGTAGATATAAAATGCACAGTTGTCATGTCTTGGAGTCATCAGGCACAATGTGGAGCTGACAAACAAAGGGAAGTGTAAGATTTCCTTTCCACGCAACCGTGTCCTAGTGCTCACTTTTATTGTTGTCACTGGAAAAGGGCAAATCTATTTTCAGCAGGCGTTGTAAGTAGGTTCCAAGGAGATTCAAAAAAGCTTTCCCATGGGCCAGAATTTCTAAGTTACCACCACTATCTCTGACTCCTTTCTCCCCAATAAAGCACAATGAGATGTACTGTAGGAGCTAAATCCTTCTCTCGAACCCCGGTGCTGAAAAGGATAATCAGACCCTTTAAAGCAGCTCTGAATTTCTTCTCAGGTCATGCTGATTACAACCATTACTTGACATTTCACAGAGACACTTTTACCTTCGTCCAGTGTGGCTAGTTGTGGATCCAGCTGAGAGTAGCACAGTGAGAATAGACAACATCTCTCTTTAGCTGAGCGTTCAATATACATCCACAGTGCTTGATCCAGTATGCTATGAGCGGAGCCTGCAACAAAATAAATAGGAGCAAACAAGTCACATGAAAGCCCTACAGCTGAACTGAGGAAAAGCAACGTAGAATGAACCTATGAGTTCTCTTAAACGTTTGTGAACATCCTTTCCTCCAAATCACTGTGATTGGAGTGCCCTGGGAAAAATAATTCACTGTGATTAAAACTTATTACTTGGCAAAGATCTCCTGCCTTTCCACTCCTTCCACCATTCAAGCACAGGGCATCTCCCTAGTTTCATTTTTTAACAAAAAACAAAAAAAACACACCAAAATGCAGTGTTTACTTTTTTAAAATGCAGTATTTTAAGGCATCCTAGTCCACAGAGCAAGTCAGGACCCTATGAAATCTTGAGATACCTTGTTAGTGGCGTAGAGTGACTTGGACATATGAAAATTTCACCCTAATCACCTCCAATCCTTGTACTTGAGACTGCACATATATCCTGTGAATACCTTTAGCCAGTGCTTTTTTCTGGGGGTACACAGGGGTACACATACCCCTAAACATTTTGTGAATCTTTTGTCCATTTACTGTATTTGAACTATAAAATGGTGATTTTCCTGAGTCAAAATGACAGTACCCCTAAACATGTTTTTTAGGAATAAAGCACTGCCTTTAGCAGTTATCCTACTGAAACAACTAAGAAACCAGGAGAAGCAGCCTGTGGATTGCCTTCAGTGTGCTTTCTAAGGTTCTAGAATAAAGAATATTTGCATGACAATTTTAAGTGGTTAAGACATTGATAGGTGTCGATGAAATCTAGCATGACATACCAGTATATTGGTCTAAAAGCCACAATTCCATAAAACATTAGGTCCTGCTGTGTGAAAGAAACATTAAAAAACAGGATTGAATTTCCAATTGAATTCAGTGGCAAATGAAAACCAGGCGACTCACAATAACTTAAGACTACACTCCTAGCCCCCTTACCTGAGTGTGAATTCAACTGGACTTACTTCTGAGTAGACATGGTGTGGCCTGCTTTGTAACAAACTAGCTTCGGATCAGTAACCAAACAAATACAATCTTAACCAATGGCTAAAAAGTGCAGACATTTAATAGTGAAAGCCAATGAAATAACAAGATGAATGTCATTGGTTTAGTTTAGAGGTGGCCCTGAGCATCAAATACTAATGCCAATTGGGATAATTGCCTATATTCCCTGCTTATGAAATTCTAAGGGGCATCTGGCTGGTCACTGGGGGGGGGGGGAGAATAATGGAATCTCCTGGCTTGCATTTGCAGCTGAGAGAAATATAAGTTCATTGTGCATTCTTCAGCCATTGTTGTAGGATCTTTCACAGATGCTATTCCCTGGACCCAGCATAGGAGATCATCATAAGTTCATAACTATTTCAGTAGTCCGTCCCTTCCTTCCTTCCTTCCTTCCTTCCTTCCTTCCTTCCTTCCTTCCTTCCGCCATAGGCTGCAACAAGAAACAACTATCTTAAAAAGAATTGTGGCGTGCATAAAATCTGGGGTTGGGAAAGAGCATTTCCAAGCCCTGCAGGTTGTTTTTTTCAACAATGAAATATTATTTGGTTGCACAAGCCCCTTTCTTCTCTTCTTGCCCCTCCCTTTCTCAGAGTTGGGTAGATTTTTCAGGAAAAACACAACACCCAGTAGTCAATAGTTGGCCTGACATTTTCTAACACTTACTTAATTCCAGGGCTTAGGTAGCCTGCTGCCATTCATGACGTGACTGAACAATTTCTTTAGGCCCACAGAAGCTGGTGTTCTTCAAGGCACAGAGGATACAATGTGCTGCTGCACAGCAAATTTTAGTGCCTATATTAAAATAATAGTGGATTTAAGTATCTTAGACATACAGTGGTACCTCGGGTTAAGTACTTAATTCATTCCGGAGGTCCGTTCTTAACCTGAAACTGTTCTTAACCTGAAGCACCACTTTAGCTAATGGGGCCTCTTGCTGCTGCCGTGCTGCCAGAGCACAATTTCTGTTCTTATCCTGAAGCAAAGTTCTTAACCTGAAGCACTATTTCTGGGTTAGCAGAGTCTGTAACCTGAAGCGTATGTAACCTGAAGCGTATGTAACCCGAGGTACCACTGTACTTATCCTCTAAGTAACTTAGAGGTCAGCAGCTCAAGGTCCATAAATACCATACGTTTAAAAGCATTTAAAACAAAAACATACCCCTCCAAAGAATGCTGGGGAAAGCTTGTTGAGGGTGCTGGGAATGGTAGCTTTGCAAGGGGTTAGCTACGCTTCTCAGGATTTTGGGAGGGGGTGCTCTAAAAGTATGGAGTATATGCAGCCTTATTTTACATGGATTACACTTTTAAGGTGGATGTGGAAGAGGGTGAGACCACCATCTCTCTCTTTTTTAATAAAATATTTATTAAAGTTTTACAAATTTTATCAAACACAACAATACAAACAAAAACGAAAAAAGAACAAGTACAATTTCCAAACCTTATTTTCTTAAAACTTACTTCACCGACCTCCTCATACCTCCCCTTTCTGCATTCCCATTTCAAATATTATGTTCAGCAAATCCTCACCCTTAATTTTATCTAATTGTCAACCTTTCTTTTCTTTTAACTTAATCTTTACAGCTGTACTCCACTTAATTTCTAAAACCACATCATTCTAGCACTCATTAATTTTGCAATGTTTCTTAAGATAATTCTTGAATTTCTTCCAATCTTCTTCCGCCGTCTCTTTTCCCTGGTCTCGGATTCTGCCAGTCATTTCTGCCAATCCCATATAGTCTATCACCTTCATCTGCCATTCTTCCAAGGTGGGTAGGTCTTGTGTCTTCCAATACTTTGCGATGAGTATTCTTGCTGCTGTTGTAGCATACATAAAGAATGTTCTGTCTTTCTTTGGCACCAATTGGCCGACAATGCCCAGGAGAAAGGCCTCTGGCTTCTTAAGGAAGGTATATTTAAATACATTTTTCATTTCATTATATATCATTTCCCAGAAAGCCTTAATCTTTGGGTATGTCCACCAAAAGTGAAAAAAAGTACCTTTGGTTTCTTTACATTTCCAACATTTATTATCAGGCAAGTGGTAAATTTTTGCAAGCTTGACTGGGGTCATGTACCACCTATAAATCATTTTCATAATATTTTCCTTTAAGGCATTACATGCCGTAAATTTCATACCGGTGGTCCACAACTGTTCCCAGTCAGCAAACATGATGTTATGACCAATATCTTGTGCCCACTTTATCATAGCTGATTTCACTGTTTCATCTTGTGTGTTCCATTTCAACAGCAAGTTATACATTTTTGACAAGTTCTTAGCATTGGGTTCTAACAGTTCTGTTTCTAATTTTGAGACCACCATCTCTCTTGCCTCACTTCCATGCCTTTTTACACACTTCACTTTTTCCTCCAGGCTCACAGCCAAGGGTCAAAGTCCAGTGGGAGAGATTTGGCTCGAAGGCCACCAAGCTGATGATCTCTCATCCAAAGATCATAAACCAACCAACTCCCAGCTCCTGGGGAAAAAACAACAACCAGCATGCTTTGGGGGGGGGATAAAAATAAAAGCACATAGAAATTGGAAGCAGTATCCAACTCCTGGTTTTGGACATGGTTCTAAAACCCTAGAACATTAGAAACATCAGAAATCTGCCACAGACATAAACACATTAGAAATGTGAAATCTTTGTTGCTTTGCTGCACCTAATCTAGCAGGTTAACAATTTGATCCATTGTACAAATGTGTGAAATCCCTTCTGCAGACGTCTGTGCTCGTTTATATCTTCTTCACAGCTGTTATGTGTGGAATTGCACTCCTAAGCTTTACTTCGAGCCTCAGAGTCTGCTAGTTTATTAGCTGCTGCTGCTGCTGCTTCTTTTACAAAGCTTTGTTGGGGAGGGGCAAGTCGTGAGGAGCAGATCCTTGAATTTTTGTAAAAACTAGAATAGGGTTGGCTAACCTTTGTAATTTATTTGTTAACTAGGCAGTTGGCCACCCAAACCTGGGAAAATGTATGTAGTTATGGCCATCATGATGAGGTATAGAAGAGCAGGGAATGAGTTCTGGGTACATCGGAAGCTGTCTTGAACTGAGTCAGACCACTGGGCCATCTAGCACAATATTAGCTACACTGACTCTTCTTTTCATACTTGGAGATGCCCAGCATTGAACCTAGAACCTTCACCACACTGTTGTCTTGAAATTAGGTCTGAAAAGTTTGTGGTGATTGGAGTAATGGCTGCTTATGTTGCTGTTGTTGTTAGTTAAATTTGCATACCACCCTTCATCCGAAGATCACAGTCCAGTTCACCACATAAAAATACAAAATGAAAGCACAAAATATAGAATAAAACAAACCAATAACCCCCCACATGATATTCAACTGGAACCTAGGAAATCTTCACGGAGCCATCATTGCATCCCTGATGCAAATTTGGACAAAGGGGATGTAGCAAGCATGGCATGGAAAAGTGGCACTGAAAGAGGGTTCATACATTTCCTTCTTGATCTGTGTTCAAGGAATGTGTGAGTGGTGGTCACAGGGCCACATAAACTAGCTTGCCATCCATGCATTAAAAGCACATGTGAGGACGGGCTGTAGGTGCATTATGTGTAGAGAACCTCCACATAAGAGGAAACCTGACCCAGTCAGAATGCCCCCTTGTGTGGGGAGTTGATAATGGTGTAGAGCCCCTCCACACACATGCTACAATGCAGATGAAAAGTAAGATGTGACCAGCAGGAGTGGTGTTCGCACCTGTCACCTAATGCATTACTTGAACAGGTGGGAGACATCTCAACCTTCCCTAGTCCAATTGCCTTATGGAGGGCCTAGGGGGAAGGACATTTGAGAGCTTTTTCCTAAGTGAAAGTTTGCAGCCTCCCAAAACATTATTAATTACCTTCCACCCCTCTCTGCTTTTCTAAAGCATCTCTATCACATCCATCAGCACAACAGTTCAGGAGGAGAAGGCAAACAGGCCGGCAGAGAGACTTGCAAATGTGTCGGACATTATAATAGAAGATGTTTTCTATATTGTTAATAAACACTTGTGGGAGAAAAGAAGGAGATGACTGTCCTTAATAAAACTAAAGGACAGTTTGTTTGGTTCATTAAAATTCACCCATGACACTACGTCCTGTTAAAGTGTATTTCTTTCATCATTACCAAAATCAATGTTAGCATATAGATTGGCTGGGAATAGCCTTTGTCAATAGCTGGACTTCCAGGAAGTGAATCAATTAAAAAACAACCCTCTCTGTTCACTTGATGTGTTTATTAAGCAGGCAATTAATTTAACAGGAGAAAGGTTCTTGCTATAGTTCTGCACTGGAGAATTAGTACTTTATGAAGTACTCTGCAACAACATTTAGTCTACGGGCTGAAATCTTAAAAGCACTTGCCTATGAATAACTGTGTCATTATCATTTCTCTCCCCTGCCTAAGGTTGCAATCAACAAACCATACAACTGGAGGGCTTGTATTTAAGGCCATTTTAGTCCAGCTGAAGTCAATGGCACTTATGCTGCAATCTTATATAAATTTGTTTGAAGGAAGTCCTATTGATTTCAGCGGAACTCAAGCAAGCATAGGTGTATGGCCTTTTGATGAAATCCTAAGACTGTTATAGGAGCAAATATGCATTTAGTGCTACAGCATCGCAAAAGAAAACATTAGTGATATGTAAGGAAGTAAAGGGCATCCCCAGACAGCCTTGGAATTGTGCATTCATGATGGTTTGTGCTCAGGATGCTAGCAAGCCAGTTGTATGCCATATCACTTGCAATGTTGTTTGCATTTGCAAAGGTTGGGGGGGGGCACAGCTTCATTTCCGACCGGTGCATGTTCCATAGCTTCCTGCTGAAATCCTGTTTTTACACCACAAAAGTCTTAGGGGTATTGAAAGTTCAGGTTATTTCCCTCTTCCTTTGTTGTTCTATAGTGCAAAGGTGCCTCTGCAGATGGCACTGAAGTGGTAATATTGGCGAACCATCTCAGAACAACTAATAAAGCAGAATAATGTCCGGATGGTTCTGTGTAAATCCAGAACTTCCTTCCCTGGGGAGTTGGGGAGACATTAGCAGAGGATTTACAAAAGCCTGCTTACCACATAGAATGCTAAAGGCCAAAGGCCCATTTTGGACGCAATCCATTCAAATAGTATGTCACCCTTCCCTACACATCTCAAATGCAAATGTAAAGCTGTACTCTACATGGAGACATTTATGTGTGATGTGCTTATTTTGTGTATGAAATTGCTCGTGAATGAACTCACTCCAAATTTCCAACAGGCTTGCTGCAGGGATAAAATGGAGTGTACATCCCCTGAACTCCATGAAAGAAAAGTGGGATATTAATGAATATAATAAGAAATAAAATGATGTGTTTTCTAAGGCGCAAAACTTTCAGCAGAAGTTTTTAATATCTCAGTTGCTTGTTTCTCTTTCATGATTGCCCTGAACTGCTAAAATGAATGTCTGATCATTAGTGCCATCTGACCACTTCTCAAAGATGACAATGTTACCTATTGTTTGCACAAGTGGCCAACTAGGTCAGAAGATGGAAACTGTCAATTTCACAGCATCTCAAAACAGAGCCGCCATAAATTGAGCCATTTGTTTGCCACTTTCATTGTTTTAGTGCTGATTATCCCCATAATTTGACCTTAGTGTTCTCCTTGTTTCAGAAATGGCATCTTATATTCTTCGTCTGGCATCTGCCCATTCATTCAATGTCAACAATCCTCTCCTTTGTTTTGCCAGCCGTCCTTGGCCTTAATCAGATGGAAACAGCTTTTAAGCAAACTGGCCATCTGGCAATCTAGCTCTTCTTCAAACTTCTCATTAAGCAGATGCACGCTAAGCTATTGGCAAATTATCGACAAATGAAAAATAAAGAGGTCATCTTAGACTAGCACTGAACACCCTTGCAAGACAGTTCAAGAGTGATGCCACATGCCCGGAGAGTAGACAAGAGGCAGTTTGAGGACACAGATAATCTTACAGGCCTGACATACATTTCCAGAAGAGTTATTGCACCATTTCTCACCCCAGAACTAAAAACCTGTGAAACAGAAAACAAAAGACAGAGAGAAATGAGTGCAAGATTTCTTTCATTTATCCTGCATGACTCCCCATTGCACTGTACTTTTTATCTTTTAAAAGCCACTTTTTAAAATTAGTCATTGCCAATTACATTGTTTCTAACCAATTAATCACATGATCACATGAAAACCCTATCCAGAAGAGCTAATAAATTTAGATGGGCACAATTCAGAGGAAGGTGGAGGGGCTTGCTGCTGCAATATTATGCATAGTCAATAAGAAACACTTCCAAGTATAAAAGGGTTAGCACCAGGCTAAGTCTCATTTAAATAAGTGATATCTCCTGTAGCTAATGTCATGTGCCAGTCCTGCTGTCCAACTAAAGTTGCAGCCCTACTTACTTACTTGCTTACTTACATGTGGGCCTTCCAGATATACTAGCTTATGTTCAAGATGCTTATGATAACTACAATTTTCTCTACAATCTACAATTACAGTAAATTGTGCTGCGAGGCTTCAGGTGAGCAAGTATCTGTTCTTCCGTCTCTCCTGATGCAATCTCAATAAGATTGCCTTAAAGTAACCTGTGGATCACAGACATAATGCTATTAGAATATGAATTAGGAGTAGGAGCTAACTGTAGGCAGAACACAGTAAAATAGAGCACCAGTGTTATTTCCAGTGGCTCAGTGCTGAACAGAAACAATTATAAAATGCTTCTGAGCATATGCATAATGCCTTGTGTTCATTACTGAGTAACCACAACAGGTCCCAGTACACCTGTGGCAATGGGCTACATCCAGAGGTAGTCATACTTTGAGTAGACCCACTGAAAAAAATAGAATAGTCATGCTTTCAGTGGGCTTACTTTTAAACATGGGAAGTCTGCTTCCAATGCAGTATTTCCAGTTTAAGGATCATAGCATCTACATAGTTTTAGAAATGTTTCTTCTTTCAGAAATGTAATTTAATTTTGATTTAAAATATAATGTTCATTTTTTTTCCTTTAGGCTATATATTTATAGATTGGAGAAGAAAACTCACAAAAATCACATGCATTTTAATTAATTATCCTTAATACTAATGATTCACTTTGTTAGATTTCTAATAGTCTCAAGGAAATTTACATTAAGGAATTGACAAAGACATTTATTTATAATTTATAATATATTTAGTCCATCTTTCCAGCAATGAGGTCAGAGCCCCCTCCCAAGTTATTCTTATAACAACCTTGTGAAGTAGGATAGCCTGCTTCATAAACTGGTCCAGGATCAACTCCTGAGCTTTGCGACTCTGCAGAAAAGTGTGCAAATGTCTTCTCTGTCCAATGTTATATCTACCACACCACACCGCCTCTAAATGGCTAAATCTGTCATCAACACACACACACACCCCATTGCATTCAGTCAGTTCTGTGGGAGCCCAGTGGGAGAATGCACTCATGCCCACATACAAATCCATCTTGCGTCCATACAAGTATGGAGACAAGCTTCTTTGCTGTTGTTTTTAAATAATTTTTATTAACCGACCAATCAAATCAAATCAAATCACATCACATAAATTCCGAATTACAAAGCCAAATTTTAAATTTTTGTTGGGGGGACCCATATTTCAAGTTCTGAGACAAGCTTCTTTGTGTACATCCCAAATTGGATAAGCAACTGCATGCACTAACAAGTGCTTCATGAACAATATCTGCATGGCCATCTGCCTCCCATCTTCACATGGTTCCTCTATATGATTGTGAATTACTCTATGTAGACATTTGTCCAAGAAGTCCAGTCTGTTATTTCCAGGTGGGAAAAAGGCAAGATTCAGTTTGCATCTTGGTTCAGCTCACTGATAACCAGTGGTGCAGCTAAGGGTTATCCATGGGATAAATGTGCCTGCCTAGCCAAATACATGACTATTTATATCAGCCAGTGTGTGTTTGTGTGGGTGTGTGGGTGGGTGTGTGTGTGTGGGTGAAAAGGGTCCCCCAGCAGCTGACAGTCCGGCAGTAATTATGTTGCTGTTCTGCCAAATAGCATATCAGATTCTGCTCAATATGAATAGGAAATATGAGACATAATCAATTTTTTAACATTTCTGAATTAAATATCATGATTTTGAAATTATACAGCTCTAAGAACTAGGTCATTGCTTGGAATATGCATGCTCACACAAATCTCAAGTGGAACAGCGATATTGACTAAGAGCCTTTATAAGTTCAAGCAAAGACCTAGGCAAACATACTGAGGGACAATATCCTAATCCTCGCAGAGGACTACATCTGATGAGAGAGTGATATGAAGGAAGGGGTGTTCAACTTTTCCTCTTCCTGCCATTTGTCTGTCTAAAATTTCCACATGGCTGTGAAAACAGCTGCATCCTGCTTTGGGGCAGGCAGAACCAACAGACAACCAGGGAGAAGGGTGATCTGGAGAGAGAAAGCATATATAACCCTTGGCCCAGAATCTGGTGGAGAAGAATGTCAGGACACAAAGCTTTCAGGACCATGGACAGATGACAAGAAGTTGTATATGTGTTCTAACAGATTTCCAGTTCCAACTGATTCCTTGTATACCTGCAAGCACTGATTACCCCATCGAGACCCTATGCCCCTTTTTGAGCCACTTCACAAGGTAGCCCTCAAAAGCAGCCTGGAGCCAAGAGTTAAGTTAGCTCTCACATGATGCACTCCCTGCACCAATGAGCAGCCACTGGGAACAAGTTGAGGCCTGGCATGCTGGAGCTCCATTTGCTGGGGAGTTGGATCTGAAGGAGCTGCCTCAAGGTCACTGTTTTTGGGAACTGTGGCCCACTAGCACAGACTGAGCTCACTACAGCACTGTTCATAAGGTGGTTCTTCTGCCTCCATATCCAACTCCTAGCTTCTGCTCAAACTCATGACAAACTTGATGGGAGCAACTTTTGGAAGAAGGTAAGAAACTAAGCAGCCCCTGCAGTCCCTAACTCAGAATGTCTGCTGCTGTTGTTGTTTTAAAGGAGCAATAAGGGAAATCAACCTCAGGCTGCATGTAAGATGTGATTTCATGTGGGCATAAATATAATGAGCATAATTTTGAAATAGATGCGCTCATCAGGGCACCATGATTAGCTGCAGCTCCCTGTTGAGTTCTCATTCAGTGATAGGCCTGGGTTTGCGCCACATAAATCAGTGAAATGGCCAAAAAAAAGGAAAAGGAAAACTACCATAGTGTTTTATCAGCAAAGCAAAGATCATAGGGTTGGAGTGTTGGGTATCCCATTTTATAAAGCAAAAAACTACACTGACCACATAACATCCCATCAAGCAGGGGCGCAGAGCCTTTTATCTGTTGGAAACCATATTCCCTCAGGGATAATCTTTTGGGGACCATATCCAGGCAAGTCCAGATTTGCAGGTGGACCAACAGCTCCTCTGTTTTTCCTTCCCATGCCTTTCCTCTGCCTCTGGACTATTACCACCCTCATTAAATTAGGAAAAGTAAGGAAATTAAGCCAGGTACCAAGGTTTCTCAACCCTTGCTATAAAGGTGGTGGCAGCAGCAACAGGAGATCTAGAAATATTTGAGAGTTCAAAAGATATTCTTAACTAAAATATTTGCTTGGTAATTCTTCTGAAGACGAACAACAGTCAACTGACTATGATTCATGCCCTCTCCTTCCTCCAAAAAATGCCTACAGGACTGCAGCCTTAACCACTACACTACACTATCATAACATTCTAGCCTTGCCAGTTTTTGACAAATAAGAATTTGTCTTAAGAATTTTAAATCAAGAGGAGGAGAGATGATCACATGCACACATGCTTGCATCCAGAATAATATTGTAATATTAAACCAAAATTAGAGGAAGGGGGACGGAACAGTTAAGAATTACCCTTACTCAACATTTGTTTATGGTGCTGCAAATGAATTCATTAATACAGGAGGAGCATCAACAGTATAGGCAAAGAAAGAAAAACAGAAAGTACTTCCAACAACCTGTAATTTAATGCTCTGCAATTAAAGTGCAAGTTCATGCCGTTTAATGTAAATGAATAATAGAGGACCTTGGGAAACCTTTTGACTGAGTATGTAAAAATTCATTAGCTTCACAGCGAAGAGAGAAAATTGCAACACAAAAGCAGCAGGCCAGAAGACCTCTACTGGCCTTTAAATGGAAATTATACCAAAACAACAGTATAAGTTTAACCAAGTGATTCAGAGAATTGTGACGCATCTGAGATTTGCTGTAGGCATTTATTGCTTCTGAGTAGGACTCAAAATTGGGGCACTTTTCCTTGCCAAAGCAAGGCATAGAACCCTTTGTAAGTAACTAAGGTTGCCACCATTTTTGTTCACCATCAAATTCCTTGAAACTAGGAGTGAGGGACCTGTGGCCCACCAGATGTTCTGGGACTCCAGCTCCCATCACCCCTGAACATTGGGTTGTGTGAGCTGGGATTGATGGGAACTGGAATACAGCAACATTAGGAGGGCTGCAGTTTTCCCCACTCCAGTTTCAAACAATTTCACTACTGAACCAATATCAAACAATGCAACTTTTCCTGGCAGGGAAGAGTTTCTCTAGGTTTCATTTCAATCATTTAAACACTAACTGCAGCATATAACACCTCTTCTTGGAGATCTGCACTGGTTGCCTATTTTCTACCAGGTCAATTCAAGTTGTTACTATTCGTATATAAAGCCCTTAGCAGCTTGGGACCAGTTTACTTGTAGGATCCCCTTCCTCATATATGCCCATTCAGCTGCTTTAATCTGGGTGGTGCTGTGGTCTAAACCACTGAGCAGTGACAGAGGAAGGGGGGTACAGGGGGTGCGGACTGCCCCAGGTGTCATCACTGAGGGGGGTGACAAAACGACAAAAATATGAGCTTTTAAAAAAAATTAAAAAATGGGCTCACAAAACTTATTAGTTCAATCAACAAACGTAATGAAACACGGCTGGCACTGGGTGCCACACCGCAGGGGCTGGCACTTACTGCAGGGTGGCTCTTGAAAGGGAGCGCAGCTCTTGGGGGCTTTTGCGGGAGGTGGAGGAAGTGAGAGAGCCTCACTCTGTCCCTTCCCCCACCTCCCACAAGAGCCGTGCGCTCTTTAAAGGGAGCACGGCTATCCCTGGCTTTTGCGGGAAGTGGGGGAAGGGCAGAGCATGTGCTCTGCCCTTCCCCTACCTCCCGCAAAAGCCAAGGATAGCCACGCGAAGCCTTCGCAGGGCAGCAGGATGAAGGCTCCCCGCTGCCCTACGGAGGCTTCTCAGGCTACCCCAGAGCTGCTCAGGAGCTTGCCTTCCTGCTGCTCCCAGAGCTTGTGGGGCTGGCGGGGGAAGCCTGGGTTCCCCCCCCCAGCCCCAGGGACCACACATTCACTCCATAAGACGCACAGACATTTCCCCTTAGTTTTTAAGAGGAAAAAAGTGTGTCTTATGGAGCGAAAAATACGGTATATATATATGATTTTATTGGGTAATGAAAGTGCATACATTCTCTCTGTTTTCAGATCATAAAGTCCTTTCTATACATCTTTTATATTCTATGTAATACATTGATGTTGTATACAGTATTGGCTAGCTGTGTTTTCAACTGCATCTTGTGTCAGGCCAACCCTGTCTGCTACATTGAGCTGCACATTGAGCTAGAGCATACTTTTCTGTGTATGCAGAGGTCAATGGCTGTGATGGCCTGGGAATCCGATTCAGAGGCTGAACCGGAGGAATCCCAGCCTGCACAGGAGTCCCCACCTCCAGGGCCAGCTGAACTGAGGCAGGGCCTTGATTCTGAAGCGCCTGCACCTGTGCCGGATCCTCAGGAGCAGGCACCAGGTGAATCCACTCTGGCTCCAGAGGTGGTTGAGGACTCAGTGCCTACAGGTGAGTCTCCCCCTGGGTCCAGTAACCCTTCAGCCTCTCCTGAACTACAGAGGCTCAGGGCAGAGAGGCGGAGGGAACTGGTTTCTCCCAGGAGGAGTGCTCGCCTTAAGGCGAGCGGGTCTCCTGGGGGCCGGGACCGCCCCTGGCCTCAGAGAAGATAAAGGCCAGTCAGGCCGGTCCCAGGTTGCAGGAGCAACGTCGTTGAAGAGCTGTTTCGGTCAGCACCCAGTCCGGTTCCCCCAGAGTTCCTGTCCTTGCCCGGCTCCTTGCTGTGGACCCCGCTTCACCCGTGGAGGACTGTCTGCCGACCCTCGACTCAGGTCCTGGACCTCGCCCCACAGTAACCTCCCCCCCTGGACCAGCACAATGGCACTATGAGGGATCCTTACCCAAATTATGGTCCTGCCCACTTGAAGGTGTTCTACACAGTAACATCAATGATATTATTTATGCATAGATGTATGGTCAGAATTCAACATGTCAGTTGCCCTAGGAAATGCATGAACCTAAGTTAACATATTATTCTCTGTGAAACTTTATTGGTTGCCATGGACTACATGATCGGACTACTTGAGCAAGCAGTCTTTTGTCTGGTGAGAGTCATCTCAGTTTGGGTCAATGAATTTTATTTGATCCTTGCAAATGCTTTGCATAACTATTGATTCGTACTCCATCTCTAAAACCTTCTTATGTCCCTGGAAGTGTTAGCTAGGGAGAGGAAGCACCTACATTTCCAGGTGGGTCTCCGTAACAGTTGGTGTTAAGGAGTGGATTCAGAGCTGGTGAAATCAAGCTGCAATTCCCAGGGAGGCAATACGTACATGCAGTACACAAGAAGCTATAATTGATCACACCACTAGTCCAGTGCTGTCTATCAGACTGAAAGTGGCTCTCCAGCATTCAAGATGAGGGCCTTTCTAATTATTTACCATAGCCGGAGATGGCAAGGATTGGACCTGGGCCTTCTGTATGCAAAGCATGCATTCCATTGCTGAGCTGTGGCCTCTCCCCAACATTACAATCATGGAGAAAACTCTCTTGGAAAACAAATGTGGGTTTGTTTGTTTGTTTGTTTGTTTGTTTGTTTACGAATGCTCACTGAGTACCAAAATGAACTGTCCAAATGAACTGAGGGGAGTTTGCCTGTCACTGCCATCAATGTGGATGGCACTTTAAAGAGCAGCATGAGGTCTGCCCTGAGGTGTTGTCAATCTAAATTTCAACTGATGGAAAGACAACATGGAATTCAGTAAGGCAGTTGGTCAACGATGACTTGCAACTCTTCCAGTAATGTATAGCCTCCATGGATTATGCACACATTTACTTTTCTTGTGGGATGGCCAAGGGAAAAACACCTGGAACTTCGTTTCAAGATCTCTGGTATGCGGCACTATTGGACCTCCTAAGCTCATTTGTGTGGATGTACATACTCTGACCCTTCTGAATTCTGCAGAGCTCTTATGATGCCCACATGATACTCCCAGAAGTTTGGACACCATCATTGGCTTCCCTGCTGGTATGGTTCTATCATACCAATAATACTTTGGCTGAGTTTAACCTTGCATTTTAAAATGGCTGTAAACTACCCTGGCACCTCACAGTGAAGAAATCTTAACAGCAACAGCAGAAGCAGCAGCAGCAACAACATCAAAAGGGTAAGTTATATGGGGCCCCAAGTGTATACCTTTCCTCCTGAAAACTTTAGTGAGCTGTGCTGAAAGTGAAGGGGATGATGAGCCTATTTGCTTTCCTACTCATGAACCCTAAATGGAATCAAGCTCAGGTGCCCTGCAGGAGGGTGGGATGGAAGAAAAGCATCACAGGAGGAGTCCTTTATAAGACTGCAGAGAATGAGGGAGGACCAAGGATAGAGCCAAGGGAGGCTCAAAAAGAGAAGATTGGGGGAAGACTGATGCATGTGTAGAATGCAGCCATAAGGGAAGAAGCAGCTGCTATGCTATGATGAGCAGGCACCAAGGGTAGCTCTAAGTCCTCTCTTCTGGTGCAAGAGGAGGCGAAGAATATTCTGAGAGTTGTGGTCTTGCAAAGAATGCCACAGGCTCCCTTCCTCACTGTACAATTCACCCTCAAAGAGGCAGCAGGGTACCAGAGAGGTTGTTGTGACCACCGTTATTCAGGCCTGTCCAAGACTTCTTCAACATTACCTAGGTGGCAAGAGCCAACTCCCATATACAATGGTAAAGTAGTCCATCTCAGCCCATAAGCAAAATCCCACAAGAAGCAAAAATGCCTCTTATCACCCATCCCACTGTTTTGTATGTGGGGGGTGGGAGTCTATATCCTTTCTTCTTCTTTTTTCCAGTTGTGGCCATCATCTTGAACTTCAGGCAGGCGGATCAACTCTTTTCCTCAGGGGCTCTGGTTCTTTTGATCCTTGAGTACCTACCTTGCCAGCTGCTGTATCCTGCCAGCTGCTGCTATTCCCACATGTAGAAGAAGATAACAGAGGCGGCTGTGATTAAAACACACACAGAGACACCAAAAAAACAAAACAAAAAACAACAACAACCTATCATGAACTCCCTACCAATGCATTGAAATACAAAGCAAAACCTCTCCCTTATGGATCCCTGCAGTGACCCAGCTTATACCCAGAAGGTTGATAGTTTGATTAGCCCACAGTTCTTGACTAGTGCGGTGTAAAAACAACTGAAACAAACAATAAAATGAAACAGATGACACACAGGGAGAGGAAAGACAAGATGGGAGTTGTGTTTGTTAAATGTTTACTGTTCAAGCTTTGCCCGAGGGGGAGATTCTCGGATGTTAGAGGATTTTACTGCTTTCTGGATGCAAGCACGGGAGCCACTGCCATTTTGGTGTCTATTGCAGTTCATGTTCTAAACACCTATCTCCCCTGATTCTCCAAGCTAAAGTGTGTAAATGCATAGAAAGAATATTATCTTGTCAAGAAATCACAGTAAGGTTACCAAAGTCTGCTTCCCCCCCCCCACCTCCCCGGCCGATGTTGGCAATCATAGGGAAAGATTTATTCTGCCAAAAACCAAAAAATCGAGTTGGGGTTTTTTCCTGTCTCAGCTCTTATAATTTCCAATATTTTGCTCTTTTTCCAAATAATTCACTAGGAAGCACAGGGGGGAAACAGCCAATGCAAAGCCTCTAGTTTCCAATAAAGAAATAATTGCAGCAGGAGAGGCAGGCAGATTTCTGTCCCTTGTCATGCTTTTGTAATTACCTCCTCGAGCTCTGTCTTCCATTTCTTATGAATTTATTTAGAAAACAGCCTGTTCATCAATAGTTTAGTAAGAAAAAACAAAACAAGAAAAATGAAATGTCTTCCTTTAGATAGAAAACAGCATCTTGTGTAAAGTCTCAGTAGGAACAGAGAAGCTCTTTGGAGCCATGTTGAAATCATTGAAATTTCTGGGGTTTTATTCCCCTTCCTCTTCTTTGTATATGGTCTGGTTTACATCTTGTTTTGGAAAAGAGATGCAAACATTAAAAAATAAAATAGTGCATCAAGATTGGTGAGAGAAAACCATGTGTGTGTATTTCAGCTTTTCAGTGCTGTAACTGTATATTTAAGATATTCTAAAGGATTCCCCAAAGCATTTATTTCCCTCAGGGTGTGCTAGTTATAAATAAGTATTTATATCTCGCCTTTTCTTCAAGGAGCCCCAAGTAATGTACACCATCCTGGGGGGGGGGGTCACAATGGGTTTGTGAAGTTACGGCACAAGAGTGGGTGAGTGTGGATTGAAACCCAGGTCTCTCATTTCTAGTCTTCTGCTCTAAGCATTAGGCTACATTCACTCGAGTAATCATTTTGATTTTTTTAATAGGTGTAGGGCAGGCATAGGCAAACTCAGCCCTCCAGATGTTTGGGACTACAGCTCCCATCATCCCTGACCACTGGTCCTGTTAGCTAGGGATGATGGGAGTTGTAGTCTCAAAACATCTGGAGGGCCGACTTTGCCTATGCCTAGTGTAGGGTCAACAGAGTATTAAATCACTCTTTAGTTCAGGAGAGTTTGTTTTAGTCCTACTCTTGGTGTAGGACAGTTGGGTTGGTGTAAAACAGTTGCATTGAAAACTAGTGGGCACAGTCAGGTGACCATGCTCTGTTTGGCATAAGCTTTCACAGAACAGACTAACAGACTTGCTCACATAATATATAATATATATATATTAATATATAATCTTGGAATTGCCATTTCTGTTGAACTGTACCACCTTAGTATTATTATTATTATTATTATTATTATTATTATTATTATTATTATTATTATATTTATCAATGTAGTTGCTTGGAAGTAAATCCTACTGAGTTCAATGGATTTTTTTTTTAGATATAAGTAAATGAAAGTTAGTACTTGATAATGAAGAGGTTTAAAACTACTAATATTGGTCACAACATCATCATGAACTATCATAAACCATTGCCGCCAATCCAGCTGAAGTTATTTACAGGTAAGTCCCATTGAAGCCAATAGGATTTAAGTTAGTTAAAGGTAAAGGGACCCCTGACCATTAGGTCCAGTCGTGGCCGACTCTGGGGTTGCAGCGCTCATCTTGCTTTATTGGCTGAGGGAGCCGGCATACAGCTTCCGAGTCATGTGGCCAGCATGACTAAGCCGCTTCTGGTGAACCAGAGCAGCACACAGAAATGCCATTTACCTTCCCACCAGAGTGGTGCCTATTTATCTACTTGCACTTTGACGTGCTTTCGAACTCCTAAGTTAGTTAGGACTAACATATTCCACTGAATTTAATGTGCTGTCAGAAGGATCCTAAGCATCTTTTCTCAGAAATAAGTCCTATTGGGTTCCGTAGGATTTACATTTTCAGGTAAGGATGATTGGCTCTTAATCCTTTTAGATAACTACCATCATGCAACTCTTAGTTTAGTAAGTGTTTGTGAACAATGGACAAATGGCATGTTAGGACTGAAGGTTACTAGGGACCAATAAATGATCACAAGAAAAGGCCTGCTGGATCAGGCCAAAGGCCCGATCCAGTCCAACATCTTGTTGTCACAATGGCCAGTCAGATGCCTTTGGAAAGCCCAAATGTTGTCTCCCTGACTGTGATTTCCAAAAACTAGTAACACATGCACAGTGCCTTCAGAAGTGGAGGAAGAACATACCACTATCTCCTATGAATTTGCCTATTCCTCTTTCAATATGAAAAAGTAAGCAATGGGACCTCATTCTGAATATTAATATGCTTAGACTACACTACAACCAGTCATATATATTGTGTATGCATTAATACTAGGTGAACATAAATAGCATAGACAGAATTGTAGTGAATGGACTCTAGTGTCTGCCACCTGCCATAGCCTTTGGTTGATGCCTGCCAGGTTTCTATAAATCTATACAAAATGCATGTAAATGAAACATATGAACATTTCATTCAGTTCTTCAGCTTGCATTATAATTTGAAGGCAGAATTCAGTGCTAAATGAGTTACCCACCCCTAATGTTGCTGACAAGATACTAAGTAAGTAATGAGCCTTGCATTGTTTACTGGAAGCAAGTCCTTAATTTTTAACTGCAAAACTAACATTTCCAGCACTCCTATTAACAGGACATGTTAACAGCGGTGCAAACCTCAAAACAGTTTCACGTGCTTTTTTATTCTAACATTAATTTGCTAGAGGTCATGAAACACTTGTACTTGGTAGCCATTTGTTTAATGAGACATTTTCATATTAGTGAATGAAGTAGATTGCGGGCAGGATTTTGTTTTCCTTTTATTTCCTTCATTAGGAAGACTATTATGGCTGTATACGAGGCCAGATGGAAACCATAACATCTTTTTTATCTGCTACCTTCCCTTTAATGAAGCCACAGGACAATATCAAATCTGCAGGCGTAGCAGAGTTTTAATATAATCGTTGATTGCCCCACTCTCATTTTGCGATAATCTGCAATATGCAAATTCACACTCAACACTTTTCCATGTGGGTATACCTACGAACACTAGAAAGATTTTATGGAAATTTTAAATTTGCATGAAGCCCTTTTAATAATGAAGCAGTCCCTCATATTGAATGCTCTGCAGTCAATTTCCAGTTTGACTTGAAGCAACTTTAAACAACATTGCCATTTGTTTTAAATAAGTAGCAGCAAGAAGATGGTTGCCTTTCCCCTCTAATGATGTTCGGAAATATTTTGGCTTTGGCATATAGAATTTCCTACATGCCATTGGGTAGAAAGCCTGAAACTACTATTTCTGAAGCAGGGTCTCCAGTTTCCTAGAGCTGCCCAATCAGCACAAAAGGGGAGCATTTTAGCCACTGAGAATAAGTCTTCACATCATGTGTGTTGATCAAAGCCAATCAGAATAAAAGGTGAGTCAACTACTGAGAATGGACTCCCACGGTCACTCTGGAGAAAGCATGTGGGGGAAACCCTGGAAAGGGGTTGTCCTGCATGCGCCATATCTAAGCATTTAGGAACACCAAAAACACAGGGTGCTTCAGTTTCAAGAGAATGGTGTGTGTGTGTTCTGTAGCATACACTGGAACCTCAAGGAAAACACACTACAAGTCACTCTGAAAGAAGATACTTGAAGAGTCCAAATCATTTGCCCATGTAAATGCACAGAAAACAGGAGGTCCATCTGAAAGGAAACACACAGAGATCCACATTAATTATTGAAACTCGTCTCTGATTATCCAATAATCTCATAATTATACAACAATAATAATTTTAGAAGGTTATATAAACTTAGAAGGGGGCATGGCTGTGAGGGTGTGTGGCTTTGATTATTATGAAGGGACCTTTCTGAATTTGCTTCTAGACTGCTTCCAGAAAGCGAGGCATATCTCCCTCAGAACCTGCTGCTTATTTCCCTTGTAAGTGACAAAGTAGTGTTCAACTACCTACCTGCAAACCATTTGTCTTGTCCTTATGGACTGCTCACTCAGCTTTGATCCAGTAACTTCTTCTGTGATTTTACCTTTGACCATGTGTCCAGCCACAATCACCTAAACTGGCTGCTATCGTCCAAACTTGTTGCATTCTTCTTCTCCACGTGCCCTACTTCTGCTATATCTTCTGAACTGGCTCAATTCCAACCTCAACATTATCCAAACTAATAGTGGGGCATTGTGTCATGCTATGCTATTCATGTGCCAGTTTGAAGGCCCATTTCCCTGCCACTTGTGCAGAGCTGAAATACGTTGCCAGCCACAAGCCATTCTACAGGGGATTCTGCTTGATTTCTAAGCTGAAGCACAGAACAAGGATCCTCCAGAAATGACTTGCATTTGAAACAAAAGAAGGCAGCTGGTGGACAAACAGGTCAATTTTTCTCATTAAGGTGCAGGAAAAACAGGCTGCTGTATCCTGCGTGCCCTTGCCACCTATTGCAGAGAAGGCAAAACAGACTTATCAGACAAGGTCATTCTGCATGGCAGTATGCAATCTCTGCCTCTCCTCTTCATTAAGCCACGGGGGTAACTAGAAAGAAGCTGGTGGCTCTTCATCACTGCTATAGAAGGCAGTATCAAAGAAGACTGTCAAGGGCTCATTTGAAATTCCATGCAAGTCAGAAAACAATCAGTGCGCGCTGGTGCTCTCTCTAACCCCTCTCTGGTTTCCCTTATTTTCTGATCACTGTTGCTGTGAAATATTTAGTCTATCGTTATTTATTTATTTTGATTGCAGGTCTGTAGTTATAGCTTTGCTGGAAGAGCGGGTGGGGAAAACCGCCATGGAAAGATTAACAGGAAGAATTTTCTAAAATAAAATTGAGGAAAGCGTTTGTGCTTGATCCCTTAACTCAGGGGTGGGGGACCTGTGGCCCTCTAGAACCCAGCTCCATTCAACCTCAGCCCCCATATACTATAGGGCTAGCTTACTATGTTTTGAAGTGAGACAATGAACATGGTAAACATGGCATTAAAATCATTGAATTAGTACAGGTTGCCATTTATTTTTATTCATTAAATTTGTATACTTTCCTTCATCCATAGATCTCAGGGCGGCTCAGAAATACAAGATTAAAACACAAAGCATATAATAAAAACAAAAACAAAAGAAACCAGTAAACCCCTCACGCAAACAGATTTAAAAGGGTATAGGATGTTAATCAGCCAAAGGCCTGAAAAACATTTTCACTTGGCACCTATTGGTGTATAATGAAGACGCGAGGTGAGCCTCTCTGGGGAGAAAATTCCACAAATGGGGAGCCACTGTGAAAAAGGCCCATTCTCATGTTGCTGCCCTCCAAACCTCTCATGGAGGTGGCACATGAAGAAGGGCCTAGGATGATGGTTGCAGGGTCCAGGTAAGTTCATATGGAGAGATGCAGATCTTGAGGTACTGCGGTCCTGAGCCGTTTAATACTTTATAGCTCAAAACCAGCACTTTGAACTGGGCCCAGACAGTGCTCTGGATCCCCCTTGAGATTCATCTGCTATAACAGCAGAGTCAAGTTCCTGGTGGAGGAAAGTGATTTTGTCCTCAAAATGCTTTGCAAAGAATTCACAGTGAGCTACCTTTGGTTCCACCACCTCCTTCATATCAGATTGTAAGAGGCCTTGCACAAACCAGAAAAGCTATGCCAGATGACATAATGAGGATGCAATGGAGGCAGCAAAAATGCCTTCACTATCACTAGGTAGGCTTGATATAAGCCCCCACCAGGGCAGAACTGTATTCAACCACATCTTTCCTCCACTCATGTCTGAACCATCTCCAAGACTGTTGTTTTAACCCTAAGCTCTGGAGAAACATTTTCCAGTCACCCCCACCACCCCATGACACATTGCTGAGGAGGGTGTCCAACTGTCAAGGGAAGTTTCTGTGAATGTGTGGGGGGGTGAGTTGCAGACAACTCCAGGTTGAGGGGAGAGAATGAGAAGCTTTCCTTCCATGAACTTCCTTAAATGAACTTATTTTAGGATTGAAGCCATGGGGTTTATATTGATATAGTTATAAATTGTCTGTTTTCTGATTACTGCTTTTCTTTTCTTTTACCAGTACATCTCAGCAGGGACTTCTTAATTTACTGAAAAAAAGCTTCATGAATGGTAGAACTGGAGAGAACACGCTGCATTATTAAGAAAGGAAATGGTTTGGGCTGCCATTAATGATGTGTTGTTTGTGCCTCAGGCGCCCCTTGGAGTGGTCAGCAAAATCTATGCAATTAATAGCACATTGATATTTCCTGTGTGTTTCTTATACAAATCAAAGGGAAACGTGTGATAACAGTACTTACGAGAATAGCACATTTCCTTGATAAATTTGAGCTTGCATTCATGCTCAACTATTGGCTTTTATGGCAGGCAATTATGGGTTGGAGGGGTGAAGCAGCAGTGTGGTAAAGAGCAGCCAGGCATGCGGCTTGACCTTTTGTCATTGCCCTGGAATATGAGACCACTTGAATGGGACCTTGTCGTCCACTCAGGCCTTGCTAAAACTCCCTTCAAACAAAGACAGGCTGGTGGGGTGTGCAATGTTGCTATTGCACAGGAATAGCAGTATATGGAAGGAGATGCAGAGAAACACACAATATGATGATGTCAGGAAGACATGGAGTACGTTTTGCTATATATTATGGTGGTAAGTGTAAGGACTTGACACAGGGCAATAGTGTCAAGCTCCATGTTTCGCATAGCATGTAACCTGCCTAGTAATATGTTATATAACCCGTGTTTCTCATAACACATCACGCTATAGAAATTATAGCAAAGATCACCACGATTTGAGTTATTTTTCCATGAGTAAACCATTGCATCTCAATAGACTGACATTAACTGTTGTTTAAGCACCTTACCTCGGCCTTCCCATTATTTGTTTGTTTGTTTTTTGCCTTTTATTTATTCATTCAGTCTCACAGATAGCAAGTTACTTTATTTAACTGACAAATCAATTGAAATAAGTTTAACAGACTTCAGAGTCATGGAGCTGAACCAAAATTCTTGCTTTGCTGGCATAGAATGATATTATTTTTCATTAAAGTTTTATTTTTAATCTATTATATGCTGTCTATCACTGGCCTGTTATGGTAAAATTCTCCACGTAATCCTGAGTGTAAAGAAAGATACATAAACAAACACCCATTTCAGCATTTTTGTGTTTTCCAGGCTTTCAAAAGGAACTCTTACAAAAAGAAACATACAATTTTCCAGGGTGGTGGTTTCACTTCACTAGCTGGTATCATGTTCATTATACAGTTTTTACAAACATTAGTAACAGAAATATGGTAAGCAAGTTACTGGCAGTTTCTGCCCACTTCCTTAGACATCTCTTATCCATTGGGTAAACTGCTATGATGGAATCAAACAGTTGTAAAAAAATTCCATTTTCTCAAGAGGAAGCTTTCAAGAAGATAACATAGTTATGAAATATGCTGTTTCTGTGAGTAAAATGAAAGGTCATTTTGGCTGGGAAACAATCTGCTATGTGCTATTAACATGACACCAGAGAAAGGCAGGAAGGACACGGGACAAAAAAATCTCAAAAGTAAGAAATAGAAATTAAAGGATGGAAGGAATAAAGTGACAAGACCTAAGGTCAGAATAACAAGGGAAGCTAGTAAATGATCAGGGGATTGGAGAAACGGGATGACACAGATGGCATGAAGGATTTATAGTTAGTTGACTGACTGAATCCAAAGTGTGCCAACTAATGGCTCCAGTGTGGTATAGTGGTTAAGAGCAGTGGACTCGTAATCTAGTGAACCGGGTTCGATTCCCTTCTCCCCCACATGCAGCTGCTGGGTGACCTTGGGCTAGTCACACTTCTCTGAAGTCTCTCAGCCTCACTCTCTTCAGAGTGTTTGTTGTGGGGGAGGAAGGGAAAGTAAATTGTTAGCCACTTTGAGACTCCTTAGGGTAGTGATAAAGTGGGATATCAAATCCAAACTCCTCCTCCTCCTCCTCTGCTGCTGCTGCTGCTGCTTCTTCTTCTTCTTCCTCATGATCCTGGAAAAAAGTGACAAGTGGAGTGCCACAGGGTTCTGTCCTGGGCTGGTTGTTGTTCAACATCTTTATAAACTTGTTGAATGAAGGTATTGAGGGGATACTCATCAAATTTGCAGATGACACCAAACTACAGAGGGGTAGTCAGTGCTGCTGAAGACAAAATCGGGATTCAAGATAACCTTAAACAGATTAGAGAACTAGGCCAAAACTAACAAAAGGAATTTTAATAGGGACAAATGTCAGGTTCTACACTTAGGCAGCAAGAACTAGCTGCACAAATATAAGGTGGAAGAAACCCAGCTTACCTTTAGCACATGTGAAAAGGATCTAGGGATCTTAGTAGACCACAAGCTTAACATCAGTGTGATGTAGCAAGAACAAAAGCTAATGCTATCCTAGGCTGCATCAACAGAAGTATAGTGTCCAGATCAAGTGAAGTCATAGTACGGTACTTCTCTATTCTGCCTTTGTCAGACCATACATGGTCCAGCGCTGGGTGCCACAATTTAAGAAGGATGTTGACAAATGTTTGCAGAGGAGGGCAATCAAAATGATCAAGGGTCTGGAAACCAAGCCTTATGAGGAACACTTGAAGGAGCTGGGTATGTTTAACCTGGAAAAGAGGAGAATGAGAAAGATATTTAGCCATCTTCAAATATCTTGAAGTCCGTCACATGGAGGATGGAATAAGCTTGTTTTCTCCTGCTCTGGAGGGTAGGACCTAAACAAATGAATTCAAGTTACAAGAAAGGAGATTTCAACTAATCATCAGGAATAACTTTCTGATATAAGAGCTGTTCAACAGTGGAACAGATTCCCTCTAGAGATGGTGAAATCTCCTTCCTTGGAGGTTTTTAAGCAGGGATTAGATGGCCAATTTTAGTTAGGATTTGTGCATTGCAGGGGCTTGGACTACATGGACTTCAGAGTCCCTTCCAACTCTATAATTCTATGATTCTATGACAGAAGGGTTTCTATGCTGTTGGCGGGAGAAGGAGAGTTATCAGCAAGTGAGCTTTAGATGGAGTGATTTTCAGTCATCAATGAATTGAAGGAACAAGGAAAGACTGGGTTGAAGGGGCAGCTGGAGAAGCTGGGCTGAATTTTACATATTGAGTTCAGCTAACTGGCACAATATTTATTTCTAGTTGATATAATTTAAATGAGAGCAGCTTTATTTTGCAGTGCTCTTGCCTCATTTGTACGCTTCTGGTACTGCTTGAGTTCTGCTTCCATAGCATTTCACTCACAGACTTGGTCTTATTAATATCCTAGGTGGGATATTATATTAAGACAGGAGGAGAGAGAAGGCTGTGCTCAGTTGTTTCAAAAAGGAACTCTGAGTCCCTTGGATGAAGAGTTGTGCATTATTAAGAGATTCCTGTCGATCTCGGTGGCTTAAAGAGAGCATTAGCTTTATCCCCTGTTCACCCTTAGTGGATCCTCAGCTAGTATAAATCAGTGAAGCATCACAAAGGCTAATGGGCTTTGCAGAGCTATACTGGCTGGAGGGCCAGAACTTTAAGGGCTTGTTCTCCAATGAGTTCTTCACATCTTGCGATTTCCATCTCACAGTGCTCTGGGCAGCATCTAACTTGACACTGCTGAGCAGCACATGTCGTCTCCCTAGCAGGATGGAGATGATACCAACTTAGAACTCTCTCCTCTCTTAATATTGCCACACATTGCTCCAGTTCTTCAGAGACCTTGCCAGCAACAGAGAGCTTCTACTTAAACAAACAAAAACAAACACTGAACCCACCCCAAAGGTTTTGCCACAGTAGAAATATTTTTGTTTCCTTTGAGTCAAGGTCTCATAAACCTGACCTACACTTAACAATGAGCAAGCTGAGAAATGGAATTGATTTTTTTAAAGACAACCCAGAGGAGCTTCTCCCTTCTTTTCTGATGGTGTTTGTATGGTGATGGGTTGAGTGCAGACATCATCTTAAGACAAATTGTTATTTTATTTTATTTCCCCCCTGATTTTGTGCATTTAAGCAAAAGTCTCATCAGCCCAATTTCATTCTAACATGCCCTTTTGTCAACATCTACGTGCAGGAGACCTAGGTCTAACCAATAGTGCATCTAGCCTGCCACACTGTTCCCCTTGGCAGCCAAACCAAGAAGCAGAGTACTGGTAAGTGTAGGTCTCATGTCCTTTCATAATGCTCCTTATTGTCTTGATACAAATTGCTGTGCATTTCTGTAAACATGGACTTCATTTTCTTGGAAGGGGCTGTGGACACAGACTTGTTGATCTGAATGCATGTGGCTTTTATTCACATGCAATGGAGCATACAGGGATTTTCTAGATAATGCCCCAGTATCATTCTACCTATCAAAAGAAATTCTGTCAGCTGGAAGAACAGTGTTATTGTCAAGGGCATTCACTTGTTACAATGAATGTGTGCCCACACTATATGTACTGTATGCAGGTTCAGATGGTTGGAAGAGTCTAGCCTTCTTCGGGAGTTTATCATGGACACATGGGCAAAAGTGTATAAAGGGATGGGAAATGCTCCCGCTTTCAATGTATATGGGCATACCTACTTCACCCCAACCTTCACTGATTTGGCATGAAGGTCTAAAGGAAGCTTGTATGTTACTGAATGCACTTGTACAGGCAGAACACTTGGAGATATATTGTGTGTTCATACCTGATTTGTGCAGATATAGTAGAATCCTACTTAATTGAGAATATAATGTAAGCTATTGCATTCTTGCACCCAATCTTGTTGAATGCAGCATGACCCAAAACAGAGGCTTTGCTAGAGAAGGTGTAGAAATCCAGTCTAGTTCACATCTAAAGGCAAATGTGCTTAATTTATAGTTTCCAAAACAATGTGAGAACTGAAACACACACAACCTTTGAAATTTGAATTTTGACATTGGTGGTTCTCCAGCCCAGTAATGTATACAACACTGCATGTACTGGGGCAGTTTAATTTACACTGGCTTGCTTTAGGCCAGTTCCTTGTGGATAATATTGATTCCTTAATAATTATTAATTTATCTGAGAAGAAAATAGGAGATTTAAATGCCACACATTTATGCTATGTACGTTGCACTGTTGTGGTGTTATGTTAGTCACAAGAAAGGTGTGCAAAATACAGATCTCAGCACAGTTTTTCAATACCTAGAACCTCAAAAAGAGAATAAAATTAAAACTACAGATTTTTCTTCCTATTTTTGGCATGGGGGAGTGGGTGTTTTGTGATCAATGTAACACATGCAATCAGCATAAATTTTATTGTCTTAACCTCATCTGATTTTGTTAACATAAAATTTCTTCCCAGTTCACCAGGTGGGAAAGCAAAACTACAAATATAATATAGTGTGAAATTTTTAACTGAACCTCATTAAAAGAGACAGAGGGAGAAATTTTGAATCACTTTACATTCCACACTTCTGGTGGCTCTTTTCATGTGCAAAATGCCATTTTGAAAAACTGTTGCCAGATAATGAAACTTTGGAAAGTCATCTTTAAAATGATATAGAACATGTTAACTATACATATGAAAACGAAAAATGAGTATGCAGGTTGCTATTTTCATGGAGTTGCCTGTATCCAAAAGATGATCTCATGCACAGGGAGGAACAAATCAGACAAGCTACTGGAGGTGTATGATCATATAATAAGCAAATAAATTTTGCTTGTTTATTTTAAAAGGGAGCTGCAGGGGCAGGTGGATCAGGACTACTGTGGCATTAGTGGAGAGGCTTAAGCCCAACTCCCCAACCTAGTATTCACAGTGCAAATAGTACCTGGGAGGTGGGAGGTTATGTTGGGAAAGCAGCATGGAAAAAGGTTAAGGCATTCTCCATAGAACCAAAGTGATTACCATTCCCAGAGCTGTTTGTTCAAAATAATAACTGAAGAGCCAGGATATCTGTTATGCCTGAATTTAAACCCCAGCCCCCACTTTGCATTATCAGTCACTTGCACTTAACAATCAAAGCCTCTTTGACAAACAGTTCTAATGAGGGACAATGCTGGCTGGGTTTTTTCTTTTATTTTTTTGAAGACTTGGTAAGAGGACACTCCTTCTCATAGCACACTGTCAGGAAATTGAGCTCCCTGCTGAATGTTTCTTGCTTTGTTCTTGCATAACAAAAAAACACTGCTTTGGTTTCTTTCACATTTCGGTCACACTCAGTCTTCTGCCTTGACACTCCTCGAGGCTTTTCTTCTTGGAACTTCATCCCACTAAGCAAACAGGCAAGATATTTTGCGGTTCTTGTGGGATTTCATAGCTCAGAACAATTAGAGGTGTGTTAAAACCATTTCATTGTCCAGTAGTGTAACTTCAGTCCTGCTACGACATTGTGAGTAATGGAAGATTTATAAGGAAAACAAGCTGAAGATAATTTTTCTTTCTTCCCAAATTTTACATTTATAGTCTGTAATCTCAGCAGTGTGTTATCAGGAAAGTAGCATTTATTGTTCCTGGTTTTGAGCAAAATATCACTTGAGATAATCTATATACAAAGGCTGATGTTTCAGTGAGAAGCTTTCAGATATACAAAAGCTGTTGTAGTATTTAAAAAACTGGACTATGTTGCAAGGACAAATTTCTCCAACAGCACAGCACTGCAGCTTTGTAACTTTGATAATCGAGCCAAAGTTCATTAGTTGAGTCTTTGTGGGAAAGTTCAAGGAATGGCAACAATGAATTCAACAGGTAGGGGTCTTTTGTTGTTGTTGTTGTTGTTGTGAAGAGTAATGAAGCATTATTCTTGTCATAACATCAAACTAAACCTCCAGATGCTTGGACCACTTCTCTGGAATCTACCAGCACCCACTGGAGAGTGCCACAGTGAAGGAAGTGGGCAGAGTTGGTGTGCCTGCAGAGATAGAAGGTCTCTTAGCTCAGCAGAGACACTGAAAGTTTTGCAGAGCCTACTAAGGCACAGTCCATGGCATCAGAGGCCTGTACTCAGAAGTGGTGTTGAGGTAGCTAAGATGGGTCTAGGACCTGAGTCCTATCCCATGGACCAAGGATTCCCTCATCCAACCCCCCCCCCTTTTTAAACAAACTTTGAAAAACACATTTGCTTATAGCAGGTATGGGAACCCTTTGGCCCTCCAGATGTTGCTGGACTACAGCTCCCATCATCCCTGGCCACCAGCCATGTCATAGGCTCCCCACATCTGGCTTACAGGATGGCTGGCAGACGGGAAAGCACAGCACTGTGAGAGACCCAATCCCCCACCATCTTAATTTGCCCCCAGGACAAATTAATATCCCATATTATCCTGGGCTCAGAAAATCCTCTTGGCATCCCTAACCTAAGAATAAACTCAGAGAGCAAGGGTTGGAGTCTGCTTGCTTCCCTCTGAAAATCATGTACACAAGTCTATGCATATAAAGTAACATATGCAAAATATGTCATAGGCCCGTGCTCTGCAACTTTCAAGTGCGAATCAGTGCTCTTGCCTGTACTGGGCACCCTAGAAAACACTTCACTTGTGCCTCTGCTGCCATCTTGTGATGCTTCCCAACAAGGGTGCCACTCCCTACATCTTGATGCAGAAGTGCTCAGCAATGAATACTGGTAGCTTCCATCAAACCATCTCATGAACCATTGTAGACTCTTGGGTTAAAACTGTTCAAGGTCATTTAATATGCTGGTGCACTGCTCAGCCTTTATTTTTCTTAAAGTTCATGCTCTGTCATTGTCCTTATCATTTTCTCACAGCTTAGAAAGCCCCTAAACAACAAAGTGTACGACAAATTTAGTGCCATCTCTGCTAATGAAGATCATGAATGAAACTCCCCTCCACAATGTTGCTTTCAACTGAATAACCTCTCTGCATAGCAAAACTAAAATATGCAACAACTCATTGTTTTCAGCAAACTGAGCAGCTGCTATGGTAAATCAGAAGAACCTGACTGTGATCTTCTTAATTAATAGCCAAGGCTGGACCTACTCTGTGTTAATTTAACCTCACCGCCTTTGAAATCTTACACTATTAATCTTCAGCATATCCTGAGGCAGTAAGTTTCACAATGTGTGTGTGTGTGTGCTCAAACCAAACATTTCCCTTTGTTTTAAACTTGCTGCATGCTACCCTAATTGGACACCTAGTGATCCATGCATTGTATGCACGGCTAATTTATGTATCTGTTACTTATTCCATGACGGGGTCACAGAGCAGTTGGAAGAAACTAAAAGGTTGTGTAGCCCAAGCTCCAGTGAGGCAGGGCCATCCATCCACCAAAGAGGATCCCATACTATCTATCTTATTGCGTGCCACAAGCAGAGAGCAGGAATTCTGCAGAGCAAGCAGCCCCAGGTAACTGAGCCAAGCACCACAGGAAAAGGCAAAAACACATTCATCCCTGAACCCAGGCGCACTCATCAGTCAGAACAAAATGAGCATAAGCCTCCACCAAAAATCTCTCTCACACACACATATACAGTCAACCAGAGTAGCTGGGGAAACCCAGCCAGATGGGTGGGGTATACATATTATTATTATTATTATTATTATTATTATTATTATTATTATTATTACTACTACTACTACTACTACTACTACTACTACCAGTGGCTCATTTATACACCCAACATTGAATGTCTCATCAGTTAATGGCTTACATCTATGTATGTGTACTGTTTTGAAAAGCCAAGGCACAGGGTGGCCCAAACAACACTGAAACTCTGGTCCTGTTTAGAATAAACTCTATAGTCTGCAGCATTAACATGCAGATCGTCCCCACCATTCTGCCCTGACGCTATCTTTCCCCCCTTTCATTCTCTTGAAAAAGAAGGATTGGCAATGTGAGGCCTTCACGTTTTTGTGGGATCCCCCATTAATACAAATAAGCATTCATTTGTTTATGTAAGTTATATCACACCCTTTTGGCATATAATTTATGGTCCCCGGTCAGTTAGCACTTATGTTAGCACAGTTAGCAATCCTGGCTACCCCTGCCACCAGTGAGCCAGGACATGACGCTTTTGCTCCCTCACCTTATCCCCCACTGCCCATCTGGGCTTTTATGGCCAGCAGCAGCACTTTAGAATGGGAGACAAGCCAACATCCAGATTGGGTTTGGCACTGCATTTGAGGGAGTCAAATGTGGAGAATGGATATTGCACTGTGGACTGGAACTGAACAGTACCTTGGCGCCACTCACCCAGGTCAGTCTGGTCCAAAGTGAAATGAGTGACTGGTGGTAGCAAATAATAGTGGTAGAAGGGCTAGTGGTGAGGCACAGCAGCCAAGGACACAGAGAAGTCTGATACCAGCCCAGTCAGATGCTAGCAACTGCCCTTTAGGCAATAGAGGCATAAAAAGAAATGATTCAGATGAAAATCTCAAAGGAAGGCCAGAACTATCTGCTTCTTTTGCTTTGTTTATTTATGATGAAATTACAGAATTATGTGTTATAAAACGTATAAAACCATTTGAAACTGATCAGAACAATTCAAAGGGTGGTTCATATGTTAGACTGATACAGAAGAACATAGTCCAACAATTATCTTGGTGCTAAACTGTGTTTAGAGCTGAAGAGCAGCATCTTGAATTGAGCTTGGGAAGATATTGAGACCCAGTATGGAGTCGTTTCAATACAGGAAAGATATGGTCTTGTTTACTGGGCTAGCTGCAGTTTCTGAACTGTCTTCAAAGAGAGCCCTATGGAAAGTGCATTGCTGTTATCCATCCTTGAAGTTACCAGGAGCAGCACAGATAACTATGGCTAGTTTCACAAGATGACGTTTCGGAAAGATGGATAGCAGGGGAGAAAATTGGTTGAGAACTTCCTCAGGCTTAATTCACAACACATTGAACCAAGGAAAAAATCCCACATATTATTTTGGGCCCGTTCTTTTTTATATAGAATTGCCAAGTTGGAAGGTACCCCAAGGGGTACCCCTGGAATTCAGGAATATTTTGCGCTATGCTGGGCTTGAACCCACAGCCCTGAGATAAAGAATCTCATGCTGTACTGACTGAGCTATGAGACAACAAGGATATTGTATAGTTGCGTTTTCAGGTTTTTATTAGCTGTTTGTTATACATTGTTTTAGCGTTTTGTTGTTTTTGTGGGATGCTTTGGGACACTTTTGTGAGGAAAGCTCACCATCGACAAACGTGAGCAAGTGGACCCATTGCTAAAAAGTAGCATGCATGAAGTGATGTGTTATGAAATGTCTGCTTGGGATTATGGGATTATTGAACCACACGATTTCATTCACACATGCGCTAAAACTTCATTCTCACAAGCCTTTAAATGAATAAGCACACACATTTGTGAATCAACTGTGAACTTCCTGACTGACACTGCACGGATTGCAAATCCATAGAACTGAACACCCTTTCTTCTTGTTTTGGTTTGACAATTCTTCCTCGTGGGTGTGGGAATTCCCAAATACGTCCACGATGCGTGTGATGCACAAGCTCACAGGAATTCAGAACCTCTCGTTGTTAGAGGTAAATCTATTCCGTTTAGGCTGTTTGCTTGGTGCTGACAGTTTGGTCTGTAATACATCTTTAAGTGAAATTTCATTCAACTGGCTGGGATGAAGGCAAAGGAGTTCTACCATCTAGGCAACCCTTCTAGCTTGATTGCCAGCTTATTAAAAAGTGCCTTATATTTATGTCTAAATGAGGAAAGATTCCAGACTTTAAAAAGCACATATAAGTAATAAATCCCTTCAGCAGTGCCTTGGTAGAATAAAAGGAAGGGAAAAGAAAAAAGAAAAATACTAGAGCTTCCCCCCTCCCCTTTTCTTTTTTGAATGACGCTTCTTCCAATAAAGCTCTGTCTTTAAAAGGCTGCTCTGGAGCAGAGAGACTAAGCTTTTGGCACATTATAATGAGATGGCAATAAGGATGTGAACAGCATTGCTTCAGAGCATAGAGTGGCTGAGAGACAGCCATATCCAACTGCTTAATAGAGGGTTACTGTCCCCTCCCCCTCCCCTCCCCCTCCCCGCAGCCATCTTTTACGTTTCAAACAGGGGGGGGGGGGGGCTTCCTCAATAAAGATTCGCTAGAAATGATGTGGAAGGGAAAACTGCCTGACAAGTGAACCGTCACTGTGTCTCTGCCTCTAAGAATAGCATAATCCCATCTTTTCATAATACACTGACATTGCCCAGAACTTCAATGGCATGATTAAGAGAGGAAAGAAGGGGGAGATGCGGCTGACTCTCTCCACATATTTGCTTCCTTCAGGTCCAAGCATCCAAAATCGGAGCTTGCTTGGCGCGTGCTAAAAGTGCATCGCCATCACGACCACCACCTGGTGATCCTTAAATGTAAAGGCTTTTAAAAACGGCAACATGGACCTGCTCTGATTTCTCTCCCCCACCCCCGGCCGCCTCCGCCCCATCCTCCCATTAGCTCAAATAGAAGGGCAGGATTAGGCTAGCCAGAAGGAGCATGACGTGATTTAGTTCTGTTTGATGATTCTGCCTTGGTAAATGTCAGAAGCAAGGAACAGAGTATTAATAATCATTTGCATCCAATGTAGTAAAGGCAGCCTTCCAAAGAGAGCATACCAGAGTCGACGAAAGAAGACCGGAAGGTAACTCCATTGAAAGAATGGATGCATTTATTTTATTCTTTTAGTGGAAAGCAAAGAGAAGAATACCAGCCTGCTCCCAAGGAAATGTGACAATTTGCAGGGGGTTAATTTTTATTTTTTATTTTTTTAAAAAAAGCACCTGGTATCTTTTTAAAAGGCAGAGAGAGGCAGTTTGCATGAGCAGCGATTCCATGTTAATCACTTTGTATTTACTGCAGCTTGAGAAAGGCACATTTGTTATGCAGACAGTGTTCATTGTCGTAGCTTGATCATTAATGCAGCGCTGCCAGCAACAAAATGAATTAGCGCTCTGAATACTAAAACCAGCTCCTGAACTAGAGTGTGGCACAATGACACTTGCAGTATTAAGCGATATCACTGGGCTGGGGAAAGAGTATGTTTGTGACCTCTGCTCATTACAATCTCCTCTTTTCTTTTTGAAGACTACTCTTAAGTGCAGGAAATGTCCCTCGAAGAGTCGGAAAAACTGGAAGACAAACAGCACCGAAATCATTAAGAAAAATAAAATAAAAAATCCCATGTGAGTTTCTGCATTCTTCCCAGAACCCAAGAGAGAGATGTATTGTTTCCACTGCCTGACCACATCCATTTTTTTTAATCAACAATTTATCATTTTCCCTTGTAACTAGATGCTTTGAATTTCTGCAATTCCAAGCATTCTGGAGATCTGTGGCAGCGCTGTGGAAAGGGCATGAATACAAAACACTGAGGAATCAAAGCCCTGCTGTGTCCATGAAGAGATGTCAGAGACATGTGCAAGGCAGGGTAACAAAGAGAATGCCACCTGTCACTCGAAGCACTTTCCTACTGCTTTGGATGTCACTGTGTCATAAGAGTATTAGCACCCCCTCTTAGCCGCTCCCCACACAAATCAGTGAACTTAAGTTGAACTAAAAAAATATAAGGGGGAGGGGGAGAGATTAGGCCAAGGCTGGCATTCTTTGGCTGTTTACTCGCCAGCCTCCTACTCTCATTTCCATAGGGAAGGCTCCAGAATTTCATTCTTGCATGCTTACAACAAAGGCTCCTGTTTATATCTGAATATTGGCTTGATCCTGTGAAATCATGCATCGCTGAATTGACACCGCCAAATTATTCTTATTCACTCATTAATAAGGGTGTTCTGCGGAGATATCTCCATCAGCCCTGTTTTGGCAAGATACCACCAAACAGAGAGTTCTGGGAAAAGTCAAAAGAATGGGTGATATGACACAGAGGAACCCCGACATTATACTATGGATAATCATTTATATATTGATATACATACATGTATCTTGTTCTCCCTTGCGAAATTCATAGCTGTTTGTAAGTAACAGACACCACCACCATCTGCATGATGACACTTTACGTGTTTATAAAATCATTTCATCCTGCCTTTCGATCTCAGGGCACTGCACAAGTTGCTAAAAAGAATTCAGTCTACCCAGTCCAACATCACTAGTCTTGGTAAGCCGGAGAGGCCATGTTGGTGTGGGAAGAAACATTCCTCCATGCAGATGTAACTGAGAGCAGCATAGCGGCAGATTACAGCTGCAATAACTGATGAAGCGGCCTGGCTTCACCAGTTACATATTTGCAGCGGGAGTGGGAACAAGTGCTTGTGGGATTTCCCAACCAGGTGCCAATAAAACTTGAACAGTCATGAGTTCATGTATATGGATTTTGATGCCATTTGAATTCAAGGGCCTCATCCGCTCCTGCCACATGAAAATATTCACCCTCTATTGTGTGGGCAGGTAATCCCTCCCCTACCTGGCCTGGTCTCCTTGGCAACGCTTCCCCCAGGTGGGATTGGACAACTGACTGAGGTGGGCGGAGACCTCCAGGTATCCCACCTGAGGAAAGGCAAAGCCAAGCCTATGCTGTTGGAGCCGCTCCAGATCTAGGGGCTGCACGCGTCCACGCAAAGGGCGCCCCCCATTTTAAGCGGGGAGCGGTCAATGTGGAAGGAACAAGTGAAGACAGTGATGGTAAAGTGGACCCAGGATTTAGGGGGAAATATTATGATGAGCCAATGGGAAAGGCTGTGGAAAAGAGATATCAAATTTAAGGCATGCTATAATTTAAGAGAGAATGTAATGAAAATGCAATACAGATGGTACCTGACCCCGGTCAGACTGGCAAAAATGTATAAAAACTGTAGTGACTGTTGGGAAAAAGCACCAAGGCAAAAGCCAGATCCAGATGGCTGGAATGCAAAACAGGATGTTATGTTTTGCAGATGTACTGTTGGGGAAAAGGTGGAGCCTATTCTCTGTACTGAGCACCGGATGTTAGCTCAGAGTGTCATGTGACCTGTACTGGAAGTACAGGGGAGGAGTTGTGTCTCTTCTGATGGAGTCTGAAGGGAACAGTCGCATTTCTATGTACTGCTGAGTGACAGGAATAAAACATGTAAAAAGGACTCCTGTCTCTCTCATTTCCCCTCCCTGGGGGAATGCAGGGAGGGAGAGAAGCAGAGAGAAGCAGAGGGTGTGTTTTTTCTCACGACTAATGAGAAGAATCGCCGGGTTTGTTTACCTAGCCTGCCGGCGGTTGCAGACGGAAGGTAAACACAGTATCTCACTCAATTGCCTCGGGGGAGGCCAGGTACCTCTGACTGTGAGCGAAGATACTAACAGTGATATCTGTTGGAGATGCAACAATGGGGTAGGAACCTTTCTACATATGTGGTGGGAGTGCAAAGAGATAGTGGGACTCTGGGATAATATAATGAACTGAAAAAGATGTTTAGATTTTCATTTGAAAAAAACCCAGAATCCTTTCTCCTAGGTATCATGTCAGAGGAAATAAAAAGAATGGTCAGACCAATATTTATGTATGCAACTACGGCGGCAAGGTTATTGACTGCCAAAAATTGGAAAAGTAGCAGCGCCCCAACTAAAACAGACTGGTTATCTAAAATGATGGAATACTTCCATATTGCCGAACTAACAGGGAGGATAAGAGGAGATATGGTACAAAAAGTGAATAAGGAGTGGGCTATCTTTAAGGAATACATCAAAATTTATTTGGAAAAAGTAGAATTTCTGACAGATACTGAGTGAATCCAGAAAATGATTCAAGTAAAAGGAGAGTAAAGTCAAGATAGAAGAAGAGATTAAAGAAATAATTAAATGCATTTAAGCTAGTTGGAAAAATAAAGTAGCATAACAAGAACGGCTGGAAGTCAAGTCACTTGGTGGGTGTCCATGTGGGGTAGGTGTGTTGATATGTTGATATGTACAGTATAGGTAGCTATTATATAGAGTAATGTAGGTATGTTTTATGTTATGAAAATAAGGTAGTGTGTTGTGTATGTGCATTGTGTAAATGTATATGTATGTGTTTTATATGTTGATAAAATTTAAATAAATAAATAAAAAGAGAATATTCTACGTGGAACATAGGCAGCTGCTTAATTGGTCCATCTAGCTCAGTACTGACTGATGCTGAATGACAACAGCTCTCCAAGACTTCATAATGCATGCCTTTCCCAGCCATACCTGGAGATGCCAGTGTCAAGGGCCTGACATGATGATCAGGTCATTCACAGGTCTGAGATGGAGAAGCGAGGCTAACACAGTTAGTTTCTTTATTAGGGAAAGGGGGGGGGAATACAAGGAGGCTCATAAAGGCAACCCCCCTCATGAAGAAGTTGCTTGAACTGGTGTGCAGCCACTCCTTCACTCTCTAGCTATCTGAGTCAGAGCACCTCCCCTGTAATCTTCTGCTACGGTAAGCAGCTGGAGCCTCTCTCTGTGCCCATATGGCCCATTGCTCAGCTACATGTAACATCCTTCTGTGAGTCAGTGGTGTTGGAGAGCCTTCAGCTGAGAGGCTGTTGGTGCTGTGGGGGAGATGCAGGGTCCTGCCCCTCTCTGTTGCCTCTATCAGAGCCTGCATCCCAACTGGAAACCTCCTCACCCTGCCTTGTGCTGGGCCACCGGCCTGCTTCTGCCTCTCCATGATCCCTTCTGCTTCCTGCTTCTAGGACCTCCCAACTTGTCCCCTCCTCTGAGGTGTGGCTGGTATCCCACCACCAGGATCCAGGATCTCAATTGTCATCTTCTGTGCAGCTCCCACCACTCTTCTTCATCCAGCCAGTCCCTGACACCCAGGGATTAAACCAGGGACCTTCTGCATGCAAAGCAGGTGCTTGACCAGTGACCTAGAGTTACTGGTCTGAAGCCAAAATTCTCTATTTTTCATCATAATTTGTAGAGAAGGCCTTGGTTCAAAATGAAGGAAAAAATACACCATCCAGCAAATACAAAGCCAGTATCAAATTCTCATTTGAACACTGTAATCTCGTATTGGAGACTATAAACACAATGCCTTTCCCCTAAACTACCAGTGCTTTTTATGAACCACTGCCTAGGTGTCAGTACCTAAAAAGCTACCAAATTCAGCACAAGATGATAGCATTCTATGTTAGGAGGGAAACTACCTTTCCAAAGGGGAGGAGGTCCTGTGAAAAATGTGAACTGGAATGAAGCATGAATATTTCCCCCTAAATGGAGAGTATATCACAACAGATTGCTGAATAAGTCTGAATCTATGTCCTCTTTATTGTTCAGTGGCAATAAAGGAGGAACTGGCTCCTTTTTAAAGGAGGAAAAGCCAATGAAAATGGTTTTTTAAAAGTGAACTAAGTGCATTTACCACAATAATTTTTGCTGTACATGTTTGGTTTTACCTGCACTCCATTCTCTCCCCAACCCTTACTTGTGCCTTCTAGACACATGGCTTAAATACCTCTAATCATATGTCATCTAGTGATCACAGAAGCTATACATTACCGTCCTGTGGTGTGTTAGTGGCCCTATCAGAAAAATCTTAACTCCATCAGGCAATTACAGAGTGATTGGTGTCAGCTGTAACTTCTTATCATCACCCTAACGATTTGCTTAATCAATCAATGCTAAGCAAGCTGATCTCTTCATATTGATCAAAACCCACTTCGCATCCCACAGAAGCGCAATGCTGATAAATGATCGCACAAAAATGAAGTTTATGTGATAATTGTGATCATTTGGTAGCTGACATCTGGATCATTCCTATGCCAATGCATCAATGTAGTATATTTTTCAAGAAACAGAACCTGAATGACTCCCATGGTATTAGCCGAAGTTAAATATCAATGTAACTTGCCTCATTACCAGGTACTCTCAAAAGAACCAAATGTTCCATGATATGCATTTTTTCCCCCTTTTACGATGCTGTCCTGGGATAACTAGGGATTTGTTTTGGCCATAAACTAGATAATCTATTCTGCTTGAAGGGAAAGACTTCTGAATAAGGAACTGCTCCTTTCTTTCTGCAAAAAAATAAATAAATCAGGAAACTTAGATAAGGAAAAATTGAAAGTACAAGAAAAGGGATGGTCCACATGCAGAAATGTGTTTCACAGAACCAACTGCACATAATTCAAGCAGCAGCTTGAGCATTCACATGAGGAACTTTGAGGTTTTATCTCCTTGCAGTCCTCCAGATGGTGGTCTATTTCTGAAAGTCTTTAGAATTGTATAAAGTAATCATGAAAATGCAAAAAGATGGGACAAAGTAAAGGCCTCTCTATGGGACTCTCCTCAGGCCATTCCCTTCACTGGCTCTGCTTTGCCCCCTAAGTGTTTTTGGAATGGATCCCTAAACTATCACAACACCTCTTGCTTTTTTGGATTGATGACAGATAAGAGGGAAGGGCAAGTGTGTGGAGAAACTAGCCTATTCCACCAAGGTAAAATTTTCATTTGCTGCTCTGCTTGTGGCTCTGGCCTCACCCACCACCCACCTCAGAATGTTGCCCAGAAGAAATGTGGCCCCCAGATTGGGAAAAAAGTTCCTCACTTGATCTATCTAGTCCAGAAATATAGAGTACAATATAGCCCTCTTCTACTGTTGTTCCCCAGCAACTAGAATTCATGTTATCTCAGATCTAGGAGGTAGTATTACAGTCATGATACATTCATCCTCCAAATATTTTTTCTACTCCCCTTTGAAAACCATCTCCACTTCTTGTGACAGCCAATGTGTCATTGCTGCAGCCAATGATAGAATTCCACCCCTTAAACAAATCAGAATCTGAACTGTGAGAAATATTTTAAACAAGGTGATATTCAAATAATTCAGGACTAAAAAACTTAGTAGGTATTTTACATAACCAAATGATGATTATAGAACAACTTGTATAGGAGTGCTATTTTCATGACTCATTATCGTTAATTCTTTCTCTCAATTCTTATTACTTAATTTTGTCTCGTTGGGTTTTTGGTTTTTTTAGCAGTGGCATATGGTGTTATTTTATATATATATATTTGTTGCCATACTGAGAAGATAGCGGTTTTGATGTGTGTATGAAATTAGAATTCTGATTTACACCCCCAGTGTAATAACTGTGAGCAACCTCATATCTGAACTTCTGTAAACTTGATGGGGCTCCATGACCTCAGACCAGCTGACCTGATCTGTACCTCCCAAAGCAATGTATGGAATGGAATACTGGCTTTGGCACTTCCTAAAAGTTCTGTTGCAGTTCCCAGCTCTAAATAAATAAATAAATGCATCTACACATTTAGAAACATGCATTTAAATGCTATTTTTGGTGCAGATTAAATTTGTTTGAAGAAATGAGATGAAACAGATTTCTGGGTGACTTCAGGCAAAAGGGACAAGGACTGGAAATAAACTTATTTTTCCCATCCCTGCATCACTGCTGATCCTTAATGCCAAAGTTCTTTGATCTTCGTATCCCACTAGCAATGCACAAAGTAGACCTTTAATGCATTGAAAGCACAGTTACAAATTTGCAGCCAGGTGGCCTGGTCTATCCACTGCATAATGCAAGATGGTGCAGAGAATGCCAATTCTCTCTTCTACTTCCTTTAACTTCTATCCGTAAACATACTGCAAAGGTTTAACATTGAAAAGATGCGTTTGCACGAAGAAGCTAGTTTAGAAAGGTAGAAAGGATGTCTTCCTACTTCCTAATAATAAAGGCATCATTAGAAGTATCAGGAGACAAAACAGAGCATCCCAGATTCCTCTTTTTTTTAAAAAAAAAAGTTTGCCCATGCAAAGCTCTTGTATTAATCCACTTCTATTCTAGTCACAATTGTTTTAGCTCTTAACAGGACTTTCCTCTTTTCCTCCACTTAAACTTGATTTTCCCCTATTAGGTGAAGGATGCTCAGACAGCATCACATTAATTTCAGTGGACACTGAGCTTTATCTAATTCAGCAAGCCAGCCTTTGTTAATTAGGCCTCACAGGACGAGCGATAGTGAAGAACGCCTCTAACTGTCACTGATCAATACTCACAACACAAGCAGTTCCAGCAGTCAATTACTTCGGTTTCAGAAAAAGAATAAAAAAATGATTAGCATTTTCTACTTTTCTAAAATATCTAACACCCCTGTCCCCGGTTTTGTTTTGCACTCATCAGTTTCAACTGCTGCATGCAAGCAACACTTTAAGGTCTGTCTCCTGTATTCCTACTGTAGGTTTGCTAGCAAAAGAGGTTCATCGCAGTCCAGAACAGATTGCTATTCAGCAGAATCTCACACTTTTCCGAAGTCTGTGGTGTGATTGATGGGAGAGTCAGCAGTCTGACAAAGCTGCAAAGATTAGTTGTTTGATCCTAGAGACATGGGCTCTGTTTGATTAGTCCCCAGAAGAATATGTACACGGAAGCTAATTTAATGTAATGCTGCCCTGCAATGCTTCAGAGAGTGATGGGGGGGGGGGGAGAGAGAGAGAGAGAGAGAAAAGGAAAACCTTTTGTTCCGTGGACATTTAATGGCCTTGTGTATATAAACAAGTAAGCCACCTAGACCTTTCTCCACCTCTGCATCTGCCACTGTGGAGGACACTTTTTAACAAGATTCTGCCCACTTTTCTAAGCTTTCATGTCTTCGATTTTTATTTGACAACAAAACAAAAGCCAGCCACCCCAGGTTAAATATAGCACTGCTGTGACACATAGTAAACAACTTCCATTTGAGCAATTTCTAAAGCACACTCTCTAGGAAAAGGAATGAAGAATTTGGGCTATCTTGTGTTTTCCTTCACACACACACACACAGAGAGAGAGAGAGAGAGAGAGAGAGAGAGGATTTGTCTGTCACTTTTGTTGGTGTTTTGGGGTAATTTGGTTAAAAGAATAAAAGGAGAATTCCTGGGGCACATACTCTTTGGTGAGAGAGCCCCAGCAAAGATTTAAAATCACAAGACATGCAGCAAAGCAAAGCATGGAAATATAGTCCATTAAACCTTTAAAATATCCCCTTCTAAGTCGCTTCAAAATTTTTCACTTTTCCTTAGCATAGAAAGGGACCCTAAGTTTGGTAAGTTAAAAATGGTTTACTTACAAACTCTTCAAAGGTCAGATTTGTGTGCTTTCCCATAGAGCAGCAAGGACAACAGTTTCAAAACTGGCAAGTGTTTCTAAATTATTTGTAGAAATTTGTAGAAATTATCTGTAGAAACACAAAGATGGCTTGCTGAAACCACATGGTCTGGGCTTGAAGCAACCAGCCTAGACATCCTAACTGGTTGGTTACATGATGGGAAAGAGGAAGGGCAAAGTGTTTGGTAACCTTTCCTCCCAAGGTGACGGGGTGCCACCTACTTAAGCCTGGCAGCACAGCTTACTCTATAGTCTTAACCCCTTCATGCATCAATTCAAGTTCAGCATGTTGGTTATATGAGGCTGATATATCACCAAAGCAACAAACCCTTCCATTTCCTCCCCAGTTTGTGCAGCTGTAAAAATCAGCTTCTACACATATAAACAAGAAGGAAGACTCCTGTTTTACATGCAGGAGTAGGCAACCCCAAATCCTGGAGCCAATTCCAATTATTTCTATCAGGCACATGGGCCTCTTCCCCAAGCCAACCGCTGTAACCAGGCTATACATTATCACTCACCCTACTTCATATCCCAAGCATGTTTGCCTTCCTGGCTGAAACATGTCCTTGATCTTGGATAATGCCTTTTGCTTGTCTGGATGACAAGAAGAGAGGGGTGTGTAGAAACTAGCCTACTAAACAAAGGTAACATCTACACTTGCAACTCCACTCACTTCCTCTCTTGCCCTGCCCACCACTTGCATATGACTCTCAGAAGATTACTAAGAAGGAAACTCAGCCTTTGAGCTTAGAAAGATACCCCACCCCTGAGTTCAAGGGAAACATATGTCATAGCAAACCAGGAAGCATAGATACTGAAGATACTTAGAAGTTTCATCCTTTCCCATTGAGATAATTGGGATTTTCACAACAGGGCAATTCCATTCTTATCTAGACAGAAGTATGTTTTACTGAGGTCAATGGGTTTGACTCCTAAGTAGTGTGTCCATAGGGTTGCAATCAAAGAAAGTTAGTTACAGTTTTAATTTATTTCAACAAGGCCTTAATGAAAAATGCACAGGTCACAAGAAATCCAGTGCTAGTCAAGATGGCTATAAATGTGCCAGCACTGTACTGTTTGAGATATTTCTGGATAAGTCTTTGGTTGAAATTTATCCTAGAAAGAAAGCCATCACCACCACAGAAACATATGCCTATAAGCCCACTACAAGACAGAGAATAGTTTGACAACCAAACTTTAACAGAGGATCTCTGAGCAATGTGAAAACACAAAGTTTAAATATGTGCACTCGCACACACTTCTGATGTCAATGAATAGAAGCTTTGACAAGTTTCAAATGCTTCACCATCTGAAATGAAGTAAATTCCTGTTTTGAACAAATGCAGATGCACAGTGCCATTGTCATGCAAATTATAAGATTGCCATTTGCAAACTTAACAATAACATGCTGATAAACTTTGTATGGAATTTTTAATGGATGTCTATGTGATGCTAAGTTAAAAGCAAGCAATTCATTCCAAATGGATACAGTACAATATGTATATACACATATTCTCAAGCTGAGGAGCATTTAAGCAGGTTGCAGGATTGTTTAAGGCTTGCTGCTAGGATCAAGATTTAGTTTTGGAGATGTATTGCTTTTGCTTTTATCTGGATTATTTTATTGTTGGACATTATTATGAAGTATCAGTGGAGTGTTTTATTGTATATTTATTAATAAGACAAGTTTTCATTAGTTTACTGTTTATGACTAAACTTTAGGTCTTGAAACTGTTAAGCATCTATGTAAACATTTCAATGTTGTGACAATAGTTACGGCTTTTATTCTGCACCCCACACAAGATGCTGTGACCTCAGGAACAGAATAATGGGTGCCACAGAGCAGAAATGGGTGAAGAGAGGTAACAAATTTATTGGCTACAGGAATTTTTGTGGGGTTCCCTAAGCATGGAACACGGATCAGTGATCTGAGAGCACAGCTGCTGTCCAATGCTCTCTCTCCTCCCCCCCCAGCCCAGCTGCTGGGGCCCCTCCAGGAAGTAGCCAAGAAAGGTCCCACTGTGGTGTGGTCGACTAAGCATTAGGGGTTAAACTGACTCCCTGAGTGAGTGGTGCAGAATCCAGCCCCTTGAGCAAGATTTTTCCAGGGGTTCCAGGTGCACTTACGCAAGGTCTATGTTTCCTTTTGGGAATGAGGCACAGCGGAGACTGTGGTATCTTTATGATATATGGCTGATTTATACATACAGTGGAGCCTCAGTTTTTGAATGTAATCCATTCTGGAAGACCGCTCAACTTCCAAAACATCAAAAAATCAAGGATCAAAGGGCTATCGGCAAAGTCTATGGTGAAAATTAAGAACTGCACCTTGGAAGCCATTTGACTTGCAAGGCACGTTTGAAAACGGCAGCATTCACTTCCAGGTTTTTGGTGTTCGACAGCTGAGATGTTCGAAAACCAAAGTTCCACTGTATATACAAGCTGAGCCTATGATGGAGGGGGTCACAGCACTGACACCCCAAGAAGGTCTTGCTTTTTCCATAGCTGAAGCCTTGGATTCAAACAAACACCAACCATGGTTCTGACTCTTTGCAGCTTGCTGACTTTTACAGACTGCAACCTTTCCCCCTAGGTCACCTCACAACCAACTTTTAAACTCTACTTTTAAACTTTGCTTTGTCTTCCAAACTAAACTCTGAGTTGAGGGAGGGGCCCCTTCCATTTGCTGTCTTGCAGAGAGCCCCCTCTCTTTGGCTTTCCAAATGGCTCATTACCTTCCCTTGCTCTTTCTTAATGGCTCCTCTCCCAGGCAATTTCCTGACACAGGAAGCTAGCCTGGCTTATATTTTAATGCTAAATCCAGTGTCTGACATTTAGTTTTCACCCTCTGAGCATTCATTAAATTCTACAGTTTGCTCAATCCAGGAATGTGGGGTGTCTAGCACCCACAAACTATAACACAACTGTTTCCTTTCAGGCTCTTTCTGCATGAGTTCTGCCATTGTGTTTCCTTCTTTTATGCTTCACTAACTGAATCAGTCTCTCTCCTTTCCTCTTTTTTTTAAAAAAGAGGGAGAAAATTGCAGGCACACTTTGTGGCTATATTGTTTCTGTAAAGGAATTGCACCATTATTTTATTGGTTGAGAAGCCAGCTGAAACAGTTTGTCATCCGAGAAAAAGATTGTCAGCTGGGAAATTGTCATTAAAGAATGAAAAGATCCGAATGTGCAGCACAGTTTGTGGCAGCGAACATTGCTTGATGCAAGACGGTATCATTTCTATTGTTTAGTTTGTGTGCGAGAGATTCCACTCAGAGGTCATAGCAGATCCTCGCCCCGTCTGTTTCTGTTTACGTGTGGTTTAAACTTGCCTTTGTCCAATTTGGGAGCAAAAAGAGAAGCAAATAAGAAACATTGCTAATGGACTAACTTTAATCCTTCGGGTATTATACCATGAGCTATGGAAGATGAAAGTTGAACTACATATGATAACAGACACAGCTGGAATCATGAATTCCAGAAGATTTTAGCAGGCCCTCAGCACAGTGGCGTAGCGTGGGGGGTGCAGGGGGGGCCGGCCGCACCGGGCGCAACATCTGGGGGTTAGGGTTAGGGGGCGCAAATCCACGGTTAGGGGGCTCAAATCCACGGGTTAGGGGGCGCAAATTACTTGCCTTGCCCCGGGTGCTGACAACCCACGCTACGCCACTGCCTCAGCATGGTGCTGGTGATGGGACCCTGTCCAGTCAGAAGCAACACCCACTAGTACCGCTCCCTGCTCTCCCCATGCTGATTGGTGGAGCAGCATGGCAGGCAACTGGTTACCATGTTAGAGTCCCCAAAATGCAATGTTCAAAATTTATTGTCATCAGGCATTGTGTCTTGTGAAATTTAGCATTTATTTTATTTTATTATATATTTATTTATTTATTATATTTCTAGCCCTTCCTTCCCAAAGGAACCCAAGGTGGAAAACATGAAAACAATACAATTAAAAATAGAATAAACCTATTTAAAACCGTTGAATACATTTTAAGACAATCACATATTCTCACAGGTAATAATCTCAAGGTTGCCAGGAACAGTTATCTTTCAGCCACCAGTGGGTTTGAGCAGGAGAGTTGCCCCATATCAGACTCCTGTGCGTTTTTTGGCATTAGTAATGCACCAATATATTTTTATTTGCTTTCCATTTTAGCCAATTTGTGTTTCAGATGGCTCTTGAGGGATTTTTTTATCATCTCTCTGAAGCAGAGACCTTTGTTCTCAAATATTATATTACTGAAGTAAAAAAAAAGTCAAAAAGCAGCACAGTTCCATAGATTCCCACAGTGGAGCATCTACTATATTACGTTGAATTTTCTTTAAACTCAGCAGTTCAAGATGCACACAGTGAGCAAATTCTAAATAAGGTTGGAAGAACTAAGAAAGGTCTTGAAAACATTATCTGAAAGCTGACCTCATTTACAGTTTCTTTTCATTGCAGTGTCCTTGCTTTCTAGCATAAAAAACCTGTGTATTGTAAGGTGCCCTTACAACACCATTCCTAAAGAAAAAGAAAAAGCTATCAAAGAGCTTCACAAATGCACAAATATTCTCTGCAATGTTGCATCAATAAATGTTCTTTTTGCTATTTTCGACCAGCGAAGAAATGAAATGCAAGTGAGAGAGCTACTTGGAATTATTCTAAGCATCTCGGCATTCTATGGCTATCTATGACATACTTCTGTCTTTTCGAGTGGAAATTATAATAAGCCAGTTTGCTCAAAAGAAAAATGCTGAGACTTACTTATCATTCCCATCAGGGTAAGCAGAAAAAGGGCATTATATGATTTCCTGTACTCCCTGGTGGCAATGGAACCTTCTAGGCATGCTTGTAAGAATCCAGGCATGTTTAGGCTATGAAAATAATATCTCTTTCACTGCTAAAGCTCTTCACACCAATGCTCCTTCCTCTTCACCCAAGTCAGTTTTGGGAATGGGAAGACCAGTGGCAGAGATGAGAGTCCTCTCATGCAAAAGGGAGCAGATCCACCTTCCCAACAAAATGTATGTTTGCAAGCTCGACACTCCAGCAATGCAAGAGAGTCTCACAAGTATGTGCACAATGCCTCATCTTTGAAGCTTGCCAGAAGGGATGGCAAAACTTATTGGGACGTCATCGCTTCTGTCCTCTTCTGAACTTCTTGGCCTGCTCCTGTAGTCCTCAATCATGCAAGGTGTTGCAACTATGACATATTGAATTCAGCAGAAGAGAAGGTGAGAGTTGAGGGCACCAAAATTGGGTCTTGCACAGGACACTGCTGTAATTTGAAAGACTGAAGTCCGTCCCTGCTCCTGTGTCTGAAATAACTCCTAGGGAAGGAAAGTTGTTTGTTGGATTGAACTTCCTATCCAACAATCTTGGATTGAACTTCCTATTCACTGAAGCTGCAGAAGACAAAAGGAACTCTTTCACTGCCACCATCTGGTAGGAGGACTGCAATGCACCCAGCTGCTGAAGCAGTAAATATTGCAGTGCTCTACAAAGATTTGCCTCTGTGTGGAGCACACAGCTAACTGCACCATTGGATTAACTGTGAGGCTGAGGGGGGAAATGGTCCATCTCAACTTTGCAGAAAGTGGTGAATTTTGTACTTCTGGATATCTTTGTGGTTTTGCATGCATTACCAATCCCTTAGTGCTGCTCTAAATTTGTGAATTTGATAAATACTAATGTTTGGCCATATTTCCAGGCTCAGATTAAGGGGAGAGGGACAAGAAGGAGCACATGCACCAGGTGGCAAGTTAGGGGCAACCTCTAGACAGTATCCTGCATGGAAGAGGTAGGAGACTCATTCAGTGTTTCCTTGAGTTCTAGCTGGGTTCCAGAGGCAGGCAGATGGCCTCTTCTAACAAGCAGAACCCAGATGGGAACATAAAGAGTAACTGAGTGTATGCTGTGGCCATAGTGCATTTCTCTCTCTTCCATGCTGGATGCTATAGATATCCACCCTCTTCCAAAACTGGCTGAAAGTTTCAAAATGAGCTGGGGTAAAGGAATTGCAAGGGTTAGCCACTGGCTATATGCCATTGTTACAAAAGTAAGCAGACCACTTATCTCAGCGTGATACCTTACTCTCTTGGGAGAAGAGGTTCAGTGGAGAGATTATCAAGCATTATGAAAAATTTATATTTTAATCATAAATCTTTCCAGTAGTCTGGTTATTTGTGCATTCTGTATTCAAGGAAAAGAACACTGTATCTGTCTTTCACTGGGGAATAGGCAAAAGAAAATCTATTTGTAGGAACCCTATAGTTAAAAAGTGAACAATTATTTTACACATAAAAGGACATGTATAATTCCTCCTTCCCAGAATACAGTGAATGACAACTTTGTGATTTAAGTCCATGAAAGGCTGAACCTATATATTTTTTTAAAATAAAGCAGGATATATATCAAATCCAAACTCTTCTTCTCAAATAACCCAATTATCCAAAGAGGTCCACAGTTTATCAGTTAATAACAAGCAGGCCCTAACAGAACACCAAAATACCAAAGTGAAATGGCGACAACAAGAGTAAATAACTGTAAAACAATTAAACTTCTCTCATGGAATGTAACGGGGTGGCCAAACAAGATCCAAGACAGTGATTTCTGTTCCTATCTACAAACACATGATATCATCTTTCTTCAGGAAACTTGGGCAAAAGAGGGCACTATGGTTGAATTACAGGGTTTTGCAAGTTACACTCAACCAGCTCTTAAAACTGTAAAGTATGGAAGGCCTAGCAGGGGGTTGGCGGTGCTGTTGTCAACATCTCTTAATGTATCAATTCAATAGTGTCCCTCACTGACCACCTCTAATTTTTTAGTATTGTCCCTTTCTGATAGTCTCTGGAGAAATACTTACTGTATCTGTGTGTACATACCTCCAGTAAAGTCTTGTGGGGAACTGAGATCATATTGGGGAAAACTTGACCAACTGCTCGAAAGTATAGACTATCTTTCTCCCAACTCTCGGCTTGTCTTGGGAGGCGACTTCAATGCCTGGATCGGCCTTATATCCCACAAAATACAATATTATCTGGACTAAACTTGGAGGATGAACCTGAAATCTGTCAGAGGGCAGCAATGGACACCACCTCTAACCATGCTGGGAAATATCTCTGTGAACTTATAATTAAGCATAACCTTTTGTTATGCAATAGGCACAGTCAAGGGGATCAAGAGGGTTTATTTCCCCCAGAGGATTTACTAGCACCATAGATTATATCCTAACATGTAATAATGTGCCAATCAACTGAGACACCTTTAGGATAATTCCCAGAGCTGAAAGTGACCACTTTCCACTTGAGTTATCTCTGACATCATTCGTTTCTCTTGCCTTTCCTAAATTATTGGATGAAACGGAATATCTGATACTTGGAAATAGGAGGTTAAAATGGAATGCACAGGTCCAAGGAAAAATGATTCAGATCCTGGATTCCCATGAATTTGCTTTATTAAAGGGGGAAATGTTGTTAGAAACAGGAAACGTAATCGGATTTTATGAGAACATAATCAACCGAATGCGCCCACTGACTGACTGACTGAAGGTTGTTTACTTGCCCAGTCAACTTGATCTATATGCAGCTTGATCCAAATATTTGCTATGTGCATAGGTAAATTTGGCAGAGGCAGATATGTAGCCGAGGTTAAGCTGCTTTATAACAAATACTGTATTTATAACAAATACAATGTCTCAGGATGTCCCAGGCTTTGGTACGGTTTGTTAATTATTTGCTAGTTACGGAAATGTATACAAAAAACTTGTTAATTTCCTTGTTCAGGGCAGTACCTTTGGGTTTTCACTTGAGGTGCTGTCCTGCTGCACAGCAGAAATAAAGAAAGGTGCCCATTTTCGTCTGCCTTTCACCAAATATTCCTTGGTTTTGTTTTCATTCAAGAAACTCCCTACCTAGCAGCAAACTGAGTTTGTGAAACAAGCCACTCCCTTGACACCGATAACACTTTACTGAACAAACTAAACAACATAGTATATAACCTGAGCTGAAAGAAACATATGTGGTTATCTTTTAGGGGCAGGTCTTGTTGAAAACAAGATTAGATTCAATCAAACAACTAGAGGAAGACTTCCTTGCGCTACACAGGCAGAGCATATGCTATCTTGCTAAGGGTCTTGTCATTTTACCGACTTCGAAGAAGAAAAAGAAGAAGAGGAGGAGGAGGAGTTTGGATTTGATATCCTGCTTTATCACTACCCTAAGGAGTCTCAAAGCGGCTAACATTCTCCTTTCCCTTCCTCCCCGACAACACTCTGTGAGGTGAGTGAAGCTGAGAGACTTCAGAGAAGTGTGACTAGCCCAAGGTCACCCAGCAGCTGCATGTGGAGGAGCAGAGAAGCGAACCCGGTTCACCGGATTATGAGACTACTGCTCTTAACCACTACACCACACTGGCTCTCAAGCTGCACATCTATCACCCTGTCCTGGCAGGTTCACTTACTGACAACTGAATTAACCCTTAAGTTACAAACTGAATGTGCTGTTGCACTTCCGACAAACTCCAGGATGTGTGAAGTAAAGCAAGTGCCTTTGCACATACGCTGGATGCCTTTTAGCATTGCTGATGGTCTACAGCTATTTCCATCATATCGCCTGGGTCAGAGGACATGATGTCTAAGGCGACTTAAGTCTCAGCACCTGCCATTTTTTACAAAATCAAGCAACACACACATATATCACCATATGAATTCTCATATCACAAAAAGCACAGCTCTATTCATTGCTTCTTCCATACCAGAGGAGTTTCAGAACTGGCAATTATTAGAAGAAAGGTCCAACTTCTGTTGCTTCATAAATAATCCTGTTCCATTTAACATAGAACAGAGATTTATTAGCTGCCTGTATGATTTAGCACCAGGAAATGAGATAACAACTTTTTGGGCTATTTGTTTTTGTAATCAACAGGAAATTATCTCCAGTTTAAACTAGGGACTGGGGGATGAATATATTATTTGTAGAGTGTAAGTGAACTGCTATTGTCTTTCAATATGAAGCAATTTTATTCACTGCCAATATTAAAACAGTACTGAGACAGAAGTGCATTCCTTACACAAATAATTTGAGGCAAACAGTCTGTGCATGAGCCAGGACCTGACAATAGCCCTTTATTACATCACTCCCATGTTAGCAAAGTCAACTTGAATATCTTCTCATACATTTGATAAAGATCAGAAAATAATATTGAAAACCCATCTTCAAAGGGGAATGATAAATTTGAGGGTCACAAAGCAGAAATGGAGAAACTCTTGCCCATGCCATATGTTGTTGCACTTCAACTCCCCCCATCCTTGACCACTAGCTACATGTTGGCTAGGGCTGACGGGAGTTGGAGCCCAACATCTGGAGACACACAAAATTCACCATCCCTACCATAAAGCATGCATGTTTACCCTGTCCTAATGCTGGAGGATAGTGAGATCAATTAGCAAGAAATAGCTCTCAGGAGATGTTTTGGACAGCTCATCACCTCAGATTTTGGTCCCTATATAACAATAGATGCTTGAAGAAATCTATCGTTGTAAATTCTGTTACTACGTAGTCTGATCAACACTTCCTAGACGAATGTGTGAATGACAGTTCAGTTTTATCCACCATCTTCCACACTTCCTGGGTGCTCTTGGTGCACACACACAAATGCATTTCAAAATACTTGTGCATGCAATTTAAATGTTTATTTAAATGCCATTTCTGTGGGGATTTAAAAAAATATATTTCAAATAACAAATTAAGGTAGAAACAAGACAGGATAGACTCACTAGAATACACATGCCAAAGTGACATAGAATAGAAATAGACCATTACCTCATATGTAATCTGAAGAGCTTTCACCTGAATAATTTTAATAGTGGCAAGAATAAGACTGCCAACAAACAAGAGCAGGAGGAAAATCAGGGATTTGTTGGCTCTTCATTCCACCCTTTTACTTCCGTATAAGCGCTGCATGATTCACTTTGGAAATCAGATGCTTGTGGAAAGTCTTTGGTTTTATGATAAATTAATTACAAGATGCTCGTGGGATGTACTGTAATCTGATAGCAACCTTTGGAACTGGGAGACAAATAAAATTATGCAAACCAAAGTAACTCAGAAGAGGACAACCAGATATAATCATGTTGCAGAGCCATCACATATAATTGCAGGAAACATAATAAGCCATGCCAGCTCTGCATCTGCTTCTGCTACTTTTTAATATATTATCCCCATACCTACTATGGCTCTCCGCAAATATAAGTAAACATATTCACTCAGCTATGTGAATAAAAACATTTCTGAAGGCTGCAAAACAGCAGCAGAAGTATATTTTGGGAAGCAAGCTGCCTGCGAAAAATTCACATTGTGTAGCTCAATCTAAAACATTTAACTTGATTGCTCCAGATGAGAGCTTCAGAAATGGTGCAAGGGTGGCCATATTAAACTCATACCAGACTCTGGTTATACCGTAAGGGCAGTGGCATGGGTACATGAAAATCCTCTTAATGCACCCATTAAGAGGAATCTGTGGTTTTTATCTGAGTTTCATATGGATGGGGGAACTGGATGGAGTTAAGGTGGGTGGGAAATTCAGTAAGCCAAGATGGATGGGGTAATGTAAGATGGAAAGGGGGTAAATCCTCTGCCAGTAACCAGTTCAGACCCCTAACAAAAGCAATCTGCCTCTCCTCTGGCAGACTGCTGGGTGGGTGAGGAAGACAGAGAGAGTGGATGTGTCATCACAGCCACACTTGACTCTGTGCCCGTCCTGCTGTCAGCATATAACTCTTGACAGAATACTCTTGAGGGAACATTCCTTACCACTGAATTGGAATATGTATTACCAGTTTGGTACATAACTGTAGAGTAGGGGAGGGAAACTTTTTTTTCAAACCAACAACCACATTCTCTCACATGTAATCTGTCGGGGGTCATATGCAACTGGTAGGCAGGGCCAGATCCAAAAGCAGAAAGAATAACAAATGCAAATTTTACCTTTCTGCAGTAGACTAGTTTCTTCCCACTAGCACAGCCTTCTATCCTTCATTCAGACAAGCAAGAAGAATTGCCAGAGTTCAATACACATCCCAACCGGGCAAAAACACTCAAGGTAGATGCATTATAGGGCTGGTGAGGGACGTGGCCTAGAAAGAGGCCCAAGAGCCAAACAGGAGGTCTGGTTGACCATATGTGACCCCCTGGCCTGAGGTTCACCATTCCTGCTGTTGGGGGTTCAGCTGAGCTTCCTCACACATTCATTCAGTCCCAGGACCTTGTGAACTATCACCACCTTGTTTGATGACATTCTCTGTGGCTGCTATGCCACCATCTGTTCATTTGGCACACAACAGGCTCTACATGCATGCCAACATACTAGTCTTTTATGTGACATGGGATCCTGGGACAAAGGATCCTGTTTGTTTGCAGAGACTCTATGTACATAAGTCATTACTTGTTCAGAGCCCCTTCAAGCATGTGACAAAATTCACAGTGGGTGAGGGTTGCCCACATGCCCCTGACTTCTTCTAGCATGATGGGGTGCCCAAAGCACATGGGAATATAACAACTATACAGTGGTACCTCGGGTTAAGAACTTAATTTGTTCCAGAGGTCCGTTCTTAACCTGACACTGTTCTTAACCTGAGGTACCACTTTAGCTAATGGGGCCTCCCGCTGCTGCTGAGCGATTTCTATTCTCATCCTGAAGCAAAGTTCTTAACCCGAGGTACTATTTCTGGGTTAGTGGAGTCTGTAACCTGAAGCCTTAAAACAAACAGCAAAGAACAGCCTGAGACTGCAACAGGGCATAGAAGAGAAGGAAGGCTGCTTAATTCTTTCTTTTCTTGCCATTAGTTCTCTCAAAATTCATTTAATGCTACAGGTAAGATCTCCAGATTGGCATCTGGTAGGCCCAGTACTCTAAGGTCATATCCACACCATAAATTCAAAGGAAATGCTTATAAGACTGTAACCATTATCAAAACTAGTGCTTATGTTCAAAACCAAATTATGAAGTGAAAGCCAACAAGTTTTAGGAACAAGACAGATGTAGAGAAGATGTCAAGCAGTTCTGGAATCTTTTATGCTTGGCACTAATACGTTGCCATGGGTAATAATGTCAACCTTTTATGTAATAGCAATTGTTTGTTTTCCATTCATTTCATTTTCTATGTACTTTTAAGTATTAGTCACCAGCATTATTTATATAGGGACATCTTTTTATAGAGCTAACCCTTTCCCCCTTGCTTATGCTTTTTGATTTTAAAAAACAATAACACTGCTGCATGACAACCAGCTAGCTGGTGAAATACAGTACTGTATAATACTGTCAACAAGAAAAAAGGCTCCCCCTCTCTTATCTCTCCTTTTTGCCTTCCGCGCCCAGTGTGAAGGAAGATCCATTTTAGAGAAAGGGAGAATACATTAAGAAGGAATGACCCGGGGGGGGGGGTTGCACAAAATTTACTCTGCTCTGTAATATTCACATAAAATGTCCTAGCTTTGAAAACCATTTGAAAATATTTGCCAGCATTTTGACAATCCCTATTGCTAAGATGGGTAGGTACATTTAAGTTCCATTGATTTCTCTAGAGGAAGTAAGCACATTGATTGCTAATTTGCTTCGAGGCCTAATTGATGCTGATTTGGGCCAGGAAAGGTCTAAAGCATCCCAGGACCAAGGATGTAAAACATAGCTGTTTTAGCTACAAGCCACCAATACCCTTATTCTCAGGGATTTGTCTAATGCTCTTTTGAAGCCGTCCAAATTGGTGGCTGTTATTACATCTCGTGAGTGCGGATTGCATAGTTTAACTATATCCTGTGTGAAATACCACCTCCTTTTACCTGGACTGAATCTTCCAATATTCAGCTTCGTAGGTTGACCCTGGCTTCTAGTATTATGAGAGGGGAAAACACTTCCCTCTGTCCACTTCCTCCACATTATGCAGAACCCTTTTTCTTTTTCTTTGAAAATACCTACTCCAGTGTACTTTTGAAATGTATTTTAGTTGATTGGTTTATAGTTTAATGATACTATAATGCAGTGCTATTCTTAATAATAATAATAATAATAATAATAATAATACCTTTATTGTCATTGTGCAAGCTGTGTACAATGAAATTAAACGAACCTCCCTCCCCACCCAAACACTCAATCTCTTATTGAACAACACACCACCTCGCAAGTCAGTTCTTCTAGAAAAAGAGATGCCAGAACTCCATGAGAGGTCCGGAGGGTGTCACATGAGAACGGGCCTTTTCTGCATGGCTCCTCAACTGTGGGATGTTCTCTGCAGGGACATTTGCCTGGCACCTTCACTGTACATCTTTAGGCAAAAACATTCCTCTTTAACCAGGCCTTTGGTTGGTTGATATCATATGCCCTTTTAAAATGTGTTGGGGGTGTGGCGATCACACAGGGCCCCCAGACATTTGACGGTCTATTGACCATGTGCCACCACTGTAGTTGCTTTCTTCACTGCCACCAATCCGTTTCTTACGGGTACATACGGAGTCCAGACAGCTGTTAACATAACAAATAATCAAGTTTATTTTATAGGCATGAACAAGCTTATGGTTTCAGTTATTTTTTCTTGGCAGTTTCTTATTCTTAGTTCCTTAACTGTCCTATTCATTCCTAACAACTTCAAACTGATTATCCCAACTATCTATCTGACTCCACCTAATAGTTCCTCTCACTCTTTCACCACACAACTCGACCAACCCACAGACTATTCCTCCCTTTTCCTTCTTCAACTTCCAACTCTCAACTAACTTTTACACAACTCTTCCTCTAACTCTAACTCCTCCTATCAGTTTCCCCTGTCCAATCACATCACACTCATTTTAACCCTTTCCTTATGACCCACCTCGGAGGCAAACGCCACAGTGGGGTTATTGGGTTTGTTTTTATTTTGATTGTGTGGTTTGTGGTTTTATATTCTGATTTTATCTTGTGAGCTGCCCTGAGACTTGTGGGTATAGGGTGGTATACCAATAATAATAATAATAATAATAATAATAATAATAATAATAATTGTCAGGGAACTGACATCAGAGCAGAGGGGGGAGGCGAGGCTTCCAGACTCTGCAGGAGAGGAAACGAGTAAGGGTAGAGAGAGAACGTCATCTGGGGAAGAAAGTCCAGGTGACACCAGGAAGAAGGGAGAGGGAGAGAGCATCTCGGAGGTGAGGCTCCGAGACTCTAGCAGTGAAGTCAGTGAAGAGGGTGGAGGACCACCACTGGGCACGCCCACTCTGCGCAGGAGGCTTCCGCGCAGAGAGGCGAGGCGAAGGTTGTCCGTTAAGGAATTCTTATGCTGGAGGAAATTTAGGAGACGCCCACTCACGGATTCGTCGAGCGACTGAGCAGCAGCACCCAAGCTGCTCAGTCAGGGAAAGACACAACCGCCCCTAAGCAGTTTGGAACAGCTAGAGGTTTACACACAAGCAACCCCAATTCCTGTGACAATAATAATAGCAGCTCACCATGAACACCTCCCTTGTTCTCTTACAATGGCACCCACCTGAGAGGTTCCAGCAAGTTCCGTCTGAAAAAAACCTGCTATAATGAGGTGATTTGGTAATGTTTCAACCCTGCTTTAAATCGTTGCTTGCATTTGAAGATTATGTGAGCCATGTTGGATATTTTCTAAATCATTATGGAGCATGCACGTATGCATGTATAGCATAATAATTTGGTTGACTAACCATTTTTCATTGGAAGACATTGGAAGACATTTCATGCTGGCCATGCTGGCTGGGTTGTATGCACAATATTTCATACAAAAATAACAATGCAATCTCTGGTCCTTACTAACTGTGGAAGCGAAACAGTCTCCTCAATAGTGGGGCATCTGGTTTTAGCACTCATGTTTCTGCCATTTGACATCTTAAAAGAACAAACCAACCCTGAAGATTGCTAGGTAAGTTCTCAATTATGCAACAAACCATTTTAAAACCTGCTCTAGGTATTCTCTCTAAGGAGCAGTAAAGCCTCCAATATATACTTGAATCAATTTTTAATATAGTTGTGTATAAGAGGTGTCCCCCCCCCCCGCAGTGATAAGCACTTGGCTTCCTTACAGATCATAGCTACTAGCTGGCCTAGGGTTTCCTCCTTTACAGAGAGAGAGAGAGAGAGAGAGACAGAGAGAGTGAGAGATATCTATGAAATCTATACCAAAAAACCCCAAAACTTCTAATATAGGCTAGTTCCTTAGCTCAAAATATTTCCTGCTAAAGAGAATATGGAACTTATTTCCTCAAGAATGTAGCTTGCTCCGGGATTTCTTTTGAGCAAGTCCTAAAGATATACCGTATTTTTCACTCTATAACACGCACCCGACCATAACACACACATAGTTTTTAGAGGAGGAAAACAAGAAAAAATATATTCTAAATGAAACAGTGGATGTATAATTTTTGTGGTTCATGCTGTGGCCACAGACATGTGATCTGACGCTGAGTTTGGGGTAGCCCAATGCAAAAATCCTGAGGATCCATGTGGATCCATGCTTTGTAACCACATTTTTGCACCAGGCAAACAGTGGGTGTGTGATTTTTTTGGTGCAAGCTGTAGCCATGGACATGCTATGTGATCTGATGGTGAATTTTGGGTGACCCAGTGCAAAAATCCTGAGGATCCATGTGGATCCGTGCTTTGTAACCAGGCTCTCTGTCCCTCTCTTCTCCCCACTCAGTGGCTCTTCTCCCGCTTTGCTGTTTCAAAGTGAGCAAAGCGAGCCACGGAGGAGGGAAGGAAGGGGAACCATGGATCCTCTGCTCACGACTGCAGCAGATCCCCCCGCCATCCGTAGGCATTCGCTCCATAACATGCACAGACATTTCCCCTTACTTTCTAGGAGGAAAAAAGTGAGTGTTATGGAGCAAAAAATACGGTATCTTTTTCTATCTGCTTTAGGTAAGGCACATTGGGACTGCCTGTTAATGTGGATACTGGTCTTGTGTTGGGAACTGGTGGAGCTGGTTTGGTGATTTTATATGGATATCACCATCTGTTGTGACATTTGCTTTTACATTTAAAGAACTTTAAATTATGCATTGATTTTAACCATGGAGTTAGTACACATTGCTTTATCGGTTTTGTCAGTGATTCTTCTATTAACAGCTGCTTTGAGGGGTTCTGCGATCCTAAAAAGTAACACAAATGTCATTTAAATAAATACAAGCCATTTTTATATTTAATTTCTAGATGTAACTTCATAAATTAAAGAAGGCTAATACCAATCTTAAAGTGTAAAATACTCATCATTTTTGACAGCATGGGCTTGGGCTTATATGTCTGACTTATTTTGCATTCCTTTAAAGTTGCATGCCAAGGTCCTGTGACCTGCAGTTCCCTAGTGGATAATAAACACACAAATGCGAGTATTTAGGTTTATGGTTTCAAATAGACCACAGCTTTATTGGTTATAGATGTGAGCTGTTTGGCTTAGGCATTGAGTGAAGCCAGGCTGTATCTCAACTCCTGCCCGCCTGCAGGGAGTCCATCTAAGGGTAAATTACCAATATAATTTACATCAAATCAGCCCCCCCCCCCGAGGGATCCCTTTTGGGGTTGTGGCATGGCCCTAGCCTATGTCTGGGCATCGGACAGAATCCACACACCCCAGATCCCTTTAAGAGAATACCCTTAATGAGAAGGGGCAGGTGGAGGCTACAAACTTCCCTCCATCCAAACAAAGGCTTACCCAATGCCTAAACTCACAAAGTTGTGACGATTGCTACAAGGTAGGCAAAAACCAAATGGCTGGTGCCAATTTGCCAAATGGAAAAAATGCCTACCCAGCACCAAAAATATGGCAGTATGATGTTTGTTCATAGCAAGGTCGTTTCAAAGCAAAGGAGAAAAAGAGGGTGGGTGCGGTTGGGAGATCTGCCAAAGTGTGACAAAGGAGGGCTCTCCGGCTGCACCATGGTTTAAATCTCCCACAGCCATGCTACCAACTGGCATTGATTGGTCAGCATTGGTCGGCATTGATTGGAGCCCCACCCAGTGCTGGTGATGTGGCCAGGATGGCAACGAGGGGGACATCAATTCCCATCTCCTGCCAGATCACTGCAGGGGCCTGGAAGCCTAGCCTCAATGCAGCCCACCAGGAAAGATGAGCGAACTTATTACAAAGGAAACCAGAGACAACGCATTCAGGAATGCGTTGATGTCTTACTTGCTTCACAACAACCAGTGTTTCTACCTAAAGTACCAATGCAATAGGACCAACATCACTCAAACAAATGCCATTCTGATTTTGGAACCTATACAAAACTCTGCCCAAATATTTTTTCAGAAGCATAAATCCTGTTATGACATCAATTAATTATAGATAACTTTTCAGATGTAGACACAGGTGCTTGGGCAAAAAGGGAGAGTGGAGAGATCAACTAAAAACTAACAATGGAATGTAAGAAGAGCCTGGTGGATCAGGCAAATGGCCCATTTAGTCCAGAGTCTTGTACTCACTATGGCCAGCATGATGCCTGTGGGAAACCCGCAAGCAAGACCTGAGCATAACAACGCTCTCCCTCCCCTGCAGTTTCCAGCAAGTGGTATTCAGAAGTGTACACTTCCAACCATGGAGACGAAGCATAGTCATCATGGGTAACAGTCACTGATAGCCTTAGCATTATGTGCATCATTTCCTTATGACCTGCCACTAACCTAGTGACTTGTTACTGGCAGAAAGATGTTTCAAGTATATATTGCAACTAAGCACCATATATTAAAATACAGTCTTTGCTGCTTAGCCTTGATCGTTCACTTCTCAGATAACCTCTTGGTTGCCCTTTTCCATCATGTTTGCTTAGGTTTGTAGTCATTAGATCTGACATTCATTCCATAAATTGCATACTTCAGAGAAATGTACAACCAGACAAGCAAAGGGCTCTCCATGTCCTTAAGGGAAGAGAGAGACTGAATAATGCTTATTACCCATTAAGCATTGAAATGCTTGTCCTTCAGATGATTTTCTCCCCCTAAGATGCTTTGCTCTTCTGTAAGGGAGCAGATTATGTTTCAAAAGCCAATGGACTTACTTGGGAAGGGGTGTTAATAGCATCTGGATCAGACAACATGAATGGATACTTAAAATGTAGCAAACGGAAACCCTTCTTTGGTGTGACACTGAAAGGTTAATTAAACCACAAGGTGGTCAGTGGGGCTGGGTGCACAAACTCCAACCAGTGCCACTGTTTCTGGTGGAAGGGGGCCATCTGCAAGGAGCAGCTTTTTGTAACTATGGAGACACCCCATGCATTGGAGACCCTGGAAAATCAGAAACTGAAGGGTGACCTATGGATACAAAACCTCCTGCCTGCAGAGGTTCATCTTTCATGAGTTGGAAGCTGAGCGGAACAGCAATGGGGGTGGAGCTAGCATGTTCATTCCAGCTGCTATCCCCTCATAAGGTGACAAAACCAACTGTATGTCTGAAGAAAGGACCACAATGGGAGTTACACGATTTCTCCAAGGGAGTCCCTTTCTCTTGAGCTTTGCTATGCATTGAGTCTGTGTCCTCAGGTGACTGCACCCAACTCATACATGACAATATTCTGTTGTGCTATATTTACTGCAAGTTCTTTCCTTTCCTCTGCTGGCTACATCAGTAGGGAATCTACCTAATTTATGGTTTGTGAAACAATAGAAACATCAAAACACAGTTGCCCTTCAAAATTCACACTTTCTGAATTTTGCAATGCAGCTCTTCTCTCAAGCACTGTGGACAAAAATGTATATGCTAAGTAATGTGTGCCTAAAAATGCACATATTGGTGAAAATAACATCCAAAACTTTATTATATTAGGGGGAATTGCTTGCAAAAAAATGTATATATTATGCAAAAATGCATACAAAAATATGTAATTAGGAAAAATAGAACTAAAATGCTAATGAATTTTCATGAGGTTTTCAAAAAAAGAAAAAAAGAAAACTATTGTGAAAATATTAAGAAATGAACTTAAGAGTAGAGAAATGGGATACCAAGTGAAACCGAAAATGACAGATTCTCCCATCTCTACAAATCAGTGAGTCAATTACCATCTTCAAAAATGACTCTGTAGCACTCACAAATATTCTATGACAGCCCTTCATGGCTGCCCATACCTGATCAAACTAGCCATTCATTTTGGTCAAACTTACTAAAGTATTCCCAGTCTGTTCCCACCACTGCATGTGCCTTTTCCTTCAGTTTCCAATTCAGGTGTTTGCCTTCAGAGACCCTGATCTAAGTTTTACATTTATCAGAAACTCCTTAAACAAAAGATTTAACAGGTAGGCTCAGGTGCTATAATGAACCAGGTTCACAGGAAGTCAAGCAATCTGGATTTGTCCTTGCCATCCTTCTAGTGACATTTACAGAAACAATATTACAGGGTTCACAGGTACTGAATGGGAACACAGCTTGTACAACTTATCAAGCAGGGCACCTGAAGTGCATTCAGAACAAGCTCCGTGTGTTTCCCTGTCGTATTTATGCAAAGCCAGTCATACGGTGAACATAAGAATCTAAGAAGAGCTCTGCTAGATCACCCCAAATGCCCATCAAGCCCAGCAACTTGTTCCCACACTGGCCAACCAAAAGGCTATGGAGGGCCCACAAGCAAGCTCTGGGTGCAACAGCACTCTCTCAGTCTCCCTCACCTGTGATTCTCAGCAACTGGTATTCTGAGACACAGTCTCTCTGATACTGGAGATAATGTATTGTGACTTTTGCATAATCACCAAACACGTCAACCATACACCAATTATTTTCCATTTTAGAATTCACAGTATAATTCATGTAAGTAGTACTTGTTACAGTGCAGTTCGCACTACTTGCTCCCTAAAACTGGTTATTTATATCATGTTTCGTTCCCCCCTCCTCCCAGTTTTATGCAGTCCAGAACAAATATTTCCCAGATTGAGAAAATGTTGCCAGATATTGTACTTTTAGCAAACAAAATGGCCAAAAACCCCAGAATCTTATAATTGGCAAATTCTTGTTCCTGAGTCCATATATGAATTAATAAACCATTGGGATGTGCAACAAAATGTTGAAGTATGAAGTTCTGTTTAGGGTTCCAAGACAGCAGCCATTACTCTCCAAGATGTTCCATTAAATTTCCCCTCTCCCCAATTTTCTGTCATCCCACTCTACAAACATTCAGTACAGTGGTACCTCAGGTTAAGTAGTTAATTCATTCTGGAGGTCCGTTCTTAACCTGAAACTGTTCTTAACCTGAAGCACCACTTTAGCTAATGGGGCCTCCTGCTGCCGCTGCACCGCCAGAGCACGATTTCTGTTCTCATCCTGAAGCAAAGTTCTTAACCCGAGGTAATATTTCTGGGATAGCGGAGTCTGTAACCTGAAGCATATGTAACCTGAAGCATATGTAACCTGAGGTACCACTGTATTCCATATCCACTGAACATGTACAATGTTTATTGGGGGGTGTCTCCTCTTAGTTCCCCCCTTAAAGATTTTTTCATTCATCTAAAAAGCTCATAGTTTCCTCAAGCCTCCTAATACCTCCCACTTCTGTATGGACTTTGACTATATGTATCCACAGTGAGAAAATGATTTCATATATGATCAATACTGAGATGTTCTACCAAAAATAAGGGCAGATAAAACATTGTCCCCCTTCCTTCAGAAATAATGGCATATCTGGCAGAATCCAAAGTACTTACCAACTAGACAGATAACAAGTGTCTTCTGCTCTGCAGAACTCTAATTGTTATTTCCTTTTTCCTCACTGATGCATGAGGTGAAGGTTTCCATTTCCTTAGTTTCATTAGCCAAAAGAAATTACTGTACTGATTCTGCATCAGTGAAAACTTTTGAGACTCCATTAAGACTAACCTTGAGCACTGCTAAGTGAAAAATCCTTTCTGTGAAGCTCATCCACATTCTTTCAGAACGAAATGCACACAGGCAAGAGAAGGTTCTTCCAGTTGTTATGGCAATGGGGGTGTATTGTCTTTGACCCCATTGCCTTAACATCTGCCCCAATGCTGTTTCATGGTAGTGTGAAAAATTACCCCAAATGAGGTGCTTTTCATAGGGAAATAAAATTGTCTGTAAGCCACGTGCCTCCATTTTTGCTACCTTCAAAACCTGAAGAATGCTCCTGCTATGGCTGCTGCAATGGTCACCTTGCCCATACTCCTGAACATGTGTTGCATTATGATAAAACAGCTGGAATTCAGATTCATCTTCAGCCATGCCTGAATTTTCATTCTTTTTCTACTTTTCAGCTCAAGATCATCTTTCAGCAGATACATAGTGGATCATTCCAAGACAGAAATAATAGCATTCAAGAGGGTCAGGAAGGACCAATTGTAAAGTTTTCATTTTTCACTGTCTTCCTTGCTTTATAAATGACACCCAAAAGACACAACCTGGCAGAGAAGAAGACTGCAAAAACAGATTAATACTTGTTTGCTATCCTTTCATCTAACTTCGAAGTTAACGGACTAAAAGTAAATCTCATACAGCTCCTAGTATCTTTCACTAAAATACTATGTAACAAAGCATTTGTGTTTCACCTTTGCACCAAAGCGTTTCCATTTCTACTACAACCATAGTGTGACAGAGGTTTAATCAGATCGATCCAAATATATGGCTTGACAGTTTGTAGAAGTAACTTTGTGCCACAGGTACTACGTCTCTGGGCCCTGGGCCCTTTGCCCCAATAAAATATTTAGGGGGGGGCACCTCCAAGATTTTCTGCAGGTTGGCACCTTTGTTGCTTGTGTTTGGAATCAGCCAACCTGGTTGTGGTGATTTTAATGGGTTTTTCCAGTCATTGTTCTGTCAGTTTTTACATTCACAGTTAAACCAATCACATAAACAGACATTTTTCTTCTTGGTCACTGTAGCATCATTCTTCGTATTCTGCTTTCAAGACCTCTATTCAATCTGATACTGGAAGCTGAAACTGAGAAGGAAAAGGCCCTCAGGAGCCCAGAGTCGATACAAATTTTGCCCATGAGAAGCTGCATTCTCTGAGACACAGGACACTTCTCCATGAGGTTTCATCCCCAGATAAATTTTAGAAAGTGAGAGGCAGGATGCAAATAAAAGATCTTAACAAACCCTTATTTCATTTGTGTGTGTGTGTGTGTGTGTGTGAGAGAGAGAGAGAGAGAGAGAGAGAGAGAGAGAGAGACGCGGGTGGCGCTGTGGTCTAAACCACAGAGCCTAGGGCTTGCAGATCAGAAGGTCGGCAGTATGAATCCCCACAACGGGGTGAGCTCCCGTTGTTCGGTCCCTGCTCCTGCCAACCTAGCAGTTCTAAAGCACGTCAAAGTGCAAGTAGATAAATAGGAACCGCTCCGGCGGGAAGGTAAATGGCATTTCTGTGAGCTGCTCTGGTTCGCCAGAAGCGGCTTAGCCATGCTGGCCACATGACCCGGAAGCTGTACACCGGCTCCCTCGGCCAGTAAAGCAAGATGAGTGCCGCAACCCCAGAGTCGTCCGTGACTGGACCTAATGGTCAGGGGTTCTTTTACCTTTACTTAAACACACACACACACACACACACATCCATGCATGCCTACAGGCATATGGATATGCTGTGCTTCAGTGCCAAAACAAAACTGAAAATAATTCACAGGTGTTCAAAGATATTTGAATCTATTCTTCTTGTAATTCACATGCTCTTACCCAGAACCCCTCTAATAGATCTGAAAGATCCTGCTACATGCCACACAAGTCTCTGAGCAGTAAGAGATATCAGGGGTTCCATGCATTTTTCCAGGTTTGGTTTCCTTAGAATGGAGGTCAGAAGATACTGTGGTGTCTTTAAGATGAATGGCTTTATTTACACATATACACAACTTGGCAATAGGATGGAGGGGCCTACAGCATCAAAACCTCCATAGATCCTGCTTCTCCTTAGATTTCCAGGAGAACCCAAAAGTTCAGCACAGAGCAGAGCTGTGTCTGTGTCTTCAGCTTCTACGCTACTTCCAGCTCACTCGCACATATCTCTGCTGTTGTTCTCCTATGTAGCAGCTGGGTGAGAGGGGTGAGGGAAAGGCCCACCCATTTGTTCTATGGGACAGAACAACTTAATGGGTTAGGCTAAATCATGCTACTTAACTAGCCAGTCCAGGCATTAACCTGAAAGAGGAACTGGTTTGGCAAGCTTCTCCTTTTAGATTCCACCCTCACGGAACCAAGATCCCAGCTTTGGAAGTGGAAACAAGGTGTCAACCAGACTGACACCCCTCAATTCAGAACAATACATATATAGTCCATTTTTCAATCAGTCAAACCAGCCTATGCTCAAAGCAATGCCTCATGTCTCCTCCATTTTGACAGTTCCAATTGTCATCTACCTTCTGTCCCTCATCTCCCACTTATACAGCTCTTTGCTTCCTTTGACTTTCTATTCTGGGAACAGGTCCAATTGGTTATCTTATTCTTAACACTTTCTTCTTAACAAGGTTAACTCCAAGTCTATCTGATTCCTCAGAATATCTTAACTATAACATAGTCATGGCTTTGTTGTCAGCTTTTTATTTTTGTTACTTCAGGGTCAATAAGTTTATCACGCTGCCACAGGGCCAAAAAAACCTACAAAAAAAACCCCTGCTGGATTTGTCGAAATGGAACAGAATATGCCAGAGATAGGGGAGACATAGTCAGGCCAATTGTCAGTTTTGATCAGTGGGGCCCATGACCCCACCCTGGGAACATGCTGAATAGCAGGCTATAAATCCTGACAATAAATTATAATATTTCAATATACCCAATTCAATTGTAAATATATTTCTCTTGTTTAAATATTTCTTAGATAATATTTCAAAAAGAAGGAATTGTTTGTCAATGCGAAAGAAAATCTAACCCATAAATGTTTACCTCACATTTTAATGACGGGTATTAAAGGAGTACATCTAAGAAAATCTACATAGTACCAGCTCAAAACTCAAAAGAAAGTATTTTTGGCAAGACCACATTTACAAGATAGGCAGCAGCAGAATATTGTCACATATGTTAGGTATTTTAGGAATGAACCGTAATCAAACATTGTTTCCAAGCAACAAGCATTTAAAGCAGTTAATTGAATTGATGGTGAATGGATTTTGTGTGTGTGTCTTTCTAGGGTGCATTTTAAAAAAACAGCTCATGAATACCTTCAAATAACAAGGTTCTCAATGTTACAAAGCACACTTTTGGGCTGCTGAGTTTATAAAAGATTAACTACAGTCTTTAATTTCCCCTTCCCTTTCCTAAGCAGTGAATGGAAATCCAGCTGACAATTAACTTTTTTTGCTTAGTTTGGTGTGTGTCAATTCATTCAATATTATCAATTTCCTTTAATTATTCATTTGTGTTTCTCTTGTAGTAAAAATGTAACACAGGCTTTGATTTTTTTAAGGCTACATAAATCATTACTTTCTCACATGCATCTTTCACTTCTGGTTGTATTGCTGTATCAACAATGTAAATATTGCGAATAGAAATGGAAATGCTATGATTAGGGTTGAGGTCATTTTTCCAATCTTAAATTCAATTCTCCACATTTCCACAGCAATTTTCAATTTTAAAAATATCTTCAAGAACCTTTGTCAGCATTTTAGTGTGAATTTCTCCTAATTTACACATTTATGTTATTTTGACTAATGTATACATTTTTGCAAGCATTTTTCCTAATATATTTTTGCATTCATTAATGTGAAAAATTTGTTGCATTTCTGTATATTATTTTCAGCAATATATGCATTTTTTGCACATTTCCCCCTACCATATGCATTTTGTACATATTGTTTGATTTGAGAACTTTATGGAAAAAAATTCAAAGAAGTGTAAATTTTCAAGGACAGCTAGTTTAAAAATTAAGTAGTTTCTCATTGAACTGCAACCACAACCAAACTTTTCTGTCAGATTGAAGTATCATAAGAACAAACAAAGAATATGTATGTTACCCATTTGAACAAACAACTTGGAATCAGGACACATTGAAAGTAACATGGATTTAGTACTGTGCTGAAATATCATCATCATCAATAGTAGTAGTACTTAACACAACCATTTGCCATCAATTCATAAGGAAAGAAATGACATTCAAAAGTTGTGAAAGGGAAGGAAAAAAATATAATGAAATTTTCAAGGATGGGTTGCATGGTTTTTGTTGTGCTTGCCTAACTTTCAAGGTGGCCAAGGGGTGTTTGAGACTGCAGACTTCTGGGATGCTTACTGCTAACTTGCACCTATACATTTTGGCATAACTGCTATGAAACGGGGGGTGGGGAGGCTTGAGAAATGGATTCCAAAGATCAGGTCCAAAATTGGTATAGTGCAAAGATAATTCACTCATCAGACCAAACCCCACTTCTCTGCTCCAGCTTTTCCTTTCAGGCACATCACAAATTGTTGCAGGGGAGCCAGAATTGTAAGGATACAGAAGTTTCAACCTAGAATATACAAAAATGCATACTTAAAACCTCATGTGCATTTCTCACAACCACACAGATCTCCTTAACCTCCAGACTAGTTCCTCCAAGGATTCACTACTATCGGTTCCTCTCCCCGTTCCACCTAGGCGTCCCACCATCTAAACAATGGGAAACAGAGCCATATCTATCTTCCCCCCTCTGGGAGAGAATCTTGGCATTCATATTTGACTCCTAATAAGTGAATGTTTCTCCTCTCCTCCCCCCACCTCCTAGCCATGTCAAGGCAGAGATACAAAATATGGTGTGAACTTTAGCAACCAAGACAATTCCCGCCCCCGCCCCCATGAGAAGCCTTTTCTACTAGGAATCCTAAGGAGAGGACAAACATCCTTTATACCAAAGCACCTCAACAAAGAGTCATCTGAACAAATCAGCAAGTGCTCAACCTTGCTAGATCATCACAAGTTTTTATTTATCCCTGCTCTGCTGGGAGATTTCAATAATCCAACCCCCCCCAAAAAAAAAAACCAAGAAACAACAACCTAGGAACAGCAAATGAATGCAGATCAGTATTTCAGACCCAAATATTCCTAAGCGTTTTTAGTGTTTAGAAGTTGAAGCCAAAACTTTTGTCAACTAGGCTCTAACCACAGGCTGAGGGGAAAGTAGCAATTCAGAGAGCTTTGAACACCAGGGAACATGAATTGGGTTTGAGATAAAAATCCTAAAATTGCCACTTGGATACATCCCCAGCTTCAACGTTAGATATACAAGGGGATGATTCTGCATCATTTAAAGCTATTATACCTGTCCCGCTGATTAAACAATAGAATTTGCAGCTTTTGCTGTGATGAGAAGGGGGAAATCATGCACCAGGGTGTTCAATATATTCCGTTCCCTAACGCACTGTGGTACATTGTGCTGCTGAAGTCTGACAAGGGCAACCTTTTGTATTAATCCACATGGAGTGCCAAATAGGATAACATTGAAAAGTTTTCAGTACACTCTGTAGCCTGGTTTTTGTGGGGGGGGGGGGTTGTGTGGGGTTTTTTTTGCAATGACATAGGAGGTCTGAGGAGGTTGTACGGGATGTAATAATGAACCGGATTAGAAACACCTGCTGCTCTCTCGTAAACAGGAGCAAACCACAGGCATGCTGTTAACATTCCACTTTGTGGAACTTGGAGCCTGATCAGATAAATCAGTTTATTAGTATTAAGCAAATGCTGCTTATATGACAGGAAAATCAGTAGGTATGTCTTGATAGTTTGCCTCAAAACGTTTATCATTTGTAGGCTGCCCTGTCATTTTCTTTAAATGGAACACTACCGCGGCTTGAGAAGACAAACAGGAAATGCAGATAGAAGGAAGTTAATCAAGGCACACAAAAAGCCATCTGGATTGCTTTTGATACGTTCTTGATCCATAAAACAGTTTCTCTTCTAGAGAATAGATCTCAAATAAAATGTTTGTTATTGTTAATAATAGTTAGTTATTAACTATTATTGTTGTTGTTAGTTGGCATTATTTAATTTATATACTGCTTATTGCCAAAATAAGGTTCTAAGCAGTTTACAAGTGTAAAGTCCTAGTAACAGCAGTAAGGCAGTAACATAAGAAGAGCCTGCTGTAGCCCATCTTGTTCAACATTCTATTGCAGTGACCCACAAGATGCTTGTGTGAAGTCAGTTGTTTCCCCCCTACTCCCTTAGCCTACGGACAGGCAGCTCCTTTGAATATTGGCGTGGCTTCCTCATCATCCCTAACAATGAAATGACATTAATGGTATAGTCTCAGAGTAATGGGAAGGTACATTTAAGGCTTAGTAAACTGCTTAGAAGCTTATTTTGGCATTAAGTAGTATATAAATTAAATAATAATGCTAATTAATACTACTACTAATAAATTAATTATGAAGAGCATTTTATTTAAGAGCTATTGGTGCCCTTTTCCAGGAACGACCATTAAATCACACAGTCTTAGAAGAGAATCCTTGCCACTGCTGCCCAACCCATTTCAGACCAGAAGACAATCTACTCTAGGAATGGCTAACCTGGTATCTTCCAGATGTTGTTGAACTACCACTGCCACCATCCCTGACTATAGGCCATGCTGGCTGGGGCTGATGTGAGCTGGAATCCAGCAACATGTCCTAGGTATGTTATAAAGGGCATTTCATTTTGAGAGAGTCTTGGGAGGAGTCCAGTAAAGCCATTTCTAAGAGACCAGAGAAAAATCTTGGATTCAGTTTCAGGGATTTCGGCTTAGCTTAGTCTAAAGAAGATCTGTTTTAGTATTTTAACTTTTGTATGTTTTAAAAGATGGTTGTAATTTTCAAGTCTGATCTTTTCGTAAACCTCTTCAAAAGGTTTCTTTTATGGTCAAGAGGTGGGTGAATTTTGTGGAATAAATAATCTAGTAAATAAAGCAGATGAAATAATCTTGACATTCCCTTGGGTGTGGAACACTTCAATTTAGAGGAGCATAACTGAATTTGGACTCGTTTGAACCTATTCAAGTTCAACAGGGCTTGTGAGGAGATAATAAGCCCACCCTACCCATCTCCATTGTTCACTAGGTGTTACAGGGTTATTGTCTGAAGCAGGGAACCCTCCTGTACTCATGGAAGCGCCTGCACATTTTGAAACCCTCAGAAATCACAGCTGTTGATGTCCAACCTCTCTGCTGTGTGGCCTGAGCTCTACTTGTCCAAAGGTCTTCAGCCACAACTAGTTTCCTCAGCAGTGTCCTAATTGCAGCATCATTTACTGGAGCAAGAGTTGTCACAGATACCTGCTAAGGGGGCATGGGAATGAGACATATGCCTTGCTTATTGGAGTGAGTGATTGTCTCAATTAAGTATAGAAGGCTGAAGAGATTAGTGACAATATGAAAGCCTAATGAGCAGAGATCAAGAGGGCTGCCATTTTCTCCCCATGTGTACAACATCTGATGGTCATATCAATCTTCCTGTAAGCTGCTTTGATGCCTGAGAGGTGGATTGAAATGAGATAATGAACCTAACCTCATAGGAAAATAGGACACCGTTCCATAAACCACTGTTCCATTCAGCTCTGTACTGTTTACAAGGCCTGGCAGCATCTCTCTAGGGTTTTCCAACCCCACCTGGAGATGCCAGGGATTGAACCTGGAGTCTTCTGCATGCAAAGCTGATGCTCTTCATCCCCTATTGTAGAGTCTTCTTTAGTTTAGTACTTTCTGGTTACATAGTGAAGCATACTATGAGCATCATTGAATCCCCTTCTGTCAAACCTCAATTGATTTTATGAAATCAATTTGTATGTCATCTTTTCACGTGCTTGTGAAAGCAACGCCACCATATACAACCATATAAACAACAAAGGAAACAAACATCTCATAATTATTATTATTACTTTAAACAAAGATCCTATATGAAGTTTATCTGAGCACTGAAAATTGCCACAGCTGATAAAACTAACTAGCTCCACCTTAGCTAGCCTTGAATACTTTGATGACAAGTGCACCTTGCATTGCTCTTGGAAAGTTCAGTGGGAAATACTATTCTGACCCTCAGGTCCAGCTCTACCATTAGGCAGAGTGAGGCCACCACCTCAGGCAGCTGATTTTAGATGCTGCAAAGGAGCAGTGAATTGTTAGCCACTTAATTCTCAGATTATTAAAAGGAGATATTTCCCAGTGCATGTAGGAGTGCCACTAGATGGACGCACGTTTGGTTGGAGAACTCACTGTGATGATTTAAATTGCTTGCAGAGTCTAGCACTAGTGCACAAGAAGTCCTTCTTCTACTCATCACAGATGTGTTGGCCTCCTGAGAATCAACAGCAGTGCAGCCAGTAGGAAGGAAAGTTGTTTCCCAAGATCAGCCTTTGCTGGCTGGGGCTGATGGGAGATGTAGTCCAAAACATTTAGAGACTTCCAGGTTGGTGAAGGGTGCCCAAAATGAAGGCTGACCTGAGGAAAGCCATTTACTTTGATATCTGGATCATCTGCAGGTTTTCTTGTTGGATTGAGCATGATATGAACATTCTACCAACCGAGTTCCATCAGGCCAGAATACTCTACTGAAGAGATTAGTATGCTGTGACTCTCCAGATGCTGCTCCCATCCTCCCTGACCACTGGCCATGAAACCCAGGGGCTGATGGGAGTTGTAGGCTGGCAACAAATGGAGAGCCACATATTCCCCATCCCTGCGCTATTGTTTTATGGCAGCAAGCAAAACTTGGCTGGATCTTTCCTTTGCCGGCTTATTTTTTAATGCTGTTTTCATGTTGGCAGCTGTTTCCAAAAAGCGTTGATTTTTTAAAAATAATGATGTTAGTGGATTTGTGTTAGTTTTAGGTTTTTTAATGTTGCTATTAGTAAAGGTGGGTGTCAGAGATTGTTTTGCTATATTGTATTCTTTTCTGCTTTGGGGGAAAATAATGTTTAAACCTTTAAAACAAATGATAATTATTTTTTTAAAAAAAGAGCTCCAATCTTAAAGGCAAACAAGGAGAGTAAACAGCCCAGAAGTCCTTAGTGTGTGTGTGTGTGTGTATGTATATATATATATATATATATATATATATATATATATATATATATATGCAGGTTTTGGTGTCCTCGGGTGTCTTCCCGTGTAAAAGTTGGGGTGTCTAGGCTTTTACACGGGAAGACACCCGAGGACACCAAAACCTGCATTCCTGTACCCGTGAAAATCTACGAAAACATATATATATATATATATATATATATATATATTTCCATCTTTTGTTTTGTTTTTTTAATAATATTTTTTATTGCTTTTTTTCCAAGGTCAGAATACATCGTCAATAACACAACAAAAGCGATTTTACAAAAAGAAAGAAGTCCTTAGTATATAGATTAGAATGAAAACTACCTGGTCCAGTCAGATGCCTTTGAGAAGCCCACAAGCATAGAATGGAAGCCATAAACTTCCCTAAGCAACTAATATTCAGAGGCATATTGTTTCTGCCTATATAACCAGGTACAGCCATAGCTGCAAAGGAACAATCAGGAGCATTAAAGTGCACTCCCAATTATTCCTCTGTAAGCAGGGCTTACGTTCAGTGACTTTTAAATTAGGCACCAACTAGGAACCTGTTGAATGGTCTCTTTAAATGTGAAGGTTCATTATTGTTCCACAAGATGTGTATGTCTTTAAGGGCAAGAGCAAATAACGAGACCCAGTTTTACAGCTGTGAAACAGTAGAGCAGGTGCTGCTAAGTTGTGTTAGTTAAGCTGTGTCAGCAATTGGGTATAGTATATAAAGAGCAGCACCTAGCTCTCTCAGTACCCTAGGGGGATGGGTTGGTGGTTGGGTCATGCTTGTTGATATATTTAGTGTAAAAGGAGTTTTTGTTTTTGTTATTAAAACCTTGTTAAAGTTATTTTTGAGTTCCTTGTAATGCGTGGTCTCCCCAGCAAGCTTTCTGCAGCGCAACTAAACTGCAAATAGCCAACAGAACCTTGCCATTTATGGTTTCTCTTGGGAGCCTCCCATTGCAGCCAGGTCCTGCTGCAAGCAGGGCTTGCTTTTGACATTGGATTCACATTCAGCACTGGATCTAAGCTAAATATGCCCAATAATTCCATCTTTATTAATATTTTCTAACAAGTTACCTGAAACACATTTAGCTAACTGGCCTCTAACTTCCCCCTGCTGATTCCAGAGCTATGTTTGCTACTTTGTACTCTGTTAAAGAGATAAATTTTAGTGGCAACAGTACTTCACTTCTGAGTTCTTTAAGCACTCAAGTATTAAGTGATTTCTTAACTATAACTTCATGCCTTACCACCTCTGTTAGATTCAGTTCCTCTGAAAAAAATAGGTTATCGGTAATAGTAATGGAATATCCTTAAGAATATCCATTCTGAAGGAAATCAGCCCTGAGTGCTCACTGGAAGGACAGAACGTGAAGCTGAGACTCCAATACTTTGGCCACCTCATGAGAAGAGAAGACTCCCTGGAAAAGACCCTGATGTTGGGAAAGATGGAGGGCACAAGAAGAAGGGGACGACAGAGGACGAGATGGTTGGACAGTATTCTCGAAGCTACCAGCATGAGTTTGACCAAACTGCGGGAAGCAGTGAAATACAGGAGTGCCTGGCGTGCTCTGGTCCATGGGGTTACGAAGAGTCGAACAAGACTAAATGACTAAACAACAATAGTAATAGTTACTGGCCATGCTGCTCAACCAAATACCATAGCAAGCCCACAAACAAGGCATACAGATGACAGCCCTCTCCTGCTTTTGCTCCCTGGGAATTGGCATTTGGTGGCATATTGGCAGGTTCCATCCCACTCACTCATGCCCACTACTCCTTCTGGAGCAAAGAGAGATAGAAATTGTTCAGCCTACCTGTAATCTCACCATCCTCCTTTAGGAATCCCTTCACTCCTTTGATGTCCACCTGTAAAGGTCATTTACAATTGCCCGCACATTCCTTTGTGTTGCACCACCAAGAAATGTAGGTTTCAGATGTTGTGTAGGATGGCAGACTGTGCAGTTCTGACCTTTATATTCCATCAACATTGCAGTGTATTTTTTAAAATCAAGACAGCAACTGTCTCTACTAACCTATTTTTTATCTCATGTTCAAGCTGGAATATATTGTGAAATGCATTGTGTTTGCTATCATCTTCCCTAACGCAAAATCAATGGTAAGATGCACACATTGGAACATGGCCGTTGTCACGGCTCCTGTGAATGCACAGCACTGCATATTTCTGCAACTTATGCATTATCAAGCTGTGTGGTGCCTGGAAAACTGCCAGGATTTTCACTCCTTTATGCAATGATTGTCCATTTGGCTAGTCACAATGGTCACTGAGATTTGCTGAGCTGCAGGGTCACATCATAACTCCCATCAATACATTTCCTAATCATTTCATGTGGCAGAGGTTATGGAAAACATAAATTTGAAGTGAATATTATCAAACTCCAAAACTGTTTCCACCCAAAATAAGTTACCCCTTTCCTGTTCTGTTAATTCTTGTGTAATATTAGACCCAATAAAAATATCTTTTTAAAAAACACCCAAACAACTTAACTACAGATTGCCACCATACTGTACAGTGGTACCTCAGGTTACATACGCTTCAGGTTACAGAGTCCGCTAACCCATAAATAGTACCTCGGGTTAAGAACTTTGCTTCAGGATGAGAACAGAAATTGTGCTCCGGCGGCGCGGCAGCAGCGGGAGGCCTCATTAGCTAAAGTGGTGCTTCAGGTTAAGAACAGTTTCAGGTTAAGAACGGACCTCCGGAATGAATTAAGTACATAACCCGAAGTAATGCAGGTACACCTTCTTCTACCTGCTGAAAGCACAGCAGGCAGAAGTGCAAAGGTTGGGTATAAACGCAATACACACATAAATAAAAAATCTCAACCTGGTGTACAAAAATACAGCATTCAAAAACAACAAATTTGTGCTATAAAAACAAAAATCCAGTAATACTGAGGTCCAAATTTATGAGTCAGGGAAAGATGGGTCTTTACAAGACATGTGAAGCAACTGGTGGATAGTATTTCATGCATTCTCTGCTGAAAGCATGGAATGATGTAAGAGTCATCACGATGATTCTGAGGGATTTTATTCTGTGTCTATTGACACACATAGAGGTTTCAAGACTGACATTTTAATTCTACTGCTGCCTACATTCAGGTTCCTTAGCCACATGCCGAGTGAATGGCAATTGAACATTAGAGTGCTCTGTCATGGTCCTAGGGAAGCAAACTGATAGGATTTTTAGAGCTTGTCACTAAGTAATCCTATCTAGTACAACCCAGCAGGATATCCAGCATGTGTGACTAGGAATGGATTTCCCTTTTTTCTTTCTTTCTTTGTCTCCAAGCTTTATTAACATAATTCTATCACATAGTCTTCTAAGAGGCAGAAATCTCTGTCATAAACCCAATGAGGATCTCACTTTCTGTGGGTTAAAAACATTTCCACATGTCAATAACCATTACTGTTTGCACGTGAAATGGCAAAACATGCAGACACAAGAAATCCTATTTAAACAGCTTCAGCTATTACCATATTTTTCGTCCCATAGGACGCTCCGTCCCATAGGACACACCTATTTTTTTGTGGGGGGAAATAAAGGGAAAAAAATTTCCCTTTATTTCCCCCCCCCAAAAGCAGGTCGGGGAAACAGAACAAGGTCGAGGACCAGCGGGATGGTGGCGCTGCGCCTCCCTGCTGTCCCCCGAGCTTGTGGGGCTGGCCGATGTCTGCCCGGTGGGAGGGGCGCGCTGCTTCAGGGCGTCCTGCCCGCCGGCCGGCAGGCTGCTATCCACAGCATGGGGAGCCTTGCGGGGAACTCCTGCAAGGCTCCCCACGCTGCGGATGTCTGCCCGGCGCGGGGGCGCTCTGCTTCAGGGCGCCCCTCACGCTGGGCAGCAGGCTGCTATCCGCAGCCTAGACATCCCTGCCGGACCTCCCGTAGGGCTGCCTAGGCTGCAGATGTGTTCCTGAGGCCTGGAGAGCGAGAGGGGTCGGTGCGCAACGACCCCTCTCGCTCTCCAAGCTTCAGCAAAAGCCTGCATTCGCCCCATAGGACGCACCCAGATTTCCCCTTCATTTTTGGAGGGGAAAAAGGTGCATCCTATAGGGCGAAAAATACAGTACTTAAAACAATCATAGCATAAATCCAGAGAAAATATTGCATTTGAAAGGATGCTGTACTAGGGAGGGGTGGGGAATCCGTAGTTTAATAAGTATTTCCGCTTAAGGTTATCTTTATCACTGACCATTTATTGTAATGCAGTGAGGAAAACATGCTGGACACATAATATGGATTTACAGTGAGAACCTTTACAACTTTAAACTTGATCTAAAATGATGCATAAGGGACACGGGTGGTGCTGTGGGTTTGTGGGTTAAACCACTGAGCCTCTTGGACTTGCCGATCGAAAGGTCAGTGGTTCGAATCCCCACGATGGGGTGAGCTCCCATTCCTCTGTCCCAGCTCCTGCCAACCTAGCAGTTCGAAAGAATGCCAGTGCAAGTAGATAAATAGGTACCACTCTGGCGGGAAGGTAAATGGTGTTTCCGTGCGCTGCTCTGGTTTTGCCAGAAGCAGCTTAGTCATGCTGGCCACATGAGCCAGAAAAACTGTCTGCAGAAGCGGACAAACGGTGGCTCCCTCGGCCAGTAAAGCAAGACGAGCACCACAACCCCAGAGTCGTTCACGACTGGACTTAATTGTCAGGGGTCCCTTTACCCTTTACCTTTAAAATGAAGCATATTTTCTGGAATTAGGGAAAATAGCACAATCAGTCATTAGGTGCCACTGATGATAATTATGCATGTTGATTTACGCAAAAGAGGATGAGAGGTTCTGAAAGACAAGTATTTTTTTAAAAAAAGACAGAAGTAAGCTCTGTGTTACTGAGAGTGATTTAACATCACCTAACACTAGCCGTTCACAGCTTCCCTCTCAGAAAATGTCAAAAAGTGAAATAAACCGTTTGCTACCTAATCTTCCTCGCCTTGTACCACTGTCTGCTTCTGACAGTAATCCTCCAAGTCTAATAGCATGATCCACCTCCAAACAAAGGACAAGGTAAAACTAAGCCTCCTACTGGAAGCAAAGGTGCAGTTCTGAAACTAGATCCAAAGATCAGTATAGGTAGGAGATGCGTCATCGTCTAGACTGGAATTGATTATGTTGACAGTAAGAGATACTTGGCTCCTGTTTGCACTAAGCATACCATTCCTGAGCTTAACAGTATATTTGCCACCCTAAAGGATCCTTAACCATGGTATTCATCACAATAGCACAGCGTAAAAATTAGTCACTGTGTCGAGGGCCTTTGGGGCTCCATGCTTCAAACTGGTTAAGTAAGAGATGCCAATCGTGTAACGCTGTACAGAATAACTATACTTTTGTTCATCAATCAGCAACAAAGAGTCATAACTCTAGCCAACTACCAACAAGCGGCAACACCGAAGATCAAAACTGGAGGCTTGTCATGGTAAACTGGAGAATTTGTGACATCCTGAAGCTCAGGCCTGTCTTGTAAAGAGCTCACATTGATCCACATTACTTGCCAATTCATCTGCCACAGTTGGTTGGTGGTAGCAGGGATGGGCAGTCCTGTCTGCAGCAGTTCCACTACTTTCAGGGTCAAAGAACACTGGAATCTGCAGCATCTCAGGTTGCCAGGGACCCTGGGACACAGAGTTTTCCATGGCACCTGAGTACTTGGTAAGGATGTCAAACTCCTGGAAGCTACATGTTCCATTTGTCCTTTCCTGCAGGATGCTGTCATGAGGACGAACAGCAGCATCCCACACTTAAGGAGCCATGGGGCATGCAGTTTGCAGGGTACCTAAAATCACTCTTTCAAACCTGTGCTGGGAAAGCAAGGTTAAATACGCTTGAAATACAAGAAAGTCAATTCCCTTCACTGTCTTTAATGTCCAAGCTATTATTGGGGTATTCCAAAAAAGACATGGAATGTGTTGTTTTGATTGGCACCTTTGGATTTTTAGATAAGAACAGGGAGAAAGCCTGGAATCCATTTTATAGAGAAATAATTCTTAGCATTTCTCATGATAGTTGGATATAGTAATTATTCATTATTTGCTTTTTGTGCATAAGTAATCTCCTTTTTTCCTGACACATGATAGATAATTGTCCTTAAGAATTTGCAAGTAAAATGTGGCATTTGCATAAAGGTTTCCTTTTTAACTTGCTTTCACCTCCACGCTGCTGAGTTTCAGTCTGATGGAGAAAGGCACCTGGAAAGCAAAGTGGCTTTTAATGAGGGCATGTCTGATGGTGGAATAAATCAAGTAACCTTTGACTTCTGATGGATAGCTTGTCGCCTTGTACTAGAATGCAAACTCTGTGTAATTGTAATTCTGTGACAGTTGCCTCCATTGAGTAATATACTATAATACACTTGAAAGGAGGCCACTGGAGACCTAAAGATGGAACAGGAAGCTTTGAAACCACATCCAGAGTCTGTTTATGATTTTTTGAGCAGAATGAGACTGGAGGCAGGAGATGGTGGAAACCCCGAGTCAGTTCCTAAGCTCCTTCCTGAACAATTACATGCTGTTGAAACATGCACATCACACATTTAATCAGGAACAGGAGCCCTTTGGGTGAGAGCAATCTATCATCTGCTAGACATGGATTGTGATAGATGGTGGAACTTAGGAGAACCTGTTGCCCAGCTTGCATTCCAAGAGGTACCCACTTCTTTGAAGCATCCTTAAGGCTGTTTTCACACCAGGCAGTTAATGAGAAATTTAGCATGAGGCCTCTTGCATCCTATTTTGCCTCACTTTAAAATATCTTTAGATTCAACAAGGTGTGCACAGCACACATGCTGTCACCTTTGGAAACAAAAATGATTGGAACCAAATAAATGTTCATTAATTCTCATCTGGAGTCATACGTAATCACTATGGGCAAAAGCAAATTATCAGAGCTGTCATATGAGTGTTCTAGGATGGTGCCAGCTGAAACAACAGCAGGAAAAAAACCTATATGTGCACTACCACACTGGCCAAAAACCTTTTGTCAAAGAGAATAAGACCATTAACATCAGCAGCACTACTACAACCAACACCACCATGATTCAGATGTTTTCTATCATTACTACAAAAATCAAACCAGTTTAGGAGAATAACCAAGCCAAATCTTGGCCTTGGAAATAAGTATCAGCTAAGGAAAATACCTGAGTGCTCACTAGAAGTGAGTGCTCACTGGAAGGACAGATCGTGAAGCTGAGGCTCCAATACTTTGGCCACCTCATGAGAAGAGAAGACTCCCTGGAAAAGACCCTGATGTTGGGAAAGATGGAGGGCACAAGGAGAAGGGGACAACAGAGGATGAGGTGGTTGGACAGTGTTCTCAAAGCTACCAGCATGCGTTTGACCAAACTGCGGGAGGCAGTGGAAGATAGGAGGGCCTGGCATGCTCTGGTCCATGGGGTCACGAAGAGTTGGACACAACTAAATGACTAAACAACAAGAAGAAGAAAAATAATGTCTAGAAATTGACCACACCTTTGGGGAATAAGGATTCATTTCACCATAAAGTTGTCAACCCTGAGACCTTAAGCAAGGGCAGCAATGGAATCAAAGGAAAAGAACCCTGAAACAGTTGCAAGATGGAGCCCCGTTAGATGCAACATCTGCCAGTTAAAATTGATAGCACAAAAACAGGACATGATGGTATGACAGCCATTTGAAATCATAGGACTAGCCCACATTTATGAAGAGAAACTCAATATTGAGTCTTTTCAGCCAGTCACATGAAAATAAATGCAAAAGGGTCTGAGCTTATATGGTTCCAAAGACTGCACAGTGCACCAGTTGGGGGTATTTCAGTGGTGCAAAAGCACAAAGTCCCACTGGCAGCACTGTTCGCCTCAATCCTTTCACAAACCACTTGAAGATGGGGCTTTATGCTCTGGCAAGGATGAAGCCATCCCACATTAACATCATCTAACAATACACTAAAGGGTGGGGGGAGGGAACCAAGGGCAGTGCCAGACTGATTGTGGAGCAGCTATGGCAGCGCAAGACACTTAACGGAACGAAGAGGTGCTCTTTAAGTAACACTTCAAAAGCTGAGGCTTGCCACTTAAGAATATCAGCTAAGATTATTTCCTTCCCAACCCTGCACCAAAGTACAGGCTAAATTGATGTGAAGAACTATCCCTTTTAGAAACTAATGGTGAGATTAACTGTTGACTAAGTGGTAATGGTGGAACATTGGCTATTTAATATTCCAGTGGCAATTTTCTAATTATCTAAGCAAGGAGACATTTAACAGGTCAGTGTGTGTGTGTGTGTGTGTGTGTGTGCATGCATGCGCCTCTCTCACACAGCTTGCTGGTGCTGAATCATTCTTTCTTTTTTAGCACTCCATTAACTTCCTAGATTTTTAAGTAGAAATGAGCTAAAACTTCTCAGAAGTCCTTTTTTTTTCTTTACTGGAAAATGTTTTCAGATTTTAATTTTTTCCCCTCAGCCCTGCTAGAAAGAACCAGCCACTTTGCAGCATATTATCTAATATTTCTCTATCACTTTTTTGGGGGAAGTGTGTATTGGGGTGATGGTGGTAAAAACTACCTCTTCCTCCTCCACCACTCCTACTACTGCCAGGTCCTGGAATAGCACAAATCTGAAGTAGCAGCAGCAACAAAAATCGACAAAGGCCTTGGGGTAAAAGAAACTGCAGCTGTTCCCTTGCCGATGATGAGCCTCATCCATGAAAAATTGTTGAAAAATTTCTCCTTCCCTGAACAAATTTGGTGACTTTGAATTTTGAAGTTATTCTAACTTATATTTGGATCTGGTTCTTTAAATGCTCAAAATTTGATAAAGTTATGTTTGCAAAGGCAGGATATAGAGCTTATTGTGCATCCTCACTTCAGTGGAGTGTTTTCAGTTTAAATATATATAATTTAAAGTGTTTATTAAGAAACAATGTTAATAAACATGGTTGTAAAATGCTTTGAATACTCAAAGCTAGTGATTTACAAAACGAACTGGATGAATGAATTTTTGAGCAATTTGTTGTCCCAGCTGTTAGAATCATCATGAACTAGATGCTTTGAATTAAATATGTTATTGGTTATGTTTCGATGTATATTTGCAAGCCGTTGTATTAAGGTTGTCTCTTTAAAAACAGGTTATTAATTTGGTAAGCAAAGAAACAGCAGTTTCACTTCAAAATGAAAGTTTATTACGAATGCCACTTTTAAACTTTGGGTGCAATTTTAAAACACATCTACTATGGAATAAGTCTTACTGCAAACATAGGATTGCGCTTGCGTGTTTGTGTGTGATATCTGTCCTTTTGCTGCTGTTTCAGTTGAGAACTTATGTAGTGAAAGAAAACGGAGAAATCTAAAGCAGTGGCCCATGAGAACCTTCTCCCACTATTATGGGGCAAATGAAAATGATGGATCAGACCCGAGACCTAATGAAAAATAGTTCTGCTGTTCTCTCATCATACAAAGCACTACTTTTGAAATGCATCAATTGTAACCTAAGCTTGAATTATTTCTTTCCACAAGATACCCTTTGGTTCTTTGAAAAATGGGGGTGGTGGAGGGAGAATCACTTTTGTCAGTCACTCTTTGAATAGGGGTCCATATGTTAAATCGTCATCTTGGTTTGCTAATGGCTGCTAAGTCAGCACTGTGTGAACCTTTTAGCAGAGAAGTGGAAAATTAGATAGTTTGCTTTTTAACACGCACCTCTCCCTCAGTACCCTGAAGGATCATGAAAAGCAGACTTCGGTGGTTTGCTTTTCTGTGGGGCAAAGCAATAAATATGCAGGAAAATGGAAGTAGGGGTCAGCTGGGTTGTCTGAAAATCAGCAGAGGCGAAGAGGTGGCTCTTTAAGCATATGTGTGGTTACAGCCTAAATTGGTTAGGGATAGAGATGGCACGAGACTCTGCCTGAACCTGGCTCAGATTTGAACTCAGGGAGCTCAAACAACCCAAGTTCAAAGCAGATGTTGACCTCTAGGCAGGCCCTAGAGGTTGTGCGCCCCAGACATGGGTCGTTTGTGGCCATTTAAAGGTATGCAAAGCAAGCAAGGCATAAATTTCCACTTCTATGTGTGAAGCTGCAATGAAAGTAGGCATTCCTCCCTCCACAAGAGAAATACTGTATATAAAAACTGGTTAGAATTTATAATTTAGTCCTTCCCACACTGGGAACCTGAGATCTCACTGGAGGAGGGGGAGAAGCAGAGGGAAGAGGACACTGCAACACATCTCCACATTGCCAGTGACCCTGAAAAGACAGGCACCCCTCCTAGCATTGGGCCTTACCACACCAGCTACCCATTACTGGCTAGCCCATGCACTGCTCCCCTTGTCTCTCCAGGCACACAGGAGCAAAGGAGGAAACAAGTGGGGTAGGAGCTTCAGCACCACAGCTGAAGTGACCAGCTGCATGTCTGGCTCCTCAGGAGGAGATAGAAGCACATGGAAGTACCTACCCAGATCCTGGCCAAGAGCCAAGAAGGAAGGGGTGGAGCCTTCAGATTCTATACTTAACTCCCAGTCTGAGAAGCTTCTTGTTGAAGCAACAGCTTCTGTGCATCTTCAAGATTCCTGATCCAGGGAACTGGGCAGAGCCTTATTTGAACCTGCACTTCCACTGATCTTACCACTTTATCTCTATCTCCTAGTTCATGTATCTAGAAGCAGACATATTCATGACCCACCCCTAGCGAAACCTATTAAAATGGCTGAGAAGGCTGTAGAAAATACACTGGGAGGAGGGATAGAAATGTCCCCCTCATACCCAATGACAATAACAAAGCCAAAAGTTCAAGCCTAATTTGAATAGGAATATTTAAAACCAAGCAGTGATTGGTTTGTTGTTGTTGTTTAGCTTGGCCTTTTCAAGAAAAAGCTTTGAAATAACAATTTACTCTTTCTCATGTAGTAGAGGGGGGGACTAGGAATCCTGAGATGATTTTGTTAACTGTCTCTTTCCTGACAGATAAAAATGATTACTTTCCCCCACATTTCATGCATCCCTTTCAATCTTACTGATAAAAGGTACCAATTGCATGTGAGTCTGCTGCTTCCTCAAGTCGTAGCCTTGTATTTTAAGTGTCACAAAGCATAAATATTCTGAAGTATGTTTGATGCTGCCTAACCACAACTCCAAGAAGGTCACACCAATTACCTCATTCAGAGTAATAAACAAAGTAGAACAAAGTCTTTTTCACATCGAGTTTGCTTGATGGGGAAATGTGAACAATCAGCTTTTTCTTAAATAAGTGTTTTGCAAATATATGTCAAAGATGCTTCCGACCATGTCCATTCTAAGTTCACTTCTCTAATGGTGTTGTCAAGAGGTTAGACCCTGATATGCTACAATTTTGAATCAAAACTTTCGAAGATTAAACACAGGCAACAACTTTTGCAGAAAGCCAGCTAACAAAATGTCTCCCAATTTGGCCAAAGAGGTTATTTTGGCCAAGCCTTGCCCACATGTCCTATGCCTGAGATATTAGCATACCAGGCAGATAAAGATATGTTTGAGCTGAAAAATGGGGTTACACCTGCACATTCCTATGCATAGCGTTCTGTCCTCTTTTCGCACCCCAGCAATCAGCTGATCAGTACCTTTGCAGTGCTTTGAAGCCCCGGCAATTTGGTAGCTGGGGCTTCAAAGTGCTATGCATTCTACACAGTTTAATGTCAAATTGTGCAGATGAAAATGGGTTACCTGGCATTATTGTAAAATCAGGGGACATACAGGTGGGCAGCCCTATCCACTTGTCAAACCTGACTCACAAGGTGGGGGTAGGGAGACCTGGGCCCAGCCTGCCCACCAGATCCAGTTGCCCTTCCCTGGCCTGGTGAATACAATTAAAGCTTTATGCCCTGATTACAATGATAATCCTCTTCAGGTGTTCAGCTTCAAGCATTAAGAGGAGTGCAGTGATAAGCGCTGTGGTCTCCATGTGTTGAGAAGAGAGCTTTTTCTCTTCATGGAGCCTTCATATACAATTGAAAACCCCGGAAACATATCAGTGTTTATAAATCATGTGAGGCGTACAAAAAGGGGCCTAGCTCTAAATTCAGCCCTCCATCTCATGGGGGACGAGGGGACTGCTGACAGTGGAGTGGAGCTGGCATGATTATCCTTGCACACAATACACATGGGGAATTTGAACTCCCAAATAGGGCTAAAATAAATCATTCTACTCTTCTGTTTACTAAGAACCAGGTCATATGAAAGGTTCACGGAAAGGAGAAATGGGGCATTTAGCAAAACACAACAAAGAAAGGTAATGCATTTGTCAGAGAAAAACATTACCCTCTCCTTTATGCAACCTGAGGGCAGAAATCATTCTGAGGTACCTGCCGCAAAAGGTCTCCAGAAGAACCAGTCTGTGTATACATCACATCCAAATGCACCATAGGCTAGATTTCCTAGGAATACATGTGTTTCCTAACCAGTGCAGCAGCTCCCAGTGTTAAATGGTGCTATTTTGATGAAGAATTCACAAAATAGACAAGATTTTTTTTTAAAAAAAACCTCTCTAATTCCCAAACTATCTTGGTTCTTTTGATAGACAGTAAAACTACCTCCTTTCTCTGTATTCGGCTTTGGATTAGAAGGGGTTCTCCACCCCCCACCTCTCTCCCTTCATTTCCCCAGGCAGATGAATGTCTAGAAGGATGTAGCTTGACAGCGCTGAGATTTCTGGCAAATTATTCTGGGGAGCTTTAATTGCAATGCAAAAGGGAAACCGGCCACTGCTCCTATGCCCGGGACACAAGTCAGCAATGTTCCTCACTTCTTACCTTCGATTGATACAAGAGCATTTCTAGGCAGGAGCTTTCCCAATTAATGCATGTGAAGTAGTGTCACACCAAATGTGTGCATGTCTCCAGGTAACTAGTTACATTCATGATTGTTTCCTGCAGGCATTAAAATGCAAATGTTCGTCTATGTGCTCCCATAGGATGAAAAATAAACTGCTTAATCAATGGCGGCGTGATGGATAGCAATTAAAGAAAGGCCTCCCTTATGTCAGTTATAGCACAGAGGCCATTCGAAGGGCTGAATTTAGAGCAGTCTATTTTTGCATGTCTGTCATAACATACTTTAAAAATGTCCTCCGACCCAGAGCCATCAAACTACGTGCCTTCCATATGCTTTGCACTGCGCTGAGGTCTGTTCTCATGCTGATAAAAAGAAAATTAAATGTATTCTATGCTCAGGTTCTCCCCACCCCCCTCTTCACTCTCATAAGAGCTGCCTGAAAAGAGTCAAAGTGAATAGCAGAGTCAAATCTGAATCAATTTATTTAAAGGGAGAACTAATTATTGAAGGATGATTTTTTATTTTGTTTTTTGGAAGCATTTTTCAGGGATGATAATAAAAGGTATCATCCAAAGGAAAATGCCAGGGGAGGTGGGAGAGAACGGTTTCATTTTTAGGTAGTAGCACTCAGTGTCTAAAAGGTGTTTGATATTCATTAAAAGAGGACGGCAGCTCATAGTAACTGATGTGTGATTAAACTTGCATAGAAGTACAAGATTAAATTTGGTCTGAATAGGAAAAACTCTTTAACCAGAGCTGTGCTAAATTGCTTAGGCAGTAAATGAAATGAATATGCGTTGCATGTAATCATTTTGCTCTGGCAAAACAACAGATTACTTCCTGAAAGAACTTGTGGTAATAAGTCAAATAGCTCTAGTTGGGGCATAAAGGAGAGCCCAAATGGGGGCCTGATGTTTGCTGACATTTTTACAAACTCCTATCAAGCATCCCACTTCTCTGCAATTACTCAAAGTATGAAAATGTTTGTGGAAGAGGAAACATTTCTCCAGTTTTAACAGAGCTAAAACACAGTGCTCAATGAAACAGGGAATGTTGGCTTGTTTATACAGTGGTACCTCAGGTTACATATGCTTCAGGTTACATACACTTCAGGTTACACACTCTGCTAACCCAGAAATAGTGCTTCAGGTTAAGAACTTTGCTTCAAGATAAGAACAGAAATCGTGCTCCGGCGGTGCAGCGGCAGCAGGAGGCCCCATTAGCTAAAGTGGTGCTTCAGGTTAAGAACAGTTTCAGGTTAACTACAGACCTCCGGAACGAATTAAGTACTTAACCCGAGGTACCACTGTACTGGTATCTGGGATATGCTTTTTCTTCCCCACACTGTGTATGGGCAGATGACTGAACACAGCTGCCATCAAAGAAGTCATCAAATATCCAAATATGACTGGCTGTGTGGCCACACGACATGCTGGCTACATGATTCCTGATTGGTTGGTATTATCTCCCGAGAAAAATGACCGCCTTTTATCTAAATGGGGTTCAGTGATGATCTGCACCACAATTTCAGTTCCACATGTACTTGAATATACTGAATTGTCACTAAAAATCGCTGACGTCACATACCTTGTCACATAGAAACTGAGAAAAATCCCAAAAACCACACAGTAAGTTCGCAAACGACATAGTCACAAACTGAAAATTTAAAAATGGTAGCAACTTCCTTCCACCTATTTAGTACAGAAAGGAAACATTTTTTCTTTGTTTGTTTAAAGCCCTACAATACATTCCCCACCCAAGGAAGGGCATTTACCCCATTAAATGTACTAGCTATATAATTTGTAGAAATTTTTAGAATTTGATTACCAGTTTAAAATTAGTCATGTCAGTCTGAAGACTAAAATTAGTAATTATTTCACCTACCAATTTCTTATTTAGCCGGTAGACTCTGCAGTGTAGAGTAACATCTTAATAACAGTAGTTCAAATGACATTATTAATAGGTAGCATAAAAACGGAAGCACATGCACAACCCAACACTTAAAAAACCCCACTTAAATTAAGTGAATCAGATTATGGATTTGAATATGCAATTTATACATAGTTTGAAGTTGTGTGAAGCTATTCAGGCATCTATTCTTAACACAACTTGTGAGACACCATGGCTAGTCTTTGCAACTATATTGAATATGCATGAGGGTAATTTACACACAGAACCCTTGATAGGTCCAATTCACTCCTCTTTCAAAGGCAGCAAAATCTACATTCATTAACCTTATTGCCTTTTTCACATTGGAGCTTGTGTTACTTCTTGAATTCATGGGAGAAGCCTGGATACGGATGTAAAAAGCAAGCGTAGGACAGTTATTCAAATCCTGCCGCTGCTGCCCCACAAGTACCTCTGCATGTGAACACCAAAGGGAGTCAATTGTACCTCCATTCATACTTTGAAAACAAGGAATATGAGATTACAGCTACTGTACATTTTGGAATAAAAAAATTCCTTCCAGTAGCACCTTAAAGACCAACTAAGTTAGTTCTTGGTATGAGCTTTTGTGTGCATGCACACTTCTTCAGATACACACCCTCTGTGTATCTGAAGAAGTGTGCATGCACACGAAAGCTCATACCAAGAACTAACTTAGTTGGTCTTTAAGGTGCTACTGGAAGGAATTTTTTTATTTTGACTATGGCAGACCAAACACGGCTACCTATCTGTAACTGTACATTTTGGGAAATTTAAAATTCTTCTTTATGGTGTTGGGGGTTTAACACATAACTGCACAATCACTATGTCTTCAATTTATTTATTGTGTGCTATGTAAAGCATATCTCTGTGGCTTACAGAATCTTAAAAACACGAAGCATAGCATAAAAACCAGAAATTATTGGGGGGGGGGCACATCAAATTTCGACCTTGGACAGGGTGCCATATTCATGGTCCATCCCTATGCTGAGTTTTGCTTTTCTGAATAATGCCTCCCATTCTTTCACCTTAGTTAGAGAGTTGCCATTGGTATGGAATTGAAATCTGAGGGTGCATTCAGATTTGAGGATTACTGTATCAGTTCTCCCAGTTATAATGCTAGTGCTTCTATGCCACATTCCGACATTCCTTTTACATTGCATTATTTGTGGGACCGTGGCTTTTTGATCAATATACTGCCATATTGTGCTAAAATTTAAATAGTGGGAAGGAACTGTATGCCGGGATACCACCCCAAATTTCATCAATTGAAATTACAATGCAAAACTCCTGCAATTTTCTGGGTTAATGGGGCTGCAAATGGATTTTTTCTGGAAGCAAATAACACAGAAATGAATGCTAAGCTTCCGCTAGATTCCACTAGTTTTCCAGAAGTAGCTTTAAGTTGTGTGAAGGATAACATAAAATGTTGACATTATCGAGCAAGGAGACATCAGGAAAATGGAATGAAATGCTATCTGAATGCAGCCCAAGTCTTTGGAAATCTTCTTGTGGAAGTCATTTACATTTTGGCTGCAGTATTAAGCAGCATAATGCTCCATCAAAATCATATGAAATATTGAAATGAATGTTACTCACAACTATATTCTTTCACTGACTTCAGTAGGAATTCCATTCTTTGGATTGGGATCAGTAAGTTTCCAGCAAGGCAGGATATAATCTTATCACAGTCTCTTGGGACCAGCCACTTGCTTCTACATTGAATTAGGTTCAGTGGCGTAGCGTGGGTTGTCAGCACCCGGGGCAAGGCAAGTAATTTGCGCCCCCTAACCCGTGGATTTGCGCCCCCTAACCCTAACCCCCAGATGGTGCGCCCGGTGCGGCCGGCCCCCCCTGCACCCCCCACGCTACGCCACTGATTAGGTTATTTTATCCTCTCCACAAAAATCAAAACTCCAGAAAGATTTTTTTAAAAAAAACACACATAAGGAAACAAACTGGATTTTTAGCTGAAATGTTGCCTAAATTCTAAGTGGAGAAGGTTAAAAATAAAAGGATTTTAAAAAAGAAAAGAAGAATATTCATGATATCCCTGCTCTGTATATTTTGGTCTAGTGTATAATGTCTATAAGCACTGCTTCTCTTCTGCTCGTCGCCTAATATTATGTTGTGCAGTTCACATGTTCTAAATTATCCTTAGGCAATGACACCCATGTGTCATATTGTGTATGTAATTCAAGTGAAATTCATTCATGTTGCAGGAAGTACCAAGCCCCAGATCACAATGAAGCTGACTGCAAACCAGCAAATTGCTCTATTTACAACAGAGAGAAAATATTTTCTCTCTTTCCTGTCTCAAAACACTGGAACTTAGCATAAATGAATGTTATTGGATTACTCTATGTTCAGAACACCAGCAGAAGTATACCCTTATGCTCATAGAACTCAGGAGTCTTGGCCATGATGGCTAAAAATAGAACCTCTTTGTATATTCATTTATTTAGAGGAATTATATACTGTCCTGTGAAATAACTGCAAGGCGGTTTACAACAAAGGCAGCTAACATAAAAATAACACAATAAGATAACAACACAATGACTCAAACACAATAGCAATTTCCTAATAGTTGTACTAGCAACCAGTCCAATTATCTCACCATGTCTCTGCTCCTTCAAATCTCATAAGGAAAGGTGCTTCTTAACCAGCAGCCTAAAACTATAGAGAGATGGAACCGGACACTTGGCAGTAGGGAAAGATTTCCTCACGTAAGGTGCTACCACTGAAAAGGCACTTGGCAAGTAACATTGGCTGCCACCATAATCACCTGATTTGTAGTTTCCCAGGCGCTACTGAATGGTTACTAACTGGAATCGCAATGCTGAACTAAAAGGTGAGAGCAAATAAGTTTCACAGTTCAAAAGTTTAACGGTCCCTAGGTAGTGTGGCTGAGGGGCTCCTAGAGCCTGTGGGTGACCTTCTTTGTGTGCAAAACATGAGGTCCACTTTCATAAGTGCCCTGGAGGGGCAGTATCATAGTCTCATTGCTGAGCCACAATGTGCAGAACTCAGTGGAGTGGGAGGCCAGCCAACCAGTCTCTGAGGTGTATTTGCCTGGAGGCACAATCTGCATCCAAAGTCAGGTCCAGTCCTAGGGTCAGGCGAACAGCAATCCACATGGTCAGATGGTCCAAGGGTCAGGGAATCCAATGATCATGGGGTCAAGACGAGTAGGAAGCAGCAAGGTAGCACCAGGAACTACAAGCCTTGTTGCTTGGCTACTGCTGGAAGCTCTTCTTTAGGAGGCTGGAGCCAGCTGGTTCTCATCAGCTCCTTCTCCTCTGTGTCCTTGAAGGCCAAACAGCTGCAGGCAGAGTCACTCCGCCTTCTTCCCCTTCAGGATGCTGTTCAGCAGGCGAAGCTGACTCCTGGCCCATGACAGGCAGCAGAAATCTCCACCACTGTTGTTCTCCCATGAAGGGAAACATGAACTGTGGTGGACCCTGAAATGGGACAATTCTAGAGGAGGCCATGGATCCAGAGAATCCTGCACCTCTTTGTTCTTCCACATTCCAAAGAAATAAAAGGCCAGTTCCAAACCCAGTGCACCTTAAACAACCTTGGCAAGAAAGCGAAGCAGGGGACTAAAAACCAGTAGACTATAGGAAGTGGCAATTTTCTCTACCACATAATCTCTGTTCCAGGACCTGTGGATTGCTCTGTCCATTAACTGCATCAAGTCCCCACTGTAATAAATGATCTGTACATTAGACGTGACTAATTTATTTCAAGGGGACAGAAGTGTGACTAATTTCTGGATCCAGCCCAGTGTTTTATGTGCTACTATACAGGCTAACGTGATAGACTATGGCTGCGTACACACAATGCATTAATTATTCAGTTATTATTATTTCTTATTATTAATAATAAATCTCATACCCCTCCCTTTCTTATAATGCAGCGTAGGATGATATATAAATAGCACATTTAAAGAAAAATCCTGGGAACTATAGTTTACCTCTCACAGAGCTACAGTTCCCAGGATTATTTGAGGGAAGTCACACATGGGATGCACACAGCTTGTTTACCACTGAAACCTGCTTCTGGTGAATAATGAAAATGAGGACCTGTATTCCCTGTTCATGAAGCATTTTTCCCCCTTCCATAAAGTTAAAATTATGTGTTAGCTCAGCCTTGCCGTATTCTGATGCAGTGTTCCCTCCATCTCTATTTAATCTACAAATATAAAATAAAATGGTAGGACAATAAAAACAGTAGAGCAGAATCTCTAATTTCGGTACCCAAGTATGTCAACAGTGCATAAGGACATAAAAACTACAGCGCTAAACAGAAGTAGGTGTACATAAGCCCACATCTGGTACATAAAAGGAATATAGTTGTGGGAAGTCCAGATAAATGAGGTGTTACTTTATTTACAAATGCAAGGCATTGCAGAATAGTCAAATGACCAAACAGTCCCTTAATGCTGTAAAGACACCTGCATAGGCACCTCCAAGTAGCTCAATCTTCAGTTGCATTCTTCTTTAGAGTATAGATTTATAGAACAGTAGAGTTGGAAGGGACCTCAAGGATCATCTAGTCCAGCGGTTCTCAACCTGTGGGTCCCCAGATGTTGTTGGACTACAACTCCCATCATCCCTGAGCTCTGGCCTTGCTAGCTAGGGGTGATGGGAGTTGTAGTTCAACAACATCTGGGGACCCACAGGTTGAGAAAGGCTGATCTAGTCCAACATCCCATCCCCGCTGCCAGCAATGCTATAGAGCCACAGTGTGAGGAAAGGACTGAAATAGCATTCCCATCTTTGATCTCCTTGAATTATTTCCATTTGATCTCCAATATTTTCTGGATCCATGCCAGTGATAACAGAATACTAAGTGGAAGTGCCGCCCAGGACCTTGCTGCTTCCCAGTACCATCTACTTTTGAGAACCTGGTGTCTCTAAACTGTGGCGGACTTTGGGCTCTCCAATTCCAGCGGTGCCCCATGTGAAGCCAAAATTTGGCGCCCCACCACCTCTTGCCTTCCATTCTACATCATTGTTGTAGTGCCCCCTGTGGCACTTTCTTAACTCGGCACCCAGTGTGGGTGAATTGGTTGCACTCCCCTAAATGTGCCTCTGCTCCGAGTTAGGAAATTCCTGTAGATTCCAAGGTCTGAAAACATGTTGCAACTCTTGGCCAGACTAATAAAATTGCCCCTCTTCCAGGGATGGCAGCTTATGGGTTCAATTATGCCTATGGTTAGATATTACAAGCCAAGGACCACTTCTTCCTGCAACTTCCTTGTATTCAAGCCTCCATCCACAGGCAACTGTCACTTGGAGCAGGAGTAAATGTGGGGTGGAGCAGAACATTGGTGTGGGAAAGCCTAGGGCACCACTGCGCACTTGCCATGGCCACAGAATGAGAAGCAGGTGGTGACATGCTTCATTGCTATGTGAACCTCCTCCTGGTTTTCTTGTGTGGAAGATTAGAACTGTAGGACAATCATACTGGGTGTGCATGCTGCAATCTGTTGCCAAAATCATTTTTCATCTTGCCCAGCCAGAAGAAAACAACACAGTGCCAAATCTGAAATGAAAAAGGGCCACTGCTGTTTCCATTACTATAGCAACAACACTGTAGTCTAAATATTGTTAGGCTGTGGAGAAAACCAACGCACTCAGCCTTTTTCTCTATATCTGATGTATCACTTTTGTTGTCGTTTAGTCGTGTCTGACTCTTTGTGACCCCATGGACCAGAGCACACCAGACACTCCTGTCTTCCACTGCCTCCTGCAGTTTGGTCACTCATGTTCGTAGCTTCGAGAACACTGTCCAACCATCTCATCCTCTGTCGTCCCCTTCTCCGTGTGCCCTCAATCTTTTCCAACATCAGGGTCTTTTCCAGCGGTGTCTTCTCTTCTCATGATGTAGCCAGAGTATTGGAGCCTCAGCTTCACGATCTGTCCTTCCAGTGAGCACTCAGGACTGATTACCTTAAGAATAGATAGGTTTGATCTTCTCGCAGTCCACAAGAGTTTCCTCCAGCACCATAATTCAAAAGCATCAATTCTTTAGCGATCAGCCTTCTTTATGGTCCAGCTCTCACTTCCATACATCACTACTGGGAAAACCATAGTTTTAACTATACGGACCTTTGTTGGCAAGGTGATGTCTGCTTTTTAAGATGCTGTCTAGGTTTGTCATTGCTTTTCTCCCAAGAAGCAGGCGTCTTTTAATTTCGTGACTGCTGTCACCACCTGCAGTGATCATGGAGCCCAAGAAAGTAAAATCTCTCACTGCCTCCATTTCTTCTTAGGCTCCCCTTTAAACCTTGTGACCTATTCTGCATGTTGCTGAAATGTGCACATCAAATTCATTGATTTGTGTGCTAGTCATTTCTGAAGCAGTGGATCATGATGAGATAACACCTGTCTTGTATCTGAATAGTTTTAATGTTTTATTTAACTATAGTAATGCAAAAGTGCTTTTCCATTTATGCAGATTTCACACATCACTACATGTAGTGGTTGTGCAAGCAAGTAATGGATTATCTCTCATAAGGGAACAGTTGTAGCTCAGTGGGAGAGCACTTGCTTTGCATGCCCCATGCCCGAAACCCCAGAGATCCACTCCTAGTAAGTATAGACTGTATTTGGCTAAATAGACCAATGGGGGCTAAATCCAACCAAAGTTAACCTCTTTTAAAGTTTTGCTGGTTTCAATGGGAGAAATATAAATGTGTGCCTAACTCTTCAAGGTAAATAAACAGCACTTGAACCATCTGAATTGTGCTCTCTATTTCATTTCTACATTGGCAGTTATCTTCATGACTAAGCAAAATATGACATCAATTGCAAACATCACTATAGTTAAAAAGTACCACTGCTGGCTGCAGAATCTATTATTAAAAGAATACTCAAAGTATCAGATAATATACAGAAACAGCCAGACAAGTTTTTCTCAGTGCCTCAGATACTATACATTCCTGTCTGTTTCATGCATTATGAACTTTGCTTTAGAGTCTAAAGGATTGCCTACCCAAGTTCTGACATTTTTGCTTTGGGAAACAACATTTCTCAAGGAATCTTTTTACTGTCTTCATCCGCCATTGATGGTGGATGTTAATAGTAACAGAAGTAGCAGCTAACATTTTAGAGCCTCTATTTTGTAGTGTAAGCATCCCTGCTGATCTGCTTTTGGAGCAAAGATGCCTCCCTTACCCATAAAAAATCATCCCCCATTTTCAGCTGTCAAAAGAGAGTGAGCTAATGGGCCACTCTGATAAAGCAGAGGAAGAATGGTCCCTTTTTCACATTTATTTTTATTTCTTCTACTCTTCCTTGGCCTTTTACAGGCAATAAAACACATAACAAACCTTTTTCTGGAAGTGCAAGGAGTTTTAGAGGTTTTATTTGAACCAAAATCCATGCTTTAACAAGAAAGGTGTTACTAAGTTTCCCTTATAGGTCAGGCTTACTGTTCAACTAAACACATGTTGTGAAGGATTAGTAAAGGTGAACATAGATGTTTTCTCTTCAATTCTGAAATAGTTTTAAATTTTGCTTGAGGCTGAAGAACCCTAGTATTCTATGGACTGAGAAAAGAAAAGAAGCTATTCTATTTTGGTACCATTCGTCCCACTTTGAGACGTGATCTTCCAGAAGTTACATACTTAAAAACCAATAGAGAGAAACTGTTTAAGTGTCACTATCAACATTCAGAAAGAATTAAATAGAGATTTAAAAATATATATATAATGAGAATGATGGGATGCCCATTGGACTCCACAACAAATTCTCATTGGACAGATGTAAAAATGTAGTTTGTGTGCCTTTTACCAGCTCCATCTGGTTCACCAACTGTGGCCATTGCTGAACAGGGATAGCCTAACTGCTGTGGTACGTATGTTGATAACTTAAAAGCTGGACTGTTGTGATGTGCTCTATCTGGGACTGCCCTTTAAACACCTGCTGAAAACATTTATATTCTGCCAGTGCAGGAAACCTTTCTATTCTGCCAGGCCTAGGCAGGCAATTAAGAATACATCTTTCCACAATGGTTTACCAATGTCTGGTTTTAACTTCTTTATTGTAAGATTTAAAGTTCTATTGCCATGATACATTTCTATGAATAGCAACATACAAATATTTCTTATACATAAATAAAGTCTATTGAACATTCTTTCACAGACATTCTACGGACATTTGGGTAAGATTTCTTCATTTTATTTTAACAAGGAAAGAAGAGAGAAAAGCACATGTATGTGCAAAGACAAAACCGAATCCCAGATTTGTGATTTGCTTAGATTTTGAAGGCAGAATTAGATATGACATCTACATGCAGCTGGTGATGGAAACATAAGCTGTGTCTCCCCAATCGTTTTCTCTAATACAAATTATCCTTGTTTGTGTGCTTCTCTGGCCCATTTTAAATCATTGGCTACTAACAGAATGTGGCACAGCACACAATGCCATGACATCTGAACATGAGTATGTGTACCAGACATTATGGAAGAATGGGGAAACCAAACACACAGCTGCTATTTTTGGTGCCAGATGCTTGTATACCATCATGTTTAGTTCCAGCCTACAGTGCTTTCAAGATCACAGTTTAATTTTAATTTGCTGAACTTCTGACAAAGACTAATTAAACAACACAAAAAAACTTATCTATTCATATGCATCCGAATATCATCCACTGCTTTCCCTCTGCTGTTCGTCACTGACTGAATGATGTACATCAGAAAATTAAATTGCCAAAGTACTTGATATAAGAAGCACTGTAATGTAGACACAAATCATAAAGATGTTTACCCTGGAGAAATTGTGTCCTAGAATGCACTTGAAAGTTATATGCAAGCTGACCCATAGAGTGAAATCTCTTTAAACACTGCCCTGGGCAATGGCATGACCTTAAAGCATATTACAGCTCCAATAACTTGCTTTGCATTTTATGGAACTGCTTGGAAGAAGTAATGCTCTTGGAAGAAATAATGCTAAAACAAAGGATGCAGCCTAGATTATAACAAGCACAACACTAACAATGAGAAATAGGAGAGGAATTTTGTTCGGTTCACATTGTAATTCAAACATCCTAATTCACACTTTCTAATACAATATGTAAACTGGCACACAGCTATCCTTTGAAATTCACTTTTCTCTGAATTTGTGGTGCTGTTCTCCAAATAATGTGTACCAAAAAAATGTGTATATTAGGGGAAAGTCTACATTAAAGCTGAATATTTTGGTGAAAATAACAGACAAAAATGCATATTTGGGGAGTTAGAAAAATGTGTATTTTGGTGACCACACGCCTACTATGGGCATAGACATTGCCACTTGAGTCAAAGTGTACATGTATCATAAACTATCACAGAACGGATTTACTGGGAAAATCCATAATCAAATTCTGTAGAATCCCTTCCAAAGTAGTTTAGAATCTAAAAAAGAAGTCAAAATAGAAATAGAAAATAAAGACAAAGAACAAAACTCTGAAATTGATGGAACACTTATACAGTATTGAGTTTGGGAAGTGGAGTGCATCAACCTCAACATTATATTTAGATTCCCCCATTGTTGCTGGGAAATGTTTAAAAACACTTTAGCACATACAAAGAAGAGAAAGGCATCCTATTGAGTATAAGCCAATTTGATCAGCAGTAAATAGAAAGGTATTATTAATAACGTGAAGAGGTCTGCATGCTCAGGGACAGATGAGATTTTATTTGTGTAACCATTGTGAGAAACTCCTGGGAGAACAATGAAGAGGTCCTTAGAAGGCCTTGTTTACGCACTATCACCATACCATAGAAAGAGAAAAATGTGGTAAGTCAGATGTGAAAAAAGAAGCTTTTGGAACTTCAGAATACGGGAAGATTTGGGTTTATTAACAAGCAAGAATCATGAGCCAATTAGGATCTTGATGCAATTCTGTTCTTCAACAGAAAATGAACAAGTAAAGAAAAACAATGATGTGCTTCTCAAAAATAACATGCTACATAAAGAAAGGCACAGATCTGATAAATATGGATGTACTCAAAACTGGAAGGAATAGCAGTATTTTTCTCACACACTCTAGAAGTAGAAACATAAAAATACTTGGTTATGCACAGCATAAGCTGATGCCAATGGAAATTTGAGCATTTCAAAAAGGACTTTTGCTTCCATCTTTGGAATATACTTCTCTCTTCCTCTGCTCTGACAAGATATTACAGAGAAGAGAACCACTGGCATGATTTATGTATTTGGAGGGCATGCTTATTTTAGAAAATAAAAAGAAACAACAAGAAGCCTGGTTTCCACAGTAAATTGAGATAGGGAAACAACCATATTGGATGAACACCTCAGGAGAATGATTGAGCTATCTGAATTTTAGTCAAGGAGGAAATAATGGGAAAGTTGGGGCTTTTGAGGAAGTTTACAGCTGCACTGTGAACAAACCTCTGTATACAATAACAACAATATAAACCATTTCAAAAGGAGTCATAAAGACTTATTATCTGAACCTTCCCAGAAACAGTCATGTTGGGTTTTGAGTGTGATTACTTCATCCTCTCTTCTTATTTAAAACAATAGCATCTATTGGTAGCACCCTTCCGAAAAATTGTTCTAGCTGGTTATGAGCTTAAATGATGAGCCTGATGCCTACTATTAGATGTGAAGTGGCCTCACCAGATGCTAAGTGACCTTGTTCTTTCTTCAGTTAACCCTTTCCCTCCTTGATTTGCCACTGCGGTAGCTAGCCCTGGAATTGCTGCCTTTTTCTTCCTCTCCCACAGCAGTAAGTCTTGCCCATGGCCGACCTCTTTACCCATTCTTCTGCTGTTCCTTCCCTGCCCTTTGTTCCCTTCCTGCTTGGAACCCATACTGAATACTCTGCCCTCCACACCTTTATACTACTGCTAGTTGAGTGTGTCCTCTCTAGTAGAGTTCTAAGCCCAGCCTTTTCCAGTCTGTTTGGCTCACTTCCACAGCTGACTGTTGGACTGAGAGCATGGGCAGGAGGCTGCTGCACCACCAACCACTCCTGACCATCAGCCATGATGCCCACTGTCACTTAACCTAACCTATTTCAATAAACCGTTGTCAGGATAAAATGACAAGGGATGAGAATTTATGAATAAGGACGCAAATGGTGGGTGGTAGGCCCTCCACCTTATGCTACAGTATGGGTTATATGAAAAGATCATCACCAAGATACAAAACACCCATGCTTTTTTATTTTCTCTTCTGTTATCAGATTTTATTCTTACTATATCTCTATTCATATGAGGTACAAATGATAAGAAAGCAAGGAAATTAAGATCAACATTTTTGTTTGGTCCACCATGCATTCGGTGCATTGGTAACAGCTGTGGTATTTTCTTTTTCAAATACATAGAATTTGTGAAACCACAACAATGTTTATGCTCTCATCGTGTTCCATGTCTGCACTGATGCTTCATAATGCTTTTCTTCTGGTCGCTTCTCTCCCCCTCTTCACTTTCTTATTTTATTTTCATAAATCTTTCATTTTCTTCTAATTTTAAAAACCTCAATAAAAAATTATATGAAAAAAATGAAAGGGGTTGGAGTGAATCACCTAGGCCACCTTGAGATCTTTGGAGGGTGTACATGATAAAAATTATGAATACTGTAAATTAGATTTGTCACAATATGGCAAAGTATACCTGAAGGGCCAGCAAGTGAGAAATTAAATTTCTGGGGCTGTGAATTTCTTGTTCATTAGACCGTGTCTTGTTCATTTACACCCTCTTCTCCCCACCACCTACTAGTAGACACACATGCAAAGTTGTAGTCACAGAAAGAAATCAAGTAGCTGTAAGCCCACTGTTTGAGAAAAAGGGAGATCAAAGGAAAATAATACTTAGCACTTCTTAAGTACTTAACATGTCCAAAATACAGTGTAAACATTCAATTAACTTAAGATACCTCCTTTTATTTTTATTTTTTTAATAATGAGGAGGAAAAAGTAGGCTAGAAATGCTAATGTGTACATGTGTTGCACCGTCATTACCAGTTGTTAATTAGCAAAAGGAGGAGGCGAAATCTTTGCTACTTGAAAAGGTTCAAGCAAAAAGGGGAATCCTCTCTCAAGGATACCAAAATGGAAAGACCATGCATGTGAAGAAAATGGCTATTTTTAATCCTTCCAAATTAGTATCTTAGCAAGAAGAGGAAAAAAGGAAATCACTAGTATAAATTCCCCAGTAGTCAGCTCCACCAGCCCACACTGTCATGCCTTAAGTTACAAACTGCACAATCAGACATCCCATGAATCTTGCTGAGATATGACAAGCATGGTAATTATCTCCTTTCTATAATGAACCAACAAAGGGTCTCAGTTACCCCAAGTTATATTTGAACTATATATTTACCATGGATACAGGACATTCTTTAGGCACCATACCCCTTCACTAAATGCAGGCCACATACTAAAGAGAAAGCCCCCTCCTTATCTTGACTACAGAGCCAATAATTACTTCCCAGGACATCTTCTTTCTTCACCCATAACCAATAGCAGGTTTATCCTTTCATCCACTTCATGTGGAACCCATCAAATGTGCAGGCATGCACTGCAGATGTATGTATCAATCAGAAGATGGCAAGAACATTGCTGTAGTCCACACATTTTTCTGAATGTTCATAGAAGAACCCTAGCACGTGAAGCAGGCTTAAAGGTAAAGGTACCCCTGACTGTTAGGTCTAGTCACGGACGACTCTGGGGTTGCGGCACCCATCTCACTCTATAGGCCAAGGGAGCTAGGGTTTGTCCGCAGACAGCTTCCGGGTCATGTGGCCAGCATGACTAAGCCGCTTCTGGCGAACCAGAGCAGTGCACGGAAACGGCGTTTACCTTCCCACTGCAGTCGTACCTCTCTATCTACTTGCACTTTGACATGCTTTTTTGAACTGCTAGGTGGGCAGGAGCTGGGACCAAGCAACAGGAGCTCACCCTGTCGCAGGGATTCGAACCACTGACCTTCTGATCGGCAAGCCCTAGGCTCTGTGGTTTAGACCACAGTGCCACCCACATCCCCAGCAGGCTTATTTCACACCATTTTTCCAGCTAGGAATGGGGGGGGGGGCTCCTGCACCTGCAAATAAAGACAAAAATAAATTCTGCTCCAGAAGTTGCAAAATCTCTTGAACACACTCTTCACTATTCCTTCCCTCATCTTCCCTATTGTAAGTTATGAAAAAGCATCAGATGATGTGATGGCTAATAAACCGAGCAACTTCATTTCCACCACCACGACTCCAACATAACTTAAATGTGGATGTGGCAAATTACATTTCTGTGAGATAACCCGTGAGGTAGACTTGGAGATCTTGGAGTCCTATATGCCGTAGAGTCACTATTTGTTTCAGTTTAGCCAACACCTTCGGGGTCCTGATGAAAAGTATAAGAGAAAATCTTCTCTGAAATCCTGCAAAGTGTCCTTGATGAAACCTCTTGATATCATGTACCTGTGATTTGATTGCCAAGACAAGGGATAGGTTATTTGGCTTCTGCGCTCAAGCATGGGTGCTGATAAGTTCACATGATTGTGTATAAGAAGGTGGAGATGACTCATATTAGCCTTTGAAGCCCACTCTTAAAATTATTTCACAGAGCCTTCCAAATAAAAGCAAAGCAAAATAACACATGAGGACAAGGAATCTTAACCAACAATAAGAGCTAGTGGAGGCACCCACATTCATGTAAGTAGATAACAGCACAATCGTCATCATGGAAACACGGTTTGTAAGCATACCACTCCATTCTCTCTGTCCTATTGATCTTGAAGGGCCATTATTTCTTCCATGCTTACTAAAATATAAAGTTTTACAAGCTCATATTTATTCACAGTTGTCAACCACTTATGCAACTTTAGGTATGTGCCATAGAACAACCTCTGTTTATGGTGAATCAAGAGTACAGAGACCTATAATATGAAGATAGCTGAAGTCAAGGCAATATTCAAGGCCTCTTACAAGTTTTGCTTGTCTGTTGTTATATTTTCCATTCAATTTTAAAAACAAAGCAGACTGGAAAGGTTTGGAATAGGTACATTAGCTTTGGAGGAATTGTCAATTTGACTATGGTAAGAGAGCAAAAGTGATTTTACCCCACCTAAGATCTTGTTTGCCAGACTAGGGAGTAATTTTAACGATATAACTTACTGAGATTTCTTGTTATCAATACACCCTGGTATCTAAATAATTCCACTCAAGGCAGTCAAAGGCCTTGAGAATGTCATAGAGGACCCTTTTTTTTCTTTTCTATTTTCAATGACATTTAACAATATCTAATTGGGTCCATTATGTATTGCCATGAAACAAAGCCAGCCTCATGCAGGGCAACCAATTTCTTCAAGAAGTGTTTTATACGATTGGCTAGCAGAAAAGTAAATATCTTGTAATCCTGATTTGTAATTATCCTTGTAATCATCCTTCTTGATGGTTGAAAGGATAACACCTTTTTGAGGACTTTATAAGTATAGTAACTATTCTAGAGAAAAACCAGGTTCTGGGAATTTGAGTTTCTTTTAATCTATCATTAAAGAGATGGAGTATGTAAGGCATTAATATATCCTTGAATCTTTTGTAGAATCCGGAGCTAAAACCATCAGGTCAAGGACTTTTGTGTAGTTTCAGGTTTTCAAAGGTGGCCTCAATTTCTTTTAGGTAAATAGGGCTATCAAGAAATTGTTGTTCACTGCTGACAACTTTGACTAAGTTACCAGAGATAAGTCTGCTAAGAATTGATTGTCTTAACTATTTTGACTATGCGAAGTATAATGATTGAAATAAAAAACAGAACATTCAGAACATATATCTTTTGATGAAAATGTTTTGCTACCATCTTTTTTGTGATTCTATGTACTTTTGTTTTTGATTTCTTTTTTTCTACATCTATTAGCAAGCAATCTTGAGTTTTTGTTTCCATATTCATAAGAACGCCTCTTACAAGTTGGCAGCACTTATTTTGGAGTTTGTTTATTTGTTTTTGCGTCTCTCATTTTGCAGCTGTTATTCCTATTTATTGAACACATTTCTCCCGACTCTCTTATTCGTTCCTTATGATCTGCATTGCATTTCTCCCTTCCTCTGAATATATTCAATGACAAACCTCAGCTGTTAGCCCAGGCAGAAGGATCATTAGTGATGAAAAAGCTAATCCGTCACAGATATAATGCACTATGTATGTTTCATACGTCTCATAAATCATCAATTAGTCTAAAGAACCTGAAGTCCTCCCTAGAGGGTAGCAAATTCACAGGATGTTCTCAGACGGTTCATTTAGAACTTTAAATGAGAATGCGGTGCAGTATGTGTGCTCAGCTATGCAGCTTCCACGGGATTTTTTGGAGGAGTGGGGGTCATTTACCTGCATACATTTTCTGCTGCCTTCAATGTATCTGTCTGTGTCTTCAGAAAGGCACATCACGGCCACCAAGGTTTGATGAACAGGTAGTCCCAATAGAAAGGTCTCATGTGAACTTCACAACCCACCAACCAGCAATCACCAAATTACCAATTCAGATGATGTTAAAATAGCATAAACTGGCAAATAGCCCTTCCTATTGAATCGGCACAGAATCAAAGATAAATGAAATATTAAAAGTAGCATCTCATGTTCCAAAATTCTTGTCTCTCACTTCCATGCTTGAAGCCTGTTGGGAATGTTTATATGTAGAAGAATGACTACATGTCACAGCCTGCAAGTTTCTGCTGTTTCAGTCAAACTTCGGAAAGTCAATAACCCAGTGCAGCACATCACTCATGGCCACAGACAGTGTTCTGGATATTGCCCATGGTATCAGTGGAGAGGCTTGAAGACATAATTGCCCTGCATGTTCCAAAAGATTATCATATGGGAGGCTATCATATGATATAGGACAAGCAATTTAGATTGCAGCTCAGGTGCATTTTAGTTCATTGTACAAGCTCCCTTTTACTCATCTTTCTACCCCTCTCCGCCCAAAAAAATAAAAAATAAAAATGGAGACATATAATTAGATTTCAACCTGAACACACACCCTAAAAGCATGCCTTTACATAATAGCCCTCCCTTCCTGTGCCAAGGGAAAAAACTCAAATCCATAATGCTCCAAAATGATTAGTACATCTATTCTGCTTAGAAATATTGTACTTCCATAGAATTCCCAGTCCCCCTAACAGTAACTCATTAATGATGCAACTTTGAACATATGGTTCAAAGCATATAGGTACAGAAAATATTTTTATTTAAAAAATATTTTCATTCAAAATCTATATGGTCTATATTTCAAGCCATAATTTGGTCCTCATCACTCTTTTCTTGCTTTTTGCAAACTTAATTTCAGATTGGGGTAGTATTGGTGGAAGATGGGCTGTTGTGGAATGGGGGTGGGATAACTTGCTTACTTTCCAGCCCTGCTCTACTTCATAACTGAAGCAAATACCTAGCAATATAAGCCAGTGAAGCCTAGATGGGAAGAAAGCAGTGGCAACTGTCTGCTGTGATTTCTAAATGCTATTTTCCCAGAAAGGCAGGCTCTCGAAGAATGAACAAGAAGATCCTCAACCCCCACCTCATCATTGATGGTTCAGTGGTAAAAGTATATATATGGTTCTGACCTTTAGATGACTCCCTTCAGGATTCCTTCCTTGCCATTTCTTTTGAAATATGAAATTAAATTCTGAGTCTAGCTGTTGAACTCTTGTCCTACAATTGACGAACTTGGTTCAGAACAGTGGCGGGCAAACTCATCTGCTTTTACTGGCAGCCCTTACGCTTCCGGGTGGAGCAGCTGGGGGTGGGAATCCCCATCACAACTCAAGAGGCGTTTTGATGGCCTGCTTCAGCCTGATCCTTCAAGAAGACACTAAGAGAGGAGCATTTCAATTCTTCAATGATGTGAGTGGAAAGAAACTGATCCATGCCCAAGGCCACCAACTATGCTTTAAGGAATTTTAACCTGGTTTTCCCACTTCCAAACTCAGCACATCACCCTCAGGGGGGCAGAAACCTTTCTGTGCCTATAGGTCACATTTGCAAACCAGAGAAACTGTCTGGGCACCATACACAAACTCTGCAACCAGTGTGAGGCAGTGTGATGTAATGGTTGGAGTGTGGACCTCAGACCTGAAAGATCAGGGCTTTAATCCAGTGTAAAGCCATTGTAATACACTATTTAAGAATAGAATTAGAATACAATAGAATTAGAAGGGACCCCTGACAGCAAACTATTTAATTGAATCACTAAGTTTTATATATTGCCCTTCGCTAATAAGGCCAACATTGGTTTACATCAATAAAAATATAATACAATTAAAATCAAGTATGACTTTTAAAAAGCACCACAGTTCTGCAACTCCAACAAACAGAAAAATGCTGCATTACTTTTATTTATAAAAGTATTTATAGACCACCCCTCATAAAATATCATGGCAGTTGTACAGCAGTTTAAAACCTAAAAATCATTAATTGCAGTTCAACAGAATTGTGAAGATGACTGGCTACTCAAGAAAAGTTCCTCACTTCTGTATGTATCTGTGAAAATAAATCAGTTAGCAAATCTTCACCCCCCACTCCTCCTATGAGTATATATATAATTTATATGTGTGTATGTATGAGTCCAGAGATACCTTGGTGGAGAGAGAATTTCACAGAAGTGGAGCCATAGCCAAAAAGGCCCTTTTCCAGACCCCCTCACTACATACTTCACCCTACACAGGGACCACCAGGAGGGTCTCAGACGTTATTTAAGTTCCTGCACAAGGAATGGGATTACCTGCAGAAAACTAGATTCTGTAGCTAATATTCTGTGTGGCTCCTTCGCTGCAAACATTTTGGAGCATCTGGACTTAGAATGTAGTGTCTATCCCTGCCCTGGCCCCACATTTTCATGGAGGTAGAAAAAATATATATGGTGATGACACTCCTTTCGTAAAAGCTAGTTTATGAAATATTACAGGTTTCCATGTGTCAAGGTAGAATCTTCCTAGAGAACAACTCCCCAATGTTTCGCTGTAACTGGCAGCTCATTCTCTGAAAGATTTTTCATGGAAAAGTAGTGAAATCAAACATATGGGCAATGTGTTTGCTTGCCATCTGGATTCACAGGTCGGGTTTGGATCCACAGGCTTTAATAGGATTAGGTTTCTCTGTTGATACAAGAGATTATAGTACAGAACAGCCCACAATCATCATCGTAATCATTATGAGCTTGTCAGGGATGGTCTTGTGTTGGCCGCATCTTAACCTATTGCATGCCCACTCTTGTATCTTAAGGCCAACAATATTATTAGTCTTCTCACATAGAAGCTATTCTTTGGGTGCCGATTTCTCACCACTATTTAACAGAGCAGAAAGTAGAGCAGAGGAACTGCCAAGCCCTACAACGTTCAGGGGGGTTTTCTGTTGAAAGGCAACGGACAGAAACCCCTTTCCCAATATGACCCCCTAGACCAGGAATGGCGGAATCTGTGGCCCTCCAGATGTTGTTGAACTACAATTCCCATTACCACTATTGACTCTGTTGAGTGGTGTTGATAGATGCTGAACGCCAACTAACATTGGGGGCCGCAGGTTCCCCAGCCCTGCTCTAGACTATATCATATGTATAAGCACAAGTGACACCATTTCTAATTTTATGAGGCTGTCACCCTTATGTGAATGAGCATGCTGAAGTGATCAGGTGTCTGAGAGGTCTGAAGGTCAGGTTCATTGAGAATTTATTCAGAAGGTTCTCAAATGCCCAAGTAATGAATCCATTTTCCCCCTAGATTGTGCTCCACAAACTGTGCTCCACACATCATGACCTTTAAGGAAAACCTAATAAAATATTGTAAACTGCCTTTGAATTTGATTACGGAGTTATATAAATATTTAGCTTATAAAGAACAGAGTAAGAGATAGCTCCAAATAAAGTAATACCTCCGCGAACGTCCGCCCTGTCTAGCGTTCACAGTAAACCCGGAACTACTGGAACGGGTTACTTCCGTTTGCTGCTTGCACATGCGCAGAAGTGCTAAATTGTGCTTCACACATGCGTAAAAGTGCAAACCGCTCCGCGCGTTCGCAGACACAGTGCTTTGCCCTGTGTACTTTTTGGCTAGTGGCCGGGGTTCCAGAACAGATCCCAGCTACAAAACAAGGTACGACGGTAGAAGAGATTTCCTCATACCTGTCATGTGTATCATGTTAGGGAAGAAAGAAGTTATTGTTACATTTCAAGGGTCAATTCAGAACACACTGACCGTAGGCAGTGTATGGTGGTGACCTTGCAATAATTGTGTGTAACAGCTAATATTTAACAAATTGAGAATGTATTTGCTAAAGATTTACAATACCTTTGTAATCATTCCTTAGGGAAAAGTTCATAAATGAGACATGCCCTGGCTGTTGCATTCCAGTCGTAGTAAATAGTAAATATACTTTGAAAAAGTTATTAATTCTGACTTATTAGAGTTTGTTCCACTTAATAAGTTCCCAGTTGGACTCAAGCAATTATGGAGGAAAGGGATCCCAAGAGGCACCTGTTTTACACTTGAAAGCTTTCTCCAGATAGTGACATTTGCTAATGGATGAAAAGTGTGGTTCAATTCCTGTGTCTGGCAACACAAAAAGTTGAAATTTGAGTGGAATGCTTTCTTTGAAATAATATTGGCTAAAACAAGAATCCCTCTATGTGAAATCAGCCTTGCAAATACTTAGCTGGTCACATACAGTGAACAAGAATTGTTCCCAATTGATTAGGATGTGTCGGGGGATGAGAGAGAAAGAAAGAAAGAGAGAGAGAGAGAGAGAGAGAGAGAGAGAGAGAGAGAAACAGAATCTTTTGAGAAACTCAAAGATTGTTTTGTTGGAATAATCAGATTGTGGATAATTACTGCTGGGAAGGACATTAGGATTATAAAATTACAGTGGTACCTCGGTTAACAAACTTAATCCGTTTCTGAAGTCTGTTCTTAAACCAAATCTGTTCTTTCCACAAATCTGCACTTTCCCTAATGAGGCCTCCCCCCACCGGTGCCCTTCCACTGTTCAGCTTCTGTTTGTAGACCGAGGTAAAGTTCACAAACAGGAACACTACTTCCAGTTTTGTGGAGTTCATAAACCGAATAGTTCGTAAACAGGACTGTTCTTAAACTGAGGTACCACTGTATTTTAATATCAGTAAGAGAGGTCCACTATTCCATAAGAAAGCAAATTTGTATGGGGGGCAGAAGAGGCAGGATTTCGTCACCTGTATCAGGGGTAGGGAACAGAATACAGCCAGCAGGCCACATCCTGAGCTCACACCCTCATCCCCCACCACAGACCTCTTTTGTAGGTGGCTTGGGCCTCCCACCTCCAATCACCTGACATCACCATGGTGTCAGATAACCCAAATTCAAAGGAAAGAATTAGCAGTCCACTTGCGTGTACAGTCGTACCTTGGAAGCTGAACGTAATCCGTTCCGGAAGTCCGTTCAACTTCCCAAAAGTTTGAAAACAAAAGCGTGGCTTCTGATTGGCTGCAGGAAGTTCCTACATCCAATTGGAAGCTGCAGAAGCCCCGTTGGCGTTCGGCTTCCAAAAATAGTTCGCAAACCAGAACAGTCACTTCCAGGTTTGCGGCGTTCGGGAGCCGAAATGTTTGAGAACTAAGCTGTTTGAAAACCAAGGTACGACCGTACTCCCAATTCTTTCCATTCCTCATTTGCAGCCCAGCATGAACTCAAGCTGCCCATCAGTACTGACTGAAAACCTTGCTTTTGGGATTGGCCGCACTTAGGAAATCCTTAAGATTGTACAATAATACTATGAAACAATAGAACCTATTTAAGGGATGTTTCTTTTTCACTGAGGCTTTTTCAACTCACATTTTCCATTTCAGGTGTACTTCTTTATTCTATGCTGCAAAGAAGGCGCTGTTTTGCATGCCACTTCCTAAATGCAGCCTTGTTTAAAAAACAGGATTGTTCTTAGGGCTGTGAGTACTTCTTTTTCCTTCAGGATGTGAAGTTAGGAGCAAGGGTGACCTTCTTTCCAATCTTGCACCTAGCAGATCTGAAAGGACCCTCCTCAGTAGAAAACGGTATGGATGCACACATTGCAAAGGATTCCATTACCAGACTTGGAGGAATTAAGATGCAGAAGGCTGTGTAAAGCTATATAAATAGCTACATAAAGGTGTGATATAAATAGCTCCATTAAAGGCAAATTGTCCTAGGTAATGCATGGTTAATGGGCCCCAAAGAAAATTTGAATTCAAGAATTTCAGAAAAACTGAGGGACTGATGTCCATTAAGCATCAAGCAGTACAAAACATTCCAACATGAAGATACCCAGGACTCCCCCCCCCCCCGATGGAACTCACAAGAACTCAGTTCTAGCATCTCTGAGGTGGCAGCCATTGCTATTATAAGAGAGCAAGGGAGGTGTTCATGGTGAGTTCCGGCACCCCTTTTTCTATAAAAATAGCACTCAAGATACATTCTCCTGAACTACAGCCTAAGACAGGAGCTTCATTCAAGTGGTCCATATTATGGGTGTAAAAATAGTGTTAAATCATACAGCATCTAGCACAGTGTGCTATAATTGCTGCAACGGACAGAAAAATTAGTAAGACCACTTAAAAGGTTTGGGAACCACTGGTCTAATGGACAACACTTGAGTTTCACTGTGCTACAAATCTCAGCTCTGTGGACTCAGAGTGGCATTGGGTGCACCATTCCAAATAGTCTTCTTCTTCTTCTTTGGCGATCACTCGTAGCTGAGTAGGATTGCCTTCCATGAACATGGTTTTAACAGTGAGTCCATAAGAGACTGTGCAGGCCAATTCTGGATCCACGTGTCCTTCCACAGTGGGGACATAGGTTTCTGGGTGGGAGTTGATCACAGTGAGGGTTTGCCAAGCGTGCCTTCCTCTTAGTACGTTTCTCCCTTACATCCTGAGTTTGTGCTTCTTCAAAGCCCATGACACCTTTGGTAAAGGCTGTCCTCCAACTGGAGTGCTTGCAGACCAGTGTTTCCCAATTGTCGGTGTTTAAAGTACCACATTTTTTGCTCTATAAGACTCACTTTTTCCCTCCTAAAAAGTAAGGGGAAATTTGTGTGCGTCTTATGGAGTGAATGCAGGCTGCGCAGCTATCCCAGAAGCCAGAACAGCAGGAGGGATCGCTGCTTTCACTGCGCTGCGATCCCTCTTGCTGTTCTGGCTTCTGAAATTCAGGAAAAAAAATTCTTGTTTTCCTCCTCCAAAAACTTGTGGTCTGGTGTGTTTCATAGAGCGAAAAATACGGTACTTTTTTTTTAGATTTGCCTTTAAAGACTCTCTCCAAATAGTACTGACCAAGTAGCCTATAGTCATGTAGGTGAGAAAACAAATGTATAAGCTTTAGGGTACTTTAGGTATAAGTTTTCAGTTGAGGTGATCACACTTTGTGATTTGGTATAAGGCACAATATTGTAACATCATAAAATCCACAATCCTTCCCCCCTCTTTAAAAAAAAATGCCTCCTTTTCTTTAGCAATAAGCTTGAGAACATGTGGGTGGTATCAGGTGAACTTTTAAGAAGCCAGAGCAGGATATCCAGGAAGTGGCCCTCACCACTCTACCTGGTTCACTGTTCATTCTCTCCGGGATAGCAGAAATGGAATTACAGAAAAGAAAAACAAAAACAAAAATGCAAACACCTTGATTAGAAGAATTTATTTAAATCCAATTATTTGCTTTTTCCTGATAAAGAATTTGAATATGGGTCAGTGCTAGGTACATGCAATTCTGTTTTCCATGGGCAACATTGCAGATGCCATCTCAAGACATGTGAGGATGGTGCAGTTCTGATCAAAGCGTCAGAAAAGGCAACAATGAAAACATCACCCAGCAAACTGAATCTGAACAAATGATGCAATCACGAAGTCACCAAATAAGGTTAATCAAGATAAACAGGGAGGAGGAGAAATAGAACTGTTTTGGCACTTAGCAGAGGGATTCTGAAGCTAGCAAGAGACATTTTCTCTACCATTGGCACTGCTGGGAAAGGAAAAAGCACAATGAAAATAAAAACAGAACAGCAAAAGAACATGGCCAGTCTGTGCAAGCAAAGACAACAACTAGAGAATATTCTGTTGGGCTGGTAGCAACTGTATAAAGGAATTATAACCACACAACTAAAACAATTACTTTGAAAGAAACGCTCAAATTAGCAGAGTCCTGCCTGCAGTCTTACAACCTGTTTGTCTGGCTTTGATCCAGGCAAGTAAGAATTTTGCAATAGATTTTGTATCATGGGCTTATGGTACATGATATCCCCCAATCAAGATGAAGCGAGAACATTATAGAAATACGGAATTTCAAGCAAGGCAGAAAAAAACCAAGACATAATTCAAGGCCCATTTAGACACAGTAAAGGAGCCTGCATATACTGCTTTTCCTTATACTGCTTTTAGGGATGAGGGAGTAATTGATTTGGTTTCTTGTTTTGTTTTTTGGAATGGTCCAACCCAACTTGACACACCTGAACTTGCGGGTGGATCGGAACGCCCGGTCAGATTATGCACTTCTCCAGATTTTGCAATGCATTTTCTGTGCACAAAAGTACATAATTTATGTAAAAGATGTGTACAAACTGCATATTTTACAGATGAAGAGCACTGAAAAATGTGCACTTAATGTAAAAAGGGCACACAATGGGACAGAATGAGTCTGAACAGATGGGCTAGACCAATAACTGAGTGCCAATGAGACCTAAACAGAATGGAAATAGTTGCTCAGTCAATCCCTAACTCCATGAAGGCCTATGAGGATTTTCAAGATCCCAATGACTGGCACCAATGAGAGCTTTGTGCCTAAGGCTAACTGCTGTCTGGGTGGGATACATTTCTTCGCGATCACAGCTGATATGCTGCAATCCCTCTGAAAATCTACCTCCTGTGTTTAGTACTGGGTGGGCCTTTTGAGTTCCCATCTAAGTGGCTATAAGTTTCAAGGGGTCTGGTGTACAATCTTTCCATCTGTGCAATTTAAATAAAGGAGATTTTCAGTAAAGTCTAATAATAAAAGTGGAACACATGTTTACAATAATCTAAAAAGACTTTTTTCCTGAAATCAATATGGCTAAATTAAAATGTTTTAAAAGTTAAACTATTCTCAATCAAATGGTGGTAAACCAAACAATTCTGGTTTGAAATCAGCCATCGACTTGAGTACTAGAGTTGCTTCTTTCGTAAGATCTTTGTTCAGGTTTTCATCTGGAATCATCACCACTTGCATTCCCGCTGTCAGTGATGCCTTGACTCCATTGGGGGCATCTTCAAAGACAAGACACTGAGAAGTAGAAAGAAAACAGAGTACCATAATCAGAAAATTGATTCTGCGTATATCCAGCAAATGAAATTATTTGGCTTTAATTCCTAGGTCATATAGACATTTTTTTACAGTCTTCGGGGAATACTTTACTTAGAAAATACCGGTAGTTTAAGAATGCATTTTTAAACATATGCATATACACCAAAAGAGACTTCTTCACACAAGTGCATACTTAACCTATGGAATTGCCTGTTGAATTGTGGAACTGTGGCTTTTTGATCAACATACCGCAATGTCACACTTAATTCCATTAACGTTTAGTGGCCGTAGTGTGACACAAAAGCGGACATCATTCAAAAAGTCACCACTTCCTTTTCTGTGCTTCTTCTTTCCCTATGATTCACCCATGAAAATGGCAGGAAAGAACTATATGCCAAGATACTGCCCCCAATTTCATCCTGCAATTTTCCTTCTTAAACGGGTTGCAAACAGATTCCTTTGGGAAGCAATTAACATGGAAACGAGAACTAAACTTCCCAGATTTCCAAAAATGGAAATTATCCGCTAAGGAAACATTGGGAAAATGGTGTCTGAATGCAGCCACAATGATGGCCACCCACTTGGATGGCTTTAAAAGAGGATTGGACAAAATCACGGAGCATGAAGCTATTATTGGCTACTAGCCATGATGGCTATGCTTTGCCTTCATGGTCAGAGGCAGCATGTTTTCGAATATCAGTGGCTGAAAAGTGTAGGAGGGGATAGTGACGTTGTGCTCAGGTCCTGCTTATAGATATCTCAAAGGCATGCGGCTGGTCATCGTTAGAACAGGATGCAGGACTAGATGGGCTATTGGCCCGATCCAACAGGCTCTCCTTCTGTTCTCAGCTGCAGGTAATGGTCCAGGAGAAGCAGGGAAAGGCAGCGAGTAAAGTCCTTAAGACTCATTTGGGTAAACAGTTTCCTTCAAAGCTCACTAATGTGCCAGCATGCCAGTTCCTACATACCTCACTAATGTGCCTACATGCCAGTTCCTCATAGAATTGTAGAGATGGAAGGACCTTAAGGGTCATCTAGCCCAACCGGCTGCAATATAGGAATCCTGTCCACAGCTATCCCTGGGTGGGCTCAAACCACCAACCTTCTGGTTAACAGTCAGAAGCACTGACCCATTTCTCTACAGGCTCTCGTGCCAATTACGTTGCTGACTCTGACTGCAGCCTCCACACTCAATGGTGTCCATGGACAATTATGACAGATTTCACCATAAAAACATTTGATCCAGTAAGACAAGCAGCTATTTCACAAAACATTATTGCAGTGCCGTGGCTAGAACTGTGCATTATTGTTGTCATTACAAAACAAGAACATTATAGCCGAAATATTTCTTATTCGTTTGCTTATGTATTCCTCAGTTCTCAACCAGATACAAATTTTAAGGGGGGGATGATGACATTTTATTTCAGTCATTCTTATTCTTTAATAGGGAACCAATTCTTTATTAAGCAATAAATACACATCAGACCTGTATTGTGAAAATTAAATGAGCTCATTTTGTTACTAAAATATCACTGTTCTGTATCCTCCCCCTTCAGTTAAGTTGTAAATATTGGAGATTTATATCACCATAAGAGAACAGAATCTCTTGGTCTACAGTTTGTCTCAAATGATGCGTTAGAACTGTAGAAATAAAAGGTCAGAATAAAACAATTTAAGTGCTAACTCTGAATTTATAAATTGAAAATGCAAGGCAAATATTTCAGTAAACCTAGTACATACTTATGGTTTTTTAATATAACAGTTTAGCTACCATTGCATACTACAATCTGAAGCAAAACATTCCATATTAATAGACATTTCATCTCAATGCGACAAGATTTCAGTGTCTATTTTTCTTCTGATTTTCTGGAAAAAAAATATAATAGAAACCAACAAATGCATTTGGTCAACCATCTTGTGGAAGGTTTGCATAAGATGTAGAAGTCCATCAGAAACCATTTCTTCATGTGTTGAAATGAATTTTTGTTGGGGGGGGGGGCATTGGTTTCTGTTTCCCAATTCTGGTTTCAGCGCTTGCAAGAAAACAGCACAAAAAGAGAAAGCAAACTGGGGGGCGGGGGCGGGGGCGGCATGCACGAACGCTTTGAACATCTATAGTCAGCATCCCTCAGCCTTACCTATTGTGCAGGGCTGCTGAGAAAAATAGGCTAGCTCCAAGTACACTGCTCTGAGCTCCTAGTTGGAAGGCAAGTAATGCATGAGATGATAGATAAATTGATAACCTTGTTCAGAAGGCATCTAAGGAACTCTGGTGGTTCGCCTCACATTGATTTTATAGAAGAAATTAATTATGTCAGGTGTTAAATATGTCAGTACAGGAAGGTGTAATATATTAAGCAGTAATTAATTTCACTTAAATGAGGAAGTTTCTAAAAGCTTTATAATATTCCCTTAAATACTGAATTCCTTAATAAATTAGTAATCAAACCAACATCTAGAATTCAAGCTTGCCCATTTAGTGGTTTGGTGGGATGTTTGTCTGTATCTGTGCATTGCTAAAAGGGTGTTCTGTTCTCGTTGATAACTATATTTGCCTTTTGCTTTCCACAGCCTAATGTGGCACAGTCAACAGTACCCTTAAGGATGCAAAATACTGATACATGAAAGTATTTTAGTCCTGGATCAAAATTAAGAAACACGGCATTTCCCTCACAGACTTTAAATTGACTCCTTTGTGAATAAATGTAAGAAGTGTTTTCCTTGCAGACTGTAAATTGTCCCCATTGTGACTAATTATTCATATAAAAAATTCTTGGAGAAAAGGAAGAGGACATCTGGGACACTGATTAGAATCCATATGTATTCGGGGCAAGCATTCTCCCCAACAGGGAAGCCACACTTCTGAACGGCATTGATAAACGGGTAATAGGATGTCTGAAGGAACAATCATGCCCCCTGCCATTAAAAGATTCCTTATGCTTCTACAAAGCCACGGCACAATGAATCTTCTGTTTTCATGAATGCTGTATCACAGGTGAACCTGCAACAACCTAGCTCCAGTGATTGTGCAGCCTGCTGTAGGGATGCAGCAATCTGTTCATTTGCAGACCATAATAAGGCAGGGCCAGCACTGGACAAAATTCAATTCCTCTGAGCTGGATGCATATCAGAGTCTATCCAGCTAGAATCTGGCCCTTAAGCTTGTGCTCATGTAAACATGTTGGAAGGAAGGAAGGAAGGAAGCTTTGCTTCTACCACCCAGGTCTAAAATTTCCAGAGGTTCAAACTAGGAGTAGAATATGCTCAGTAACTGGGAACAGAAGCATGCAGTTAAACAAAACTGCAGCTATAAATCTATTTGATTTTAAAGTATAAGGGTGATTCCTGGCAGCGACACTAGGGGAAACAGAATTTTGCAAATCAAAACTGATGAATTTCTATGCAAACTTTGAGGATGACTCAATACTGACTTGTCTCTGAGTTTGGCTGGCAATACAAATCTGAGCACATGTCGAAAATACAAGGACATGGCTTTAAGTAATGAAACATACCAAGGAGATGGGTAATCAGAGAAGCACAAAGGAATTTAGAAGCATGCACTCCAAACAGCCAAAGATACTGAATAGAGAATAAAGAGGATTTTAGTTCACCATCTTTGGAAATAATACTTTATCCTCCAGTTGGTGAGGTTACCATCAGTGGTGAAGCTGCGTGGTCCGGCGCAGTGGGGGGTGCGTGGTGCATTTCCGGGGGGGGGCAGCTGCGATGGTACCCCCTCCCCAATGGTGCTGGGGTGGTGTGCTCCCCCTGCCCCACCAGTGGTTACCATATGGTGGCTATGTCTACTTAATCAAGCCATAGTATGGCAGAGTTTCACTTAAAAGGTGCATGAATTTCTGACCCAGCCATGACCAAAAATATATATCTCCCATATTGCTCAAACATGGTTTTAGCCCAACATCTAGAAAACCTGTGGAAAGTACAACTGGAGCTGCTGAGGGGGAACGAGAGAGGCATAAAAGAAATGAAGTTTGAAGGATATGGATGGAGATGTCCTCATACTATTTACAACCACTTCATTTAATGCCCAATCTTTTTACATGGACTTATCAAGGTTCAGTCTTGCTAAGGTGTTCCCCAGGAACTCTCAAGTATCTAAGCCAGTCTTCCGCAGCCTGGTACCTTTGAGATTTGAATTTCAGCTCCCTTCAGCCACCGGCCAATGTGTCCAATAGTCAGGGATGGTGGAGCCCCTTCCCACAGGAGACAATGATGGCCACCAACTTGGATCTCTTCTCCAGGCATTTCCTGTTCCCTGCCATAACTTGGCACTCTCGGACAAGTGCTTCTTTTGCTCATGCTCAGATTACAATATGAGAAACAGAAGAAAAAGGCCAGACCCATACCGACACATTTCTTAATCATCAGGTTTCAAAAGTATGCATCTAAATGGATATAAATGCTATAGAGTCGTAGAGTTATATAATTGTAGAGCTGGAATGAACCACAAGGGTCAACTAGTCCAACACTCTGCAATTCAATAATCTTTTGTCCAACATGGGGCTGGAACCCAAAACCCAGAGATTAAGAGTAATCAGAGATTAAGACTCATTCTCTACTGACTGAGCTATCCCAACAGCGGTTATCAGCCCCAAAACTGCACACAGCACATTTATTTGTGCCTTATCCATCTAGGACCTGGCCTCTTGTGTCCATCAATATATCAGCGAACAACAATGAAATGAAATTGATTTCTAAAGAAGTCTTTTTAAAAAATACACCTGAGACACAATACCTTACAATCTGCTAATATGAATTCTTTTCAGCTTCTTAACTTCTTCCTTCACAAAGCATCTTTTCATTTTCACTAAATTCTCTTACTTAGTTTTCATTTCAAGTTGAAGATTAAAGACATTTTCACAAGAGATACTAAGAATGCTTTTAAAATATCTCAAATTAGCCACTGGCAAATATTAATTTTAAAATATTAACATACATTCTGGGTAATGTAGGGTTTTAATTTGAATTACAAATGCCAACCCTCCCTACCAACACCCCTGGAAATAACGGAAGAATTCCTTGTGATAATGCCTTAATATTCTTTCAGTCAGAGACTACTGACTGTTGGTATTGCCAGTAATAAGAACCCAACAACATTGCTAGGCTCTGAACAGCTGCTGTAAAATTCTGGAAGAGCTCTCCTGTCTGTGGGCTTTGTGAACAATCTAGCTAGTCTGAGACATAAATCCACACTCTTCTATTTCCCACTGCATTCAGAAAGCAGAAAAGGGAACAACTCTGACATACTTGGCCTTTAGATCCTTCTGCGTTGCACAAAACACCATTATCAAGGCTGTTCAGAAACTTTTTCTTTAATCCACACAGTATAAATAAATATACTTCAGTACGTCCCCTTGAAAGATCTAATTGACTTCCATGATGTCATTAAGCTTATTGTATGAAAAACGACAATGACTGTGGAATGCAATATGCATAATGGAAAAGCTTAACTAATTCTTTGGAACCGGAGGCAATTAAAACACTTAATTACCAATAAGCTGGGAAAATGACCCATAATTACGGTGGTTTTAATGCTGCAACAAATAAATGTACCTAATCTTCCTTCAGTTTTTATTGGTACTGACACCTATTGTCAACATCCCAGCAGTATTTTGAATCAAATGATGGGAGTCTTGCAGAGGTCACTAAAAAAAATGGACTCACAGTGATGACCAACTGCCCTTTCCCCCTCCCTATTAATATACTAAATTCAAGGATATGAGAATACTCCAGCAGTTATTAAGAGTGCAAGCTGGAATGCCACTTTGCCTCTCAAAAAGACTGATACACTTATATTTTGTTTGTTGTTGTTTTCTTTCTCTGTACCTGAATCCAATATGACTCCTTTGTCTATTGTAAGAATAACCGTTGGGTCTAATAACATTTTTTCTTATAACAACAAAGCACAAAGCCAAGACAATTAAGCATCATTATGTGGTATCAAATATGTCCCCACACTGGTTCTTTGCTCCAACTGAGGCTTCTGTCACTGGAATGGAGAGGGAGACAAGTTCTGCCAATTCTCCCTGCTGCCACTGCAGCACCTCCAATGTTTCCTGGAACAGATTTTGAGGAGACAGAAGGTGTGTTGAGCAGCTAATTCCATCCCTGACACTTTATCATAGATTTGTCCAGTCCTGTTGTGTGCCACAAAGTTCAATCTACACAAAAGTTAGGCGTTTCAGGTTTGACTCTGAACTGTATCCTGTCTGCTGGACTTTAGACTTGGTTACTTGAACTGACCCTGAACCTTGTTCCCTGACCTTTTGACTTTGGATCAAATCTCAGATTTTGAACTTTGGATTTAGCATACCGACTTGCTGCCAGGTAGGCCAGGGGTTCAGGACAGAGTGCTTTAAGTGTGTATACAGCCGCCTACCTTTTTCTCGGCTAGTCTATATGTTCTGAGTTTTTCTTGTTGATAAAATCTTCCCACCTCCAAAGCAGATTCTATTGCAGTTGAAAATGCAACATCTAGCGGGGCTATAAAACGAGTAAAGCATCTATTGATTAAAGTAGGAGTCCCCAAGCTTTCTGGGCCAGTGAGCACATTTAGAATTTTAAGAAAGTGTTACGGGTGTGGCATAACACAAAACAGCTGCCACGTCAAAAAGAGCAGAAGAAAGTCAAGAAAGCAAAATGCTGTTTGTGGTTGTTTTTTTCATTAGCAGCAAAAAGTTGCCAACATAAACCACTGCTGCACTGATTCGCCCAGCCTTTGCTCAGAATGGAAGGGAGGTGGGTGTCTGATTTAGCATCCAATGAAATGAGAGCATGTTTAAAGAGGTTTGAGACATGTGGAAGAGACTGAGCCTGTGCAAATGGGACCTCAGCAGGAGCAAACAGTCTCTCACGCAACTGTGAATTCTGAGGTGATATTTACTGAGAACTCTCACAGGAAATACTGGTGGCACACTGGCACTCACAGGTGACAAGTAGCAAACCCCCACACCTGTTTTTAAAACATGGAATTTGATTCTGAAATGGAACTAAAATAATGACAACAAAAATAAAAGAAGAAAAATACGTGACAGTACAATAGGGCCACTGATTAAGCAAGAATGTAAACTCACTGATTACAGATCTTAGTATAACATTACAGTGGACCCTCTGGATACAAACCTAATTCGTTCTGGGGGTCCTTACGTACCCTGAAAAGTCTGCAACATGAGGCGCTGCTTCTGCACATGCACGGTGCGATACCTGGAAGTATACACTTGCAGCGAAACCTGAAAGTATACACTTCTGGGTGTGCCATGTTCGCAACCTGAAAGTTACGTTACCCGAAGGTAACATAACTCGAGGGTCCACTGTAATAAAGTTGTGGGACAATTAGAGTAAAATCCTAAAGAGAATCACTGACCATTGACAGAGTTTGAATGTATATATTACGCAGCTAAAGCATACTCGGAAATAGGTATTTAATTTAGTAGCTATGTACCTCCCATTTTACAACTGCAGGAGGATGTAAGGAAGGAAAAATGCCTAGTGAAACCTAGCAAGGCTAGTTCCTCCCCACAGCAATTTATAAACACTATTTTCCTTTAAAAAATATTTTGCTAGGCTGTATACTAACTCTTTCCAGCACTGGGATGCATGGGATGTCTGTACAGAAAACAAAATGAGAAAAAGTTGATGTCTAGTTTATTGGGACATTCATAAATGGCTAAAGAGACTCTTAAACAGAACAATCTTACTTTCTTAGTAATCTTACTTTCTTAGTAATCTGACTCTTTAATCTCACAGAATCTCACGAGAGCATTCCAGAGACCGCACTCTGAGCAGGACTTGCTTTGTAAGCAAGGAGGAAAACTTGGACGCTCTTTCTGTGCTGGGAAAACCCAGCACCAAAAGAGCTTGTAAGCTCCCCACCTTGCAAGTATTTAATTTGCCCAATTTCAACCAGCTGGTTTTCAACTGCACAAGGTTGAAATTATGCAAGTTAACTGTGCCGAAGATGCAATTGTACTATATACTGCAATAATTGTGGGATCGTGGATCTATAGAAATCAGGCTTATTGGCTCAAAAAGTGAAAAATGTATTTTTACATTTTATTATTACTACTACTCTTGATATCATAAATTAGGTACAGAGCATACAGCTTTTTTCAATAAGCCTAGTAGCTACTTTCTATAGAGCTACACTGCTGATATATATTAAGCTCAATAACATGGTTTGATGGCTATGAAAGCTAAGATTGTTCTTGATACTGGATATGAATAGCTTTTGTCTAGAAAGCATTAAAATAAATTAAGAGTGAGATTACTAAGGAAGTAAGATTGTTCTGCTTCAAGTCTTTAAAGCCATTTATGAATGGCCCAATAAACACTGAGAAGGTATAGTAGACATTCCATTAAGCTTTTGATAAGAGTGTAGACACAATGAACATCTCTATGTAGCTATGACAATAATTTGGAAGTACTGCATCAAAGCAATTTTGCAGTGGGGAAAATTCTTCCAGCTGATTCATATCTGAAAATTGTTTTTAAACCTGAAGAGGTTTTAAAGACATTTTGGAAAAAGATGAATTTAAGCACTGGCACAAGCAGTGGGAATGAATTTTTAAAAGTTGCTAGCTTCTTTCATTAATTTTATACCATTTGTGATCATGGAAACAAACAAAAAAGCCGCACCCAGACACATTTGTTCTTGTTGCTGCTGCTATAAAAATAATAATAATCTGTTTCCATCCCTGTTCAAAACAGCATCAAACAGTGTAATCTTTTAGCATAAAAAGTTATCCCTTATGAATTTTTAACACTGTCCAAAGAGAATAAAATTAGCATTTAGCTGCCTACTGACAAAGCACCTGGTGCCATTCACAGATAAACTCCACAATCTGCCTTGCAGTTCATGGTTTAACAGGTAAAAATTGTACATTTCATACATCACCAATATAAACTTCTATACTGATACAAAGACCTAAGGATATGTTAACAAGGACACAACATCAAAAATACAGCTTGTTCACCAACCATGATAGCACACTGATAGTACGGTATGTATAATTTTCTATTAATCACTGAAGTCCTTTGCAACAAGAGCTGTATAAATAGTGAAGTGTGGGGAATTGGTGAATTCTACTAGCGCAGTACCCTACCAGTTGACTACTATGTCACCTGCAGTTCTACAAAGAACCACGTATACCACCTTGAGCCCCGTGAGGTGGGCTGCTACAATCTAGTCATCAAAGCACTTTTTTGATCTTCTGCTGGGTCCAACTCCGGAGAAGTAAAAGGGGAAGGGTCGAAATGCATTTTTTACCTTTTAAATCAAGGATTCCATTAAGACAGAAATAATCAGCTGCCTAGATCCTGTAACTAAGACTACATCAACAGGCAAGGCATCACAGTATGACTTCATATGGGCGCACAGTTGTAGAACACCCAGTATATATGTTGTGGATACACCACCATTTGTGGGTATAGCTATTGATCATCTCCCCTCAAATAGTTTGTGGATACCAGCCATTACACCAAAGTCACAATCTTCCTGCGGAAAATTATTCAGCGCCCTTTCCTTATCACATATTCACTGTGAAAACCATTTTTTAAATGCCAGTGCTCTGTAACCTATGGGCAATTAAATGACTAGTTAAAACCATAAGCTCCCACACACATACAGACTATATTTGATATTTGGTGAGGAGATAGTTCAGAGCATTCCTACCTAAAATAGAATCAGGAGTTTGAAGTTTAATATTCTCTACAAAATTCTTTTTAAAAAAAGAAGACGACTTTGGAAACAGCAATTTCAAAATGAGCCTATACAATCTGTTTCAATCTAGAGCTGTGCAAGTTTGTTCCTTTAACTGCTTGCAATGTTTTGCTATTCAAAAGGTACAGACATGTGCCTGGGTATCTTTTCATTCCTCAAGAGCAACTACAAAAATGCTTGGCCCAGTTCCATTTGGTCAAATTTCAACCTAAAAGATGCAACACATGATTTTGGAGCTGGAGGCTATGTAATCCTAGACATATGACAATAGATTACAATACTATTTGAATGAGCTTTGGGTTACTGTTAAGATAGTTTTGAGATAATTTAAAAATAAAGAGCTGTGTGCTGCCAAGATGTGCAAAAATAGTTATTTGTACATTATTTAAGAAGATACAAAATGGAAATTTGAAATGCACAGTTTTAGTAATGTCATGATAAACCTTTTGTATTATTCAAGTTCTGCTTTTGATGTACAGAATATCTAGAAAAAAGGGAGAATGTGTTTGAGTGACCCACTTAACAGCAGTCCTATTGAAGTACTAACGAATAAATGAATTTTAAATAGCTACAATATTTGCAATTTGGGGCTCCTGCTGTGTAAAGCGTCTGAAGAATTAGGTTTTAAAAGAACAAAAATGCTGCTTATTTTGGTTCCCCAAAGGGTGCGTCTCTCTGTTTGTGTGTGTGTGTGTGTGTGTGTGTGTTTCTGAATTTCTCCCTGTCCAAGAGGAGTCTGTAAACCCACATAATATTAAATGTGTGTTCCTGAACATTCTAACAAGGGATTGAATACAGTGGTACCTCGGGTTACATACGCTCCAGGTTACATACGCTTTAGGTTACAGACTCCGCTAACCCAGAAATAGTACCTCAGGTTAAGAACTTTGCTTCAGGATGAGAACAGAAATTGGGTGGCGGCGGCGCGGCGGCAGCAGGAGGCCCCATTAGCTAAAGTGGTGCTTCAGGTTAAGAACAGTTTCAGATTAAGAACGGACCTCCGGAATGAATTAAGTACGTAACCAAAGGTACCACTGTAAAACTAAATGTGTGTTCCTGAACATTCAAACAAGGGATTGAATATTAGGATGGAAGGAATAGCAAGAGCAACCCAAATAGAGTTTCATATACAGATGGACAGAACCACTCTATTGAGTTTGTGGGAATAATCCTATAGACTTTGGAGGTGGAAGCCAATTTCCACAGAACTGCCAAGGGACCTGTCAGATTCCAAGAGAATCTATAAAGAAGCTGCGTGCTCCACTAAAATAACCCCAAAGTGGAAGGTTGAACATGGGAGTAAGTGGAGTCCTTGAGTCAACTTAGAAGGTGAAGGCTTCACCTTAAAGGCTTAAAGTTTGAAGAACAGTAAGCTGTGGAAACCTTGAGTTGGCTACAGGAATTCAACCTGTTTCTTTCATATACAGTGGTACCTTGGGTTACATATGCTTCAGGTTACATACGCTTCAGGTTACAGACTCCGCTAACCCAGAAATAGTGCTTCAGGTTAAGAACTTTGCTTCAGGATGAGAACAGAAATCGTGCTCCGGCGGCGCAGCAGCAGTAGGCCCCATTAGCTAAAGTGGTGCTTGAGGTTAAGAACAGTTTCAGGTTAAGTACGGACCTCTGGAACAAATTAAGTACTTAACCCGAGGTACCACTGTACTCTGTTAAGTTATTGCTGAAGCCTATGTGACTGTGAGGGGATATTTTCTATACCATGTCCATAGTCGTCATGTATGTATAAATATGGGATTGGCAGAAATGACTGGCAGAATCCGAGACCAGGGAAAAGAGACGGCGGAAGAAGATTGGAAGAAATTTAAGAACTATCTTAAGAAACATTGTAAAATTAATGAGTGTTAAAATGATGCGGCTTTAGAAATTAAGTGGATTACAGCTGTAAAGATTAAGTTAAAAGAAAAGAAAGGTTAACAATTAGATAAAATTAAGGGTGAGGATTTGCTGAACTAAATATTTGAAATTGGAATTTTGTGTTTGTTTGTATTGTTGTGTTTGATTATATAATTTGTGAAACTTTAATAAATATCTTATTAAAAAAAAATGTAGCCTGGCTGAATCAGGACATTTTTGTTGTGCATTTGGGGCTCCACAGATTGCACAGAACCATTGTTGTGACACTGCCCTTTTGACCATCCACTGGAGCTGCGGCGCTCTCTTTTCTCCAGGAATACAGCCAATCCTTTCAGCCAGCAATTTATCCAAGTCCAATTTATCAAAATGCACACCTCAATAGTAAAAAAATGAGGGATTCCTATAATCATCTCATAATGTGTAAACATAAAAAGGTAAAACTGTTTCATAACTGCTGGATTACTCTGATATTCAGATGTTTACATAAAGGTGATATTTAGGTAACTGCACACAGGCACATTGTTCTTTTGATGTCTATACTGAGTTACTGCCACTATACAATGGGGAAACTCCATGAAAACAAACTAAGCAGTAGCACAGATGCAAGGTTAAGGTGAGCATCATTTGAAGAAAACAAGTCAGCAGCACAGAAATAGAAATCTTTACATTTGCATGTCTTGAATGCCCTTCAGTGAGCTGTTAATTAGAATACTCGGCAACATTCGCTGTTGCATAAACACTACTCCATTTTGAGGGGAAAATAAGCAGCTTTTTTTTTTTTTTTTGGTACAGAGGAATTCACAGAATGTATTTTTACAAAGGTGTAGGGAGGGAGAAGAAATGATAACTTTATTGTGTCTATTTGGGATGTAATCAAGTGAAATGATGTATTTCTTGAGTGGCAGTTGGATAGAAATGATGTGATTCTAAAGTAACAAGGTCATATTACAAACGAGGTTATCCCAGTTCTTCCAGATGGTTGGCATGTATTGCTTAGAAGACAGCACTCTCAAATTTATTTGAGACATTGCGTGTGAGGAGACCCTGCAATATTGCTATGACTTTTTGGGTCAACATTTAATTATGCCAGTAGCTTTCCAAACTCTTTCAGGAAACAAAGGGGTTTCTCAGGAGCATATGGGGCAGATATGTTTCTTTGAAAGGTGCCTTGCTATTGCTCTTTCCTTGGAATTCACATCTGCAGGGCAGTGTTTATGACCAGTTCATGAATAACTACAATGAGGTCCAATGGTAATGGCTATGCCCTAAATGAATAGAAAAGGGGATAAGAATATAACCCAGTGTTAGATACACCAGCTGAAACCAGTCATAGCTACTCTTATCCCTTCACAAAGCTACATTTCCCAGTTTCTTCTGGAAAGGGGACTTGATTACTAGATAATTTATTACAGTCAAAGACCAGCTCACATAACATAACGCAATAAAAACAGCGTTCTTAAAGATAAAATATACAATCGGAGCAGATTGCAGCAATAGCTCATGAGTTAAAATTGAGATATATACATACACCCATATAACTGAGATTTGGGCTACCATAAAAAATTGACCCTGAGGCGCCCCAAAGGGTGACTTCAACATTTCCCTAATAAGCTATTCTATTCTAGAGGATGATCTATGCCTACAAATCTGGGCGCAGAATCTGGCCACCAGTCAGGTCGTCTTGTGATCTTTGCCTAAGAGGAGAGAATTAAGTTTAGACTTGTCTGAAAGATCGGCGAGCCTCTTCAGCAAAGGATCAATGGTGTTCACTCTGACAATTGTTATTCTGTGAGGGGAATAGGGATATCCTAACAACTCTCAGCTCTCTTGATAACCTACCAGTTCCCAGGATTCTTTGGGAGAAGCCTTAACTGTTTAAAGTGGTACGGTGCTGCTTTAAATGAGTGCTGATGAAAAGCTACTTTTAAAACCGAGGGGAGATTTGAAGACCACTTTGTGATGACTGTGTGGAAGGCCTGAAGAAGAATTAATAAATCTCCCTGGGCTCTAGATCATGGCATTTGTTCCACTTACAAAGATACTGGAAAACGTATGTCACAACCCAGGGACCCTGAAGTGAGGAACTGAAAACTCTGATCAAGACAACGTTCAGGCTGCTAGCATGGGTGAATGGGGGAACTGTCTTGTCTGCAGGGCTCTCCCTGCCAGATAACACAGCTGATGCAGTACTTCAGTCTCCCTGGCCTTAAGAAGGGAAAGATTACAGAATAAGGCAAAGGCCCCTTAACAAGCCAACCAAGGCTTCTCAAACAGAACCTTCCACATTCCAGGTCTTGTCTGCCTACATCAAGTTTCCATTTCTACACAGAGAAAGCATATCCTGTAGCTACCTTAGCATGGCCCTTTGGAGCTGTCCAAGGTACTGTTCCTTTTTAGTCTCTTGCTTCACTGCAATTTTGAGCAGAACATTGACAGCTTTCCCAGAAAACATCAAGCTCTCACAAGAAACATCTCCCATTGTTCAGTGTGTGTGTGTGTTCAGAAGTCTGCATTTGGGGTAAGCCCCCTCCATGATCAACCTCTTATTCTCTCTCTCCCCTGCCCCCTTTCTGGTTTTCGGTGGAGGAAACTTTCAGAAAAAGACAGACTGTACACAGTACAAAACATGCCTTGATTTAAAATAATTTGCACATTTCCCTCTGATAATTAACATTTTATGGGAATTTTCCCCTCCCCTGGGTTTCTATTATTTTAAGTTCCGAATTCACTTACAGAATTTGCAAGACTGTTAGCACCTTCGAGCGTGATGGCATAGAGACAGTACCACTGGTTTAGGTGAATAAATTTTCGATGTTTGCATGGTGACAACTGCTTCACACATTCTGCTTGCTTTGTGGGAACTAATTCAACGACAGTGTAACATTCTTAAAATATGAAGCATTCACAGAACTGGCACATATAAAAACTGTCATAGATGAATCCTTCCAATGCCTGCAGGAAATTAGATTAGAACAAATACATGCTGATATTAGTATGAGATTTATAAACAAATGTTACTCTCCATCATTCACATCTTGCTCTTCAGAAAATGCTTACTGCTAAGTATATCAGCTCTTATGCTTGACACACCAAGCCTGCAGACATAATTAGAATCTATTACACAGAAAGAAATATTGTTTAAGAAGTACATAAAGTTGTGTGCATACAGAAAGTTATATCCCTCTAAAATTTTATTTTCTCATCCTTGAAACAGATGCATCAAAATGCCTTTCCATAACTACACCAAGCTATGGCATTTCATTATTTATTTATTTTTAGATATGATTTTATTGTCCATGAGGACAGTGGCCTTGAAGAACCAGGAGCCTGGATCTAAATTTGCAGCAAGGAAGTCATGGGATTTCCTGCAGATATATTGACTGACCTTCACATATTTCTCCATTCATTCTTATATCATTTTAATGTCATGGTGCTAAAAAGCAGTGTAATTTTCATTAGTTTCCTCCTCTAGCATTTAGACGACAATTATGTTCAGTCTTCAATGTTTTGGGTTTTCTTATTACGAAGTCTATTTATTGACCTTCCCAGCTGCTTGTCTCAAAAGAGATTTGCTTCCTTGCCGGGGATTATTAAATTCTTATTCTCTTTTATAGGTGCATTTATTTTATGCTGCCTTTACGGCCAGTTTGAAGTCAGTGAGCCATTAACAGAGGGCACAAAGTGCATTTCTTTCAGGATCAAGGACACAAGTTTCCTTAAACATTTACAAGGGCAAGGTACCGAAAGGGACAAAATGAATAGGAGATAAAAGGTCTTAACTCTTAAAGCAATGGGTGTCATGCCATTTGTTGAGGTGAAATGGAAGCATTCAGAGACATGTGAATATCAGGTACTGGAAACAAACTATGGGGAAGAACTGTTGTCATGCCACTCTTCTTGAAGGCATCTTGCTTGTCACTGTCAAAAAGAGGACCTGATGGATCCTTCTTGAGAAGAGGTGAATGTTTGCTCATCTCCAAAGAACAGGTTCAGCTGCGCTTTGAGTTGGAAAGCTACCCCCAGAAGCATCTTACCCAAGCAAGGGAAGTTAGCAATCCATAAACAAGAAAAATGAAAGAAAGACACTTGCCACCTGCCATAAGCAGAGCTGAATCTAGCAGTCATATATACTCCCAACCAAGAACACTTCTGTCTTGTTTGGACTGAGTATCAGTTTATTAAGTCACATGATTCAGTTCATTAGTGACTCCAGGTACCTGTTCACAACACCCGCAGCTTCATGTAAATTAGATGGAAAAGCGAAGTAGAGTTTATCAGTGTGGAAATGGTACCTCAGTTAAAATCCCTAGGAAGATGCCATCTCTGGTTTCAGGTAGATGCTAAACAGGATTATGATAGAAGTCAATCTTGTGTCACCCAAAATCTTGTGGAAGAAGACCAGTAGGACTCCTATAGAAATATTCCTGTAGGCTGGAATGGAAGTGAAGTGCAATGGCCCCAGCTTCTATCTTAATCTAAAAGCATAGCTTTTCACTTTTTTAAAAGGGAAATTCCCTTATTTTGAATAGGATTCCTTGCAAGAAAAGGGAAAAGTTGACAGCTATGTCCAGAAGATACTAGAATTGTGTCGAAAACTACCCAGAGAGATACAAAATCAACATAGACATATTCTCATTGTCATTCTTCCAATACAGGATGCCCACCCATGGTGGTCAAATATAGATAGGATATTTTCCCGAATATAGGTGGGGAAAAGCTAGCTTAGATAAGGAATGTTTGATGCTTGATGACTAGCATTCACTGAAGTAGCAGCAAAGGCCAGAAAATTCAACAATAAGGAAGATGGTCTGGGTTCAAGAAGGACATATTAAGGAAATGACATGCTGTTGAATATGAGAAGCTGTCCAGCAACAAAGAAAGCATATGATTTCTTTCATTATTTAAAACCCTACTTATCATACAAAGTTTTAACTCAACAATCTTGAATTGCAAGCAGAAAACTGGGCAGGAAACGGTAGAATAAATATTAGAAGTTGCAAGAGAGGCTGTTTTACTAGCACTATTTTCTGAAGAGCAAATTAAAACTCAAATATCAGAGTTGACAGGTTCGTGCAAAAGCTGCTGAAACAAACTGTGACGGAAAAATTAACATGACTAGCCTTATTTTTTTAAGCCCTCAAAAACGTGAGGTTGCCAAGGAAATATCCTTACTCCCAATAGCATTATAGGAATAGCTGTGGAAAAGGGGATGAGAAAAAAGAAATTAGGCACGTGATTCCCTGGAACTACAAAAACAGTTCTGAGATCAATGAGGCTTTACATTTCTCATATAGCAATCCCAAAATTAAATAGCCATGTGTTTTGAATCTAAGGGGAGTCTTCAAAAGCAGCAAATATGCAAGTCCCATGTATGAGTCTGGGTAGCAAACTAAATCATGCCCCTTGATATCAAGTAACTGAACAGTGCAAAAGAATTTAAGATGAAAATTCTTAACCAATAATAAAAAAGATAGGAACTTTCAAACACACAAGGGGAGAATACTGAAGCAGGCCTTGATTATCAGTCACTTTAGGTAGACGACTAGGAAGATTTTCCCCAAAAGCTTGAAATATATTAATTCTACCACCGTGTCTAGCCATTTTAAAGGGCAGAAAAGGCTTGTTTTCAAAAACATTTACAAAGTAAATGAAATAATCTTTGGCTAACAAAAAATGATTACATACAGGTAAAGAGCAGTGCTAGTGTTTCTGGTTTTTTAAAAAAACAAATGTTATTCTAGCAGCATTTAAGGGCGGAATTTTTATCATTTTATAACAAACTTTTCCAGGCTGCAGTGCATTTAATCCGATACATGAAACAAAACAATTAAAGCTTGTAGCAAATAATATTATGTATAAGCTTTTTCAAAGTTAAAGCAAAGCATGAGCTGGAAAGCTCAGTTGGTTAGAGCTTGGTGCTGATAACACCAAGGTTGCTGGTTTGAATCCGCTATGAGACAACTGCATATTCCAGCATTGCAGGGAGTTCCAGCATTGCAGATTATCCTCAGGATCCCTTTCAACTCTATGATTCTATGATTCACATGTGGAAGCTTTTTTGTGAGGTTTGCTTTGTGTAAGAAGGGGTGTTTACACTGTTTGAGCTAACCCAGCAGAGGTTTCCCACCACCAAAGCTACAGTCCTCCACAAGAATGACACAACCTAGTATCACTGTGCAGTTTACCTATAAGACTAAGACGCAGCAGACCATAAGACACACCTAGTTTTTGGAGGAGGAAAACAGGAAAAAAATATTCTGAATCCCAGAAGCCAGAACAACAAGAGGGATCACTGCACAGCGAACCCTCTCACTGTTCTGGCTTCTGGGATAGCTGCGCAGCCTGCATTCACTCCATAAGACACACACACATTTCCTCTTACTTTTAAAAAGGGGAAAAGTGAGTCTTATAGAGCGAAAAATACGTTAATTCAGCAAGATTCTTCATAGTAACGATACATGAGCTTTGACCACAGTGACAACATCAGTTGTCTAGGATTTCTTCTATGGCCAGAATTGATACAAAAATGAGCAAGGTGACCACAAGGCAGCATTGTCCTGTAATTACACATTCTTATAAATGTACCACTATGCAAGGAAATATAAAACCACAGGAGAAACATTTACTGAACACCAACTTTGCATTTCCTGTACTTCTGTCTCCAACATATAAATCTGTTTCATTTCCCAGCCCCAGATATTCTGCAGTGCAATGTCATCTCAAAGAAAGATTTCCCCTGGGGGAAACCGATTGTATACTCATGCTCTAAATAACAGCAGCAACAGAAACTGGCCTTGTTAAAGCAAGTGATTAGATCACACTTTTTAATACGAGGTGCCTAAATCATGGGCAAAACTTATACTGGTTTAACACCTTGGGCTAAGGGTGAAATCCTATGCACACTCACCTTGGAAAAAGTCTATTGAACTGTGAGTAGATATGTACAGAATTGCACTGTTAATTTCCTTTAAAGCTATATTAGGCTAGTAGCAATCATGCAGCACTGTGTGAACAGTACTTTTTTCTCAATTAGTCACCGCCACTATTTAATTTTTTTAAAAAAGCTTTGGATTAATCTAATCAATTTAAGCATGCAATCATCACCAGTACAACCCTATAAACCACTTACATATAGCATTTCTTATTTCACCTTTTCAAGCTGCTCTATTTCTGGTGGAAATGAAGTGTTTGTAGCTAAAAAAAAAACAAACCCCAAACAAAACAACGTCTTGCAAAGCATAAATGGAAGCAAACTTTATAACACTGGTGCAACCTCCCCCTTAATAATAATAAAAACTCCTGATCTATTCTTCTGTTCCACTCGAAATTCTTCTGTTCCACAATTCCATTCCTACAGATGCATACACAGTGACAAAAACAAATCCTTTGGAACAGGTAATGTCAAATTCTGAAAGGTTGGTAGAGTTAATTTTTTTTACAGTTCACAACACAACTGATCCTGGAAAGACCTTATAATGTCAACAGAAGGTCAGCATTTGAACACCTGTACTGAATATGTGTGATCTGGGTGTTCAAGAACAGCAGTATTTTTAAGAGAGTTTGCCAATTAATGTCATCTGGTGTTCTGTACCAAAACTGCAAATCAGGCGGAAGCTCTGCAAATAGTAATGGAAACGTTATTGTGTGGTGTATTTATTAAGAAACACAAAAAGAGTAGCAAACATTGTTGTTTTGCCAGGCTATGCAAGCTTTTAATATCTCTAGTCATTCAGACTTTCAATTGAGATTTATTAACCTGTCAAAACAAAAAGCAGTTTTAGAACATACACAATTGCAGTTCATTTTAGCACATTTATTGCTCTATAAACAGTACATCCAGTCTTGTCTTTTAAGGGGGCTAAACTCAGGTTTCTCTTCTTGAAACAAGCAATTTCTATAATAGGAAAGTTCTGAGGGGGATGGCAAACACAAAAACAATGCAATGCACAAGGTACATATTAAAATAAATTGAATTATATTTTTCAGAATTTCTAATACAGCATCCACTCTGATTTTAGAGGCCTGCTTTCAGGGCATATTAACAACGTAATCCTAAACATACCTACTTGGAAGAGAAATCAATAGAACCAGGGAATCTGTGTCATATAACTTTCAGAGTATGGGAAAAAGCCAAGTGATAGCAATTCTTACATCACAGAAGCAACCCAAGCTCTTGCTTCTATGTAAGCATGCAGAGGATTGAGACGATATATTGAAATAGGTACCCGTAGGCCATCCCTAGGTCATCATGCAGCAATTAAAGAACATCATGCACAGTATTTTGAATACTGAACATGTATATCAACTATATTGAAGTACAGGTATCCCTTGTTCTTCCAACACCTGCTCTGCTCCTAAAGCTACTATTCTTATACACCAAGGTTTTGTTCTGTACCGACACCAAAATCCTTTTATTAGAATATAAAACTTTCACAGATGAATTTCTTCATCCTTGGAGTGGCATTGAGCCTGAAGTGCTTTCCCAGTAATCGCTTTACGCAAAGCCAAAAAATCACATACTAGTCTCGCATGGTGAATCGAAGGATCAGTCATAGCGATTGCTTCTGTTTTTAACAACTGGGTGAAAGAGGAACTTTAGATCTTTTAAAAACTGTTTTGAGAAACAACACTTTCCTTGCTCAAAAACATTTATTGTTTAGAAAGAGGTGGTTTAAACCATTTCACGTCTCTCTTCTTCCTTGTGTGTATCTTAACAACTCTGCTAGGAAAGCAACAGCTCGATAGAATTTTAGAAAAAATATATCTAAAATACGCAACACAAATACGACCCAACATAACCAAAATCCACATATTTTTGCTTGTTTCAATAACCAACGTTTTTGGGTTGCCACCCACCCAGCCCCCACATTCCCTGACATGCATGATTGCTGACTGAGAGAGGTCTTTCATGCTCTGTGATACTTAGAGGGGTGTTTTTTGTATTCTGCTGGGCTTTGGGGCAGGTAGCAGCTGCACTTCTGTTGGCTCCAAAGCACAGCATGACATAAGGCAATTCAGGGAGTCAACAGGCCAGGGCTAGGAATTGGTAGAGGCTTTCTGTTTGCAAATAGAAGTCTTGCAAATATTCGTTGAGGCATTTTGTAACTTGACCTTCCTCCAAAAGTATCAAATCAATCAAATCAATCATGGCCACAAAGTTATGTTCAATTATGCACAAAATCAACAACAGACATCAACAGGAAAAGTCACAAAATTAACCCTTCAAGTCACCAAAGTCAGAGAGAAACAGAATTTAATAGGCTGTGCACAGCTCCCCGCTGCAACAATCCGTCTCATGGCTCCAACAGAGAGTGGGGGTGGGGGTGGGGTTAACCCGCCCTGGGTTGACCTGGGAACCAACCCCACCCTGGATCCTGTTCCTTGTATCTCCTCTCCCAACCAAGATCAGGGGTGCCTCCCTGCTCGGAATCAACCCTCTGCTCAACAGCTGAGGAGCCAAATAATCTGTAAATTTTCAGAAGAATGGGAGCAAGGACTAGACTTAGTTGTGACTCTTGTTTTCAGTTGAGGAGAAGCCCAAAGCTAATTTGACTCAAGGGGATACAGAGGCATGTGACACAGAGGCAGGAGGCAAGCTTCCTCAACCTCTGCCCTCCAGATGTTTTTGGCATACAACTCCCATGATCCCTAGCTACCAGGACCAGTGGTCAGGGATGATGGGAATTGTAGTCTCAAATCATCTGGAGGGCCGAGGTTGAGGAAGCCTGATCTAGCATTTGCCAAACAAGCAGCATAACTAGAAAAAAGAAAAAAGCACAGAACAGACAAGAACAAGTTGATACTTTAACATCCCTTCCTCAAAGTTCTATAGTGGGAAAGTTCAAGATATGGTCCCTTCAATTAGATGCTAGGTCACTAAAAAGCATTCCCTCCCTTCACTCTTGTGTTTTCCTTATAAAGTAAGATTGAAAAAAATGTTTCGGTTTTTCAGACTCACAATACACAGCGTTTTTAAAACATACAAATCTCTTCAGGACTTTGCCTCAAGATCCCACTTCAGCTCAGATAAGCCCCAAATCTTTCCTAAGTGGCCCTGCTTCAGTTCTTCATTCAGGATTTGTACAAATATTTTGCATATACAACTATACAGATCCAGATATTTATATATACATCTATATACAAACACAAAAACTGAATATTGTGTAACAATGCAAGCAGAATAAAGTAGGGTTTAGTCTTAGGGTAGGGGGCTCCAATCCTAATCCCAGTTACTTGGATTAAACCCCATTGAATTCAATGGGATTTAGGTCTGCATAAAGGTAAAGGGACCCCTGCATAGACATGGTTAAAATTGTGCTGTTATTTATTTTTTTATATTTAGAACTCATCTAACGCAAAAGAATTGTTCGGGTGGGGAAACAAATGCCTCTACGCTGTCAGCAAAACTAAATAAAGTTTAATATAATTTAAAATCCATGATATTTATTCCCTGATTTAACCCTGGCCAAACAAGCAGATTTCTCTAGCTTGGATTTTGGTGGCCCCAGAATAGGAGGAGGTTCCATAACTGGGGACCAGCCACCCAAAACATATTACTTATGACCTCATGCTTGAATCTGCTTCACAGATAATAGTATTAAGGTGAAGGGTTTGATGGATCAGGTATTATTACACAAATGGGAACAAGGAAAATCTCTGGGCTCTTCGGTGATTATTATTACAACTATTCAAATTATTATTATTGTTATTATTATTATTCAAATCCCATTATGAAAAATTTCAGGCTTTCCCCATATATACAGTACATAGCAAAGAGAATTTCCCAGGTTTCATAAAACTCAAGCCTAGGACACATTTGGCCATCAAACAGTACTTTATAAATTACAAATTTACAATCAGATTATAATTGCACTATATTCATGGCTGCTGTCTACTGAACTAATATAAGATAAGATACTTTGCCCTCTTTACGCAATAAATAGTTTGTTAGTGTTAATAAACTATACCGTGTATGCGGCTTTGTTGCCAACTCAGAGACAGTAATATAGAACAATAATAATAAATATAGCCTTGGCACCTCATAAACTGCAGACAAGTAAGAGAGAAACACAGAAACCCAAATATCAGGATACTTTTAAAAGCAAATTTTTGCAATATGAAATCCCTTTTTTTAAAAAAGGTCTTAAAATAAAGGCTACAGCAACAAAACAAAATGCATTTGGCCTTTCTGAGTTTTCTGCAGACCCCTCTGGAATAATAAATTAAGAGAACAATAAAAATAACGCTTACAGAGCAATTCCTTGTTTTAGTCGGCCTTTGTTCTAAACTTGTGGAGATGCGCAGTTATGACAAGCACTGGGGCAATTAAAAAAGCAACTTCAACTATTGAGGGAAGATCAATACCCTGAATCTTTTTAAGAAGAGGATTAATTCATTGCTTGCCACAACCCAGAGCACCTCTTAAAACATTTTATGAGAGAATTCCTGTAAATTAAACCTAACTATTCAATGATTGTTCTGTTGGCAATGCCAGAAGTGCTAAGGGCCTTGGAAAGAGGAAAAACACAACTCAGTGAGTAGTTTATCATGAAATAAAGTTCTCTCTTTTTTTCTTTTCTTTCCCCACCCTCCCTCCACAGCTTCCTATGGATAATATGCGATAATACATGTAATGAGCTCCCTAAAACAATTAGTAGCATATCTCCAGCGACCTGCTAATCTGAATGTAATGTTTTTTACCAACCACTGCATGCTTTCACACCCACATCACGTAGAGGGGGAAGAGGGTTACAAAATGTAATTTAGTATTCTGCCTCATATTTCATCAAGTCCCTTACCAGCTGCTTGATATATTATCAAGACGAGCGCAAGCACATTCGCCCCCCTTGACAGGGGCACCCCAAAGAATATAAGCAAATTGTAACTCTTTCCTTACATCACCACTAGTACCTAAGAGAATGGCAATGTTGACCATATTTTCGCTTTAACAATGGCTGACGTATTGTGGATATATAACAGAACCTAGGCCAATGGTTAAATTGCTTTCAATACAGGCAATATCTCATCCAACCACTCAAATAAATAAAAAGCAGGCCAGCTGGAGGTGAGGAATTTTGTAGCTGAAAGTCTTATAATCGAAATAAATTGCAAATGCCTCCAGAGTCAGTTTAGATCAGGGTGGTCCAACACATGGCCCTTGAGACCTTTTTTGGTGGCCCTTGGCAACATTCGATGCCCTCACATTGTCTTCCCAAGCTGCGTAAGTGAGCTGCTGGGCTTTGGGAATGAGGCGTGAGCATGATGATGAACACAAGCTTTAAAACACAAGTCAGTGCCAGGTACAAAGATAACCTACAAAGCTTTGAAAAACTCTTCTGTTGGGCATTTAGTTGTGGAATGAGGCGTTGTATTGGAAAAGGGAAATAGTCTCAAACTGGGGAGAGAAACTTTGCACTGACAGCTCAAAACTGGTAGGGTTTTTTTCTCCAAGGGGAAAAGACATGGGGCTTTCATATTAATTCCCTATAGGTGAAAAAACCGCTTGAGGTGGGAAATTTTAAGTTGAAAAAGGACACAAAATGGTTCAAAAGCCATTTTCTTCAGCTCATACACAGCATACCCCAGGTTGCTTTGGGTTGGAGTAGAGTATCCAGAACTCTGATATTCATGTGGTTTAAGCCCAAGTGCCTCAATTCTTATCTTTAAAATGGGAATGAATACAACAAATTGTACAGTTTTATGCTGAATATGAATAAGGTAAAAATAGTGAAGGAGCACATGAAAATGCAGTTTTCAGTTCTGCTACCATGTTAGACAACTGCTTCTTCCTTGCAGTGCCCTGCATTAGGTTTACGATTTGCCAGTTTCTGCTAATTCTTAGTACTCAATAGTGAAAAAGCTCTTGTGAAACTGAGGCAGTGAAAAATATTGGAGGAAAACCTTCCATATTACAAACCAAGCCTTGCACTTGATTTAAAATTTAAAGTGGGAAATGTATTTGTAAGGAAGTTCTAATGGATACAACTAACGAGAGTTGCATTAGGGCAGCACAAGTTAGCCCATTACACACAGCTTGCAAATCATGCATCCAGAGGCATATAAATAAAAAGGTTTGGAATGGAGAACATGCCTTTATTTAGTGCCAATTTGCATTCAGTGGTTCAGTTCAGCTCTCTGGTCTAATGCAGAGTTTCCCCAACTTGGGTCTCCAGCTGTTCTCATCATCCCTAACCACTGGTTCTGCTAGCTAGGGATGGTGGGGGTTGTGGTCCAAAAACAAATGGAGATCCAAGTTTGGGGAAACCCTAGTCTAAAGCAATCTATTCAAGGGATTATCTAAATAAGTAAAATGAGTTTTAGACTTAAGCTTCATACTGTTTCAAGCACCGTGGGGCAGGGTTGACATGCCCAGGGCTACCTTGTTCCAACTATAAGAAGCCCCAAACCAGGGATAACACTTGCCTAGAAAGGGGTGAGGAGACTTGGTTCGACATCTTGAATTAGTGGCAGCCAGTCTGGTGCCCTCTAGATACCCCAATCCCTGACTACCAGCCCTGCTGGCAAGGGGCTGATTAGATTTTTGAGTCCACCATGTTGAAAGCACTATATTGCCTTCAGCCAACTGAAACCTACACTGTAGAACAGAAATTTAGTATCTATCATCTAATCAATCACAAATACTTTTAAAAGTTACAGCTAATGAAGTTGTTGCCCATTTGAAAACCCAATTTTATATTTTGCTTCTTTACTGCTGGGCTCAGGAGGCAAATGTCTTTACTCTGTTTCAGATATAGGACATACAGAAATCATGTCACGTTCAACAGTCAAAACAAAAACATCATGAAACGTGTTACAAAATGTCCTATTCTGAACATTTAGAAGAGACTGCTTGCACTCATACACAAGAGCTCAAATGTTGCAGGTGGAAAACTCGGTGTCCAAACAGTTAGCACCCACGGTTTATAAATATATTGGACACACTTAAAACACTCCTGTTCATTTGTAGTGTACAGCAGCAAATCGATACACATTTGCATTGCAAACCATTATACACAATGAAGAAATAGAATCTTTGCCAATACTTTCCCACTTGTTTTTTTTTTTATAGTTGCTATCAAATCTCACATAGAACTTACTATATTATATAAAGAATGGAAATCAAAGCATGACCTGGGATTATACACTGCCGCTTTTATTACTATGATTATTCCTACCTTTTCTGGAGGCGGAGGAGGGTTAAATCTCTTTGCACAGACTAAAAACACATCAGGCTCTGGCTTGCCAGCCTTCACTTCAGGGTCATCTCCCAACACAATATGATGAAATAAATTAAAGAAGTCTTTGTGTCGACTTGTTTTCATTTCAAATGTCACCCCAGATGAGCTGGTGGCAACAGCTATGGGTATGTTGTGTTGATGTAGATGGCGGATTAGTTTTTCAACACCTGTGAAACAGAAAAATATATATATGAAAGTGTTAAAATACACTTGTTTGAGCAAAAACAGAGGAGCTAGATTTACTGGAGTTGTTCACCCCACCTTCTGAACTTGATTTAGTTAGTTCTCTTTCCTGCCTTCATCAAAAGACTAATGGTTGATAATTTGGGTGTTTGTACCTTGTGTGGGATGGTTTTCGTTGCTGCCTCCTGTATAACTCTGTATAACTCTTGAGAGTCCCATGGATTGCAAGAAGATCAAACCTATCCATTCTGAAGGAAATCAGCCCTGAGTGCTCACTGGAAGGACAGATCCTGAAGCTGAGGCTCCAATACTTTGGCCACCTCATGAGAAGAGAAGACTCCCTGGAAAAGACCCTGATGTTGGGAAAGATGGAGGGCACAGGGAGAAGGGGTCGACAGAGGACGAGATGGTTGGATGGTGTTCTTGAATCTACCAGCATGAGTTTGATCAAACTGCGGGAGGCAGTGGAGGACAGAAGTGCCTGGCATGCCCTGGTCCATGGGGTCACGAAGAGTCGGACACAACTAAACGACAACAACCTTGTGTGGATTTTAACTGTGTGAGGGGGAACATGTGGCTGCACCTTCTGCCACTGACATTACATCCTCACTGCTGTACCACCCTTCGCCCATCTATTTTAGTCCTTGTCCATAGAAGTTCCATCTCTCTAGTCTTTCATAGGCTTTAAAAAATAATTCTGTAGTCCCCAGGGCTGCTAGTGGTGGAAAAATGCCCCCTCCACAGAAAGAATCCTGTTGCCCTAACAGGTCCTTGGTGGTGGGCTGCATTTCTCATACATCAGTTAATCCCTAAGTCAATGGAGAGTCTGTCTCAATAAACTTGCACAGGGGGAGGGAGTTTGTAGCCCAAAAATTGATGGAGCAAATGCCCCCAAGGACCTTTAAAGCAACATAAACTTTCGTCCCTACAAGCTGATTTCAGCACTATAGTATTGCTTCTGTTTAGCAAGTAGAAATACACAGTACAAATGAACTGAATCTGAACTTTTTTTAAAAAAGGTGATGAATTTTTTTATGAAAAAAGAAATAGCAAAAACAATTTTGAATATGAAACAGGAAAGTAAAAAAGGAAAGTTTTCTACTGCACATCCTTGCAGGTGTACAGAAACCACGAAGTGCATCATACTACATAAAATCAAGATAGTATGCAGAGAGGACATCTGTAGAATAAGAGGAACTGTGCTGTAATACATGAACTTCTGGCCAAAAAAACCAAATAAAAGGAAGGGACGTAATGCATATTTAGTAGGTCTGATGTAGTTAATAAAGCTGAAAGGATCAAAATATATAAACCTCAAGAACTTTAAACAATAATTAGTCACATGCCAAATTTAGAACTCTGAACACAGATGTATTTTTTTTAAAAAAAATCCTGACAGAATTGAAGTATTTCTCATGGGACAATAGAAGCTTTCAGAAAGGAATAATTCAGCATTTTCCATTTGACAGCTCTGAAAAATACATAAAATAACACAAATTAAACTTTTTCTTGTGGCTTTATTTTTCCCCTAGTGCTTCTGCTCTTTCTAGTCCGCTGAAACTCAAATAGCAGCAATTATTTTGGTGAGAACGATTCTCTTATTTACATATTTTGTTCCACAATGTATTTGCATTTATCCTCTGATATTAAGGATACATATGGGGCTCCTCAATTCAGTGGGGCTTTCTTTTGATTTGGAATGCACAGCATTACACTGCAAAGCATGCACAAAAAATGTGTGTTCATTTATGTATTATTTCCATATACAGACAGCTTGCTACCTGAAAATCTTGAAGCAGTTCGCAATTGATAAAATACATATATAAACACAGTACGTACAATAAAAACCGTGTCAAATTATTCACATAAAAACTGAAATATAAGCGTATACGTAAACGCAGTATCACTATAAGGTCGAAGAGCTTTACACAGCAACAAAATGTAAAATTCCAACAAACCAACTTTTCGCACAACCACTCACGCAATCTCATTCACCACTACTTTCGCACAACCACTACAATCACTCACTGCTTCATACATTATGTCTGTCAACCAGCCAGCACATTCATATACCACTTCTACTCAACAATATGACATATAAGTTTATTGAAATGCTAGTATTATAAGCTTTTTTCTATCAACTGGTCTGTCCTTGTTTTTAATGTTGCAATGCATATCAGTATGCTTTCTGGGGCCCTCCAAAACAGCAAGATAAGTTTAAATCCAATTGCATGTCTTGACAGTAGAAAATCCAGGTCCCTTTTGTTTAAAAAGGAGGAGGGGAATGTTTAGGAAGCATTTCACCCTCTCTGCAGACTATAATTAATGCAGTGACACTTTACAGAGGTCATTAAACTTCCTTGCCAACCGTTATTTTGAAAGAAAACTATCACTTTTATTCAAAACAGCAATAGTTTAGCAAATGTTTACCAGTCTTTCCACTTGGGACTTCACAAACCCAGGTGAAAGGATAAAAGAATTACTACATAAAGCCTCAGGATACATACATGAAAAATGATGCAGTCTGCACATCACTTAGAATTTATTTAAACCCTTCCACCTTTTTTCTTGTCAAGCGGGTCTGTGTTAAACATTTAAGGTATTCTCAAATACTGTGGTATCTGTGAAGCTGTTGGGGATAAAACATAACTGATTAATGCCAGGGTGGGTTGATTTAAATCATGCCCTTTTAAATAAATGATTCCAGTCAAGTTTTCCCACAATATTATTTTTCAACCAAGTATGGATACTAATTAGCTCCTGTAGCAATTTTAGAATATTGGTATGCAACTAAATATATCCTGTATACTACCTAGGAACATAATGCAGAACTTTAATCATACGGCCCCATGTGCCTTTTGCACTATCTGGGTAGTTGGGGGCAGCTGAATTCTGAAATGCGTGGATTTCTGAGCAAATCCAGCAGCACGGAAGTGCCAAGAGATTTCTAGAAAGGGCTTGTAGTTATTGGTCATAACATGAGATCAACAATCAATAGCTGCCTTGTTTGCTTAGCAGTCACAAATAATCAAAACTGATTATATTGCAGACCTCATCTATTTACATGGATCTTCCAGGTTTCTCTTTCATTTTCTTAAAAAAACTGGTTTTGACCAACTTTCTTTTATAATGTGTCAATGATTCAAAATAGACTTCAACATGTTTACATTAAATTTAAATTTCACTGCGGGGGTGGGGGTTGGGGACGGACACAGTGGGTTTTTTAAATAAGGAAAGCAGGTTTTGTTTTGCTTTTACAAAAGCAATTCTGATTTCCAGTGCCAGATTTATGTATAAGCTAAACACGCTATAGCTTAGCTCTTGGGTGCCCTCCCCCCATTTTTAATATTAATATACTTAATTGTATTTCAGTTCAACATTTACTTTGCTAAAATACATATTTTGTTATGTGCAAATGACATTTATATACTTATAAGGTCCATAAGGGACGCGGGTGGCGCTGTGGGTTAAACCACAGAGCCTAGGAGTTGCCGATCAGAAGGTCGGCAGTTCGAATCCCCGCGACGGGGTGGGCTCCGCGACGGGGTGGGTATGAAAGGATTTTAAATCTGTTAACTGTTTTAGTAAGTTTTTAAAAAACAAAAACATGGATGTGTTTGCTGCCCTGGGCTCCTTTGGAAGGGAAGGATATAAGTTCAATAACAATACCTATATAGGAAGGCTTATACAAAATATGGGGACGCGGGTGGCGCTGTGAGTTAAACCACAGAGCCTAGGACTTGCCGATCAGAAGGTCGGCGGCTCGAATCCCCGCGAAGGGGTGAGCTTCCATTGCTCGGTCCCTGCTCCTGCCAACCTAGCAGTTCAAAAGCACGTCAAAGTGCAAGTAGATAAATAGGTACCTCTCTGGCAGGAAGGTAAACGGTGTTTCCGTGCACTGCTCTGGTTCGCCAGAAGCGGCTTAGTCATGTTGGCCACAGGACCCGGAAGCTGTACGCCGGCTCCCTCGGCCAATAAAGCAAGATGAGTGCCGCAACCCCAGAGTTAGTCACGACTGGACTGGTCAGGGGTCCCTTTACCTTTTTATACAAAATATGGGAACATTGAACTTCCATCATGTTCTTATTTGTTGACCAATCAGACTTACTTTCTCTTTCTGTCTCTGTCTCTCTGCATTTCCTATCAGATAGGGCTGATAGGCTAAAATTAGCAATCTAGAGAATATCGTGTAAGAGGCACTTAGTCATTTTCTGCTGCTTAAGACAGATGATTAAAAACTGTGTCTTGGTGGTGCAATAGCTCCCAGGGATTTAGACATCAGTATAACAGAAAATGTAAAAACTGTAGAATCTGTTGTGTTTTGGTCTTAAATAGAAACAGATGTACCAGAGATGGATTCTCAACAGGAACACAATCAATTATCTATTTCTTCTGTTTCTTTTAAAGTAAAAAATAAAAGTCTTCATCTACAATAATTCTATGCAAATCCCTAGAACTGCAGGCTCAAAGTAGAGAGCCACCATTTTTAAATGTGTGACAAAGTAGCACAAAGCAGTTCTTGGAAAATCATTAAAACATCCATTTGGAAAGTTACTCACATTTCAACAAGCAATATAAATTAAAGCATTATTCCCAGTGGAAAATCCAGTAAGCAGCAATTGTCTTTTTAACTAGCTTAGGAAGTAGAACACAATAAACAGCAGCAACAGAAAACATGGAAATGATGGCAGTATTGTGGTATAGCTCTCTGCTATATCCCGTAGTTTGCCATACACCACTTTACAGGACAATTACAGGTTCAAGCTGGGGGGGGGGCACATAGGTTCCCATCATTTTGGAGAGAGGCAGACTAGTAGGTGCTGAGTTGCATATTGGTTTCCCATCACCAAGGTAAAATAAGCTTAAAACTATTTGGAATGCGCAATGGCCTTAAATAACCATTCCAGAAATTCTGTATTTTCTGCTATTATTATCGTCGTCGTCATCATCATCACAAACTCCCATTAAAAAGTCAAATATAGGGATATTATTGCATATTGTCTTTTTTGCATCTTTCAAAAAGCATTACTTTATTATGCATGACTCTTTAAGTGAAGGCAAGCAATGGACATAGCACTGGCTTTCAGATTCTGGCATGTAGAAACTTTGCATAAATGGGGAATTAAGAAGAATAAATGCTCCATACTGTTGATTTCCCAATTCTTCTGTAATGAAGAGTGGCTCTTGGATATGACAAGAGTTAATTATTTGTATGTAGGGGTCAATCCACAGACAGGCTGTATGGCCTATTTTTGTCCATGTGATGATTATGCATGTGAGTGCATGGCTGAATGGGGAAACATCTGAGTGAAACAAATGCAGCCATTTTCATGAACTGGAAAACATGCAGAAAGGGAGAACAGAAGCAGCTCCCATTCCATCAACTTTCTTAACATACACTTAATATATCTGCATTCATTTTATATATAAATTGATTTTTTTATGAAAGGGCAATAGTTTATTTGCTTAATATAGCTATTCAACCCCTAATTAATGCACGGTGTGGATTCAAAGGTCTAGAAACTTGAGTATGGCATACTAGCTGTGCATTATTTTTACTCACTACTGATGCCTTCCTTCTTCCAAGTCCTCTGGCATAAGCAGAGAGCTTGTGCAAGGAAAGCTCGGGTCTCTCATATTATGGCAGGAGGCAGAAGGCAGGGGAAAGAGGACCTACACCACTCGTCTTCTCCAACGCCCAGCACAAAGAGAAAGAATAGGCACTCTCCTTCTCTGAAGTTCTCCCCCCCCCCCCCCCGGTGTTTGTGCTGTGTTTTTAAGAAAGCAGGAATGAAGCAAGTCACTCTTGTTGCTTCTGCAAAAACCCAGCCAACATTTGTTGTGTCACTGCTGTATTCTGCCCGGTTGGCACTGACCCTTAAAAGGACTTTATCATTGGTGGTTTTCCATTTGTGGTGAGCTGCACCCCTCACTGTTAACATTCAGGGCAAATTTAAAAACATTCTTTTTCACCCAGGCATTTGGTGGCTGAAATAGACACTGTTCCTGGTAACGTTGAGATTATAAATTGTGAGAATGTACATGTTGTTAAAAGTTTTAAAAATGCTTTTATTGTGCTGTTTGCTGTTTGCAGGTGTCCCCCCCCCCCCGATTCCTTTGGGAGTAAGAGTGATCCAGCAGTACAACAATAGTCACCCCTCCCAATGCACATGCCAAAACACTTGACAGGGGGTTCATGCCTGACAATGTGGGAAATGAACACAGACACACATCCTAAAGACAGTATTCCCTTTAATAGGTAGAGGGTAGGGTAACTTTGTTTCTGGGCATCCATGGGACACTACAGAAGGTGTGGAGAGGCCTGTGAAAACAGCTATCAACAGCTTAAAAACACACGGCAACTAACCATACACGCATTCAGAGCTGTCAAGTAGAACAATATCACATGTTCTCTCCCTCTCATATGCAAGAGACAGATGGCATTGCTGAAAAGTGCATCATATTTATTCTTAGAAGACACCTCAGTGGGTTTTTTGAGAAATAAAAAAAAACGTTCAATCTTCCAAGGTGATGAGGAAAGAACCAGGCACCAGAGAAAAGCATTTTGTGAATGTAACTATTCAAATTCAAACTGAAAGATTTAATTGGATATGCACACATTTGATTAGAGGAAATACAACCTGGCATCAATGCAGCTGTGGGGAACACTTTTTCTTGCTTCGTTTTACTTTCATGAAGTAGTTCTTCTATGGTTATCGGGAGGTCCAGGGCATCTCGCATAATGGTTAATCCCTCCAATGTCTTTTTACCCATTGCTAAGGATTTTACATCCCAGGTATAGGTTTTTCCAAAGCGGTTGCAGATTTCTTGGAACACAATAGTATAAAGACGTTCAGTATCTGAGGAAAAAAACCACACACAGTATTAGTGGCATGATGTCAGAATGGTGCGTAATTACAAATTATGTTGCATTCTTGGAGGGAAAAGACAGCGCTCCTATTGGTGAACATGTTGGCAAGAATAAAAGACAATGCAATAGGGTCTTGAACTCTTGACCATAAGAAATTCATCTTGAACATCATGTAAGCCTTTTCTGACAGGCAAAACTAATAACTTCTGACTTAAGGTCACAGCCAGGCCACCCAAATCAGGGTGCCACATAACCTTTAACATTAAATACATGGCAACAAGATTATAAATTCACATTCACACTGCTATAGAAGGCAAACCCTCATATTTTCAAAACACACTATTGCGGGCTGCAATGCACCATTACGTGTTTGGAACATATTTGTGGAAGAAAAGGAATGCCTTAATTGGGAGGTAATCTTTATCTTGGAACTGAAGATAACAAATGAAGAAGGAAATCCAGTACTCAAGGGATGTCATTACATATTCTATTTAAACTATAAAGTAATTTATTTTGCAAGCCTTTGAACAGGACTTTAAAAGTTCTTCAAAAGATGCCACAGTCTGCATTATATTGCCAGTGGCACTGTTACATTTACATCTGACTAGATTTCAATTACAACCCTATAACCTATAATCAAGGGAGTTTAAGAGCAAGTAAGTTCTCTTCAGGCCACACTCATGCATATAAAGTTTCAGCCCAAGGAACCAACCTTCTCCTGAATTCATTAGTTTCGAAAAAGACAAGCAAACATAGCCATTATGGTACAGTTTTATTGCGGCTCTTAAAAGCAAAGTTGTTGAGCACTTGTCCCCCAGTAAGATTAAGGGGTCTAATTTTTTTAATTTGAGGCCTACTACACAAAAATACAAAGGTAGGTTGACACCGCTGGTTCACGTGATGAAGATTCATTGCTATCCATTAGTCAATCATGGCACATTTGGCCATAGCATTCTTGACTTCTTTTTAGCATTGCCTTAATGTACCAGTAAGGGTTCAATTATACCACTGCAATGGGCAGTCGTCAGTTTCCAGTTCTTGAAATATGAAATGACATCACTAGATGCCAAAGGATCTCATTACCTTCAGCATCACCTTGAATGCTGATAATGTAGACCATTTCTTATACTTCCTTGGAGAAAAAAAAAAGATAGTTTCCCCAAAAAACTAATCCATTAACAGTCATTCCATTTGGCTGCAGTAGAGCTGAAGACCATCTTATATGAAGTGTCATTTGGCTCTTCCTCTTCTCAAACTGTCTCCCTCAATGGCCATATAAATTCAACAAGTATTTGTTCCTGAATTTGCTTGTCTTCCTGTTTCCTTCCCATCTTCCCCTCACCTCTGCTGTATTATAATCCATTTATCAAAAATCTACAATAAGCAACAACAACAAACAGTGCATGAGCACCACCTGTTTACTTCATGCGAGTTTCCAACTCCCAAGTGGCTCGCAACTCAACATTTCTAGATTCTGCATTCTTATCATGAACCTGACTTTAGCTGTAGTAATTTCATGCAGTAAGCATTTGAGGTCATTTCAGCAGGTCAGTTTGCTAGTGCCCAATGGAAGGGTGATCCATATACCTCACAGGAGCCATTACATCAGACTGTGATAGAGGAGTGAAAAGACAGAAGTGCAGGGCTACCATCAGCTCTGCTGAGAAGCTGTCATCTGGCAGCAGACATTACATCAGGCTGCAGCAGAGGGAGGAAGAGAAGGGATGCAGCCTCACTCTATCATCACAGCTGAAAAGCCAGCAACTCTTGAATCCTCTCCCTGAACTTTTCCAACTTTTGCGATCAGAATCATGGATTCCTCAAAAGCTCACAAAGTCTCAGTCAGCACTATTCCAGTGACTAGGCTTGAAAAGATGCCATGACTGATAGCCTGATGATGCATGCAATACACAAACAAACAAACAAACTCACACCCTGTTCATTTGGCACAATCAGCAAGCTTATGTGAAAAGGAATTGGCAACATAATTAAGATGTATATCTTTATTTGTAGTGCTGAAAAAGTTCGGCTTCTGTCTTGGTTGCAGGGAATCACTGATCTACCAAGAGATTGAGGATGACTCCTTTATATTCTTATACCCTTCAATAATATACCAAAATATTGTAGAAATAATGATCACACAGAAATGACAATAAAACCTAGATTTCATATTAAGTCTAGATGCAGGCCTATTCATAGAAGCAAAATTCCCATAATGAAAAGAAGAAGAAAAAATCTCCTGAATCTGGGCTTGAAAATAGATGGGCTATAATTTTGGAAATTTGTTCAGAAGCATCTTCTGCTAGATTAAAACAATTACACCAGAGAGACCCAATAGGCACAATGATTAACACTAATTTCCTCAGTTGGGTTGTGTGATAAGTGTGATAAACTGTCTCCAGTGTAACAAGAATATCTGAATTCTGAATATTGTTTCAAAGTTCCTATAGTACATGCTACACATATATTGGGAGTGTAGTTTAAACAATTAAACTGGATGGAACCTCAAAACAATTAGCAACCTTTGAATGATGAGTCAAAATTCTCCAACAATATATTAAAAGACAGGTGCAAGCTACACATATTGCAGCACTTTATTTTTTTATAAATCTCTTCTGAAATAAAAATAATAATGTGATTGCCAACAACTAAGGATTGCAACTAATTTAATCAAGCAATGATTTGAAATTAAGTTTTTTGATTACCACTTAACATAATTCAATGAAAGTATCTATAACTCATCCTAATGGGGAGCAGGTATTCTATTCTTTTAGGCTTTAGCTGCTGCAAACAAGTTTTTTGCCATATTATTCAAGACAGCATAAGTACTTGCTATAAATGGACCCTACTGTATGCACATTATGTTTACTGTTGGTTGGAAGTAAAAAAAATGCTTGTAGTTTGCTTCTTGATTTATTAAAAATGTAATTAATTACTGCAAGAGTTTGGTTGTTCAAGCAGTGTAGTATTGTCACCAACTGTTGTCCCAAGAAGGCTCAAGCAGAGAATTATTATTCTTATATAGTTAATCCTTAAAATATGAAGCAAAATCACACAAATTTGAAGCATACTCAAACTAATTCATTTAACAATTTTTACTGGCTAAGGAAGTTTGTAAATTTAAGAATTTTTCAACCAGGCAGCTTTTTGAATAGTCAGGTCTCTTAAAAGGCAGAATGGTGACTAGTCATCATTTTTCCTACTTGCATCTCTGGAAGGGGGTATTGGTAAAGGATAGTCATGATTCTGGTACCATGAAGGTTCAACTTTTAACCCTTAAGTCTATCTGCACCACAGTTATAAACTGATGAGCTTATATCTGAGGGTTGGGACAAAATCACACACACAAAAAAAATATTTTCAGTAGGATAAAAAATTTCCCACCACACCCCCAACAATGACAATACTGGTTACAAAGTAACACATTGCAAACAAGCCATGTGCTTCAGTCCCTTAAATCCTTTATGCAGTTTGGTGAACTTTCCTCTCTCTGGTCCCAGAGAGAGATCCTAAGCTTGTTCATCATTGCAGACCTTTTCTGTTACTAGCTGCCTCTGATTTCAAGTTGATCTGCAGCTCAGGTTTTTGGGGATGAGTCATCATGGATTCTTTAGCACTGCAGGGAGGTGAACTAGATCAGCCTTGTGGTCCTTTTCCCACTCTATAATTCTATGGTTCCAATATTAAGCTGTGATTATTCGTCATTTTAAAAGATCTATAATGCCTCAGTGGTGCTTTTGATTTAGTTATCACTTTAAGGATATAGTTTAATTCTACAATGATTGCTACCCTTAAATCCTTTTACTGAAGGGCAGTGCAACAATGTTTCAAATAATCAAATGTGAAGCACATTCCACCCTTGTATAACGGGCTGATCATCTTACCCAATCCCCACACCCTGCAAGCCAAAACAACCAGTTTCAGATTAATGGGAACCAATGATTCATCCACCTTCACGCAGAAGTAAAAAGAGCCAAGTGAGAAAAAGGAAAGCAAGACCACAGTTTTTACAGATATATATTAACACTTAGATTCAGACGGTGGTGCTGTAAGACAAGGAGAAGAACTGTGAGAAGTCTCAAAAGCTAGGTTTACAGCGCTGATTTGCCCTAGCCCAAAGCACACTGGGGAGCTATTGTAAAGCTGAATGTGCACAAATTAATGTGCACAGATTGCAGGCTTACTCTATACCAAAAGCCAGAAACCAACCAAATAGCCACTTGAACCACTGGATAACAATGCACAAAGGAGGATAGAGTGAATGGACAAAAACTCAATGTTTATCTTCATCTTGACAGAGGTTGGAGAAATACCCATATTATAACTGTTGTTGGGGAAGGCAATGGAGGGATTATATCAAGCTAAGATGAAAAAGAACTTGTGACAAAACCATATCAATACATTTCCAGACCCATATGACATTTGTTCTTTTCATTTGTCCAAGCCTTTTAGATGAGCTTTATTTGAAGTATTTTTACCTGGCTCTTAAATATTAACAAAGAGCAGCAGGAAAGTTATTTGACATTGCTGAATTTTGTTATTCTAATGTTTTGTTTTTTACAAAAATGTGTTAGCCAAATGGGAAGGCTATTCCCCCAAATTTAATATATAAAATAAATGAATGATATTCATACATTCTTAAAGGAGAGATGAAATTACTTGTGATTTTAAAAAGGGAAGGTTTTAGCCAGCTAACTTACTACATGACTGGAAGTTAGCTTAAGTAAAACATACTTTTAAAATGTGCTTGACACAGTTGAAATGGATCGCAAACAGAAGAACAAGTTATCCCGTATTACTAACATGTTGATATTCTTTTGAGTGTCAACATGTATGTATGGAAGGACAATGTGGTGTACAATATATACTTGCAGAGAGTCCTTCACCAAACACTTCTAAGAAGACTTAGCACTCAGGCATGGGATAAGAGGAGAGAAAACTGGATAATGAACAAGAAGCAAAGGGCTTCCTTTTTTCTGGGTATGTGAGTGAGTAAGTGACCATTGCAATTGTTTCACACAGCCTCACATACAGTTACATTAAACACACTAGTGTTTAAGACCCTAAACAACTTAGGCCCCAAATATTTGAAATACCACTTCTTTCTGTACTGACCACACCAGGTATTAAGAGAAGGCAGAGAAGGCCTTCTTGGTAGCTCTGCTGTTCTTAGAGGTTCAGGGTGGGTGGTGGCTCATAAGAGGGCATTGTCTATGAAAGCTTCTAAATTGTGGAATTCCTTCCTCACAGGTGTGTCTGGCACCTTTACTACAGTTTTCAGCAAATGATGGAAGATATAAATCTTCATTCTGGCCTTTGACTCCCAGCATGTGCGTTTTTATGAACTACACTATTCCCGTGACTGCAATTATTTTTAGCTGTGTTTCAATACCGATTTTTAAATTGTGGTAACCTGCCCTGGAACCTGCTAGTGAAGGGCAGGTAATAAATTGAATACTACTACCAATAATCCCTGTTGGATCAAAGGTCCCATCAACTAAGTTCAAATTATGCACTACATTACTTTGCAGAAACTAAATGAATGTTCTAGAAATATATTGCATGTACCCACCATTTCAAGGAGGCCCCACTCTAGTATCTGCGTGCAAACATAACCTGAGGGGAACAGTCAGTACAAAAAATTACTCAATGAAATAAGAGAAAAATATTGCAGCAGGCACCTTTTTTGCTTCAAAAACAGGCACGCAGAGCTTTTACTGGCCTAACCTTAACAAGATGAGAGTCTCATAGGCCATCTATTTCCATTAATTAGGCCTCTAGGCAGCAGTTCTCAGAGAGAGATGGGAAACTGAAGCACAAAATAATTATAACAAATTCCATTAACAAAATTGTTCAGTGTGAGGGCTTTTTCCAACTGCAGCTCTAGATGATATTAGTATACTCTAAGGAACAAATGTCTACAATACAAAGAAAGAATACCTGAACATTATGGAAAAACCTTCTACTTTGTTCTCCCTACTGCTATATAAAGGATAATTTTAATCACCATTTTCGTTCAAAGCTTCTAAAGGCATTTTTTTCTTTTACAATACAGACAGTTTCATGTGGTTATCCTTGATGTTGTGTCAGCAAGTCCTTTATAAACTGCTATTGTATTAAGATGTTTATCACTTGGTAATAAGAAGCAAAACAACATTTTTAAGAGTACGAGGAGGCATTTAAAACAAGCTAGTTAATTCAGAAAGGTGTATTATTCTGCCATCACTGCATTTATTTGGTATAGAAAAAGGGGGGAAAGGATCCAATTCATAGATCTGATTTAACTGGTACTTATTACAATGGGAGACCGATTAAGGGCTCAATGGATGATAGCTGGATCGCCACAATAGACAAAGCCATTACACTGTACCGTTCAACAACCTTCAAAGAAAAATTTACTGGGCAGCGTAACTGATCAATAAGCTTCATTTTAGCCAGCCAGCTGAATAACCCTTATGGCTTTGCTTTACTATACTCCCAACAAACAGCTTCTGAAGTTATCTGCATTTACTAGACTGGTGGAGCTCTGCTTGTCTGCTACTGTCAAGAACTACGTAATTCTACTCTGGGGGACATTTCAAACCACCAGAATTTCTCAGTGTGTGTCAAATACAATTTCAAAACAACTTAAGACATAACTCTATAATTTCCTACTTCAGTAACCGTCCACTGTGATAGTCCTTTGAAATTCCTGCACCTTTATACATAACAGGCAGGAAGTCCTTAAGATATATAAGGAAGGCGCCAGAGGAACCTCCCTGGGGAAAGCATCCCACAATTCTACATTCCTGTTCTCGTGTTACCACCCTCTGGACCTCATGTGGAGGAGACACACAAAGAAGGGCCTCAGATGATGAATGCAGAGTCCTGGTTGGTTTATATGGTGAGAGGGGGTCCTGAGCCACTTACTGACAGTGTTTGTAAACCCCCTTTGGACAAAGCAACTAGTGACATAAGCAGGACACATGGATGTGGCTTGGCCAAAATAGCCTTGCAGGCCAAATGGGGAGGACTGGGAGGTCCAATTAGGCATTAGGCTGGAGATTCCACACCCCTGCTCCAGTGGATACTTTTCACTGATGAAATTCAGATCATCAGATGTTTTGTTATAGGATTGGTTATGTATAGAGTAGACTTTTGGGGCAGAATTCAACTATTTAGGTGTGCTAGCAGGAGCCAGTAAAATGAAGCCTCCCCCCCCCCCATAGCAATCGGAGAACATGAAATGTTTGTGTTGGTGGGACAATTCAAAGTGTGTGGCACTAATTCATTCCCTTTGAAATCAATGTGGCTTATGACATATTCTTCTTTGGCGATCATTCGTATCCAAGTAAGATTGACTTCCATGAATATGGTCTTAACAGTGTGTTACTCACAACTAACTAAACTCCTACTGATTTCTGTGGGTCTTTCCTAAGCATGGCTAAGCCTAAACCCAACTCATTCTGTTTCAAGAATTTATTCAAAATCCCTCCTTGCATGAGATGAAATGTAATTGCCCACAGATAATTAGCCTATTGTCAACATGAACTTCTGCCTTCCCTTCCCACCACACAATGCAGACTGTCAGCCCAAGAGTTCCAAACCCATCAAGCCAAGACAGGTATTTGAGAAGGCTGTGGAAACAGAAGCATTATTGTTGCTTGCTGTAATGAGCCAGTGGAGAGAGCACCTTTGCCCTTTAAAGCCAGCAGAGAATATGTGCTTGGTTCTTGCAGTACTACTATGCCCCTTTCAATTTACCACATCATAAAATTAGAGCTACCCAAACAAAAAGACTGCAACAGTGACAAAAAGATGTGAACCTTTTTATCCATTCAACACAGTGGTTAAAGTCTTAAAACTATCTCCAGGTTTACATTACAATTAGTTTTTGCTACCAAATACGTGCTTTGGAAAGCAGAAGCTTCTTACTTCTGAAAAGTTAAGTGACAGAAGCCCTAGTCTTAACTTTTCTTTCAAGGAAGTGGGACTGAGTCATATGGCCTTGTATTCCCAACCTGCACAATTCAGGGCTGAAGGTTAGAAAAGGATATACATATGTCACTGTTCCTAATTGTGCATTTAGTAGTATACACAGCCTACTCTCACTTTCAGCCTAACCTATGGAGGTTGGAATGTCCATTAAAAAAAAAAAAACCAACCACACAAATATCTGTTAGGCGCATTTCTAACCCACTCTTCATCCTAGGGTACCAGAGTAAAATAAAATAATTCAGCAAAACAATAGAACAATTAAAAATTCAATCAAAAAACAACAAATTAACATATACCATAAAACATTAATGCATTGAACATGATGATAATGAAAAGTTCAGATCAGAACTAACATTCCTCTTTAACCAGGTTTTTGGCTAATTAACATCTGATGCCCTTTAAATGTGTTGTAGAATGAGAAATAATTGGGTTGTCTTTGTCCTTATTCTTATTGTGCATTTTTTTGGTTTTTATATTGTAATTTTATGTTGTGAACCACCCTGAGATCTAGAGGTATAGGGCAGTATACCAATTTATTGAATAATAATAAGAGGCTATTCACACATTTATGACAACAGGAGTGACTGCCTGCCTCTATGATAGGTAAAACGTGGGCTAGATTATTGTTAATGTTAATTTGGCTGACTGACCAAACCCAGAGTACTCACTAATGGTTCCTCATTATCCTGAAAAAAAGTGACAAGTGGGGTGCTGCAGGGTTCTGTCCTGGGTCCCATGTTGTTCAACATCTTTATAAATGACTTGCATGAAGGAATTGAGGGGATGCTCATTAAATTTGCAGATGACACCAAACTGGAAGGGGTAGCTAATGCTACAGAAGAGAGAATCAGAATCCAAAATAACCTTAACAGATTGGAGAACTGGACACAAGCTAACAAAATGAATTTCAATACGGACAAATGTATGGTTCTGCACTTAGGCAGGAAGAACCAGATGCACAAATATAGGGGGGCACTAGCAGTACATGTGAAAAGGATCTAGGGGTCTTGGTGGACCACAAGCTTAACATGAGTCAACAGTGTGATGCAGCAGCAAGGAAAAAAAAAAGCTAATGCTATTCTAGGTTGCATGAACAGAAACTTAGTGTCCAGATCAAGGAAAGTAATAGTAGCACGGTATTCTGCCTTAGTCAGACCACACTTGGAATACTGTGTCCAATTCTGGGCACCACAATTTAAGAAGGTTGTTGACAAGCCGGAACGTGTGCAGAGGAGGGTAACCAAGATGATCAAGGGTCTCAAAACAAAGCCTTTTGAGAAGCGCTTGAAGGAGCTGGGTATGTTTAGCCTGGAAAAGAGGAGAGTGAGAGGAGATATGATAGACACCTTCAAATATCTTAAGGGCTGTCACATGGAGGAGGGAGCATGCTTGTTTTCTCCTGCTCTGGAGGGTAGGACTCAAACCAATGGCTTCAAATTGCAAGAAAGGAGATTCTGACTAAACATTTGTAAAAACTTTCTGACTGTATTTCTGACCACTATTCAGCAGTGGAATAGACTGTCATGAGAGATAGTGGACTCCACTTCCTTGGAAGTTTTTAAGCAGAGATTGGATGGCCATCTGTCATGGATGCTTTAGCTGAGATTCCGGCATTGCAGGGGTTGAACTAAATGACGCTTGGTGTCCCTTCCAACTCCAAGATTCCATGGTTCTATGATTCTATGTATTGTTTCAGAACCATGAAGCCAGGAAAAGAAAGGGTTTCTCAGGGTAGAACCACACAACTGTAACTTCTCCATACAAAGCAAATTTCTCAGGTCTACCCTTTACAAGCTAGAAGAAATCAAAGAGATAGCTATACCCACAACTTAGGACTGCAAGTGTAAAAAGAGTGGCAATGTGGGCAAACATAGCAGGGTGGCCATTAGCAACTTTATTATTTACTTCCTGAGATATATGCATAATGGCAAGGTGGAGAACTATGGAAACATGCAATGGACTGCATTTTCTGTACAGTAAAGGGGGCAGATAATTACGATTATGGATGGAAAAGGTGTGTGTGAAAGGACTGAATAGCCCATTCTGGATCATATTAAATGAAAATGCCTCACCTGAAAATAATTACCTATGCTGTTTAATTGCATCATTTGTAAACACCAAGAGAAAATCAAGGGCTTATTCAGTTACAAAGAACTTTGTTAAGTACAGGGTCGATGTTTGTAGTTAGGACAAGTTAAACTTCACTGTCAGTTTTAATGCCTTTGATTGTCACAGTGAAGGTAAGCTTAAAATCACCAGAAAGAAAAAAGCAATGTGTGAAAAGTCCCTCAGAGATGTATTCAGATTAAATCAAAATGTAAAAACTACAGCAAAAAGAGAGCCCATGAGTGCATAACTGAAGAGGGTCAGATTATTTATTGATTGGGGCTTAGGTTCATTCCCTTTCATTTGCTGTAATACTACATTACAGCACTTTCTACTGTTTGATTCTTTTCACCTGCTGACTACAGTCTCTTTGCAAATCTATACCCTTCAACGGATTTCTTTAAAAAAACAAACAGGTAAGGCAATCTGTCAAATCTTCACGAAGTATAGAAATATGCCTCTTAGTCCAAAATCAAATCAGAGGAAAGCGAAACTATGATTTACAAACCCCTTAAATTGATGCAGTCACGACCCTTTCAATGGCTGACACTTTATTTCAGCGGAAGCTTTGGACATTACTTGTCCCTACATATATCCCCATTGCCGCAGGGCCAACTGCTATCAGGGATTTCAAGTTGTGCTGCTGTTACTCATTAGCAACAAAGGTTTGCCTCTTCAGAACATTAAACACTGTATCCATTCCAGCAAGTCACTTGCCCAGGGTTATCAGCAAGGCAAGAAGCATGCTAGGACTATCGTTCTCTGATAAATAGGTCAGCATGGACGGATAAACTGCTAACGTTTTTGATAATTTTGTTTTGTTTTTGTCAGTCATTGCTTAAAAAGTAACTCTGAATTTTCTGCTACAAGTACAGAAAGTCAACTAACTCCATTTCCCATGCTTATGGAAAATACCAGAACTATCTTCTGATTAGAGATGGGAAGGCTTGGGGAAAAACCAGAAAAATTGGGGGGGGGGGAATTCCGGGGGTTTTCCAGGCCTTCCCATCTCTACTTCTGATACAGAACTACCTGGTTGCTCTTCAGAAAATAAAGGCTACATAGCATAATATGGCTGTTTTTTCAAGTAAGGGAATCCCTTACAATTAGAGAAATAGGAACTGTTTCGAGATAGCAAATGCAGAGGAAACACGGAAGACCATTGTAATTTTGAGGAGTTAGATGACATGTCTCTTTCCCTTTTACATCCCTGGTTTAAGGTTTGCCGATTCATGATACAGTGGTACCTCGGGTTAAGTACTTAATTAGTTCCGGAGGTCCGTTCTTAACCTAAAACTGTTCTTAACCTGAAGCACCACTTTAGCTAATGGGGCCTTCTGCTGCTGCCACACCACCGGAGCACGATTTCTGTTCTCATCCTGAAGCAAAGTTCTTAACCCAAGGTACTATCTCTGAGTTAGCGGAGTCTGTAACCTGAAGCGTATGTAACCCGAGGTACCACTGTAGTATAATTTGTTTTTCACACACCTGTGTCAGGAGTTTCCTGGGTCCCCTGTGTTCTAAGTGCTGGTTGGCTAATGGGGAGGATACCCAGGTGTAGTGAATTGAGTTGGAGACACTCAGCTGCTCCGCATTCCTCTTGAGTCACATCCCTTGTCCTGGGCTGATCATGAATGATGCCTGCTAACCAGGTGCAACCAATCAGATTAAAGTGGGCTATAAAAGCTGTAGGCCGAAGGGGCTCAGAGAGCTTCTTCACAGATGGAGGTACCAGATGCTGTGAGACTGTTGGCTGGGGTCTTTCTCACTGCTCTAGCTGGAGCTCTGGGCAGCTGAAGGGGAGATTGTGTGTGACTTCTGTCTGGTATTCTATAACTTGTTTTTTGTATGCCTGCTGCTATCTGTTAACTTTATGCAAATAAAGCATTACTTATTCTTCATCCACTGGTGTGCTTATTGCTCCAGATCTGGAAAGAATCCTGCCCTTGGCAGAAGAGCAAAGAGGCCTTGAAAACAAAAAATATGGTACATCACATTGGCCTGTGGATCAGAGGGTTCTCACTCCAAGATAAGGAAAAGGGACACAGTTATGTTATTCAGCCACCTGAACAGGACAATGAGGAACACAATTTATGAAGATTGCTACTTTAAAGCTTAACAAGATTAATTGCATAATAAAGAGGAATTTACACAGAAAGGTGAACTTAAACTGAATTGGTACTATTTGCTATGCTGCAGGAGAAAATTCACCTAGGAACCAAACTCCCACATAGAAACGCATACTAACTCGATACACAATAAGTCTGCTATCCATTTCCTTTTTAAACAGCCTCCAGCACAAGTTTCATAGAAGTAAGAGGCCTAATGAAATTTATTCGTTTGAGTCAAGTAGGGTAAGTGTATTGATAAAAGAAAAAAGAAAATAGATAATTCAAATTAAGTATACATGCAGAAGAGAGCTATTTCTGTAAACAAGACTGCTGTAATTTTTCCCCATTCTGGTTCTTTTTGTATTATCTATGGCAACAAAAGTGAGGTAATAACTTGAAGGCCAGGCTGAGATCTAAGCTTAACCATAGAGCACTTACACATTTCACCGAAAGACACAATAGCTCAATAAGCAAAGCAGCTCTTAATGCCCAGAATTTCTTCTCCATCCTAGGGAGTACAGAAATGTTGACTTGGTTTACCAGCTGATTGTTTAAAGCTAACTCCTCTATTTTGCAATGCCCATCAGAACATGCAGAGGGCTTGGAAATAGGTATGGTCTTCTTTAACTTGAGAAGGCAAGGAACTTGGGGAGTTCCTGACGCTCATTAAAGACACATCAGTTAAGAATAAGTAGCTCTAAGCAGGAAACTAGAAGAACTTGACCAGGTGCTCTATTACTGCTGCTACAATCCTTTTATCACCTTCATTAGAGATTGGCCAACTAAGTTATACTCACTCGACCTACTAAAATCATTGGATAAGTGAGCCATGACTAACTTTGATTTTAACAAGTATATTCACAGTATGAATTAGTCAGATATTACCTGAACCTTTTGGGGTCTAGCTGTATTCCTAAAGTAACACGTTTGCAAAATTACCTTTCTTTTGTATTGTTCAAATATACATTAAAAGCAAATGGTCCCACCTGTCCTCATCAGGACTCCAAAAATGATTTACTATTGATGCTGCAAGAGACTGTCACTTTACAGATAGATCTCTGTATATTGGCGGGGCATATAGCTCCATTCAAAACAATTTTCAGTCACCACTGCCAGACAGTAAAACTACTAATAAATATATAATATCTCCCCACAGTGTTTCTAGTTCACACTAAATACTTTGAAGAACTCCAAGTGAGTCTTTACGCTAGATTAGGGTAGCCAATGTGGTTCCTTCCAGATGTTGGTGGAGTCCAACTCCCATCATCCCATCCCATCATCCCATTGTTTATGCTAGCTATGGCTGACAGAAACTGGGATTCCAACATCTAGAGGGCACCATGTTGTCTATCCCAGCACTAAATAGGTTTTCTCATTATTAATTCCTCAAGATTCTCTAGTTTGTATGCAAGCATTAACTGCGGACAGCAGAAAACTGGTTCTGATTACTCTAGCTCTACGTAGAAAGGTGTTCACAGAACCAACATTTAATATCATGCCCTCTGCTTTTTGGATAGCCGCTATACGAAATTACCCTTAGAACAGCACTGTTGTGCCTTTTGTAAAACTGGCACAGAAGATGTTATCCATTATATTATTCAGAGTCCACTTTACAAAGGTCCCTATGAAAAATACTGGCCAGAGTTTATAGTTGCAGGAAGAACTTTGCATGTCTTTAATGTTTTGATAGTTTTCATTATATTACCATTTTGTGCTTCTTAATTTACACTGACAGCCAGGAAATTAAGACCTAAATTTGAGACTCCACTCCGGTTTGTTTATTTTGCTTCCTATTTTGCTGAGGTTTATAGCTAAACAAATGTAATTAGTACTTACTCACCACTAGACGCTTGACACTGATACCACTGACAGAACTATTCCCTCCAATTTGTCATGGGATTGAACGACAGCATGTTTCATAACATTAAAAAAATGAAATTTAGATTTCCATTCACTTAGGGATTTTGAAGAACAGTTGCTGTGCATCATTATGTTGGTCTGTGCAGCCAGACACATATAGCAAGTGCTAATTTCATCATACTACTTTCTAGCCAAATCTTCAATGTCAGTTTCACAGACCCATTCAAATGTCTAGATTAGCCAGAGATTCCATAAACCCCAAGTGCTATACAAAAACATGTTGCTGCAAGCTTTGGAAAGCTCCAGCACTTACTTGGGATTCCATTTTATCCAGCCATCCCACAGAGTAAAAGTGAACATACAGATATGCTGTTAAATTTAATTGTAGTACAGCCTAACAATTTTTTCCTCTGTTGGGGGGCTGCTCTTGTAAATGTAACTTACCACCTATGCTACAAGTATTTACTAAGAATCGGAATGTTTGCCTTTCTTCTTCCGCCCCTTCTCCCCTGCCCACACATACATAAAGATCAGCTTCTCTTCTTTAAAATTATTCAGCAGTACATCAAAATTTTAATTCAGTTATTCCTACTCCCCTGGCATTGTGCTGGTAAAGTGTGCTCTGCTTTTAAGCTGCCTAGCTAAATCTTGTTGCATATGCATTATAGAAATTAGACTTTGAACAGAATTTTAAAACAGCATATTAGAATTCAGATAGACTTGTTCTGCAATTATAGAACTATTCAGGTTTCCACTAGTAATAAAACACTAATAATCTTACAAAAAGTGGGAAGCTCATTTAGCATGTTTTCTTAGCTCTAAAAGTTTAAGGATTTTTAATCATTTAATCCAGTGTTTCTTCTTATTGCTTATAATGAGAAGGGTGCAATCCAATATCTTAGGGGTAGTGTGCCTCATCTAAGGGAGGGAGGGAGGGAGAGAGAGAGAGAGAGAGATCTGGCTTTTCCTGATTTGAATGTGGTCACAACATTTTTCTCCTGTATCCAAAGAATAAGAACTGTAATATTTATCCAGGATGTTCAGGAAGAAAACCCTATAGCGAAAAGAAGCCCGTGTAAACACAGAGCAGCACCAAGTCTGGAAAACAAGTCCAAAAGTATGGAAAGATTAGAAATCAGTTTGAATGAAAAAGAGAGATGCTAGCTTAAATACAGAGAGCAACCAAATGCCAAACAGTTATGGAACCCCTAGCAGACTGAGCTTGAAGAGAAGGGAAAGGGAGGCAAACACCAGCTACTGAGAAGATGGAAAACATGGACTGTTCACTCAGCATCATAGTTGAGAAGCACTGGGTCTGCATAATTCAGTAAGAAAGATTAAGTGATATTAGGAAATTAAATAACTCATTTATCCAAACTGCACTCCCACAACCACAAGGGAAACATCTGTGAAAAGCATATCTCATTCTCTGACAATATAGCACTCTCTTCAACAGTGGATTTAAACAATGGGGTTGTTGTTTTTAACCACTGAACATATTGTTTAATTAATGTATGCAAATATTTTCATTAAATGTACATTCTTTATGGAAGAATATGCTGCAACACTTGCACCAATATAAGATTCACTAGAAATCAGCTCTCTATAACATCCGAACAACTGGATAAAACAAGTTTTCACAACACTGGCAGTGTCCAGGATGTGCCGCATTTTGCAGAAACATCAAGTCCTTATCTTACCTACTTACAAATAAATATTTGGTTGAAGTGTCAAAGAGCTCAAAACAGAGGCTGAAATAATTCATATGTTATTCGGTACCTGGTTGGGTATATATTTAAGTCAATATCACAGCATAACATTTTGTCTGTGTATTTGGAATCATGTGGTACATTTTAACCCCAGTTATGAACACTCTCATTTCTCCATCATAAATATTGGTTTAATTATGTTTATAATGTATTTTTGGTAAATAAAAATGGAAAAAACTAGTGAATTAGTTCCTCAAACAAAGAACCACCCAAACAAAAGGAAGACAGAACACTATTTCAACCTAACCTATGTGTTAATTCAGGCTTCCTCGACCTCGGCCCTCCAGATGTTTTTGGCCTACAACTCCCATGATCCCTAGTTAGCAGGACCAGTGGTCAGGGATGATCGGAATTGTAGTTTCAAAACATCTGGAGGGCTGAGGTTGAAGAAGCCTGTGTTAATTCATACAATGAATGAGTAGGAAAGTGTCAAGGTTTATTGTGGCTCAGTGTGTTTGGGAAGTTATGGAAGAAAACAATATGAATAATGATCATTGTTTGGGATTCAGGATTGGCATAGGCATGATTTCTCTGTGGATTTTTAAGAAGGCTGGTTCAGAACCATTTAGGCATAAATAACCGGGCACTATTGGGTCTTGAGTTGAGTTTCATGGTCCAGAGCAGATTTCTGAAAACGTTGGTACAAGGTATACTAGAAACAGCTTTTCAGGCTACTCCTGAATAGAAGTAACTGGAATACAATTCCATGGTGGACAGATTAATGCAGTAAGGAGCACAAAGCAGCCTTCTAAAAGGTCAGGCATATGTTGGAGGGGAAGTTTTAATGGAATACCAATGACAAACAGCTATAGTTAAAAGTGTTCTCAAGAAGGCTAAACAATATAGCTGGAGGCAAGTTTGTGGAAACCTCTTTATAGATACACCAAATGTGTTGCTTTACAGGCAGATAAGGAAACTGAATGTTATCCAGTATTTTAGCTTTGATTACTGAGGATAAGAAACTGCATATAGCGAATGTAGAGAAAACTGAGGTGCTGGTGGCTGCTAGAATGCACAAATGTCTGCATACACGCTCAATAGGAATGTGTTCATAGCAAGATGGATAAAGTGACCAAGAGGAAATTAAATTGAAGATTTAAGTAAGTTAGGAGAAACTGGGAGGGTTGTGGGATTCTAATTTTATCTGCGCAAAACTGTGGGTATGGTGCTTTCTAGGGAGATTACATTGAATCTTTTTTGGAAAACAGATACATGCAGTCTCAAGTTACAAATTTCTAAGTCTCATATATATACACATACACACACAAACACACACTTGGAAGAAGCGTATTTTGTATACAATAAATAGAGTAAAGTGTTACCAAATCCAATGAAGAGCTTTTTAGGTAGTACATGATGGTGGATAGGAAAACACTATTGATGTTCTAGTGTGCATTTATTATATCTATTAAGGAGCACTGCTGTCAGGCACATGTATCTGCCTCAGGGTCCTTACTGTGGAAACTTAATGCTATTCATACAAAGACTGTGGTATAGGTGTGATATAATGCGGTGCAAAATCAGATTGCTCTTTAAATGCCTGGTTGTTTGCTTTATGTGTGGGAATGGGTGCTTTTGATTTGAGTTGTGAGTTGAGAGGTCAAAAGTCATTGTAGACAAGTAGGGTCCAAGAATAACCATAAAGAATGTTTTTTCCCGGTTGGATGAATGGTGTTTAACATATACAGATGGGTCCTGGAAGCCATAGCATGCACAGGTGAGCATAGCTTTTCTATGTCCCAATGTTTAGGCTTCGACTATCCAATTGAGTTTCAATAGCAATGGTGAGGGTGGTAGTTATGAAATATAATTTGTGACTTTTTGGGGGGTGGAGAGATTCTGAAACACAATATTACCTTTCAAAGAAAAAGTTGGCTTTTTAGTAATCTAAGGATGTGAGACCCAGTAGGGCACTGGGCTTAAGTCACACCTTGTCTTGGTTGTTGGCGATTGAGAATAGGAGTATGGGATGCAAGTGCAATCTGGGAAAGGAAATATGGTTGCCAAATTCAAAATTACAGTTAATGGGTCTTTGAGTCTGTTAAACTTCTGTTAAATTCTAACTCACGTAGCATTTGCTAGTAATGAGATAGCAGATCAGACAGCCAAGGACACTTGGGGGTATAAAGACTTGACACTGTGTTGCCTTTGTCCTCTCTGAAAGTAAAATGTTGGGTCAAACAGATGAGTGATGATCAAAAATTATGGAAAGCAGATCTCACAAGTGAGAGGTAATTTTCTTTGGGGAGTTTTCTGGATATTTAACCAGCGGCTAAAGATGAAACAAGTGGGCCTGTTTAGGATTTTGGCATGGCACTGTACATTTTTGGAGTAATTTATTCAATGTCAGATAGATTGACACTTTTCTTGTGACATCTGTGAGTTGGAAGGAACAGTTGACCATGTGGTATGGGATTGCTTGATATACAGGGGATGAGAAGAAGCCTCTCCCCTGGAAGCTGAATGGCTTGGGCATTATACATTAACCTTTAAGACTTTTGCAGGGGAGGGGGCAATATTTGAGGTCCAATGCTGTCAATTTTGTGGACATTCTTAGGTGGTACAGTACTACACTTTTTGTACAACTTTAACTCAGTATTATTATATTATAGCAAGAGTCTGGCAATAACAGACACTCTCCTTTTTGCTATTAAAATCTGAGGAGGAGGGGGAGATTTCAAGTTGTTTGTTTGCTTCTACTGTCTTAAGTTTTGCACCCACCTTGTGTTTGTATCTCTGGCAATGAAGATGACATATCATTTGGAACCTGGAAGGATTTTTTTAAAAAAATCAACCAGCTAATTAGCACTGGACACATCACATTTTTCACCTTTCCCAGGGCCAAGGAGGACTCAGTTGCACTTGGTTGCCTAATAATTCATCACAACTTGGCAGATGTGCTGGTGGTGGATGAAGAGCCAGGGAGCTGATTAAAAGGCAGGAAATATCACTTGTGGCATATAGAAGAAGTTAGGACAGCTAGCTGACCTGTTGTTGCTTTGATAGTGGGGAAAATGTCAGACAGGTAGCATTGCTGGGTGTCTGTCATATGCTCACAGAATGTTAGCAGGCTTGTCAACAGGAGCAGCTCAGCTCTGTGCCAGCCCCTGGAAGCCATTTTTGGTGGGACAGCCAGGCCACAGGGGCAAGAGCTCCATCAATGGCCTAAATTGTTTGGGCAAATATTGTGTAATTATATTGTGCCTATTTAATTCAATTAATAAAAACTGTTTCCCATTACAATCCAATTAATTTATGTGTGTCTTTCAATACTACTCACAAATCACTAGTAATTATACACCCAACATGGGATTACCCAAGGCTTTTTATTTGGACTTGAGGAGATATCCTCAAGCACAAAACAAACATACATTGTAGAATGTACAAAAGGGAAAACCGGCTCCAAATGCAGCTGGTCTTTCAAAGGACAGCAAGAATTAGCCCTATAATTTACCACTTTAGAGAACTTTAAGCCATATCTGTAAACCATGTGCTGCAGCCTTCAAACCAGATGCAATGTGTAAAAATCTTGTAGTAATTATGAATGATCAAGTACAATAAAATATTCCTTTGTTGCAATACTGCTGCTTCCCCACTTTGAGATTTTAAGGCAGAGCGGGTCAATAAATTACCTAAATAAATAACATGTTAATACCATACTGACAAGTATCGGCCATACAAAATTTCTATCTTCCGCAAACAGCTTTGCTAATATCTCCATGTTAAGTATTTATGGGGGGAAACTTGTTTTCACTGTATTCTATGGGCACAACATACTTACTACAGGAGTCCCATCCAGCAAACAATTACACTAATATTCTATTCCCAAAGTGAACCAATGCCTTTGTTAGCATTGCAATACTGAAGGCCATTTAATCGCAACTGCAAATTTTTCAAACAAGCGCTCTCATTGTGATCAATACCAAACAAATGCAAGACTATCCTTCTGTTTACAACTCTATAATCAAATAATAGGAAACAAGCTGCCATTGCTGCCTACTTCACAACCTTATGTGAACAAGTGAATACAGTATAGGATTACAGTATCCCTTTAGAATTGCAATCCTAGACACATAATTGCTATCAAAAGTCCTGTTCGTTTCAGCAGAACTAAAACTACCATATTTAAAGTCTAAAGTCACCTCCAGATGACTCATTTATTTGTTATTTTATTTCATAAAATTTAGATGCTGCTAGATTGTTTAAAAAACCTCAAAAGAGTTTACAAAAGGAATAAAATTATCAATAAAAAGAGTTTAAAACATTCAAAAAAATGAAGAAAAGAAAATAAGCTAAAAACAAATTAAAACACTTGTCAACAATCTACATTTATGAGTAGGTCTATATAAACAATAATGTTTTAGCAGGTGCCAAAAAGATTATAGTGAAGGCAGCTGCCTGATGTCAATAGGAAGTGAATTCCAAAGTGTGAGAGCCGACACACTAAAAGGCCAATTTCTTATAAATGCAGAACAAGTATTATGTGACACCTTTCCGGATCCAGTTTATCATGCATTTATGAATTTGTCAAACCTTGCGTTAAATCAGCTCTTTGTTGAGCCTCCATTCTGAGGGTCTGCAGGGAGGTGAGAGGGCACTGCTTCATGAATCACTGTTATCCCGTGCTACCTCCCCACCCACCCCCATCACCTTTCTTTGCTATAAAAAGATCGATTTGGAGAGGGAGGCGAGGGAGCAGGAAAGAGAGAGCAGCTCCCTTTCATTCCAGTTCAATCGTGCAAGCTGCTTTTGTGGATACGTGACTGAATCCCATCCAAAAAAAAAAAAAAAAACCCATGCAAGAAGCACCCCAAGTGACCAAACCGGGTTATCGCGATCCCCATCCACACACCCCCTGTCAGCACCGTTCTCCAAAACCTGCCCTTCCTTTGATTTCCTGTTTGCGGAAGTCACGCTCTAGATAGGCGCGCGCACAAGACGCATTTGCACAGCCCGTAAATAAATGCAGTGGGACGACGACAGCCTGGGCAAATGCATTAAAATTCCTGGACTTGGGCACGCGCGTGGGGGGGGGGGGGAATGAGCATGTCCACACACTACTCATCTGCATTTTCAGACCAGCGCCTAAGAAATGGGAAGTGGGTGCGGGGTGGGGAACTGAAGCACCACATGAGGAGGGATATCGCCGCCCTTCTTTGCACTTTTGCTCCGTGACCCCGCCGCCGAGGGCAGCCCGAAAGCCACGCGCCCGAGCTCTCCACAAGCCCCGCGGCGGCGAGAGGAAGCGCGCACTGCTTAAGTCCCAGTTACTATTACTATACCCGGCAGCAAGAGTGGAGGGGGAAAGGGAGCGGAGGGCGGCGCGCTACACACCCAGGAGGAGACCGTCCATGTCAAAGATGAGGTGAGTGACGGGCTGAGGCGACGTCGGAGGAGGAGGGCAAGCGGGCGAGGCCATAGCGCTGCAACAGCGACCCCCGCCAACAGCAGAGAAATAAAAGACAGCGCCAGGGAAAGGGGGCGGAGCGCTGCGGCGAGGAGATGGGCGGCCGGAGAGGCTCTGAAGTGCGCCTCTGGCGGTTCCACTCGCATCCCGCAGATTGTGGGGAGGGAGCGGGGGATAAGGGAACGCCGAGCGGTGGTTTGCCGCCTTGCTGCGCATGCGTGCCTGCGCTGCCCGGCGGCTCGGCTTTTTCCGAGACGAGGAGCTTAAGCGTCGCGGTGGCAATTTCAAGATGGGGAGGAACTGGAAGGGCGTCCGGTTTCGCTGCGCGCTTGCGCACAGGATGGGGACCATTAGCATTTCGGCGGCCGCTGCTGCAAACGCGCCTTTGGGAGGCGAGGCTGCGGGGGAGGGGGATAGATAAATGAATGAAGGAATAAATGCTGCGCTGGAGAAGGAGGAAAGGGGGGCTTCGTCATGGACACACAATGCACAAATGCGTAATGCACGCCTGAAATGGAGTTGCGTCGTATAAACCAGAAGCAGCCCAAGGAGACATAACAGGTCGACGCTAGGGCATGGATACAGGGAATTAGTAAACGGGGTTTTAGGTCCCACAGGTTTTAATCCCAAGTAAATGAATTTGGGAACGCAGCGCTAAGGTACAATAGCGTTTAACTTCGGGGTGTTTTCAGGTCAGCGTGAAGGCTGCGTGTTCCAGAAGTAGTAGTATGCAAAGGGTGAGAGCCGCGGCTAAGTGTGGGCAGGTGGAGCGCTCTAACCAGGAGTGCTAATGTGGTTTGAACTATGTGCTTTTCTTTGGGTGCAAAGTTGCTACCTAACAGTGCAATCCTATACATGTCAGTTTAGCAGTAAAACCCAGGTCAGCAAGCTTAGGATTTCAATTTTGCATGTCAGAAATTAATGATAAAAGACTTCCAAGGTTGCAGTCCTAAATACACTTCTCAGGAACTGAGTTGAACACAGGGATGTGTCCTTAGGAGCAAACGTGCAACCTGCTCAAAAATAAAGTTGCCTAATTTCACACACACAGCCAGCAGCTCCCCACCCCTCCCCCGCAGATGCTTCATTTCATTATCTCACTATCGTCTGAATCCCATCTTTGCCCCCAAGTAACTCAAGGCATTTATAAAGGGGTGTTTCATTTATCCACACAACAGCTAAATACTGAGATAGGTTGAAAGATTGTGAAATGAACTCTAAGGCTGCAGTCCTAAAAGACCTCATCAGTAAGTCTCTTCAGTGATGCTCCTTTCTGAATGAACTCTAAGCTACCCAGTGAGTTTTAGAGCTGATCAGGAACTTAAACCTTGGATTTGTGTACACACCCACACCCAGCACCACATCTGTCTTTACAGAAGGATGGTCTTTTATTTTGAGAGGCACATTGTGTGGTGGATTGAGCAGCAGTTGCCAGCTTTTGGGGTCCTTGGGGCACCATTGCATACTGAAGAAACTGCCATGATGAACACCACACCCCACTACAACCAAGGACACACTGCAACCTATTCTGCCTCCAATGGAATGCTTGTTTCAAGTCTGATTTTAGTGGTGGGAGAGGGCCCCTCAAGAAGCAGGGAAGACTTCTGTGGGTATTTGAGTGCCTGCAGGTACCTCACTGGTAACCCCTAGTTACTGTGATAATTGTGATTACATTGTGATAATAAAATGGGCGGAAGTCATGAGCTCCTTGGGTGGAACTCATGAGTGCATTTAAAGCACTATGATACCATTTAGCCATAGCTTCCCCCCAAAAAATATATGAACTCTAGTTTGTTAGGAGTGATGAGGGTTTTTAGGAGACCTCCTGTTGCCCTCCCAGAACTACAAGTCCCACAATTTACTATGAAGAGGGATTGATGGTTAAACCACTCTGGGAATTGCAGGTCTTTTAGGGTCTCCTAACAACTCTCAGCATCCTTGACAAACAACAGCTCCCAGATATATTTCTATCAAGACTTTATGTGGTATCATGGTGCTTTAAATGTATGGCATGAATGTAGCAAAGGATTGGCTGAAAACGATGCAGGTAGAAAATTAAATGGATGTGAATGAATTCTCTACATGCAGTCAGTCCTTTTAGAAGGTGTCTTCTTTATAAAATTGCTTGGGGAAACAACTTTCTGCATCATTCTGTTAAATAGAGATGGAATATAATAGGTTATAATGTAGCACCCTCTCCCTCACCAAAATATCTTATTGAGTGTTTGCTACATAATAATTATATGTTTTGGATCTTGGCTTTGATCCAGAGAACAAGGGACATATTTATGGGCAATTGCTGCCTCCAGGAAACAAAAAATCACGAGTGCCTGCTGTTGCATAGTAGTAACATTTATAGGTAACTACTAGCTTCATTTGTGGACCAGTCAAATTGGACTGTGGACTTTAACCACTGTATTCTTCTTGCTTCCCTTTTTCAGAGGGAAATGTTTTAAAATGTGTTTGTTTTCCTCTGGAAGAATGCCAGTCATTGCTTTGAGTATGGGCATGGCTTGCCACAGAGAGAGAAGGAGAGATTAAATTGGTTTCCACTAGTTCAGGTTGGCTGTGTGGGGCTGTTTTCACAGAAGAGGTAAGATAATTACATCAATGAAGCTTCAAAGTGTGCCGTGTGCTGTTCTGTCATTTCAGATTCTGGACTTAATGGTCTTACTGGGCAGGCAGTGGGATAGGGGAGTCTCTAAGTGGTATTGTATATTACTTTTTTGTTCTTCAAAATGCTTTGTTTTGGGGCCCTCCTCATTCTGCTGAGTGAGGCCCAGGACATCTCCTACCCAGGTCTTCCCTTGAAGGCATGTTTAGTATTTGCTGCTTTCACAGAAAACAGCCCTCAGGGTGAAGTAAATGCAGCTGCCCAGCAAATGAGCCCCAGACCTGGAGGTTATTGCTAGAAAATTCTTTTATGTCCAAGCAATCCTGAATATGTCATCTAGCTTTTATCGGAGCAATGCCTACAACTTGATAGCATGGCACGAATACAGAAAACTTTTCCTTAGGATATAATGAGGCATGACCTGTTTCAATAACAGTTGTGGGAACATTCAGTGTAGGGAGAGAAGTAGAATAACATCTAATGAGCTATAGCTAATGAGCCATACCCCTTTACCTGTTGTGTGCTCAGTGAGATAGATGGACATGAGCTACAGAAATATAATCTTGTATTTATTCTCTATTGGCAGGTCACATCTGGAAACTCATTTATATTTTGCCCCATATGTGCAATGCTTTAGAAGTATCTTGCTTTAAAGCATTTAAGTTTTATGTCATCAGCTTTCAACATGTAATGTGCAACCCGATCCTATGCATGTTTACTTGGAAGTAAGTCCCACTGTGTTGAGTGGCATTTTCCTGCAGCAAGAGGATTGAAACCCTACTTGGCATTTAGATACCACCTTTTAATGGCCAAAAAAGCCCACCAGCCAGGCAGTTTTGAAAGAAATGAAAGATTTTTCTTTTTAAAAAAAAGCTTCCAAAAAAAGCTTCTAATAAATTCAAAATAATCAAGGCAGATAATTAAATCAGAGGACAAGGAGAGGAAAAACAACACCAGGAATAACATAATCTTCCATGCCTATGAATTTAGCTAAATAAAAATGTCTTGCAGTACAATATTATGTGTTCCTACTATGCCCAATGAGGCCATACGCCTAGTTAAAATTACAGTCTGATTAAGCCTTCTAAAGATTCTAAGATACTATACTTGGTAGACCCTACGAGAGAGACATTCCCTAGAAATTCCCGTAGCTGTGGTTTCATCACAATAGGACATGGGTACACAACATGGTGCTCACTAGTGGTTGGACTCAACTTGACCAGCATGGTCAATTGGCCAGCATAGTCAATGATCGGGGTGATGGGAGCTATCTCTGCAGTACGACATGCGCTGAACGTGCATCTGTTTAACAGATGATAAAGACAATGAAGATGACACAGGGTGAAGGTGACATAAGGGAACAGCGTCATCTTACACTATTTAATGGAGCAGAGATGCAGACTTATTTTGGAAGAGGTCCTCTATAAGATAATGATTTTGATTATGATGGTGATCGCAACACAAAAATACAAAACGAGAACACAAAATACATGTTGGCATCCATCTGTCTCAAAAGACAAATGGAGTGTGCTTCTGGGGGCAAAGTCAAACCGCTGTAGAATCACAGCACCCACCATGGCTGCAGAGACCCATAAGTCATAACTGCTGGCTCCCATGTTGCTTTTGCTGTATGGAGCTCCTGAACTACCCAGATGACAATTACAGACATTACATTTGGCACCAGGTTGGCTGAAGGAGTTGCCAGAAAGAGGCATACAAGACACCACCCAACCATCTTAGGGACTCCACCCTTGTGTAGGGTTTACTCCTCTGCTTTTTCTTCTTTCAAGTATGTCCCACAAGGCAGTGGGTACAATTTTTTCCTTGAGTTTACTCCCAAAGCCTTTCTCACGAAAGACTATAGCCACAAGGCAATGGAGGCTTAGAATCAGAGTTTTCCTTTTCCTGGGCTACCTTCCCAGCTTTACAAGCCCCATCTGCCCCTCATTTCCCTTTACAGCACATGCATCAACCGCCTTCTTGACTGTTGGAGGCACTGTTAGTCTTCTACTGTCTTCACATGCAAGAGGAAGTTCTTAACTCACTGGGGGTTTGAGACCCATTGGCTATCCAGTCAAAGCCATTCCCAGGGTGTGGTTGCTGTCACATGCTGACAGCTTCTAGGAGCCAAAGGTGAGAACTGAGTGCATGTTGAGGAGCCAAAGGTGGACAAACTTTCAAGAACTCCTGTATGTACTGATAGGCCAACACAGGTCTTTGGGTGTGCAGAGGCAGTTTGGATCTGTGTTCAGTGTAACATGTGAACAAGCCCAGAATTATGGCATATCAAGTGGTAGTTTCCTCTTTGGAGCAGATCCAAAGCTCCTTAAGGAAGACAAATGTCTGAGACTAGAGGCTTCCAGCACAAGCTGGACATTCTCTTTACCAAGTGCTCATACTTCAACAAATTACTATTGTGCACGACATAGGCTCTGCTGATGTTGCAAATGCTGATGGCTAACTACCATGGTCATTAAGATTATTAATTGAATATTGCCCCTTGTTAAAAGTGATCACAGTTAACCAAGCACTTAATGTGAAATATAAAATAATTTGTTTAAGCATCAAATATGATTGATGAATTTATCATCAATATCATGATGTAGCTATCTCTCTCATACCCAGAGCTGCTACAATAATGATTTGTTGTATAATTATTTCATAAATGTTAGACATGCCATTTAAACCAGTCCTTACCAGAAGCTGTAACAAATTAGTGTTGTGTTTAACAACTATATTTGACAGCTTTCTTTCACATTCTAACATAATAGTTTTCAGTGGAACATTTTAGCCTAACAACTTTGCCCTTGTCTGGAGCAGAAACAAATTAGCTTAATGTAATTTTAAAAAGATGAATTAAATAGCAAGATGTTCAACATTAATATTGATATATGTTCTAATGAAGTAGGAAGACCAACATCCCGAGGCCAACTTCCTGTATTATGATTATCCTTTCTTATATTGTGAACTGCTTAGAAAGTAGGAAAATGAGATATTTTGAAAAGGAAATTTCAAAGCTAAAAACAGGCTCTTCTATCAGTGTTACCAGACGTTTTCTGGCAGACATCCTATTCCTTCAGAAGCTATAAAACCAACAAAAACATCATGCTTTCCCAGTTACTGTCTATCCATGCTGGAGAATGTTTTACACATCAAATCTATGTCTCTCATACTGTCGTTAAAGATATTTCCTTGTCAGAAATTTTTACTGATGCATATGATCTGTCAACAGCAGCAGCAGTAAAATCTTGGTGGTTCATTTTAGGTAGGAGGTAGACATTGTTTTTTACAGAGAAGTAGTTTGAGAAGAGGCATCACCTCCTATAATTTAAATGCACAATTGTTTTGTCCAGCTGTTGACTTTGGTTAAAAAGATTTTTTTCAGGATTTTGTCACAATTCAAAACTGTTTACCAGAGTAAAGGTAGTTTGAATACATCTGCCAGATTAAGATGAATGTATTGCCTACAATGTTATCTTTATTTCAATCAATCCCAGTGATAAGTAACACGAATTGTTTTAAGGATTGACAGAGAGACATTTCAAGATTTATCTAGAGAGGCAAGAAGCCAATAATAAAATAAAAGTCATTAACGGATCTTAAAGAAAGAGGAGGCTTCTCTCTACCAGATATAAAACTATACTATGAAGCCTCTTGTCTGTGCTGGGTACGGGATTGGATAACATTGAAGAATGTAGATTTACTAGATTTAGAAGGACATGGCAATAGATTTGGATGGCATGCATATCTGTGGTATCAGAAGGCCGAGGTACACAGAAGCTTCCAGAATCATATAATAAGAAAGACAATCTTTAAAGTTTGGGGGAAATATAAATATCTACTAGAACAAAAAAACCCATTGTGGCTTTCGCCACTGGAAGCAATAGCATTGGAAAACGTAAATATGAAACCCAACTGGGGAACATATAGAGAGCTGTTAATGGAAATGGATAATAAATTAAACTAATATAATGGATAATAAATTAAAATAATATAATGAAATAAAAGAAGAGGTAACAGATTGGTTACAATATTTTCAATTATGTGAAACATTTAAAAATGATAAAAAGAAAGGATTTGCATTTGAAATCTCAAAATTTCAGAGGGAAATAATAGAAAGTAATTATAAATTATTATCAAAAATGTATAATATACTGTTGGAATGGGAGACAAAGGATGAAGATGTCAAATGTGTAATGATAAAGTGGGCAAAAGATGTGGGACACAATATACAGTTGACAGGCAGATTATGGAGAAATGATATAGTATTCACAGCATGTACGGCACTTAAGGAGAACTATATGAAAATGATGTATAGATGGTATTTAACACCGGCTAAACTATCAAAACAAAAGATGTTGGAAGTGTAAAGAGGTAGAAGGTACATTTTACCATATGTAGTGGCAATGTAAGGTCATAAAAGGCTTTTCGGAAATGATTTATAACGAATTGAAAAAAATGTTTAAAATAACCTTTGTTAAAAAACCAGAAGCATTTTTAATAGGTATAATTGGAACAGATATACCAAAAGAATATAAAGCTTTATTTATGTATGCAGCAACAGCCACATGGACATTGATAGCCCAACAATGGAAAAAAGAACAAGTCCCAACTAAGAAGGATTGGCAACGTAAATTAATGGAATATGCTGAAATGGCCAAATTAACTGGAAGACTAAGAAATCAAGAGGACAGCAAATATAAAATAGAATGGAGAATGTTTATTGCATATTTACAAAAGCATTGTAAAGAAGTTAACACAGTAGCAGGTTTTTTAAAATCACTTGTAATACTAAGTACAATGTTTGATTTTTGAAATATTTAAAAGTAAGAAAATTATAGACATGTATAACATAAAATAACACAAAAGAACTGAGGAAGGGAATGGAGGGAAATCAAGGGATCGGAGGAATCCCAAAATATGGAATTAATATGGCATGTAAATGTCTTATTTTTTATTTTTATTGCATTTGTTTATTAATGTATGTGAAGATAATGTTTGATTGTGGGAATATATATATATATATATATATTTGTTTTCGTAGATTTTCACGGGTACAGGAATGCAGGTTTTGGTGTCCTCGGGTGTCTTCCCGTGTAAAAGTTGGGGTGTCTAGGCGACGTTTCGACGAGGTCTCACTCGTCATCTTCAGGCTGGTGCTTTCGGCTTCTTGTTACTGGAACAGAGCGGGATCTCAGTGTTTGAGTTCCTATAAATACTGTAGAGGGGTGTGGTGTATTGCCTCAAAAGTTCTGGGCAGAGGGGAAGTTCCCAGGCTAGTGTTCTTTTCTTCTTTTGTTCCTTAATTACTTGAGGGATATCTTGAGTGATTTCTTGAGTGATATTCTGAGTACCACTTAGGTGGGTCATTAGGTGTGGATTAGTTGCTAAAGCCTTCGTGTCTTGACCTCTTGAATTTGTGAAGAGTTTTTCTGGGAAGATGGCTGTACTGCACTTAGTTGTGCTTTGGCTTGGCTTCGTGTATAGGGGCGAGCTGTGGTTTTGTGCCCTGTGCCAGCCAGATCTGTGTAGGGATTGCAGGGGGGTGCAGCATCCGGAGGTGCCACTATGGTTTGGTTACTGGATGGTGTCTGTAATTTATCTGTGGAGAGGGTCTGGGTTTGGGTCTGGTGTGGTTGATTGGTGGTGGCGTTCTGTGTGCCTCTGGATCTGGTGTCGGTTTTTGTGGGGAGGGCTAATTTCCAGATGTCTGGCAGGCGGGACGTGTCGTCACGCTTGTTCATGTTGTGAGGGTGTTTCTCTATCTCGATGGCTTCCATGATTATTCTCTTGTGGTGATGTTCCATGTTAAAGAGCAATTTGGAATCTGCAAAATTAATTTCGTGTCCTGTTTCTTTCATGTGTTGGAAAAGAGAGGAAGATTTTTCTTCTTTTTTGACGGCATTCTTGTGTTCTGCGATACGTGCATTTATTCGTCTGTTTGTTTGTCCAATGTACGTGGCTGGGCAGACTTTGCAGGGTATTTCATAGACCCCTTGGTTTTCCAACTGGATTTTATCTTTGGGGTTTCTGAGGATATTGGCTATTTTTTGGTTGGTGCAAAAGGCTGTTTTGATATTGTGTTTATGGAGGATTTTGCTAATTTTATCTGTAGTGCCCTTGATATAAGGAAGGAGGGCCATGCCATTGTTTTCTTCCGTGTCTTGGTTTTTGGGGGGTGTTTCTTTTTGGATTAGCTTCTTAACCCTGTTTTGCTGGTATCCATTGGCGATTAACACATTTGAGAGATTCTGTAACTCAGTTGTCAAGTGGTCTTTGTCAGCCAGGCGTTTGGTTCTGGAGATGAGGGTCTTGGCTACGGAGTTTATTTGTGCAGGGTGGTGGTGTGATTGAGCATGTAAGTAGCGGTTGGTGTGTGTTTTTTTCGGTAGATAGTGTGTCCTAGGGAGCCATCAGGTTTTTTGTAGATTAGGACGTCAAGGAAGGGAAGCTGGTTGTTGGCTTCTATTTCCATAGTGAATTGTATTTTGGGGTGTAGGCTGTTGAGATGTGTGAGGAAGCTATCTAGTTTTTCTTTCCCGTGTGGCCAAATTACAAAGGTGTCGTCAACATATCTGAGCCAAAGTTTGGGTTTGTGTTCTGACTTGTCTAAAGCATTGGTTTCAAAGTGTTCCATGTACAGATTTGCGATGACCGGTGAGAGGGGTGATCCCATAGGTGCTCCTTCTATCTGTTTGTATCTTTGTCCATTGTGGATGAAGTACGTGTTGGTTAGGCAGTGGTTGGTCAGGTCCAGGATGTATTCGGGGGGATTGTATTTGTTTTGAATGGCTGTCAAGGCTTCATTAATGGGCACTTGTGTGAAGAGAGATACAACATCGAAGCTCACAAGTAGGTCATCGGGATGTAGGTTTTGCTTCTTTATTGTTTCTATGAACTGGAAGGAGTTTGTAACGTGTGAAGAGATGGATTCTGCATAGGGCTGAAGTTGCTTAGCGAGAAATTTAGCGAGATTTTGTAGAGGTGAGCCTATGGAGCTGACTATTGGTCTGAGTGGTGTTCCTTCTTTGTGTATCTTGGGGAGGCCGTAGAGTTTGGGGCATCTGGATGATTTTTCTCTGGGGATGATTCTTAGCTGGATTTCTTCACTGATAGGAGAGGCTTTTATTTTGGATTTGGTGGTTTTTTCCAGATAGGTGGTGGGATCTGTTTTTATAGGTTGGTAGGTAGGGTCTTGGAGTAGATTTGATAGTTTTGCTTGGTAGTCCGATGTGTTCATCACAACAGTGGCATTACCTTTGTCTGCTGGGAGAATGATTATGTTGTTGTCTTTCCTCAGGTTGGTGAGTGCTTTCTGTTCTTCTTTGTGTAAATTGCTTCTGGGTGGTTTGCTGGAGCAGAGGATGTTGGTGACTTCAAGTCTGATTTTATTGGCTTCATCTGGGTTGATTTTGGTTAGGCTAGCTTCGACTCCGCATATGATGTTTTCCGTGGGGATGCGTCTCGGGGTAACTGCAAAGTTGAAACCTTTGGAGAGTACTTTGGTTTCAGTTGAGGTGAGGATCCTGTCTGATATGTTATGTACTGTTTGTTTCATGGGTTGTTGTGGAGGGTGGCTGGGCTTCTGGCGTCTCTCTAGTTTGTGGAGTTTGTTGGTGTGTGTGTCTGTCTTATGTGAGGTCTCAGTTTCAGCTCTCCAGACGGCTAGTTGTTTGCATTTGTCCCAGAGTGCAGGGTGGATTTTGTTACAGAGTTTGAGGTGAAGAGTGAGCAGATCTTTGTTGGTTTGGTTTAGTAGGTATCTTTTCTTATGTAGTTCGTTTCTGATTAGGGATAGTTCAGTTCGTTTCAGGATCCTTTCGGTAGCTGGGGTTTTAGAGTGGAATTTAAGTTGGAAGCATGTGGGAATTAAGTTGTTGTCTCGGCAGTTGCGTAGGAACAAGAGATCACATAAGATGGTGGCTCTTCGGATTTCTAGTTTCTCGTAGGTTCTTGTCAGCTGGAAGGTTTCCTCCCCGTAGAGGTGAGATATTTGTTTTCGTAGATTTTCACGGGTACAGGAATGCAGGTTTTGGTGTCCTCGGGTGTCTTCCCGTGTAAAAGTTGGGGTGTCTAGGCGACGTTTCGACGAGGTCTCACTCGTCATCTTCAGGCTGGTGCTTTCGGCTTCTTGTTACTGGAACAGAGCGGGATCTCAGTGTTTGAGTTCCTATAAATACTGTAGAGGGGTGTGGTGTATTGCCTCAAAAGTTCTGGGCAGAGGGGAAGTTCCCAGGCTAGTGTTCTTTTCTTCTTTTGTTCCTTAATTACTTGAGGGATATCTTGAGTGATTTCTTGAGTGATATTCTGAGTACCACTTAGGTGGGTCATTAGGTGTGGATTAGTTGCTAAAGCCTTCGTGTCTTGACCTCTTGAATTTGTGAAGAGTTTTTCTGGGAAGATGGCTGTACTGCACTTAGTTGTGCTTTGGCTTGGCTTCGTGTATAGGGGCGAGCTGTGGTTTTGTGCCCTGTGCCAGCCAGATCTGTGTAGGGATTGCAGGGGGGTGCAGCATCCGGAGGTGCCACTATGGTTTGGTTACTGGATGGTGTCTGTAATTTATCTGTGGAGAGGGTCTGGGTTTGGGTCTGGTGTGGTTGATTGGTGGTGGCGTTCTGTGTGCCTCTGGATCTGGTGTCGGTTTTTGTGGGGAGGGCTAATTTCCAGATGTCTGGCAGGCGGGACGTGTCGTCACGCTTGTTCATGTTGTGAGGGTGTTTCTCTATCTCGATGGCTTCCATGATTATTCTCTTGTGGTGATGTTCCATGTTAAAGAGCAATTTGGAATCTGCAAAATTAATTTCGTGTCCTGTTTCTTTCATGTGTTGGAAAAGAGAGGAAGATTTTTCTTCTTTTTTGACGGCATTCTTGTGTTCTGCGATACGTGCATTTATTCGTCTGTTTGTTTGTCCAATGTACGTGGCTGGGCAGACTTTGCAGGGTATTTCATAGACCCCTTGGTTTTCCAACTGGATTTTATCTTTGGGGTTTCTGAGGATATTGGCTATTTTTTGGTTGGTGCAAAAGGCTGTTTTGATATTGTGTTTATGGAGGATTTTGCTAATTTTATCTGTAGTGCCCTTGATATAAGGAAGGAGGGCCATGCCATTGTTTTCTTCCGTGTCTTGGTTTTTGGGGGGTGTTTCTTTTTGGATTAGCTTCTTAACCCTGTTTTGCTGGTATCCATTGGCGATTAACACATTTGAGAGATTCTGTAACTCAGTTGTCAAGTGGTCTTTGTCAGCCAGGCGTTTGGTTCTGGAGATGAGGGTCTTGGCTACGGAGTTTATTTGTGCAGGGTGGTGGTGTGATTGAGCATGTAAGTAGCGGTTGGTGTGTGTTTTTTTCCGGTAGATAGTGTGTCCTAGGGAGCCATCAGGTTTTTTGTAGATTAGGACGTCAAGGAAGGGAAGCTGGTTGTTGGCTTCTATTTCCATAGTGAATTGTATTTTGGGGTGTAGGCTGTTGAGATGTGTGAGGAAGCTATCTAGTTTTTCTTTCCCGTGTGGCCAAATTACAAAGGTGTCGTCAACATATCTGAGCCAAAGTTTGGGTTTGTGTTCTGACTTGTCTAAAGCATTGGTTTCAAAGTGTTCCATGTACAGATTTGCGATGACCGGTGAGAGGGGTGATCCCATAGGTGCTCCTTCTATCTGTTTGTATCTTTGTCCATTGTGGATGAAGTACGTGTTGGTTAGGCAGTGGTTGGTCAGGTCCAGGATGTATTCGGGGGGATTGTATTTGTTTTGAATGGCTGTCAAGGCTTCATTAATGGGCACTTGTGTGAAGAGAGATACAACATCGAAGCTCACAAGTAGGTCATCGGGATGTAGGTTTTGCTTCTTTATTGTTTCTATGAACTGGAAGGAGTTTGTAACGTGTGAAGAGATGGATTCTGCATAGGGCTGAAGTTGCTTAGCGAGAAATTTAGCGAGATTTTGTAGAGGTGAGCCTATGGAGCTGACTATTGGTCTGAGTGGTGTTCCTTCTTTGTGTATCTTGGGGAGGCCGTAGAGTTTGGGGCATCTGGATGATTTTTCTCTGGGGATGATTCTTAGCTGGATTTCTTCACTGATAGGAGAGGCTTTTATTTTGGATTTGGTGGTTTTTTCCAGATAGGTGGTGGGATCTGTTTTTATAGGTTGGTAGGTAGGGTCTTGGAGTAGATTTGATAGTTTTGCTTGGTAGTCCGATGTGTTCATCACAACAGTGGCATTACCTTTGTCTGCTGGGAGAATGATTATGTTGTTGTCTTTCCTCAGGTTGGTGAGTGCTTTCTGTTCTTCTTTGTGTAAATTGCTTCTGGGTGGTTTGCTGGAGCAGAGGATGTTGGTGACTTCAAGTCTGATTTTATTGGCTTCATCTGGGTTGATTTTGGTTAGGCTAGCTTCGACTCCGCATATGATGTTTTCCGTGGGGATGCGTCTCGGGGTAACTGCAAAGTTGAAACCTTTGGAGAGTACTTTGGTTTCAGTTGAGGTGAGGATCCTGTCTGATATGTTATGTACTGTTTGTTTCATGGGTTGTTGTGGAGGGTGGCTGGGCTTCTGGCGTCTCTCTAGTTTGTGGAGTTTGTTGGTGTGTGTGTCTGTCTTATGTGAGGTCTCAGTTTCAGCTCTCCAGACGGCTAGTTGTTTGCATTTGTCCCAGAGTGCAGGGTGGATTTTGTTACAGAGTTTGAGGTGAAGAGTGAGCAGATCTTTGTTGGTTTGGTTTAGTAGGTATCTTTTCTTATGTAGTTCGTTTCTGATTAGGGATAGTTCAGTTCGTTTCAGGATCCTTTCGGTAGCTGGGGTTTTAGAGTGGAATTTAAGTTGGAAGCATGTGGGAATTAAGTTGTTGTCTCGGCAGTTGCGTAGGAACAAGAGATCACATAAGATGGTGGCTCTTCGGATTTCTAGTTTCTCGTAGGTTCTTGTCAGCTGGAAGGTTTCCTCCCCGTAGAGGTGAGATATTTGTTTTCGTAGATTTTCACGGGTACAGGAATGCAGGTTTTGGTGTCCTCGGGTGTCTTCCCGTGTAAAAGTTGGGGTGTCTAGGCGACGTTTCGACGAGGTCTCACTCGTCATCTTCAGGCTGGTGCTTTCGGCTTCTTGTTACTGGAACAGAGCGGGATCTCAGTGTTTGAGTTCCTATAAATACTGTAGAGGGGTGTGGTGTATTGCCTCAAAAGTTCTGGGCAGAGGGGAAGTTCCCAGGCTAGTGTTCTTTTCTTCTTTTGTTCCTTAATTACTTGAGGGATATCTTGAGTGATTTCTTGAGTGATATTCTGAGTACCACTTAGGTGGGTCATTAGGTGTGGATTAGTTGCTAAAGCCTTCGTGTCTTGACCTCTTGAATTTGTGAAGAGTTTTTCTGGGAAGATGGCTGTACTGCACTTAGTTGTGCTTTGGCTTGGCTTCGTGTATAGGGGCGAGCTGTGGTTTTGTGCCCTGTGCCAGCCAGATCTGTGTAGGGATTGCAGGGGGGTGCAGCATCCGGAGGTGCCACTATGGTTTGGTTACTGGATGGTGTCTGTAATTTATCTGTGGAGAGGGTCTGGGTTTGGGTCTGGTGTGGTTGATTGGTGGTGGCGTTCTGTGTGCCTCTGGATCTGGTGTCGGTTTTTGTGGGGAGGGCTAATTTCCAGATGTCTGGCAGGCGGGACGTGTCGTCACGCTTGTTCATGTTGTGAGGGTGTTTCTCTATCTCGATGGCTTCCATGATTATTCTCTTGTGGTGATGTTCCATGTTAAAGAGCAATTTGGAATCTGCAAAATTAATTTCGTGTCCTGTTTCTTTCATGTGTTGGAAAAGAGAGGAAGATTTTTCTTCTTTTTTGACGGCATTCTTGTGTTCTGCGATACGTGCATTTATTCGTCTGTTTGTTTGTCCAATGTACGTGGCTGGGCAGACTTTGCAGGGTATTTCATAGACCCCTTGGTTTTCCAACTGGATTTTATCTTTGGGGTTTCTGAGGATATTGGCTATTTTTTGGTTGGTGCAAAAGGCTGTTTTGATATTGTGTTTATGGAGGATTTTGCTAATTTTATCTGTAGTGCCCTTGATATAAGGAAGGAGGGCCATGCCATTGTTTTCTTCCGTGTCTTGGTCTTTTGTCTTTGAAACCAATGCTTTAGACAAGTCAGAACACAAACCCAAACTTTGGCTCAGATATGTTGACGACACCTTTGTAATTTGGCCACACGGGAAAGAAAAACTAGATAGCTTCCTCACACATCTCAACAGCCTACACCCCAAAATACAATTCACTATGGAAATAGAAGCCAACAACCAGCTTCCCTTCCTTGACGTCCTAATCTACAAAAAACCTGATGGCTCCCTAGGACACACTATCTACCGGAAAAAAACACACACCAACCGCTACTTACATGCTCAATCACACCACCACCCTGCACAAATAAACTCCGTAGCCAAGACCCTCATCTCCAGAACCAAACGCCTGGCTGACAAAGACCACTTGACAACTGAGTTACAGAATCTCTCAAATGTGTTAATCGCCAATGGATACCAGCAAAACAGGGTTAAGAAGCTAATCCAAAAAGAAACACCCCCCAAAAACCAAGACACGGAAGAAAACAATGGCATGGCCCTCCTTCCTTATATCAAGGGCACTACAGATAAAATTAGCAAAATCCTCCATAAACACAATATCAAAACAGCCTTTTGCACCAACCAAAAAATAGCCAATATCCTCAGAAACCCCAAAGATAAAATCCAGTTGGAAAACCAAGGGGTCTATGAAATACCCTGCAAAGTCTGCCCAGCCACGTACATTGGACAAACAAACAGACGAATAAATGCACGTATCGCAGAACACAAGAATGCCGTCAAAAAAGAAGAAAAATCTTCCTCTCTTTTCCAACACATGAAAGAAACAGGACACGAAATTAATTTTGCAGATTCCAAATTGCTCTTTAACATGGAACATCACCACAAGAGAATAATCATGGAAGCCATCGAGATAGAGAAACACCCTCACAACATGAACAAGCGTGACGACACGTCCCGCCTGCCAGACATCTGGAAATTAGCCCTCCCCACAAAAACCGACACCAGATCCAGAGGCACACAGAACGCCACCACCAATCAACCACACCAGACCCAAACCCAGACCCTCTCCACAGATAAATTACAGACACCATCCAGTAACCAAACCATAGTGGCACCTCCGGATGCTGCACCCCCCTGCAATCCCTACACAGATCTGGCTGGCACAGGGCACAAAACCACAGCTCGCCCCTATACACGAAGCCAAGCCAAAGCACAACTAAGTGCAGTACAGCCATCTTCCCAGAAAAACTCTTCACAAATTCAAGAGGTCAAGACACGAAGGCTTTAGCAACTAATCCACACCTAATGACCCACCTAAGTGGTACTCAGAATATCACTCAAGAAATCACTCAAGATATCCCTCAAGTAATTAAGGAACAAAAGAAGAAAAGAACACTAGCCTGGGAACTTCCCCTCTGCCCAGAACTTTTGAGGCAATACACCACACCCCTCTACAGTATTTATAGGAACTCAAACACTGAGATCCCGCTCTGTTCCAGTAACAAGAAGCCGAAAGCACCAGCCTGAAGATGACGAGTGAGACCTCGTCGAAACGTCGCCTAGACACCCCAACTTTTACACGGGAAGACACCCGAGGACACCAAAACCTGCATTCCTGTACCCGTGAAAATCTACGAAAACAAATATCTCACCTCTACGGGGAGGAAACCTTCCAGCTGACAAGAACCTACGAGAAACTAGAAATCCGAAGAGCCACCATCTTATGTGATCTCTTGTTCCTACGCAACTGCCGAGACAACAACTTAATTCCCACATGCTTCCAACTTAAATTCCACTCTAAAACCCCAGCTACCGAAAGGATCCTGAAACGAACTGAACTATCCCTAATCAGAAACGAACTACATAAGAAAAGATACCTACTAAACCAAACCAACAAAGATCTGCTCACTCTTCACCTCAAACTCTGTAACAAAATCCACCCTGCACTCTGGGACAAATGCAAACAACTAGCCGTCTGGAGAGCTGAAACTGAGACCTCACATAAGACAGACACACACACCAACAAACTCCACAAACTAGAGAGACGCCAGAAGCCCAGCCACCCTCCACAACAACCCATGAAACAAACAGTACATAACATATCAGACAGGATCCTCACCTCAACTGAAACCAAAGTACTCTCCAAAGGTTTCAACTTTGCAGTTACCCCGAGACGCATCCCCACGGAAAACATCATATGCGGAGTCGAAGCTAGCCTAACCAAAATCAACCCAGATGAAGCCAATAAAATCAGACTTGAAGTCACCAACATCCTCTGCTCCAGCAAACCACCCAGAAGCAATTTACACAAAGAAGAACAGAAAGCACTCACCAACCTGAGGAAAGACAACAACATAATCATTCTCCCAGCAGACAAAGGTAATGCCACTGTTGTGATGAACACATCGGACTACCAAGCAAAACTATCAAATCTACTCCAAGACCCTACCTACCAACCTATAAAAACAGATCCCACCACCTATCTGGAAAAAACCACCAAATCCAAAATAAAAGCCTCTCCTATCAGTGAAGAAATCCAGCTAAGAATCATCCCCAGAGAAAAATCATCCAGATGCCCCAAACTCTACGGCCTCCCCAAGATACACAAAGAAGGAACACCACTCAGACCAATAGTCAGCTCCATAGGCTCACCTCTACAAAATCTCGCTAAATTTCTCGCTAAGCAACTTCAGCCCTATGCAGAATCCATCTCTTCACACGTTACAAACTCCTTCCAGTTCATAGAAACAATAAAGAAGCAAAACCTACATCCCGATGACCTACTTGTGAGCTTCGATGTTGTATCTCTCTTCACACAAGTGCCCATTAATGAAGCCTTGACAGCCATTCAAAACAAATACAATCCCCCCGAATACATCCTGGACCTGACCAACCACTGCCTAACCAACACGTACTTCATCCACAATGGACAAAGATACAAACAGATAGAAGGAGCACCTATGGGATCACCCCTCTCACCGGTCATCGCAAATCTGTACATGGAACACTTTGAAACCAATGCTTTAGACAAGTCAGAACACAAACCCAAACTTTGGCTCAGATATGTTGACGACACCTTTGTAATTTGGCCACACGGGAAAGAAAAACTAGATAGCTTCCTCACACATCTCAACAGCCTACACCCCAAAATACAATTCACTATGGAAATAGAAGCCAACAACCAGCTTCCCTTCCTTGACGTCCTAATCTACAAAAAACCTGATGGCTCCCTAGGACACACTATCTACCGGAAAAAAAACACACACCAACCGCTACTTACATGCTCAATCACACCACCACCCTGCACAAATAAACTCCGTAGCCAAGACCCTCATCTCCAGAACCAAACGCCTGGCTGACAAAGACCACTTGACAACTGAGTTACAGAATCTCTCAAATGTGTTAATCGCCAATGGATACCAGCAAAACAGGGTTAAGAAGCTAATCCAAAAAGAAACACCCCCCAAAAACCAAGACACGGAAGAAAACAATGGCATGGCCCTCCTTCCTTATATCAAGGGCACTACAGATAAAATTAGCAAAATCCTCCATAAACACAATATCAAAACAGCCTTTTGCACCAACCAAAAAATAGCCAATATCCTCAGAAACCCCAAAGATAAAATCCAGTTGGAAAACCAAGGGGTCTATGAAATACCCTGCAAAGTCTGCCCAGCCACGTACATTGGACAAACAAACAGACGAATAAATGCACGTATCGCAGAACACAAGAATGCCGTCAAAAAAGAAGAAAAATCTTCCTCTCTTTTCCAACACATGAAAGAAACAGGACACGAAATTAATTTTGCAGATTCCAAATTGCTCTTTAACATGGAACATCACCACAAGAGAATAATCATGGAAGCCATCGAGATAGAGAAACACCCTCACAACATGAACAAGCGTGACGACACGTCCCGCCTGCCAGACATCTGGAAATTAGCCCTCCCCACAAAAACCGACACCAGATCCAGAGGCACACAGAACGCCACCACCAATCAACCACACCAGACCCAAACCCAGACCCTCTCCACAGATAAATTACAGACACCATCCAGTAACCAAACCATAGTGGCACCTCCGGATGCTGCACCCCCCTGCAATCCCTACACAGATCTGGCTGGCACAGGGCACAAAACCACAGCTCGCCCCTATACACGAAGCCAAGCCAAAGCACAACTAAGTGCAGTACAGCCATCTTCCCAGAAAAACTCTTCACAAATTCAAGAGGTCAAGACACGAAGGCTTTAGCAACTAATCCACACCTAATGACCCACCTAAGTGGTACTCAGAATATCACTCAAGAAATCACTCAAGATATCCCTCAAGTAATTAAGGAACAAAAGAAGAAAAGAACACTAGCCTGGGAACTTCCCCTCTGCCCAGAACTTTTGAGGCAATACACCACACCCCTCTACAGTATTTATAGGAACTCAAACACTGAGATCCCGCTCTGTTCCAGTAACAAGAAGCCGAAAGCACCAGCCTGAAGATGACGAGTGAGACCTCGTCGAAACGTCGCCTAGACACCCCAACTTTTACACGGGAAGACACCCGAGGACACCAAAACCTGCATTCCTGTACCCGTGAAAATCTACGAAAACAAATATCTCACCTCTACGGGGAGGAAACCTTCCAGCTGACAAGAACCTACGAGAAACTAGAAATCCGAAGAGCCACCATCTTATGTGATCTCTTGTTCCTACGCAACTGCCGAGACAACAACTTAATTCCCACATGCTTCCAACTTAAATTCCACTCTAAAACCCCAGCTACCGAAAGGATCCTGAAACGAACTGAACTATCCCTAATCAGAAACGAACTACATAAGAAAAGATACCTACTAAACCAAACCAACAAAGATCTGCTCACTCTTCACCTCAAACTCTGTAACAAAATCCACCCTGCACTCTGGGACAAATGCAAACAACTAGCCGTCTGGAGAGCTGAAACTGAGACCTCACATAAGACAGACACACACACCAACAAACTCCACAAACTAGAGAGACGCCAGAAGCCCAGCCACCCTCCACAACAACCCATGAAACAAACAGTACATAACATATCAGACAGGATCCTCACCTCAACTGAAACCAAAGTACTCTCCAAAGGTTTCAACTTTGCAGTTACCCCGAGACGCATCCCCACGGAAAACATCATATGCGGAGTCGAAGCTAGCCTAACCAAAATCAACCCAGATGAAGCCAATAAAATCAGACTTGAAGTCACCAACATCCTCTGCTCCAGCAAACCACCCAGAAGCAATTTACACAAAGAAGAACAGAAAGCACTCACCAACCTGAGGAAAGACAACAACATAATCATTCTCCCAGCAGACAAAGGTAATGCCACTGTTGTGATGAACACATCGGACTACCAAGCAAAACTATCAAATCTACTCCAAGACCCTACCTACCAACCTATAAAAACAGATCCCACCACCTATCTGGAAAAAACCACCAAATCCAAAATAAAAGCCTCTCCTATCAGTGAAGAAATCCAGCTAAGAATCATCCCCAGAGAAAAATCATCCAGATGCCCCAAACTCTACGGCCTCCCCAAGATACACAAAGAAGGAACACCACTCAGACCAATAGTCAGCTCCATAGGCTCACCTCTACAAAATCTCGCTAAATTTCTCGCTAAGCAACTTCAGCCCTATGCAGAATCCATCTCTTCACACGTTACAAACTCCTTCCAGTTCATAGAAACAATAAAGAAGCAAAACCTACATCCCGATGACCTACTTGTGAGCTTCGATGTTGTATCTCTCTTCACACAAGTGCCCATTAATGAAGCCTTGACAGCCATTCAAAACAAATACAATCCCCCCGAATACATCCTGGACCTGACCAACCACTGCCTAACCAACACGTACTTCATCCACAATGGACAAAGATACAAACAGATAGAAGGAGCACCTATGGGATCACCCCTCTCACCGGTCATCGCAAATCTGTACATGGAACACTTTGAAACCAATGCTTTAGACAAGTCAGAACACAAACCCAAACTTTGGCTCAGATATGTTGACGACACCTTTGTAATTTGGCCACACGGGAAAGAAAAACTAGATAGCTTCCTCACACATCTCAACAGCCTACACCCCAAAATACAATTCACTATGGAAATAGAAGCCAACAACCAGCTTCCCTTCCTTGACGTCCTAATCTACAAAAAACCTGATGGCTCCCTAGGACACACTATCTACCGGAAAAAAACACACACCAACCGCTACTTACATGCTCAATCACACCACCACCCTGCACAAATAAACTCCGTAGCCAAGACCCTCATCTCCAGAACCAAACGCCTGGCTGACAAAGACCACTTGACAACTGAGTTACAGAATCTCTCAAATGTGTTAATCGCCAATGGATACCAGCAAAACAGGGTTAAGAAGCTAATCCAAAAAGAAACACCCCCCAAAAACCAAGACACGGAAGAAAACAATGGCATGGCCCTCCTTCCTTATATCAAGGGCACTACAGATAAAATTAGCAAAATCCTCCATAAACACAATATCAAAACAGCCTTTTGCACCAACCAAAAAATAGCCAATATCCTCAGAAACCCCAAAGATAAAATCCAGTTGGAAAACCAAGGGGTCTATGAAATACCCTGCAAAGTCTGCCCAGCCACGTACATTGGACAAACAAACAGACGAATAAATGCACGTATCGCAGAACACAAGAATGCCGTCAAAAAAGAAGAAAAATCTTCCTCTCTTTTCCAACACATGAAAGAAACAGGACACGAAATTAATTTTGCAGATTCCAAATTGCTCTTTAACATGGAACATCACCACAAGAGAATAATCATGGAAGCCATCGAGATAGAGAAACACCCTCACAACATGAACAAGCGTGACGACACGTCCCGCCTGCCAGACATCTGGAAATTAGCCCTCCCCACAAAAACCGACACCAGATCCAGAGGCACACAGAACGCCACCACCAATCAACCACACCAGACCCAAACCCAGACCCTCTCCACAGATAAATTACAGACACCATCCAGTAACCAAACCATAGTGGCACCTCCGGATGCTGCACCCCCCTGCAATCCCTACACAGATCTGGCTGGCACAGGGCACAAAACCACAGCTCGCCCCTATACACGAAGCCAAGCCAAAGCACAACTAAGTGCAGTACAGCCATCTTCCCAGAAAAACTCTTCACAAATTCAAGAGGTCAAGACACGAAGGCTTTAGCAACTAATCCACACCTAATGACCCACCTAAGTGGTACTCAGAATATCACTCAAGAAATCACTCAAGATATCCCTCAAGTAATTAAGGAACAAAAGAAGAAAAGAACACTAGCCTGGGAACTTCCCCTCTGCCCAGAACTTTTGAGGCAATACACCACACCCCTCTACAGTATTTATAGGAACTCAAACACTGAGATCCCGCTCTGTTCCAGTAACAAGAAGCCGAAAGCACCAGCCTGAAGATGACGAGTGAGACCTCGTCGAAACGTCGCCTAGACACCCCAACTTTTACACGGGAAGACACCCGAGGACACCAAAACCTGCATATATATATATATATATATATATATATATATATATATGAATAGATCTGCCAGAAGCAGCAATCTATGTTTCATATTGTCTTCAGTCATTGGCTGTGGCAGCACAGGAACTCTCTGTCTCCTGCCCAACACAATGACCAAATTGTCATGCTGATGGTTTGTTTTGAATTGTTCCAGGAAGAGTTCAGCTGCTGCCAGGACCATATAACACTGGTCCTAAAAGATCTACATTGACTCCCAGTACGTTTCTGAACACAATTAAAAGTGTTGGTGTTGACCTTTGAAGCCCTAAATGGCTTTGGCCTTGTATACCTGAAGGAATGTCTTCACCCCCATCCTTTAGCCCAGGCACTAAAGTCCAGTTCTGAGGGCCTTCTCAGTAGTTGCAACCGCCCTCCCATCAGAAGCCAAGGAGATAAAAGACATCTGAAGGCATCCCTGCATAGGGAAGTTTTTAATGTTTGATGATTTACTGTGTTTGATGTTTTAATTATTTGGATGCTTACTAGAGTGGCAGGGGCAACCCAGTCAGATGGGTGGCATATAAAGAAATGATGATGAAAGGTCTATGATTATTTAATCATTTCACATGTTCAGTTTCCAACTCAGCCATATTTACTAGCCTTTTTCTTCTTCTCTCAAACTAGTTTTGGTAATCTTGCAACCGTGTTGTAAATATGAAATGAAATGAAATTTATTATGGTTCCAGACTAGATTCACATACCATACTAAGCGAACATAAAACACAATAGAATTAAGTTTGAATTAACAATTGGATATGACAATAAACAATATGAATATGACAGCCATTGGAAAAGGCTACGTGTTGTAAAGATGGGTTCAGAGCAATAGGCCAAAATCTTCATGGATTATTAAACTCATATTGGAAAGAACCCAGTTCAGTCTTGTGGATCTGATGCTTCCTTCCACATGTGCAACCATCATGAAAGTGGCTAGGTGCAACACAGTCCATCAGAGGCTGCTCCATGAGGCATATCATCAGCTTCTTCTTACATACTTATGGTTTTATGACACCACTTGCACTTTCCCCCAAAGGTGATTATGCCATGGTATGGTGACACTGCAATACAGAAACACTTTATGAAACCAGGTTGCCAACTGTGTAATATTACCTTGCTATGATTCTATGTGTCTTGCTGTGATTCTATATGATCTCGAATGGGGTCATTATTTCTGTGAATCAGTCATAAATGAAGCTGTGGGGAGGTTTTATGTGACTCTGTGTTTCTTCATTTTGTTTTTATATATGGTATCCATAAGGACTAAGTTCAGGAATCCTGATCAGCCTTGAGCAGATGAGTATCCTGCACTGCAGAGGGTTGGACTAGATGACTCTTGGCGTTACTTCTTGGCATTACTCTACAGTTCTGTGTCAGATAGGTAGCTTTGGGGGGAAAGCAAGAAACCCATTTCTTTGCCTCCTTTCTTTATTTCTTTCAACTAGTAATGTTATGTGATGTGAACAATCCCCTTTATTATCCCACTAACTAACGCTGCCACCAAATGTGGAAGACTATTATAGCTACCATTATGTATTGCTTATTATGTTTGATACTATTTCTCCACTGCCCCCATATATTTAAAATACCATCCAATAATAAACTCACCGTGGGCTATGATTAACTGTGGTACAAAACACTACAGGCAGACCCAGCATAAAGCACAACAAAAATGTAAGTTGTATATTATTATTGATTAACTGAGAATATAAGCAGATGGTTATGTTTAGCTAGGAAGGTTACTAATTGTTTTATCTGTATGCCATCTTTCCACCAAAGAACGGTGCTCAAAATGGCTTACAAAAGAGCAATAGTAAGACTAGAACATAATAGCCACACACATAACAACATACAGAGATAGTTCAGTAATATAAAGGTAACATTAGACCTCCAAGCAGTAGCAAAAATAACAAAGGAGCTGGACAGTTTCATCTTCCATGCTCTCATCTCGGACACTGATTCTGGGCCAAAGGAGCTAGGATACGGAAGCGATTTTGCAGCTCCAAAGACGAAGTGTGGCTCATGACTGTCCTTCTGTGCATCACATTCCTCCAGTGAGGTTAGTCTCTTGCAATCTTCCTCCTCCTGCCTAGGGGGCACCCCATCTGTGGTGTTGTACCATCACAGTCAGCTCAGCTCTTGAGAAACGCTGCATGTTGTCCTGTAGCTCCAAGTGTGACTAGGCAGGCCTCAAGTTGCTGTACCTTCTCTTCCAGCAAGACAACCAGCTTGCACTTGCTGCAAGTGTGCTGTTGCATGTTCTCCAGCAGAAAGACAAACATAGCATAGGTGTTGCAGGTCCCTGGAGCAGCTCCCTCACCCTCCATGTCTCTTGGTCCTATACACTGTGAGACAGTACTCTGGACCTCCCTTAAACTCCTTCACTGTAAGTGGAAGAGGACCCTCTTCCCATCCTTTGCCTCCCCTGGGAAATTCAACAAGCCTGTTGTACCTGGAACTGGGTGTGGAGTGTGCAGCTGAATTGGACAACCTAAGGAAGTACCATCCACCTTGGGCCTGCCCATAAAAAGCAAGTCTAGAGTGAGAGCCTAAGGTGATAGCCACTGTTCTCATGAACTATTCTTCTTGTGCGACTTTTGTGAGTGACCCAAGGGTATGTTGGACCCTGGGTGACAACCTGCAGGCTGAGAGGCAGGGTGCATCAGAAGATAATGAATTGATATTTATAGACATTTAGTAACTTTGTACAGTCGTACCTTGGAAGTTGAACGGAATCCGTTCCGGAAGTCTGTTCAACTTCCCAAACCAAATTGTGGCTTCTGATTGGCTGCAGGAAGCTCCTGCAGCCAATCAGAAGCTGTGGAAGCCCCATCAGACATTTGGGTTACAAAAGAACATTTTCAAACCGGAACAATCACTTCCGGGTTTGCGGTGTTCGGGAGCCAAAACGTCCGAGTTCCAGAGCGTTCAGGATCCAACGTACTACTGTATTAATGTAACCATTTTATATGTAACCACATATTTTTGTAATATTTTGTTTCAGTTCTCTGTTGTCCCTTCAATTTTCTATACACTGCTTAGAGCTATTTTAATTTATTAGGTGGTATAGAAGTTACTGTAAATAGTCAATCAATCTTGCAGTTCCCAGCAGGTCAAGACAGTATACACAATTAACTGTACATTCCACAATGTGAATTTCTATGGGCAGGATTCACAAAATAATTCCCATCCATAGAAGCGCTGCTCAAAGATTCCACTTTTGCAGTGGGGCTCCCCCTGCGTGCCCCCCCCCCAATTGGCTGGGGTCTGGGTGGGTGGGAGAACTCCCAGAAAAGTGTACAGGGAGAGAAAAGCAAGAGATCATTCAGCCTGCAGTGGTGGAATTCTTGCCCATACATGCAGAAAGTATGTGCTTTTTTGAATGGCTTTTTAGCCTGCATTATAAAGGGCTTTTATAAAATAAAAACAACAATGTTTTGCTTTAAAATGTACTTATCATTGGAAATTTTCCCAAAGAAGAATTGAACAGAAGGTAAAATTTCAGTGTGTGACTTCTCTTGTCACTCACTAATGTGAGGGGGAAACACATGTAATCTGGTACAATTCATGAGGTTAAAATCATTGGAGAAATACCCCCTGTTTGGATTATTTCAAATGCCTTTCTGGCCAAGGTTAATTGCTGCATGACACAAATTCAACAGGTGCAACTTGTAGGAGCAACAAATCTTACACTAGCTGAATTTTTGCCCAACATGCTCTTCTTAAGTTCACGAAGTCTCTGTAAAAGAAGAAAAGCTTGACAATCCTACCTTCAGGCTCTGAGTAAAGTCACCATAAGTACTCGAGCACATAAGCAAAAGTAGGATACAGCTGTCAAGGTGAACACAGGAACTTTCAAGATAAAGCATTATTCCCTTTATCCATAGCCCTCAGCGTCCAGCTGACAGTATTTTCCCACACCTGAAATTTCCATGAAAGTTCTTAGCTTCATGCTCAAAAGCAAATTTATATGACTATCCTGTAGGTGCAGGTGATGTCTCTCCACAGAAAAAGACAACAAGTCTAGAGATTACGGTGGAATCTAAGCTTTTGCCATATTTACTCCTAGGTGGACACAGGTGGCTCAGTGGGAGTTGTAGCGCATCTCAGCTTCTGAATAAACTGGGAGAATTTTCAGCTTTCTGTACTGGAGTCTTATGTAAGATTTCCAAATCTGTTGGCGCTCGGGACAAAGGGAGGGGCGCAGATGTAGCACAACCTGTCTTTCATTTCCTCAGGGCCATCCTAAGTCCTGTGTAATGTAGACTCATTAAAACAACACTGTTATTAAAACAGGAGACCTGGGTTGTGAGATCACGAAATGCATGTGTAAACAGATACATCTTCAAAAGCTGTTAGAGAACAACTACAAATGGGATCCCCCATATTTCAGCAGGGAACACATTCCATAACACTAGTTCCATGAGTGAAAAAGCCATGTGTGTCAGAACCTGTTCAGAACCTTAGAATCAAAGTCTGAGACAAAAATTAAGCAGACAAGGCAACAATGAGTATTGTGAGAATTCAAAGAGAGGGCTCAGCTAAACTGAGGCAAGTATAGGCCACTGAGAGTAAGCTTCCTTTTTTGACTAGTGGTCCTAATGCTTAGCAGGGGGTGGGGGGGGGGACCACTTCTCTCAGTCTCTAGAAGCACCAGCCTTCACTATCATTCTTAACCAAAGCCACTGGTAAAAAAAATATGGCTTAGAGAATTTGTGCAAACATTGCATTTTGTTATTGATTACAGCTTTATTCTTATACTTAATTGTCTAAGAATAAGTCCTATGGAACTCTGTTGTACTCACCTTTGAATAGACAAGCATAAAATGTCTACAAAGCAAAAATGTATGATACAATTCATCACTGCTTTTATGTTTACAAACTATTTTTTTCCTGCTTTCACTTAGTTCTAATCCTACAGGTAACTTGCAAATCCTAGATCAGATCAGATCAAATCAGATACAGTTTGGGAACAGGTTCCATGAAAGATCATGGATCCATCCTTGATGGCCACCTAGATAATTGTATTTGTGGACAGTTGTCTAAAATTAAATAAGAGTAATTATAGTAAAAGACTTCAACTTGTGAAAAATCAGGTTTGGGATAATAAATAGTATCTCTAGATTTTTGTTTTGTTTATTATTTTAAATGGTACATTAATAATAATAAAAACCCATAGAAAAATGTCTAGAAGAAAAGCACTGAGTACATTCCAGTAGATCCATCTGTTGGGGAGTTTTCAAATTATCATCTCAGAAACTTCTCCTATACCCCATGGCAATTGGTATATGGTATATTGGTATATGGAATGCCACAATTTCCCATCTTGTCTCCAAAGCTATTTAGCATCTATATGAAACTGCTTGGGGAAATGTGTGGCAGTCTGAAGTGTCATCAGTATGCTAATAACACCATGCTCTGTTAATCTTTTTCATCTAATCCAGGCATAGCAGCTGACATTCTGAGCAGGTATTTGGAGTCAGTAATGAACTGGGTGAGAAAATAAACTGAATCATAACCCAAACAAGACAGAGGCGTTGATAAGTAGTTCAACAGTTCTGGATTTTTGTTTTCACTTCTGGATGGGTTTTGCTCTTCCCTTTAAGGATTAGGTTTTGTAGTTTGTGAGTGCTTCTGGACCCTGCTCCATGTTGTTCAGGTGGCATCCGTGACCAGGTGTGATTTTAAGCATCTTTTGTTGATTCACCAGCTATGTCCTCTTCTGGGAAAAGAAAATAGTCATCAATGCCTTAGTAACTCTAGGTTAGAATACAACAACATGCTTTCTGTGAGTCTGCCTTCAAAGCTTCTACACACCTGGTCCAGAATGTGGCAGCCAGGGTAGAACAGAGAGGAATCATTGCTTTGAACATATTGCAATAGTGCTCAAAGATCTGAATTTGTTTCCAGGCACATTTCAGTTGATGCCTACCCTAAGCGGAGTGGGCCCAGGTGCTTGAAGAATCACCATATAAATCTACTGGTGTGTTAAAGTTGTCACTGGAGGCCTTTAAAAAATATTCACCTGACATCAAAAGTGAGGGGGATAGTGATACAGCTTTCTCAGTGTCTGGATAGAAGTTACTTCCTAGAGATGTACCAAAGGCACCTCCTTTCTCTCCATCCAACAATATGATAAGATTGCGTGGCAAGGTCCTGTGACCCACACTATTGATTAATAACACAGGCCACAACTTTATTGGTTACAGATGGGAGTGGTGTGGCTATGGCATTGGGTGAAGCCAGGGTATATCTTGACTCCTGCCCATCTGCCCATCTGTGTCATACCAAAGCTTAAAAAGAGGGTGGGTGGCTTGGGAGATTTGGTGAGGAGGCAAGACAGGGAAGCCCTCCTGGCTATGCCCCATGCCAGCATAGATTGGCCGGGTGGGCATGACACAGCTGGGAGTTGGCGCAAGGGGGGCATCAATCCCCCGCCCCTGAGCCGGATCACCGCAAGGGCCTGGATGCCCAGCCTCGATGCTGCCCAGCATGAAAGGTGAGTGGTCCTATAAAATTTTATCAGGCCTTTAGAAGAGTGTGGTGAAGAGATAACTGTCAATAAGCTACAACCTGCTGCATTTTCAGGCCAAATTTGGCTAATTGTTAACTAATGGGGCTTTGAGGGATTGGTTTAAGTTTTGTTTTTGTTTTTTTGATACTGCTAAAATATGGGGGGGGGAGAGGTTTCTGTTGCTGTCTTGGGTACCATTTGTGGCAAGGCAAAATACAAATGCTTTAAAGAAACAATTAAAACTTTGAACATGATAACTTTATTTCCATTTTAATCATGTTTCTGGACTTTTTATTATTTAAGGGACAATGGAAACAGTTTGGAAAACTAGCATGTAAAAAAACAACAACTTAAGAATGTAGGAAGATCTTGCTGGATCATGCCATGATCCTTCTAATCCAACACTCTGTTACAGTGGCCAACTAAAAGCCTATAAGATGCTTAAAAGCAGGGTCCAGCTGTACTCATTTCAATGACTGGCATTCAGAGACGCATTGCCTCTGATATGCGCCCTGTAAAATTTCATTTTACATTAATTTTGTGGTGAAACTCAGTTTTGGCAGTTAGAATGTGAGGGTTAATTATTATTATTATTGGTAAGTTACTTTTTAAGTTACCTTGGCTTGCCCTGGGACCTTATGGTGAAGGGCAACAAATAAAGAATAATTATTTCAAAGGTTTTCTAATGGTAAAGTGTCAAAGTGGAAATAATTCCCATGTTCCCTTCAAAAAGTCACATCATAAAAAGCATTGATCATCAAAGTAACTTTCCCAAATAAAAAGAGATTCTAACAGCCCATTCTTGTGCAGAATTATGCATGCTCAAGTTGGTTGTTCTAGAGCAAAATAAGGTAACCGGAGAAAATTCCAATACAAAACAGTATTGAGTTTGTTGTGTGTTTTGTGTTACAAAAGGCAGAAAACCCTTTCGTAACTTTTTAGCTTGATGGTATGGAAAAAGCAGTGGGATTCCTAAGAACAGCCTTTGCCTGCTGTGAGACACTGATTTCTTTCCAGCATTTATACCATTGTATGCTCAAAAAAGGGGGGAAGAAAAGTTAAATTCAAGAAATTTGTAATTTTTACCTGGAGATTGATTTTCCTCAGAGTGAAAGCTAGTAGGTTATAATGTGCTTTCTTAAGATATGCTGTGTCACAAGCCTTAAGTTGTGAAATATGTAATGTTCTTTGATGACGTATGTTATATAACAAAGCTAATGTGTAATTTGACCTACCCAAGGCTGTCTGGTCATGAACTGGAAATAAAAAACAGACTTAACACTGTTACATTATGTGCATGGTTTTGGAATTTGGACTGTTCTTTCTCTTTTTCTCAAAGCAAGATAAGTAACTGTATTGAGAAATTGTCCATAAAATGTGTTAATAGAGCAGAAGAGGAAAAGATAAATAGATAAAAAGAGAGAGGATGTTTTAGTACACATGCAAAAATACCAAAAATACTTTCATATATCTTTCATCAAAATGGAGAAAGAAGTTCTAAAAGAAAGCACAGTGTATTTTATCATCTTTAGGGAAAAGTGGAACCAACATTTTGTCATTTCAAGGAGAGTGACTCCCATGATGTAATCAAGATCTTAGACACAAAAATGACATAACAATGCATGTAGGTATTTTCAGAATGGGACTATATTACTTGGTTTTGTTTATTATTATTTATTATTTTGATTATTAATTATTGAATTTGTATGCTATACCATACCCATAGATCCCAGGGTGGTTCACAACATAAAATTACAAAAATTGTTTAACCTTGTTGTTGTTGTAGTAGTAAAACCAGCAGCAGCAACAGCTCTAGGATGTATATAGAATGAATCAAAATAGGTGCCATGGGGGGGGGGTGAGGAGCCGAGCGCTCCCCAAATTTTCAATGAGGATGCCACCCCACCCACCACCCCGAGATTTTGCTGCCTGTAGCTAGCTTCCAATTAATCCCTCTCTCAAACATACATTTATTCACAGTGGCACCATAGCCATTTTTTCCCCTTACTATTTCTGAACTATCGTTTCAATATACATAAAGGCCTATTTGTGTCATAAAGAACTAATAAAACTCTCTGTTGACTCTGTCACACTTCTTAATGAGAGAAGTGAAGCAATGCATTTTCGCTCTTGAATCTTCCAAAGAAATATGTAAATCTTACTACCATAAAGATATTGTTCATTTCTAGATAGAATTGATTTTGTTTTGTTTTTAATATATTTTATTATGGCTTATTTCTTTCAGGCTTTGTAAGGCCTATTTGGCCTTTCTTCTGATTCTTTACTTATGGAACTTATTTATTATCTTAAAGACCTTAATACTTTAATTCTTGGGTTTCTTTTCCTAATCCTATTATGTTTTCATTTTTATTTACTTAATAGTTTGCCTAGTTAAACATATTCAGTCGTTTTATTATTCATAAATAAGAGAGTAAGCCTATGAATTCATTTTTTCTCCAGTGTTCTATACATATCTGTCAACTTTCAGATTTGAAAATAAGGGATCAGCAGCCTTGAAAATAAGGGATCAGCAGCCTCACCTGTCCCAGGGACAGTCTACGGGCTATCTAACAATCCGGGATAGCAGCAGGAAAGAGTGCTGGAATAAGGGAATTTCCCGCAGAAAAAGGGAAGGTTGACAGCTGTGGTTCTGTGGCTCGGGAATATGGAGTTACTTTAGGTGGCAATCCTGCATCTACAGGCACCCCCCCAAGTTACACAGGGGTTACGTTCCAGGCCTCTGTGCACATAAGTAAAATTGCATAATGTGGGGAGGACACTCTAAACATGCTTTAAACCAGTGTTTCCCAAACTTTTTTGGGCAACGGCACACCTGTTTACTGAAAAAAATCTCGCGGCACACCACCATTAAAGCCCCGCCCCGTGACGTCAGCGCGCAGCGTAACGCCGGGAGGGACGCACGAAAGCTATCCTATGTAAATACGGATTTAGCCTCGGTTTGCTCTGGCTTTGAAGCTAAAGGTTAAAGGGGGGGGGCAGAGAGACGTGTAGACCCGTTTGCTTAGAAGTAGGTCCCCAGTGTTTCCCCATGGGGTCCCAAGGAAGAGCGGCGCCACCCGATTGGATTTCCTAAACTCCCGCCCTGAGCGCTGGAGTTCCGCGTAACCCAAATTAAACCCGGTTGCTTACACTCTGTCCAGGAGGACGCACAATCCCCGCTTGATGGATGGGTCTGTTCCAAGGCTGGCTCCGCTGGCAAAGCCGGCTTGCTGGATGCCTCTTGGCAGGGAGAGAAGCGGACGGACGAGTTTTAAGAGGCTCTCCGTCGCTCCAGAAGAAGGCAGGGCGAAGATTTCAAGGGGCATCGCTCCGGCTGCTCCCTCTCCCGCCGCGCAGGAGCGATGCCTCTCTCTGGCTCTTCCTCCGCGCAGGCTGAGGGAGGGAGGGAGGGGCGCGTGTGACCCGTCTCTGCTGGGAGACCAAACCCAGCGAGGCAGAGTCGCGCGGAGGCGCCCAGGCAGCGCTGCCGGCTGCGAGGAGGAGCGCCAGGCAGCAGCAGGAGGCGCGGCCTCTCCTCGCCGCCGCCGCCCCGCCTCTCGCCGCCCGACTCGCCCGCCTCCCTCCAGGCATCTCGCGGCACACCAGCCGATGTCTCACGGCACACTCGTGTGCCGCGGAACACCGGTTGGGAAACACTGCTTTAAACACCCCAGCTGATATTCTGTCTTCAATCCATAACAAGAATATGGCATCCATTAATATCCGCAACTAGAATTGAAGCTCTGAGGCTGGCAGAAGGCTGGAGGATGCACGGGAAAGTAGGGCTGCTGTTAGGCAGAGAGGCTGAGCAGCCTAAGTAAAGCCCCACTGTGCTTCTAGTCTCTTTGGGGCTCCCTTCACCCTCACTGATGTCCTCTTTGGGCTCCATGGAGGGTCTACTCATGAGCCATGAGGACTCCCCAGCTCTCTCCCACCATTTGGGGCAGGGGGGAATTGAATGATTAAATTATTTCATGGCACAGCACATATATGTGGTCATACGTAAGTCAATCGTGTGTAAGTGGGGGGACAGAGGACAGGGACGGCACACCTGTGCTTATCTCCAGAGAAAGCCACACTGAATTCAAGAGGATTTACGTCTGAGCAGGCATGTATAGGATTGTGATCTTAAATGGGTTGGATCCATTCACGCCCAGCATAGATCCACTGAAAGCAATGGGTCTTGTCAGTCATGATTGGATTCAGCCCAGTGTGCTTATTCTAATCTCAAGGGGCTTAAGTTAGTCACAACCAACAAGGACCGCTGCTTTCAAACTTATTTTCCAAAAAGCAATGCTGCTATCTGGGGGTTGGGGGTGGGGTGGGCAGAGGGGGTAACAAATCCCTAGTTTAAATATCCAGGCAAGTCCTAGGTAATAGAACAATTTTACATTCTCAAACATACATTGTGTTTCTTAGATGGCAGACTCAAATTAATTGCTACAGTTTTATGGATTCTTGTGTGGCTTTCCTTGTAAGTCTCTCTCCCCCCCCCCCCGATTTTAAGTTATATTTCAGGTGTGGGAAATCTTTGACCATGCAAATATTGCTGAACTTCAACTCCCAACATTCCTAGCCATTAGCTATGTTTGCTGGGACTATGGGAGTTGTAGTTGAGCAATATTAGCAAGACAGGTCAAGTCAGTTTATTGTGTTTTAGCAGACAGTCATTATACACATGAAAACAACAACAACAACAACAACAACAACAACAACAACAACAACAACAGATAGGTAGCCATGTTGGTCTGCCATAGTCAAAATAAAAAAATTCCTTCCAGTAGCACCTTAAAGACCAACTAAGTTAGTTCTTGGTATGAGCTTTCGTGTGCAAGCACACTTCTTCAGATACACATTTTTTATTTTAACAACAACAACAACAGAGATTTACAATTCTGCTTCATAACCTTTAAATGTTCCTTATATCTGTTATACTTCATGCTCTTAAAATTTTGTAACAAGTGACTAAGAAATTAAATGTGTTGTTATTGGTGGTGTTGTTTTGAAATTCTTTCTACCCACAGTTTTGTTGAGTTCTTTGCAATTGGCAGGTTGAAATATGTATGTCTTGTGTAGTTTAACATTTGTTTAATTAAAGATTGGTTTAAAAGCTGACAACGATTTCTTCCTTGGATATTTTCCATAATATAAAACAGCCACAATCTCTTTCCTAATGTATATATGTAATTATTGCTGTAGTTTACAGGTAATTAATAGTGTCTATGTTAATTGGGTGTCATACTGTCTACTGAAACATTCTTTTAGTAGCTTTGTTTGTAGTATCAGGATATTAACAGGACTTTTAATTAAATTGTGCTTTGATGAATATCAAATTCGCATTTTATTTGGGCAACACAACAAATGATTCTTTGCTTGTGGAAGGCAGAGGTTGAGTCTCCAGTTTTTCAACCCAGGACTAATTTGCACAGCAAATAAACATATTTGAATTAATGTATTTGTTTTTTTCCATGAACAGGTTTTTGTTGGTTTTGTTTCTTTTGCATTTTGAATCAAAGTGGTGCACCAGCAAAACATGTCCACTTGTGTCTTGAATTAATGATGCATCTCCTTTAATGGAAGCATGCAAACATTAAATGTCTAGACAGATTACAATATTCTGTATTATTGTAGAATTATGCAAGCCAATTGATGCCATTGCTTTGACTATACACGCATCTACTTTGGCAAACATTAAAATTCTCAGGACGTCAAGGTAGTATGAGTCCCTTGTTATTCATGTAAATCTGCCTTTCCCAAGCTGGTGCTCTCAATGTACTTTGGACAACTTCTATCAGCTTCACCCAGCAAAAGCAATAGACAGGAATGGTGGCAGTTTTAGTTCAAACAAGGTTGGGGAAGATATAAAATCTGAGGCTGCTCCATATATCTGATTAAATGAGCATTTGTTGATTTATTTATATAATAAATGTTCACTCTTGTCTTTCTTGATACCACAGTGTTGTTGTACAACTGTAAATCAGATCTAAGACATTCCATATAGCCTGGAAGTTCAGTAGGTGCATGGAATTTCATTTGGCTTCTTCATCATGGATTCTTCTCCTTTTCCCTAAGAGTAATTTAGTATTTTCATAAGATTCTTCTTTTATCATGGAATTCTGTCCTTTAGCTGTCACAAGCCTGACCTAAGCACTCTTAGGACTCTCCTCAAGGCTAGTGTCCAAACCTTATATTCAGACAGACACTGGAACCAGACTGTCATGAGTGAGAGGTGGCCAACAGCTCGGAGAAATAGGGCAGGGCTAGAATAAGGAGGTTATTAATTTCATCCAGATGCTGAGGAAATTACACTGGAGAAGAATATCCTTGAGAGCAGCAGGTAGTCTCATACAAGGATAGAGACTGTGAGGATAAGCTCAGAGACTGGCTATATCCAGAATTTAAACTCTTTCCTGCCCGTAGTATTTTTAGGACTGGATGACATGCCGGATACGGACAGAGCCTTCTAAAGGTAGGATTGATCAGCTCCTATTCTAGAATTCTGAAGGATTGAATTTTCACCATCCCTATACTCTATACTCACTGGAGCCACAAAATGAATGAAATCGGCTCCTTCTCAGCCAAGACTTACTGAGGGGTGGACAACATGCTGCTCTCCAGATGTTAGACTACAATTCCCACTTTCCCTGACCTTTGGCCATGCTGGCTGGTGTTGATGGGAATTGTAGTCCAACAGCTATCCCTGACACTGGCTGATCTGATCTTTTCGACTCAGTTCAGAGAGAAGTGACAATGTACAGGTATTTTGAAAAATTGCTGATGCTCATTTGTTTTGTGGGATGGATTAAAACACATACACAAAAGTACACTCGCCCGAATGCTTTCTACATTTGTTACCTTATATTGTTATGTGCTCCATGCTTCCCTGAGTATGATGTTTATAGGTCAAGGCTTACCTCAGTGTGGCCTCCTGTGGAAGGAGATGCTCACATCACTCCCCTCTGACATGGTTTTGCCCCAATGCCTTCTCTATCAGGAAAAGAAAAAAAGCTGTGTTTCTATTATGGTGATGACATTGGTTGAAGCCACATGTGAATCTTGAAGGAGTAGACCAGTGAGAGAATGGTCCCTCTACGTCCTGCCCCAGGATGCTATCTGTGTCATGTGATTGGCATTTGAGGTGACTTTGAGTTACAGCACAGCCAGATGTCTCAGGGATCCTGCCACAGATCATGTATGTGAGACAGTCTTCTAATTGCTTCCTTCACCACCCCACAAAAATAATAAAATGAACTACCCAGGATACCCAGAACCTAGCTTCACATGTCCCAATGGGCAGAGCATAATAAGCATATTTGTTCAAACACACAAATGCCCATTGTTGTGTGTGTGGCCCAATTCTTATTCACTCCATGTCACTCCATGTACATTTTTAAATTCAAAAATTAATTATATGTGATTGTTAGTTATAGGCGTTCCTAGTGTAGTATGGAATATTTTATTTTGTCAAATCTGACAAGTTTAATACTTGCCTTTCCTAGATACTCTTGATAACTCCTTGAACCAATTAATTTCTCACGGTTCCTTCTGTATTTATATGTTGATGTATTCCTCTGAATATTGATTCTCTTAGTAATAACATCTTACATGCTAAACAAGAAAGCCAGGAGCAACACATCTAAAACACTTCTGCGGAATATTGAATTAAAGAAACATTGTAAAAATCAGGCAGTTATTCATTGCTTTGAAAAATGTGTTAGGGGTGAAAATGGATTTGAAGGTTCTTCAAAACAAAGTGGGCTGCATCTGCTATGTGTTTCTGGAATGATCAAGTGATGACAAGCAGCTAATAGGTGAGAAGACTGAGCTTACTACTTTCTCAGCCTGTGAAAGTATGTGTACAGGATTGCAGATACTAATGAAGTGTCAATTTATTGTGTAGAAGACCAGAGGGGAGTGGGAAGATAGCAAATATTAGAGAGATCATTGTAAAGGAAAAAAATAATATAGTGTGGTGTGATGGAATCAATCTCTGAGCATTCTTAGGCACAGGAGAGGGGGAGAAAGGTTTTGTATTATAGGTTTATACTGTTCATTCCCAGACAGGTTGAACATAACATTTCCTGTGTAGCATCTTGTATTTTTTGTGCTCTGTTGGCTCAAGGGTGGTTTCTATCAATGGGAGTATTTCAGTAACTGATGCTGGGACTATACAGTAAGATTCGTTTGAAAGCAGGTTTACTATCTCCGATGTCAAATGCATATTCAACAGGTTGCAATAACATTGATCCCTCCTGCCCTTATCCCTGGGCTCATAAATCTGTTTGGGATATCAATATCCTTTATACTAATAGCAGACCCATTCTCTGAGTACTGAGCCTGATCAAGCCAACCTCTACACACAAGGGAGAGATAGCAACAGGCTTGGAGAAAACTCAAGCTTTGCATAACAACAACATTTTTTTAAAGAAAAATATAGAATATCATGGGAACCATATTTGAACAATATGATCCTGCTTTGCAGGGATGCTGTGTGAATAATGTTATGCAACCACATGAACAGGACAGATCATGTGGCTCTTTCCCACTTGATTAGCAACTTCCTTCCCTGCATCCCTTCTCTGCAGGGTCCATATTGCATGAAAAAAGACCCACACAATCAGCCCCTTCTATGTGTTCATGTTATCTGCACGCCTAAACCTGAATGGTGGGATAGTACTACAAAGAATAGATATCCCATGCGCTGGCACATGTGTGAAACAGCAGCACAGTCTGCCTTCAGCTGTGGCATTCTCTCCCCCCCCCCCCCGTTACATTTTATTAAAACTGGGAATCCTGTCCACCAACAGAAAAGGGCATTGCTTCTGGTGAAAGTCTTACACTAAAAGTGAAGCTGAACATTTAAGTCGGTTTCGTTACAGGATAAGATAGCAGCTAATGCTTTTGCTTGCTTGTGAATGTTTTATTTTGCTTAGAGTGTGGCAGATGTCAATTATTTTTAATTAGACTGGCAAGCCCATTTCCTTGAGGCTGACACAATGACACCTACGAGGAATATTGTGCTTCTCAAACAGAGGCATTCTTTGCTGTCATCAAGTATGCACATTGGTTTATTGTTATGGAACATTGTGCAGTACTGTGCAAACTGTACTCTTCAAAAGAACTGGCTGGTCTTCAGGACTGCAGTTTTCTTCCCCAGAAAATATGAAAGGAAAAAGGAGGTGAAGCAATTGCTTCTTGCTGAATCAACGTTCACTGCCAAGAGCATTTCAAGCTTTTCATCCCCTTTCTTCAGGCACAAAACACACCCAAACTTGAACCCCCTTCAGGTGTTTGTTTATTATGTTATCCATCTATCCTGTGCCTTCCTTGCTTCAGCCTGAATTTATGCATGGATGTTTGACTAGGGAAAATCTGCAAGCATACAGCTGTAGGCACATAAACTTTCATGTGATCTGAAACGCTACATACTGTAAGTGGAGCCCAGTTCACATGGAAGCTGACACATGTAGGTTTTTTCCCCCTTAATGCCCCTCTGTTTAATTTTGCAAGCCCTCTATCTGTCTCACACATGTGACCCCGATCACATTTTTAGTACAAGTTCAGTGCACAGTGTAAGTTTTTTCAACTGCCGTGTGCTCCCTACTCTTCCACTCCAAGAGAATGGTCTGTTTAGGTCTTCATATCCCGCTCCTGTGTTTGGGGTTTCACAATTTTATGGAGCTCTCAAGAAGCTGTTTGTTCACTAGTTTGGACTGCACTACTTTGGGCTTGGGCAATGCCTTGCGTGTCAAAGCCCCAAGACCTTCCCCCATCTGCTGAATAATAAAACACATGGACACCAGTATTTTAGGTTAATGGGTGAATTAAGGCCACAACTTTATTGGTTACAGAATGTGAGTGGTATTGGCTTAGGCATTGGAATTGAACCAACTATATCTGACTCCTGCCTGCCATGCGGGTAGTCCAGTAAGGGTCAATCACCAGTAGGGGGAGCTCTGTTGATGTTCATCAACTGAGAGCTCCTCCAGCGTCCCTGCTGGGGTCGTGGCATGGCCCTAGCCCATACCAGGGCTTCGGATGAGAGCCACACCCGCAGATCCCTTTAACGGAATTCCCTTAAAGAGGAGGGGCAGGCGATGGCCACAACCTCTCCTCCCATGAACCAGGTTTTACCAATTCCTAAACCGCCAAACAAAGTTGTGACAATTGCTACGAGGTAGGCAAAAACCAAATGGCTGGTGGCAATTTGCCAAGTGGAAAAATTCCTATCAGGCCCCCTCAACAGGTGACCAGCCGAGGTCCATAGCAAGGCCAAGGTGTCGAACGCATGAAAAGAGGGTGGGAGGGTGGTTGATCCACGGAAGCAGGAACCAAGAGGAAATTCCCTGGCCACATGGCTGCTTAAATGCTGTAAGCCACCCCCACCCTGGCCAACCGGATTGATCAGCTGGGAGCCGGGACGTGGCCGGAACCCCTCTATGATGCGGGAGCACTTCCAAGCCCCCACTGTGCACAGGGAGAGCATGTGGCCTGCCCGGAACACCGTACCACAGGGAAGTGGAGAGGCCTTCTCAGCTTCCTTAAACAGACTGTCAGTTTCACCAAGTTTCACCAGCATAAACAACTATTGGGTTCTTTAGGTATCCTAAAATCATGTCCTCACCTTTGCCTAGATGGAAAATGTGAATATACCTTAATACTACTTTATGTCAGATGGTAATTCCACAGAATTTGTTTTTGCCAAGAAAGAACATTTTGGGAAAAAATATTCAAAAGTCCTTGAACGTCATCTAATATGTGAAAGATTGACTCCTATTGTTTGCTATATTCCAGCTTTTCTCTTTCAGCGAAACTATGAAAGGAAATATATTAAAATGTTTTAAAATGCGAAAGGTCGGACTCAACAGGCTGCTTCTAAACTTTAATAACACGAGTAATTGCTAGAACTATTAAGAACTGTATTTCCTTTTCATGGTGTTCTCATTGTAATGGCAAGGTCAATTATTATGCCGATTATGAAAATAAATATAAAGCAACATGTTATATTGTTTTATATAAATAACAAATGTATAAAACAACGTTCTTTTATCAAGCAGGTAACTTTTTGAAGCATCCTTGCCCTAAAGCAGCAGAATGATGATCCTTCTTCCTGTGATGCTTTATCTGTGGCCTGTAAGCAATGCTATTAACGAAAGGATTTCAAAGCCCAATATTGTATTATTCATGGCTGATGATCTTGGCATTGGAGACCTGGGATGCTATGGAAACACAACTTCAAGGTTTGCCAACATACTTGATAATATATATGTACATTTGGCTTTAGCTTCAAAAGAGATTGTTCTGGGCAGAGAGCTTGTGGAAGATCACAACCACAATTGTATTTGGATATAGAAACATGTCCCAATGTTAACCATAGTTAACATTGGTTAACTATGCCTGATTCATGCAAGTGCTGGATTGGTGGTGGTAGTCCCATCTTAATCCAAGTAAGCATTAGTGATACTGATCTCAAGAGGGTGGCTTTATATCTCTTTCCCACCACTTGTGCCACTACTGATAAGAAAACAACAGTAAAAATCCAAAGGGCAGCTACCTAAGCAGCAGAAAACAGCACAATATTTTATTTAAAGGTGTAGCAACAGACCCTCCAAGTGTCCCTATTTCCCAGGGACAGTCCCGAATTTATAAAACCCACCCTGGTTTCTGATTTGATCCTAGAATGTCCCGCTTTTCCTTAGAAATGTTGGAGAAATGTTGGAGGGTATGGAGTTATGTCACCCCTGAGCCAAGGAGATAAGTAACTATACAACCTTTAGAAGACATCTGAAGACAGCCCTGTATAGGGAAGTTTGTTTAAAGTTTAATGTTTTTATATGTAGGAAGCTGCCCAGAATGGTTGTGCCAACCCAGTCAGATGGGTGGGGAATAATAATAATAATGGAATACGAAATCCCAATTTTCATTGGAGAAATGTTGGAGCTTATGTAGTCAATTAAAAAGCTGCTTTACCTACCTGCAAAATGCATGAGCGTAGGCCCCAGGTAAGCTTCCCTGGTGAGCACATCTTACAAGACAGCTGCCACCACTAAGATGGTCCATTCTCCCAATGCTACCTATCTCACCTAAGGAAAGGCCACAAAATATTATTTCAGTGCTTAGGCAGGCTTGTGTTGGAGGTCAGGTACCCAGGCCCCAAGCTGTTTTGGACTTCAAAAGTAAGCATGATTTTATTTATTTGTTCATAAAAATTTATACACTGCTTGATTGTTAAAAACAAAAAAACAACAACCCAAAAGCTCAAAGCAGTTGACAAAAAGATAAAACCAGGGAAAATTTACAATACATCAAAACGTGCAAGAGTTAAAATTCTAAAACAGATAAAAATTCACACCAACATTTCTAAGCATTAGGAGTTTGAATCATGCCCAGAAATGGATTGGAAGGCAGTGCAGCTGTTTACGTTCTGGCAATATAATATGTTTCCATATTCAATCTAGCAGCTGGATTTTGAACTAAATGCAGAAATTCCAAACAGTCCTCAAAGATAACCCCATGTACATTACAGTAGTCAGAGCACAAACACACATATAGACTGAGAGAACAAAACTATCATGAAAATACATCTTTCTCTCCCCAATATTTGAATGAAGAATGAAGAAATACAATGGATTGGGAAATATGAGTTACAGTTTGTTTCAGAACATATAGCCCTTAAAATTTAGACTCACTTCATGCATCAGGGTGCAAGATTAAAACACAGACATGTTGGTTCTTAGTGTATTGATTTTGATTTGATGATTGAAATGTTAAAAGAAAAAAGGACTATGGACTCAGCTATAAAGCCACAAATAAAAAAATCCAAAGTGTGTTGTAAATTTCAGTATACAAATGTGAAACTAGATGGAGACAGTGAGCTATGCCAAATTCAATGTATTTTTCAAAATGTATTTTTTTAAAAAAAGCATTTTCACAGTGTTTTTTATATGTGTGTAGATTCCACCTATAACTCTGGCTGCAACCCTAGACAAATGTAGATACACCTAATTGCATTAACTCCAATGATCAAAGGTGCACTCAATTCACCATAAAATTTGGCTTCATGTTGGATTTGTATGACACCAACTGATGCACTATAAGCCATAACGAGAACTTTAAATAGTCTGAACTCACTCATGTTTACATGTTCAAATTCATGCCCTTGAATTTGTCTTCTTCTTTTTTCCCTCCAGGACTCCTAACATTGACAAGTTATCTAAAGAAGGAGCAACACTGACTCAACACATAGCAGCTGCACCACTATGCACCCCAAGCAGGGCATCTTTCTTGACAGGCCGCTATTCTGTCAGATCAGGTGAAGGATGTTCTTACGCCATTGTTAGATATCAGGGCACAGCAATTCAAAGTAAGGATGGAGAGGAACAAAGCAGAAGACCCACCACTGCATCCCTTGTACTGCTGAGTCTTGGCCAACACAGAATGCAAGGGCATTGTAACTTGTCCACCACACCAGCTCCAGGCTGGCATAGCTGTGGAGTCTGATGATCAGTCCCTTGGGGGATCTGCAGGGCTCTGGACCCAGCACATCCTAAGTTGCCCTTGCCCTTGCCCTGCCCCCAGCCCAGAACACCTTGTTTTGGGGCTGTCAGTGGTAGCTTTCTGGCTTGGCACAGTTGGGGCTTCTGATGTGAAAGAGTCCTCACCAATACTGGTGCTCCTCACTAGTAGGCATGCATCTACATGGGTGGTGCTGTGGTCTAAACCACTGAGCTTCTTGGGCTTGCTGATCAGAAGGTCGGCAGTTCAAATCTCAGCAACAGGGTGAGCTCCCGTTGCTCGGTCCCAGCTCCTGCCAACATAGCAGTTCGAAAGCATGCCAGTGCAAGTAGATAAATAGGTACCGTTGCAGCAGGAAGGTAAACAACATACATTTCCATGCGCTCTGGTTTCTGTCATGGTGTTCTGTTGCACCAGAAGCAGTTTACTCATGCCAGCCACATGACCGGAAAGCTGTCTGTGGCCTGAAAGCAAGATGGGTGTTGCATCCCCATAGCCGTCTTTGGCTGGACTTAACCATTCAGGGGTCCTTTACTTTTACCTTAGACATTCACCCATTGGTTTCAATGCGTCTCCTCATCTGACTATGACCAACGTTATGTCACCCAAAGTGTGTAACTGGTTTGCCTCATATTTGAAAGTAATTTTTTATTCCTTCAGGAATGGCTAGCCTGCACAAAGTTGGGGTCTTCTTGTTTTCTGCTTCTTCTGGTGGACTCCCTATGGAAGAAATAACATTTGCTAAACTTCTCCAGCAGAGGGGTTATTCTACAGCTCTCATAGGTATGACTGATTAACATGCTTCCTTTATCTATTGGTCTTAAGAAATTTATATCCTGCTTTTCTGACCCAGACTTGTCCCTCAATGTAATCTACATGCTAAAGATGGGCTATCAACTAAGTAAATGAAGCAATTAAGAAAGAAAAAAAACTGGAAATGCCTACAGAAATTCCCAACAATAAAATATAGTCACTGAGACTTTCTGAAATAACTCTTTTTTTGAAAATGACTTTTCAATGCAGGAGACAATTCTTTGGGGCGGGGTTAGCCATTAGTGTAGGGACACGGGTGGCACTGTGGTCTAAACCACTGAGCCTCTTGGGCTTGCCAATCAGAAGGTCAGCGGTTCGAATCCCCGTGACGGGGTGAGCTCCCATTGCTCAGTCCCAGCTCCTGTCAACCTAGCACTTTGAAAGCAAGCCCAAAAAGTGCAAGTAGATAAATAGGTACCGCTCCGGCGGGAAGGTAAATGGCATTTCCATGCACTGCTCTGGTTTTGTCAGAAGCGGCTTAGTCATGCTGGCTACATGACCTGGAAAAACTGTCTGTTGATAAAGGCCGGCTCCTTCAGCATATAGAGTGAGATGAGCACGCAACCCCAGTGTCATTCCTGACTGGACTTAACTGTCAGGGGTCCTTTACCTTTACCTTAGCCATTAGTAGTAACAGCAGCCCCACACCTTGCCTAAACAGGAAATGGCAGCATTGGATCTGTGAGATGGTTATAGTCCACCTGAAAAGAAGATAAGAAGCATCACACCCCACTGTGATCAGATATCTAAGCCAAAACTAAGCTTAACGGGAAACAGAACATTCAGGGGGATGACAAATCCACCTAGTGGCTGTGCCTTTTGTAGGATCAGATACATTTTGTAGGATCAGATACATTTTGTAGGCTGTGCCTTTTGTAGGATCAGATACATTGGCAACCAAAAATACTGGCCTAAATTATCCAACCTGATTTACTTTTCACCATGAGGGTAAAAATAAAAACAAAATAATGGCATCAGCATTTCCAAACACTTTTGAGGAAACTAGGCACAAATTTAAAAATGAGAATGTTCACTGAAAACAATTGATAGCATTTGCATTTGCTTGTGGATTCAAAAGTGCAATTCTTGAAAACAAGATGCTGAATACATTCTGCAGTTTCCATGGATATTATGGTCATGGAATAAAAAAGTGGGGGGGGGGAGCACTGCAGATATAAAGGTATTGGATCCATATGTTCGTAGCCCTAATCTTGAGTCACTGTTTCAAGATCCCATATGATTTGTTTGCTTATTTTTTTTTTCGTTTGAAGAGTTTATACATTGCTCTCCAAACAGTAGTCGTTTAGCCTGGCTAACATACCTCTCAGTCAACATGACAACAATAAAACATTGATCGCTCACATAAAAATAAAACAGAAGAACCAGAGAATAATAATAGCAAGATTAAAAGAATGGTTGTTTCTTGCTACAATATTAGATAAATATCTGTAATTTATCCTATTTTATTTATGAATCTTTTCTAAAGCATTTACAAACTGCTCAATGTTTTAAAATCCCTACTCAGTATGCAACATGAAAAACCCAATATCATTAAAACAAATGTGCAGCATAAAAGCAGTAAAACAGTAGTATAAAAACAAAGAAAAATATTGCATACACAGGGTATGATCTAGTGGGTCAGCAAAAGCCTGGGCAAAATGCATGCCTTTACAAGATTTTTGAAGCAACTAATTGTAATATACACATATACACACAGCTTGATTGCAGCCCATAGAACCCAAATGTATCACATAGAGAAGATGGAAGGGCATTCCATACTATAAGGGAAACAGCAGGAATTGCTCATTTTTTATAACTGCCCTATGATGTTCTGTAGGGTGCTGTACTGCAAGTAGAATTTTCCCCAGAATATTCTAATTTACTCTCTGGAAGCTAAATAGATGTAATGCTCGAGTTGTCCTTGGGTTATTAAATCATGTGTGCTTTCTTGATGGGAAAACTATAGTACGGATCTTGAAAGCTCTGTTAATTTCATTATTGCAGTCATCTACATTCACTTCAATTAACTTATTCATGGAAGCAGCTTACAACTCACCTTGCCATCTAGCCGGCTTTAAATTTGCTCGCACAAAAGCAGTCATTTTAACTTGAAATGTAATGTTGATATAGCGCTGCACTTTGATGATATGAGGCCTTACCGCTCTGCCTGACACCCTGTGAAATTCCAAATTAATCGTAAGAATTGGAAAATTCTCTGAAGAGTAAGAACAAAGAACAGGAGCGTGAGAAGAGCCCTGCTGAATCAGGCCAAAGCGATCTACCTCAGCAACCTGTTCTCACAGTTGCAAACTAGATGCCTGTGGGAAGCCAGGAAACAGGACCTGAGCACAGCAGCTCTGCAATGTCCAGTAGAGTGATGAAAATTTGCACAAAAGATGCATTATTATTATTATTATTATTATTATTATTATTATTATTATTATTTCCCTGCCCATCTGGCTGGGTTTCCCCAGCCACTCTGGGCGGCTTCCAACAAAGTATTAAAATACAGTAGTCTGTTAAACATTAAAAGCTTCCCTAAAGAAAGCTGCCTTCAGATGTCTTCTAAAAGTTTGGTAGTTTGACATCTTTGGGAGGGCGTTCCACAGGGCGGGCGCCACTACCAAGAAGGCCCTCTGACTGGTTCCCGTAACTTGACTTGTCACAGTGAGGGAACCGCCAGAAGGCCCTCAGAGCTGGACCTCAGTGTCCTGGCAGAACGATGGGGGTGGAGACGCTCCTTCGGGTATACTGGACCGAGGCAAAAATTGCACAAAATTTGCACAAAAGAGGAAGGAGGTGTACCAATTGTATAGATATATACATACAGTGGAAAGATACAAGTCTACATTTTATTTAAATACCTGTTTGAAATATGTGTCTCTCCCCTGCATTTAGGAAAATGGCATCTTGGGATTAACTGCAACAGCAGTGATGACTTCTGCCACCACCCTTTAAATCATGGATTTGATTACTTCTACGGGGTGCCTGTGAACAATCTTAGGGACTGTAAACCTGGTCACGGAAGCGTGTTTGGTGCTGGACTGAAGATGCACACTCGTGCAGCGCTCCAGAGCACGGGGATTGCTCTGATCTCTTTGGCGGTTCTGAATTACATTGGCCTTGTCAGAGTTCCCCGCAGAGTACTGGGCTACTTCTTCTTAATAGCTGCAGTGATAGTTGGAGTTTTGCTGCTCTTCTTTTATAACTTCCGGAACCTTAACTGCTTCTTGATGCGAAATCACAGTATTATCCAACAACCCTGGAACTATGAGAACCTCACTCAGAGATTCACAGAGGAAGCCAAAAGATTCATAGGAAGGTAAGGGTGTTCAGTTTTAAAGCGTTCGAATTTCAGAGTGATAGCTTGTTTACAGAGGTGCCTGTGATTTGGCAGGTGAACAAAGCACTACTCATTTCCCATCCATTTGTGGCGTTATTGTTGAAAGGTAACAAATTGAGTGTGAAGACAGGAAAGAGCCATATGTTTGTAGACACCCTCTAATTCAGCCCAGAACTTCATCTGTGTTCATTCAGAAATCTCTGAGGTTCAGCTCCTTGCATGAATTCTTACTGGTCTCTCCCCATCCTGCCTACAAACTACTGTCCAAAGTCCCAGTCCTTTTCTTGAATTCCTGCTCTGATCTCTAGGCCCTGCCTACACACTCTACAGCTCAGGACCGCTGCTCAGCTTGTTGTCATGAAGTCAAATGGTAAGCCATCAGCTTACCAGGGACGCAGAAAATCTCCTGGATCTGCTGTCTGTGTAACACCACAAATGGGCTGTCAAGATCCTGGCAGGCCTCAGCACATGGCTGGTAGTGTTAATGGTGGTGACTCACAAATTTTGCAGCTTGCTCTATATAATATAGAAAGATGTATTGAATACTAATCTATTTGTCCACATTGCCAAGTATTGTCCACTCTTGACTGTCAGCAGCTGTCCATTTTCTACAGCAGAGGTCTTTTGTAGTCACAGTGCATGAGGTAGGGGCTGGGTGAGTGTGGAGGTTCTGCTACTTGCCAGGACCAGGATGGTTTAGTGAAGTGGTGAGGAGAGTACCAGGTTGGCAGTGGCTCAGGAAGGTGGGTAAGGATCATGTGGTCTCTTGTGCTCACTCTTCCTTTCATAATTGGAATTATGATGAATATGATGGCTTTACTGTACCTGGGGAGGCAAGGCATGGTGGCTTCTCACACCTGCTGCCCTCTCCCCATCCTTTTGTCATTTTTATTTACGCAAGGAAAAGAGGTCTAGGACAGGTGTAGGCAAACTCGGCCCTCCAGATGTTTTGGGACTACAACTCCCATCATCCCTAGCTAACAGGACCAGTGGTCAGGATGATGGGAGTTGTAGTCCCAAAACATCTGGAGGGCTGAATTTGCCTATGCCTTGTCTAGGAAGTAAGTGTTGCACTCTACTCTGCCAGAAAACTATAATTTGGAATAGCATTCCACCCTGGAAGTTGTGTTTGATATCTTGGCTTTGAGTACTTTCCCCTCTGTACTGCAGAACCACAGTCAACCCTCACACATCTGCAATTAGAGGAAAGGACTTCTGGGATTTGACTTCCCAGCTCTGGGTTTCTGGGAGGTGTCTTCTACGTGTCTTCTATCTACACATTTGTGTCCACAGTCATCAACCTAAATCTCCTATGTCTTCGCCACCATCCTGACTTGCCATCCCAGTCCTGTAAGCAGCAGTACTGCTGCACCCAGCCTCATGCACCATGGCTGGTCTTTTGTATCACCTGTTTTGCTAAGCATTGAACCTAGGGGTCTTCTGCATGCAAAGCATATACTCCAGGTATGGCCCTACGCTGGGGTAGCTGCTAAAAACTAGCACGGTGAAGATGCATTTTGCTAAAGTGAGCACCTCTCTAAAAAGGAAGACAAACGAAATATACATGAGTCCCAGTTATATCCAACAGAACTTATTATTTTCTGTCTATATAGCACATTAATTTCAATTTACAAGTGGTTAATGGTGTAAAGACAGCAGCCCTCATGTGTTAATTATTTTAATTAACACTATAGTCAGTGCATTTGACACTCATGCCTTACTAGAGCAGTCTTTAGGAGATGTTACCACATTTAAAGGGAATTTACTTCTTTCGAATTAGTCTAGAAGCTATTGTTTTCTCAGTGCATTTCTGCACTGGGATGACGAGCCACTACTGTTGGAGAAAAAGAAACAAAATCACATTCACCTAACTCTAAATAGAAAAAAGAATGCTTCTTAAGCACTTTAAAAAAAAAAATTGGTGAAGCTTCTGATTTCTCTGAAATTTTGTGTGGCAAAAGCTTAGAAAACCGTCTGTGGGGTAGCCCACAAGAATTATGAGTAAAACATTTGTTTTATATTTGGGATAATAGAGAATGGAGTGTGTGTGCATTTGCAAGAAGAAGAAAAGTTGGACATTTGCTTGAGACTGACAAAGCCTGTTTATAGTCTCATGGATAGCAAAGCATATATCATTCTCTGATGCTGTATATCTGAAGATTTAAGGCTGTGAAATAGGGATGAAAAAGTAAATGTCAAAAATGTATGTAGCTGTTTGAGGGCATAGAAAAATGACTCTGCATAGGAATAGATAACTGAGACATACAATTATTTTGTTTAAAAATATATAAATCTTAACCTTTGAATGGAAGCCAAGCTCTTCTCATTTCTATTCTATATTTGAACAAGACAGTAAAACTCAGCCTTTATTTGTTCCTGACACTTCAGGTTTTTATTTTACACTCATGTTTAAATTTAGTCCTACTTTTAAATGCCATTTTGATATGACACACTTAAAGCTATAAAATGGGAGCTGTACCAACATCAAACTCTCTTTGGCTTAAATAATATTTTGTTTAAATGGCACACTTTTCAGTTTTATAGTTACAAGCAGGGCATTTTTTTCAGCTGGAACTCTCAGGTGGGCGCCATTGCCATTGTAGGAGAACAAGGGAGGTGTCCATTTTGAGTTCCAGTGCCTCTTTTTCTAGAAAAATAGCACTGCTTATAAGTAATATAATAATAATAATAATTTATTATTTGTACCCCGCCCATCTGGCTGGGTTTCCCCAGCCACTCTGGGCGGCTTCCACAGAAACCAAAAAACACTAAAATATCATACATTAAAAGCTTCCCTGAATAGGGTCGCCTTAAGATGTCTTCTGAATGTCAGGTAGTTGTCCATCACCTTGACATCCGATGGGAGGGCATTCCACAGGGCGGGCGCCACCACCGAAAAGGCCCTCTGCCTGGTTCCCTGTAGCTTCGCTTCTCGCAATGAGGGAACCGCCAGAAGGCCCTCAGCGCTGGACCTCAGTGTCCGGGCAGAACGATGGGGGTGGAGACGCTCCTTCAGGTATACCGGGCCGAAGCCGTTTAGGGCTTTAAAGGTCAACACCAGCACTTTGAATTGTGCTTGGAAACGTACTGGGAGCCAATGTAGGTCTTTCAAGACCGGTGTTATGTGGCCTCGGCGGCCGCCCCCAGTCACCAGTCTAGCTGCCGCATTCTGGATTAGCTGTAGTTTCCGAGTCACCTTCAAAGGTAGCCCCACGTAGAGCGCATTGCAGTAGTCCAAGCGGGAGATAACTAGAGCATGCACCACTCTGGCCAGACAGTCAGCGGGCAGGTAGGGTCTCAGCCTGCGTACTAGGTGGAGTTGGTAGACAGCTGCCCTGGATACAGAATTGACCTGCGCCTCCATGGACAGCTGTGAGTCCAAAATGACTCCCAGGCTACGCACCTGGTCCTTCAGGGGCACAGTTACCCTATTCAGGACCAGGGAGTCCTCCACACCAGCCCGCCCCCTGTCCCCCCAAAACAGTACTTCTGTCTTGTCAGGATTCAACTTCAATCCATTAGCCGCCATCCATCCTCCAACCGCCTCCAGGCACTCACACAGGACCTTCACCGCCTTCACTGGTATATGTAGTTTACTAGTGAGAAGTCCGTAAAGTGTTTCTTTTTGAGGTATGAGCTTTTAAAAATAAAGACTCTCCTCCCTGGAAGAGAGGGGAGTGGTTGTGGGTGGGAGCCCGAGCACCGCCCCTAGCAGGCAGGAGCCCGAGCACCGCCCGTAGCAGGCCCCTCTCACCTGGCTGGCGCCCACGCCCCTTCGGCAGGCATCCAACCAGGTGCCTTCAAGGGGGCGTGTTCAGCAGCCTTTTGCGGCGGCGCCAGCCTCTCCTCGGCCTCATTCTTCTCCGTCCTCTCGTCGCGTGTCACCCACCCTCCACTCCCTTTTAGCTCAGGGTCTTTGTTCTTTGGCCTTGCTATGGACCTTAGGTTGGTCGCCCTGGTTGTCTAGGGCAGTGTTTCCCAAACGTTTTTGGGCAACGGCACACCTGATTACCAGGAAAAAATCTCGCGGCACACCACCATTAAAGCCCCGCCCCGTGACGTCAGCGCGCAGCGTCACGCCGGGAGGGACACACAAAAATGAAAGTTTTTTCCCTTCCCCTTGCCGGGGTGGGAGGAGGCAGCAGAGCGAGGGATTGAGGGACGGCGGCAGCTGAGGCGGCGGCGGCTGTTGTGGTGGTGGCGGCGATAGCGGGCGGAGGAGGAGCCGTCGCCGGGAGTTGCTGCTGCTGCTGTTGCTGCTGCTGCCCGGACATGCTGGCCTCCTCCTCCTCCGCTGTCTCGCGCTCCTCCCTTTTGCGCGCGCTGCCCCGCCGCTCAGCACCACCACCGCGGAGCCGGCCCCAGCTCGACGCGGATCCTCGCCGCCGCCGCCTCTCGCCGCCCGACTCGCCCGCCTCCCTCCCACGGCACACCAGCCGGTGTCTCACGGCACACTAGTGTGCCGCGGAACACCGGTTGGGAAACACTGGTCTAGGGGGCCTGGTAGGAATTTTTCCATTTGGCATTAGGCTTTTTGGTTTTTTCACCTACCTCGTAGCAATCGTCACAATTTTTTGTGGTATTGGTGGGTAGGTTAGGCATTGGAATAATGTGTTGTGGTGTGTCGAAGGGCTGGGTGTGGCCATCACCTATGCCTTCAATTTTGGGGTATTCCGTTAAAGGAATCCGGCGGTCGTGTATTCTGTCCGATGCCTGCTTGGTGGGAGGCCATGGCACGACCCCCGGTGACATCAGGGGAGAGCTTATAGTTGTATTAGCATCAACAGGCTCCACCTACTGGTGAATAAACACCCTTGTTTTAGACATCCAATGCCTAAGCCAATACCTTTTCACTGCTGTAATCAATAAAGTTGTGGCCTTTTCTTGCCCATTAACCTTATATCACGTGTCCTTGTGTATTTATTTCACATCACGGGGGTCGGGTCCTCGAACCACAATAGGATATAACAAGCAATTCCATAGTTAAAGAGTGCAAAATGAGTACATAGGTATGCATAGAGGGCATTATTGGAACCTGGCAAGTCCCATATCCTGGCCTACTGTTCTTCTGCTTTGCTATTTCTGCCTATTCACCTGCCCTCTACCAGGGAGAGAAAGAAACAGAGAGAGCAGTAGGATCCCCATGTATTTTCTTACTATGTGACATGGTGACAACTGAGCCTATTTGCAAAGAAATAAAGAGGGGGGAGCAGTAAGGAAGAGGAACAAGGAGAAGGTGTACCAACAGCATCCTATGGTACCCTCCAGTTGGCATGGTAGAGGCATTCCATAAGTCTACAAATCTGCATTAACCCATAACCAGTGGATCCACAATCCATTTTCCCAGGTACGTGCTTCCATCCCTTGCAAGGCCTCCAAATATTTATCATTAGGCATTTTAAGCCAATTCACATTTTATCAAAAGGGAAATGGTCAAACTTTAAAGTTTGACCTTTAAATTCAATTCAAGGAGGAATTCAGAATGTATCTGCAGATTTTGGACTTTTTGAGAAAAATTAACAGGATATTTTTTACTGTTCTTATTTTATATTTATTTGTATTGTTTTGTTGCTTTGCTGTTCACCAGCCTGGTGTCCTTAGGAAGTATGCTAGATTGAAATGTAATATTAATAAGGATAGCAATATGGCTCCTGGCAAACTCACCAGGGAATGCAGGTCTCAACAGAAGAATTGTTGCTAATCTCTGTTGTAACGCCACCTTTATTTGGTTCAAGGAAGCCTGGCGACAATTTCAACAGGCCTGGCACTCACTAGGCATAAGCAGTATGAGGGAGAGTAACTACAGCTACTTGCTGCAACAGCTGAAGAAATGAACCTATGCTGCCAATTCTTTTACTGGTCTACTTGCTGAAACAGGAGCTTGAAGGCTCCTTTCCTCCATTCAAGCTTTGGGATGGTAATAATAGGAGCCATGTTGGACACCAGAATGGTACGATTCTCAGAACCCTTAATAAACACAGTTCTCGGGATTCTTTAAGGGACGCAATGCACTTTAAATGTGCTTTAAAGGTATGGTGTAAATGTAAAGAATTGCTAATGGAGGCCACTCCATTTCAAGCTTATTGGTGCTTCTTTTCTTTCCATAAAACAAGACATACATGAGAAAGGATGGGGGGTTACTCAGGTTCTTTTTATCTCAAAAAATGTGACACACACAGAGAGAGGAATATATTTAACCACCATGAAGAAGAATTATTTATATGTTAAACAATGTTGCATTGGGCTTCTAAGGTTTCATGGCCATATGAATGTGTATGATGTTTTCTTTATTCAAGCTCAGAGTTTACTTTATTGTCCCCTCAATGAATAAAACTTAAGGTGTGTTGAGAAAAGAAGGTCTTGGTAAATTGTGTAGAAGGGAATGGCAATAAATTTTCAAAGGAGCTGTTTGCTGAAGTACTTCAGTTAATAAAACAGGACTTTAACTGTTATTGTCAAATCTCCCTCCCACTTACAAGCCGGTTTGCCATTCTATTTTCAAGGTTACAGAAGAGGTAATCAGTTATGATCCCCACCAGGGTTTGGTGTAAGAAAAATAGCCATCTATGATTTTCTAATATAAAGGATATTAATAGGTGAGATTCTTCACCTGAAAGCTAGCTGTCAATCAGTGCTGGTAGACTGAAAAAGCAAAAGCAGTGAATGATTTTAAATCCATTGGTATGAACCATTGATTAGATACCTGTTCTTGGAGTAAGAACTCTGTGTTGTAGTGTCATCCTTTATATTGCTTCTGGGGTTGTTATCTCCTGAAAATGGGCATTTGTAATAGAAGTGGTGACTTGTACCTGTCCTGTATTTATCGCTCTAATCCTATGTTCCCATTAGATGTCTGTTGCAAGAGATATAAGTTCTCCTTTGCTACTGTTTTTAATCAACCTGCCTTAGTTATTTGGTCCTACTACATGGGAAATGGGATTGCTGTCTTGCAATTTTAGCTTTGGGCTCTCAAGATCTCTGTTTGATTCATTACTATGTGGTAGATGACAAGAGTTAAGCATTTCCGTTCCCAGTCACAACTTCTTACATGGGAAGGAAGATGGCAGGAACATCGCTGTCTGGATAATGTGTATAAAATGATTTTTTTGTACAAGGCAAATTACGCAATATGTAATTCTTTGTGTATTGTGTTTATTATGATTTATAGTGCAATCCTACACAGGTCTACTCAGAAACAGGTTTCACTAAGGTTTATGGGCATAGGATTGGAATCTTTATCAATTAATAAAATGTACTTATTTTCAAATTGTATGCCCTGCATCTCAAGGCAAGAAACCCTTCCACTGGTGGCTAGTGTGAGAAATTCAGGTCTTGATCCTTGGTGCAAGTGAACGGATATGTTACGAATCATTGTTCTCACTCCTGACACTTTAGAGGGCATGGTTTTACAATGAGAAAGCCATTTATTTTGTTGCACGGAACTTCTTGTTTTGGGTTCCTTTGGGAGGAAAGGTTGGATATAAATTAATAAGTAAATGGGAGTCAAGTCACAGAGAAATGACCTTGAACATATCTGAATGGTGGAACCAGAATGACCCAAGAAGGTTGCTCTAGAGAAGGTGACCAAGAGAAAAACTCCAAAAGCTGTCTTTTATTTGTATAAGGTTGGCAATGGTTTTTATGTATGCCTTGCATTGCAATTCACTGCATATTATATTCTCTCCCCTCTCTTTTTCTGTTCAGGAACACCAATGCACCATTTCTTCTTTTTGTGGCTTACACTCAGGTCCATACAGCTCTTTATGCATCCCAAGCTTTCAGAGGAAAAAGCAAACACGGATTATATGGAGATGCCCTGGAAGAAATGGACTGGAGTGTAGGTATGTTATGTGGCTTTACATCACCTGAGTTAATTGCCTTTTAGAAATATATGTAGCTTTTTTATTTATTTATTTAAAAATTATTTTATTAAGCAGTTGCTAAACTGCTTAATATGTCAGAATTCTCCAAGCGGTATTTATTTCACAACATGTATACTGCCCTTGGTCGTAATAAAACGTCAGAGTGCTTTTACGAAAAGAGTAAAACAATAAAATTATCAGTAAAAAGCAGTTAAAACAAGTATTCAGAATATTAGAAAAATAATTAAAATCAATCATAAACTAAAACCCGATAGAAACACAGGACTGCTTCTGAACTTGTCTGAACAGGCTCACCTGAACAAAAATCTTAAGCAGGTACAGAAAAGGGGCCTGCCTGATGTCCATAGGCAGGAAGTTCCAAAGTTCCTGTCCTGCACACTAAAAGGTCTATTTGTTACAGCCTTCCCAACTTTATCCCTTTTCACACATACAAATGAAACACTGGCAATCAGCTGGTAGAGACTGCACGGGTCTCTGCCAGCACTTGCAGCATCTAAACCTACTGTCAGCCTTCGCTCCCTTTTGAAATCAATGGCAGCTAAGTGTGCTTCTCCTTCTGCTAGACTGTATCCATTAGTTAATGCTAGTTATTATTTTGAATTCTAACATACAAAGTGGTGACTTTTCACAAAGGATGGCATAAGGCAAACAAGAAAGAGCAAGAAATTGCTCAGGGCACCGAGTCTCGCAATGCCCAGGCTTCCGAGGAGTGCTAATCTACCCGTTTCTGCAAAGGGTCCTGATTTATTTGTCAGCGTATTGGAACGACTCTCCATTTCTAGAGGTAATCATCTGTGAAAACAAGTTCGTGTTTGAAACAATCAAGCTGAAGAGCAGCAACACTAAAAGATAATATTCACCTTTCATTCCTCCCACCCGTTCACCTCCAACTCATTTCTGGTTCAATAAAGCAAAGTACAAAATTATTTTCAGTAAACAATGCCATATTTATTAAATTACCGCAAACTGACTTTCACCTCTGCAGTAGATGCCTGCTTTATAAGGAACGCTGAAACGGCACGCTCTGATTGCAAGTGTACAGAGTTCAACCTCATTCACATTTCTAGTCCAAATTTAGCACCAAACTTCCACTTATGAATTGCAAGAGCAATACAAGGCTACAGTGATGCCCCCCCCCCCGAATGTAGCTTTCTCATGGCAACTAGTATTAATATTGGAATGTAGGAAGATGCAGGAACGTAGGAGATGACGAGGATTGATGCTCTACCCAAAATTACTGTGTAATCTTTATTGAAACACAGGAAATAGTGGTCTACCACTCAGAATTCAGTAATTTTACCAGTAATTTCTCCAGGATTTAGTTGGCTAATACCATAGATCTTCTCCTAACTCATATGTTTATGGTGCTCATTCTTTTTTAGTCAGGAAAGCAGTGGCACTCATTATCCAGTTTTTCAGGTAAACCCATAACTATACTGCAAGGTTTTGAATAAAGGGACCTGTGTGCATTCTTTCATTTCATTGTAAAATCAAGCTACAGTTTTTGCATAGAAATTGTAATGATACCAGTTCATTGTGGAAATATATCACTCACGAACATTCAGGCTTACTGATTTTTATTTTTATTTTGAAATTCCTCTGTAGCATGTGTGATAGTAAAAAATGTATACTGGGCAGATTTGATACCATCACTGAGTACTGTGGTAGCAATTAATCTTGAACAAATCCAACAAATAGTTGTATTGTTCAGAAAACAATGGGAGGCACTTTTCTGTTTGCATAGTCATTTATCAAATCAAGAGACACGCTCAGACTTTTTGATACAATTGAAAACAGCCAGTGAGTGATGAGATGACCAATAAACTGGAAGGGAATAAACCAACATATCCAAAGCTATGATGGATGTTCCCACTCCCTGACTGTTAAGGCATTTATGAATTGCTATTTGAAATAGTTTGAAAAGTGAGGCTACAGTCATCAAACAATGACTCTTGTAAGCAGTGCCGGATTTACGTATAAGCTAAACAAGCTGTAGCTTAGGGCCCCACTCTCTTGGGGACCACAAAAAAAAAATCAAAGTAAAAAAAACCTGGATGTACATTTCCAAAATATAAGATAAAAAACAAATAAAATAAAACCTACATACAGTGGTACCTCGGGTTAAGTATTTAATTCTTTCTGGAGGTCTGTACTTAACCTGAAACTGCTCTTAACCTGAAGCACCACTTTAGCTAATGGGGCCTCCTGCTGCCGCCATGTCGTCGGAGCACAATTTCTGTTCTCATCCTGAAGCAAAGTTCTTAACCTGAAGCACTATTTCTGGGTTAGCAGAGTCTGTAACCTGAAGCGTATGTAACCCGAGGTACCACTGTACAGCAACAGTGTTTTGTGTTGTGTTGGCTCCTATGATGTAAGTAATGGGCCCCGCTGCTTGCCTGTTCTCTAAAATATCACTGGTTTGCTCATTTCTATATATAGGGTGCCTACATTCTGCATGTGCAAATGGCTTTATATATTAGGTCCATAAATTACCATATAGCATATATTCAACACAAAAAACAGTGACAATTTGTTGTTGACCAAGGACAGCTGGACATATAAAGGGCCCCATTACCTTCAGTATGGGACGTGGGTGGCGCTGTGAGTTAAACCACAGAGCCTAGGACTTTCCGATTAGAAGGTCGGCAGTTCGAATTCCCACAACGGGGTGAGCTCCCATTGCTTGATCCCTGCTCCTGCCAACCTAGCAGTTCGAAAGCACGTCAAAGTGCAAGTAGATAAATAGGTACCGCTCCGGCGGGAAGGTAAACGGCACTTCCGCATGCTGCTCTGGTTCGCCAGAAGCAGCTTAGTCATGCTGGCCACATGACCCGGAAGCTGTACGCCGGCTCCCTCGGCCAATAAAGCGAGATGAGCGCCGCAACTCCAGAGTCGGCCACGATTGGACCTAATGGTCAGGGGTCCCTTTACCTTTACCTTACCTTCAGTAGCTTAGGGCCTCATCAAACCTAAATCTGGCCCTGCTTGTAAGACTACTGAAGAGCAAGTAACTTGAATATAACTATTGCTCAATACCGCCATTCATCATTGTATTAATATTTGGTTAAAACTTTCATTGATTGTAGATCTGTTTCTCTAAAAACCCACATTTCTATTGCTAGAAATGAGTGTACATGTATGCTATGTAGCAGCACTCATGACATTGTTCTGCTGGTATACGTTTTTCCTCCTTTTCATTCCCTGAGAGAAACTAGAGGATTAAGCAGTCTCTGATGGTGATAATCTATTCTAAAAGTGCTAAAGTCTGTGACAGCCCCAGTGGTATCCATTCCAAAGCTGTCAGCTTGAACGCCTTTGCTCAAGCATGCTCAGTTTTTCCCAAAGAATAGCAATGACCAAATTCAAGTGAGTGCAATCTGTAAATGTTGTGAATGCTGATTTTTGTACCGGGGTCAGAAGCAGTGCACAGCTACAGGTCCGGTGTACCATCAACCACCTAAAACAGTACATCACGTAGAATCCGTTGTGAAGGCCAGCTGTCCACCTGATATGTAATCTGCAAGTCATAGACAGACAGGATTGCAGATATGACAATGTTATAGTTGTTTCTACTGTTTCAATGGCAGTTACACCTCTGGGTTGTGCAATATGGTATTGGTCCTCTGAATATTTGTGGCCTGTAGTTTTATCTAAAGCATTTGAACCTTTACACCATAAGATATTTGAGTTACATTTTTAAAATGATTTTTTCCAAACAACAACAACACCCACATACATTTAAAGAAGTCTAGGGATCATGCAGTCATGAGATAGTCCTTTCCACAGCATCAACTTAATAGTGAACATAAACAATGGTTCCACGTACAGAAAAAGTGAATTGGTGGAATCCCTTTCAAGGGAAACAAAAGCTATTCTTGTAGACCATTAAGGGCTTTATTCATCATGCATCCAAGTCAGCAGAAAAGGATAAACTTTGGACAGCCAATGATATCTTAGTTCTGAACGTCAGAAACTTGAAGTTAGAATTTGCCTGTCAACTAGTTTGATATACAAGGCTATTTTTTCCTGACAGGTTGCATCAGTGATGATGTCCTAACAAATATATTCATACATTTGCTTTTAAAAGTTGGAGGTTTTTTTAAGGACATGTAAAGGGAATCAAAGCAAGCTATTATGATACTGCCAAAAACATCAAAGCTGTTTGTAAGAACCAGAGCTTGGGGGTGGAGGGTTGTATTTAAGATTCTTTCTTGACACAGCTTTGCTTTTGTTAATTGAGTTAATCTGTAAACAGTGGACAAACTGAATCTTCACTTTGCTGCATCGATAATGTAAAAGCATGGGTCAATTTTTTTATAAAAAAAATTACAGAACCTTTGCAGTCCTGTGCATGCTTCCAGAACCTGATGCTTCTTTGGACTGCACTGAATGGTTCAGTGAGCATTTCCTGGAAAAACTTTATGTGCTTCACGAGGGTGGGGAGGATGTGTTCTGAAAACTCATTGCTCTTACATTTCCCCCAGCATTATTTGCAGATGTTCATAGCTCAAATTTCAGTGGTGCCCTGTGCAACAGTCAAATTTGGTGCCCACCCCCACCTTCCCTTCTACATCACAGTTGTGGCACCCGTGAGACTCTGTACTCGGCAGGTTTTGTTGTTCTTGTTTAGTCATTTAGTCGTGTCTGACTCTTCGTGACCCCATGGACCAGAGCATGCCAGGCACTCCTGTCTTCCACTGCCTCCTGCAGTTTGGTCAAACTCATGTTCGTAGCTTCAAGAACACTGTCCAACCATCTCGTCCTCTGTTGTCCCCTTCTCCTTGTGCCCTCAATCTTTCCCAACATCAGGGTCTTTTCCAGGGAGTCTTCTCTTCTCATGAGGTGGCCAAAGTATTAGAGCCTCAGCTTCACGATCTGTCCTTCTAGTCGACAGTCAGGGCTGATTTCCTTAAGAATAGCTCCCCTGTATCACATTCACAGCCCAACAAGACAATGACAATAATCCACCAACAGCATACAAATCAATATGGCTAACCTGATCCAAAACACCCACCCACCTCACTCTCACACGAAAAAAAGATCACCACAGCCAATCACAAACAAACAACCACACCCTAGGCCAACCCCAACCTCTCTCACCACCAAAGAAACACAAATGAACAGCAGAGAACCTGCACGAGCAATGCTGACACCAAACCCTACATACATTAAGCAAAATAGAAACATCACCACCCGACCCCACCCCCACCCATCTTCCCCCCATTCCCCGCCTAATGTCTCAACAAATGAAACTGATTTGTAAAAATGTTACATGGAAAAAATACGAGAGACATTACACACACTTCTGTAAAACAAGAAATTCTTTAATAAATAAATAAATAAAGAATGGATAGGTTTGATCTTCTTGCAGTCCATGGGACTCTCAAGAGTCTCTTCCAGCACCATAATTCAAAAGCATCAATTCTTTGGCAATCAGCCTTCTTTATGGTCCAGCTCTCACTTCCATACATCACTACTGGAAAAACATAGCTTTACTATATGGACCTTTGTTGGCAAGGTGATGTCTCTGCTTTTTAAGATGCTGTCTAGGTTTGTCATTGCTTTTCTACCAAGAAGCAGGGGTCTTTTAATTTTGTGAATGCTGTCTCCATCTGCAGAGATCATGGAGCCCAAGAAAGTAAAATCTCTCACTGCCTCCATTTCTAAATCTGATTCTGTTAGCATGAATTGGATGTACGTATATGTTGAACTAGGAAAACAATAATGCGTGTATTGGACAAATTTTTGCAAATATTGGTTTGTTGCTGACATCTGTAGAACTAGTTGTTGCCATCTCTGGAAAATTAGATTCCGATTGCTCCATTCCCATTGCTGAGGATTTTTACTCAGAAAAGCTCTTTCCCCTTTCAGTCAGCACACAGGGATTCTACAGATTGCGGAGAACACATATGTGTTCTATGGTACATCCTGTAGGCTACTCATTGCCCATCTGAGCAAATTGTGCCCTGTACAGAGAACCAACTATAATCTGTTCATGCATAGATGTTTATTGGGGAAAAGAGTAAGATGTATTTGAGCTATATGCCTTAAACCAAAATGATCATATCACATAAAACTAATATAACACCAGTGATTTGGGATGACTTGTCCCATCTCAAATCTGGCTGTCTTGTAAAATGCACAGCATTCCTTTAAGAGAGCTTTGAAATGCATGAGGCATGAGTGGTGCATATTTGGCTTCGAGGTACAGCAATAAAGTCAGCAGTGTGACAACCAAGTGATGTGACCTTCCAAAAAATATGTCCAAGATTGTGCAAGGTCTATTTCTGTCAAGGATTGGCGAGGAAGATAAAGCAATACAAGAGCAGCTTTTTGTGGATAGTTTGCAAGAAGCAACACACATATAGCTGCCAAATCCCTTGTCATTAGAGGATGAAAGTATGCTGCTTAGCTCTATGGAGATGTATGTGCTTTGCATACAGAAGGTCACAGGTTCAAATCTCCAGCATCACCATTTCAAAAGGTATTTTGTGGGAGGGCTGGGGCAGAACTTGATTGGCCAGTGCTGTCAGTCAGAGTTGATGGTTCAGACAGAGTTTAGCAGCTTCACATAAGTTTGAAAGGGGAGAAATTTTCCTGCTTGGCAGGGGGTTGGACTCGATGGCCCTTGTGGTCTATTCCAACTCTATGATTCTATTCTATGATTCTATGAAATAGAAAACTGAGATCAGAGGAGCAAAAAGTCATAGAGTTGGAGATGCCATTATTCTATTCTTGCTGTAGGGATCCAAGGCAAAAGCAATTAACACTTAAATCATGCCATAGGTTACAACTCATCCTGCAGGCCTATCCTTGGTGGCAAGGGTGCCAGCATGAATAAAATATTGGCAGGGGGCAGGTAAGCCCCACCCCACATAATCACAAGACATGGTACCATTTGAATTGCAGTGCCCATCAACTTTGGGAGGGCAGCCCCCTCAAACATTTTATGGGGGAGGGATCTTGGCCTTAGGAGTGGGCTTCTGTGCTTGGTGGGGGGAATCATACTGTGTGGGGGCCTTCATCTCTCCCCCTGCCACCCCTCATTCACTTCAAAGTGATGGGGGCAGTGGTGGTACCTCCTCCAACCCCCAGCTCAGATTCGGGAAGAGATAGACTCCACCGTGGGAGCAGAGCCGGGGCGGGAGAGTGCTAGAGTCCTGTCTAGTCAAGTTGTGTGGGATCAATTCCAATCTGTTACCTCCAAGGATGTGGACAGGCTGCTTGGACGAGTGAAACCAACCACTTGTCTCCTTGATCCTTGCCCATCCTGGCTTATAAAAGCTAGCCGGGAAGGACTGGGCGATGGGCTTCGTGGGGTGGTGAATGCTTCCCTCCATGAGGGAGCCTTCCCAGATTCACTGAAAGAGGCGGTTATCCCTGGTCCTGAATGAGGTAACTCTGCCCCTAAAGGACCAGGTGTGCAGCCTGGGAGTCACTTTGGACTCACAGCTGTCCATGGAGGCACAGGTCAATTCTGTGTCCAGGGCAGCTGTTTACCAGCTCCATCTGGTACGCAGGCTGAGACCTATCTGCCTGCGGACTGCCTCGCCAGAGAGGTGCATGCTCTGGTTATCTCTCGCCTGGACTACTGAAATGCACTCTGTGTGGGGCTACCTTTGAAGGTGACCCGGAAACTACAACTAATCCAGAATGTGGCAGCTAGACTGGTGACTGGGAGAGGCTGCCCAGACCACATAACACCGGTCTTGAAAGACCTACATTGGCTCCCAGTACGTTTCCAAGCACAATTCAAATTGTTGGTGCTGACCTTTAAAGCCCTAAATGGCCTCAGTCCAGTATATCTGAAGGAATGTCTCCACCCCCATCATTCTACCCGGACACTGAGGTCCAGCACCGAGGGCCTTCTAGCAGTCCCCTCTCTGTGAGAAGCCAAGTCAGAGGGCCTTCATGGTAGTGTCACCCGCCCTGTGGAATGCCCTCCCACCAGATGTCAAAGAGAAAAATAACTACCAGACTTCTAGAAGACATCTGAAGGCAGCCCTGTTTAGGGAAGTTTTTAATGTTTGATGCATTGCTGTATTTTAATATTTTGTTGGAAGCTGCCCAGAGTGGCTGGGGAAGCCTATCCAGATGGGTAGGGTATAAATAATAATATATTATTTTTATTAATATTTTTATTATTGTTGTTGATTCGCTGCTACTTCAGCAATTGCAGTATCTTTCTGTTATTTTTCCACACAATCCTGATGTTGTGACCCGCCAACACGCATACTCACCCAACATCCACATAGTAGTAGCTGCCATGCTCCCCTAAGGTGAGTAGTGTTGTCCTGAAAGATCTCCTGGGAGCAATCTGGAGCAGTTGGAGTATGCAAAGCGACTCTTGGTATACAGATAAATGTGGTACAACGAGCATCTCCCTATTTCTATCTGGAAAATATGTGGAAGGCATGCTTCTGCCTACCTAGACTTCTGCTGTCTTCTTTATGAAGTCCATTTCTTTCCTACTCTTTCTTCCCTAGATCATATTGGCTGCCCTCTGTGATGGTAGAGAAGCTTGGCCAATATCTGCTGGAGTGTCACCATCACTACTGCAACCAAATGCTTTAGCACATATGTTGGAGTGCTTTGGCAAATAAGAAACTGAATGCAGCTAAATCTATTGCTGCTTCTTGCTTCTTCCTAAATCCAAATGTCAACCAGAAAGACAGAGAGCAAAGTTTACCTTCAGCAATGTGAGACTCCCCAGAGGGGAATTCATAATTAGGCTCCGTTTTCTTCTTCTTCTTAACAATGTCTGCAAAGAGATTCATTCACAGCTTGCATTGTATACAGATGGCAAGTACAGAACAAGCTTCAAGTGTCTAACAGCATTAAGATATACAAAGCTAATAGGGCAGTGTAGTGCAAGGCAGAGATGCAACAGTGCCGGCACCTTTGTGAACAGAAGGGCAAATTAAGGGAGGGAATCACAAAAGCTGGCCACAGTTTCTTCACCAGAGTTACACATTGATGGTATGTAAACTAGCAGCAAGATTCCATAAATTGTATAAATATTGGATAAGTTGTTTGCATATTCAAAGCAGAATCTTATTTCTGGATATACACCCAACAAATATGTATTACACAGCGATTGCAACAATAAATATTCAACCTGCTTCCCCATCTCTGTATTACCTTGTAATACTGTGGGTATCCTCATCGGTGAACATCCCCTGTGGGTGTTTTCTGTTGCATATTGATAGTCAGTTTGGGTGCCACTGTGTATTAGGCCACATATAAGACCACATATTAGACCTATGGAGGACTGCTCAGTGCATGCTGCTTGCTTTGAGATAAATAAGGATCGTAACAGATGGCCTCCTAAATAAATAACTGTGATGTGCAGAGGATGCCTTCATTATGTCAGTAGGCTCAGTGTTGTCGTGACTTAACAAGAAATTAATGTAAGATCTTCTTGAATTCACCTTTCTCACCATAACCAGGTATGATAGAGTTGTAGTCCACCTGGAGGCTAATAGGTTCCCCATCCCTGCTCTAATATGCAAGGAGCCATGACACATTCATGGAAACACAGGAACAGCCAGTACTTTCTCCATTGATTCTTATACAGAATTATACAGGCTGGAGGCAGAGGAAGCTTTGCTAAACTGATTTCTTCTGTTTATCAGCGATTTGCATGCAAAGATGCTGACGTTTATGATTTAGAAACCTGAAAAGCAACCACCGAGGAAAGGGTTGTATCTTCCAGAGGTTTGTGTTGTAGTTGGGGTTTCTGTTCCTTGACAGGTTCTAATCATGGAAGAAATGGACAACCTAAGCTGGGAAGGTCATGTCTTTGGGGACAAATCTTAAGAACAACTAATTTTGACTTATGTGTAGGGGAGCCTTTATGTGCCTTCTCAAGAGGACAGTGAGGGGAAGAGTGGTGTAAACTTTGGCCTGCTAAAACACTGCCAGTTTACAAGAAATTGTGCTGAATCACAGAACTGTGGAGTTGGAAGGGACCCCAAGGGTCATTGATTCCATCTCCCTGCAATGCAGGATGGTCTAGTAGATTATACATGACAGATGGCCATCCATCCTCAGCTTAAAAACCATAAAAACCTCCAAGGAAGGAGAGTCCACCACCTCTCACAGGAGTCTGTTCCACTTTCCAACATCTCTTACTGTCAGAAAGTTCCTCCTGGTCGGAATCTCCTTTCTTGTCACTTGAAGCCATTGGTCTAGTTGCAGAAAAGGAGATCCATGATACTGGTTCTGCTATTGGAGCCAGTGTCTCCCTTGAGAAAAGTCTCAGTGAGCTGCCTCTGTGTTGCAATTATCCTGCCGTCTTCCAATCTCATAAGGAGATTGCCATACTCAAGGGCATTTCTTCACTGTACTTTCCTTTCAAAAGCACTGTCCATCTTCCCCCCTGTAATTCCTCTTGATTCTTCAAGAGATACTTCAGAGTAGATAAAACCGCAAAGCTTTCCACTGAGGTGGGGGGGGGGGAGAATCAGTACTAGAGCTTATGTGCATCAAATAGCATTGAAGAAGAAATAATTTTAGTATGTGCTTCTCATCAACTTCCAGTGCTATGGTGCATTGAAAAACTGTACCGGCCATAATTCCAAGCCCTGGTATTTTAACTTTTCTTGGTATATCTTTCCCCCTTCCATATGCACAAGACTGAACTCATCTGTATATATCAGGGATGAGGAAAATGCCTTCCAGATGTTGTTGGACTCCAGGACTCCAACAGTTCCAGTGGTCAGGGATGCTAGAAATTTCAGTCCTACAACATCTTAGGGGCCAGAGGTTCCTCATCTTTGGCACATATTCATCTTTCCCCTCTACTTCAAGTGCATACATCTGAATATGTTAAGTTTTTGTTTACAGCAGCTGATGCCTCAACACATTTTTAGGTAGAAAGTTCTTGCATGAAAATGAAGTACAGTGGTGCCCCGCAAGACGAATGCCTCGCAAGACAGAAAACTCGCTAGACGAAAGAGTTTTCCGTTTTGGAGGTGCTTCGCAAAACGAATCTCCTATGGGCTTGCTTCGCAAGACGAACATGTCTTGCGAGTTCTTGCGGGGTTTTTTTCCTTCCCTCCCCCTTTTCTAAGCCGCTAAGCCGCTTATCAGCTGATCCGATAAGCTGATAAGCCGCTAAAAGCCGCTAATAGTCGCTAATAGCGCTAATCCTCTAATCTGTCAATGGGCTTGCTTCGCAAGACGAAAAAACCACTAGACGAAGAGAATCACAGAATGGATTCTTTTCGTCTTGCGAGGCACCACTGTATTTAAACGTCAGTAGTTCTTTTGTATCAGTACTGGGCTTAAGGAATTTTGCCTTTCTTATTCTTAGCATGCAAATAGAGGTGCCATTTAGAAAGGCAGCCTTTCCTCCCATTTCCTCATCCTGTCACTGTGTCATAGTCTTAGGTCTGTGGGCGGTTATTTCCCAGGAGCGCCCCAATCTCTAGGCAGTTCCACAAACTAAGTGCATAATGATAGTAAGGATTTAAATGGGCCAACAAAATAGCTCAGTTGGTCAGAACATGGTCTGATAATGTCAAGGTTGCAGGTTCGATCTCCATATGGGGAAGCTGCATTTTCCTACACTACGGGGGTTGCACCAGATGATCATCAGGAGCCCTTTCAAATCTATTGTTCATTGATTCGACACACAATGAATCCTAAATGCAGGTAGGTAGCTGTGTTGGTCTGCCATAGTCAAAACAAAGTAAAAAAATACCTTCCAGTAGCACCTTAGAGACCAGTTAAGTTTGTTATTGGTATGAGCTTTTGTGTGCATGCACACTTCTTCAAATACCATGGACTTCCATTTCATGCGGCTCAATGTGGTGCCTTCCATAGTTTTAGTTACAGGTAGGTAGCCGTGTTGGTCTGCCGTAGTCGAAACAAAATAAAAAAATTCCTTCCAGTAGCACCTTAGAAACCAAAGCTCATACCAATAAGAAACTTAGTTGGTCTCTAAGGTGCTACTGGAAGGAATCATAAATGCATTAATCATTTTGCCCACAAAGAAAACTGTGCACTTTGCACTTAAGCACTGTGTTAAGAAGACTAATGTAGTTATTGTTCAATTGTTTATTACAATAACAGAGCAGGGCTTTCGTAGCATTATATCAGAATCTGGACAAACTGTGGTTACTCTTACCTGTGGTTGAAGGAAGCCAACTTCAAACCATGGTTTATATGAAGCTAGCTTGTATCAACAGAATCTAGTTTAAACTAGTTATAGTTTAGCACTATGTACAAACCCTAAGCTAATGTGAACTGAAGATTGCAGCAAAACATTCTGACCTCCCACTTAGAGCTGCCCCAGAGGTGGAGAGAGTAGGTGTGAGTGCAAGAATCTGAAGCTCATTCACAATCCATTAAGGTTAGATCATTGTTTATCATTAACTCAGAATGAGGCCATAGAGTAACTTGGCCTATGGGCACCTTTCTAAATTGCACCCGCTCTACCTTTGTGCCAACATCTTTGGATAGATATTGTTGTGAGAAGGGTCAGTGGTTAGATGATCTGGGCTTGCAGCAGAATGTTGGACTCTGTGGTGTTTTCTTCCTCCAGTCCAATCTTTGAATGTATCTATTTTTCTAGGTGTATTTTTGAGTGTATGACATTTCTTCCTTGGATAATAATGTAAAAGTGAAACATTCTCCAAGCCATCCCAGAGGCCTCTTTAGGTTCTATTGTGTCACAGTTCTTCACTCTAAAAACTAATGAAATTCGGGCACAAAGAGACTTTTCATGAAACAGCTCCTGCAGGTCTGCCACCTCGTCATAATTTAAGCAAATGTGAAGTAGGATTTAAAGAGACTGCAGGAATGATATTTTCTCCTTCAGCGCTTTGAGAAGGGATGTAAGTGGACTTTAACGCTTCCTGCTATTACTGACGTCAAACGTTTAAATAATCAACCCACTCCACTAATGTATCTACTAATTAATAGAACCATAATTTAGTAGAATGTGCTCCAGTTTGAGATATTTAAATCATGGGCTAACTACTCAAAGGAAAATCTCAACGTCACAACTTGTTTACTCAGTGAATTGTGTCCTTCATGATGTGTGCCTTGCTCACATAGGGTGTGTGTGTGTGAGGAGGGGGAGAGAGATTTGCAACTTTTTTGTTTTCAGAATTTTTGCTGAAGAATAAGTGCTATTCAAGGATGGAATAACACAACTGCCACATCTAACACTTATTCCTTCAAATTTGCATTTGGTCTTATCTATATTCATTTTAAGTTTTATACTTTAGAACATAGCATTTGTAACTAAAAAAGTGTTAATTAATAAAAACAAGGAAAGAAAAACAAGATGAAAACAAAGAAAAGACGGGGTGAGCATTTTATGTTAGTATCATATATATTCATAAATATATCCTTGATGGTCCCCACCACCACTACCACCATAATATGGAAAAATGCAAAGCTGTCATTGAACAGCTCTCAATGGACAATTTGTTATACTGCATCACAATCCTGAATTTGCATGAAGTCAGGATGGGATAAGGGAGCAAAAGGGAAGGCAGACTGCACACCACTAGTGGTAATGGTATAGGAGTGAGGAGGGAGAGTCATAGAGGGGGAAAGTGCTGGTTTAAAACAATGGCAGAAGTTTAATTAAAACGGGTGGAGGAAATTGAAAAGAAAGTGGCAGCTTTAAACATCAGTAGATGTTCGACTAAAGGAGGGATTGGGGAAATTGAGCAGAAATAAGTGGCAATTTAAAACAATGACAGAGGTTTGAGCAGAGTGAACAGGGGAAGACACTGAGGGGGAAGAGGTTTGAGTACAGCAATATGGAAGTTATGAAAAGCTCTGTTGCATGAGCTTTTTGGTTCTAGCTTCTGTGTTGAACCCATTTCTGCTATTTTTCCTTGCTGAAACTGGTTTTTTGTGTGTGTTTTGTTGGGCTATCTGCCTTCTACCCTACTAGTTTCAACAAACACCAGCTACCACTGGCCACAGCTTTTCCTATATGTTTTTCCCCATGCAGGATAGTCTCTTTTCTCTCCCGTGTTGGGCAAAACTATAGTCCTCTTTACTTCAGCAGGTAGAATCATAGAATCATAGAGTTGGAATAGACCACAAGGGCCATCGAGTCCAACCCCCTGCCAAGCAGGAAACACCATCAGAGCACTCCTGGCATATGGTTGTCAAGCCTCTGCTTAAAGCCCTCCAAAGAAGGAGACTCCACCACACTCCTTGGCAGCAAATTCCACTGTCGAACAGCTCTTACTGTCAGGAAGTTCTTCCTAATGTTTAGGTGGAATCTTCTTTCTTGTAGTTTGGATCCATTGCTCCATGTCCGCTTCTCTGGAGCAGCAGAAAACAACCTTTCTCCCTCCTCTATATGACATCCTTTTATATATTTGAACATGGCTATCATATCACCCCTTAACCTCCTCTTCTCCAGGCTAAACATGCCCAGCTCCCTTAGCCGTTCCTCATAAGGCATCGATTCCAGGCCTTTGACCATTTTGGTTGCCCTCCTCTGGACACGTTCCAGTTTGTCAGTGTCCTTCTTGAACTGTGGTGCCCAGAACTGGACACAGTACTCCAGGTGAGGTCTGACCAGAGCAGAATACAGTGGCACTATTACTTCCCTTGATCTAGATGCTATACTCCTATTGATGCAGCCCAGAATTGCATTGGCTTTTTTAGCTGCCGCATCACACTGTTGGCTCATGTCAAGTTTGTGGTCAACCAAGACTCCTAGATCCTTTTCACATGTACTGCTCTCAAGCCAGGTGTCACCCATCTTGTATTTGTGCCTCTCATTTTTTTTGCCCAAGTGCAATACTTTACATTTCTCCCTGTTAAAGTTCATCTTGTTTGTTTTGGCCCAGTTCTCTAATCTGTGAAGGTTGTTTTGAAGTGTGATCCTGTCCTCTGGAGTGTTAGCCACCCCTCCCAGTTTGGTGTTATCTGCAAATTTGATCAGGATGCCCTTGAGTCCATCATCCAAGTCGTTGATAAAGACCGGGCCCAAGACAGAACCCTGTGGCACCCCACTAGTCACTCTTCTCCAGGATGAAGAGGAACCATTGATGAGCACCCTTTGGGTTCGGTCAGTCAGCCAGTTACAAAGCCAGGTAGAAGTGAAGTACCAGGCTTTGGAGAGAAGCTTCTGGGTTGGACCCACTTCAAACCTATTTTGACATCTTCATAGTGACAGGAAGAGTGTGTGACTGTACTTTTTCAGGAAGCAATTCCTTTGTGATTTGAAATGTGACAATTTCTCTTAGACTGCAAACAATCCATGCCCACTCCCCTGGGGGCAAGCCCAACTGAAGTCAGTAGGAATTACTTCTTAGTAACCTGTATAGATTTTGCTATCGCTGACAGAGAGCTTCCTTAACTATTTATTCTTGAGAAAGAGCCATATGAAGAAAAATACATTAAAATCTACACAATTGTAAATGTTGTAAAATGACTTTATTTTTATTTTTAAGTGAACATAAAACATTTACAATAGGACTATGAATATTGTTACTGATAATGGATCACAGCCACGTAAGTAAGAGTTGTAAAAGCACTTAAAGGGCATTCCTATTTAGTGTGTGTGTGTGTGTGTGTGTTTGTAATGCATTTATCACAGAGGCTCATGTATTACATTTCTATAATGTTGCTCATTCCACCTGTCACCTCTCAATACTTCTGAGCTCATTGTATATAGTATCATCATAAAAACACCCATTAGATTTATTTTCACTTACAAGACGCAGACATTGTCTTATTTGTCCTTCGTTCATCCATCCCAGTGTTCACAGAGGAAACAGAGAGGCAAGTTCTATCTTATTTTCATGACACCTATTTCTGAAGAGCAACAAAATGTGCAGTTTTGAATGTCGTCACATGTCAAATACAGATGAGAAATGATTGCTTCTAAAAATAACTTGTCATTTTATCAGGTTTTTTTTTTAATTCTTCACTCTACTGCATCATAACCAGTTCACTTGCTTCTTTCTTGTGTTACTGGGGCCATTGGTAAAACAAATATAGAAGCCAATAAATTCCCCTTTGATTGTTTTTCATGAAATACTGAGGTCTGGAACAGGTCATACTTCACCAATATATTCTTTCCGCATCTGTAACATATCTAGAATGTAGAGATGTGGCAGAAATTTGTGTCAGTTTGTACCTCAGGGTAAATCTGCCTAATTCACACTTTCTGAAACAATAGTCCTCATGAATATTCACCAGCATTTTAGCACAAAATTGTGCTAAAATGCTGATGAATGTTCATAAGGACTTAGAAAAGAATAAGCTATGCAAATGTGGAGAACTGAATTTAAGATTCGAAGAATGAGAACAAAGAGAAACCAAAACTGACAGTTTCTCCCATCCCTACTAGTATGTTATGGCCAAGCCAATACAGTGGCTCAGGTTACATATGCTTCAGGTTACATACGCTTAAGGTTACATACGCTTCAGGTTACATATGCTTCAGGTTACAGACTCCGCTGACCCAGAAATATTGCTTCAGGTTAAGAACTTTGCTTCAGGATGAGAACAGAAAAATTGTGCTCTGGCTGCGCGGCAGCAGCAGGAGGCTCCATTAGCTAAAGTGGTGCTTCAGGTTAAGAACAGTTTCAGGTTAAGTACGGACCTCCAGAACAAATTAAGTACTTAACCCAAGGTACCACTGTATTGGCAACAGCATTGCTGCTAAGGAGATGTAATGATCTCCGTTCAGGGAAGGAATTCAATCCTACACCTTTTCCTCAGCACCTGGATTATTATTTGTTATTTATCGTATTTATTCATCACCTTTTCCACAAAGTAACCCAAAGTGACTTACACAATAGTATAAACATTAAAACCAATTATAAGAAACCAGAGCAGAATAAAAACCTACATAAATAGGTAAATTCCATACATATAAATGACAGGTCTAATGCATACAAACCTGAATTTGACTGAACACTAATGGGAGCAAGATACACTTCCAAATATCAAATCTGCCTGATCAATTCTAGAGAAGTGATCCATCTAGCTCTTGTGGAACCATATCAACCAGCTACAGAGTGTTTCACTATATATATATATATATATATATATATATATATATATGAATGAAAAAGCTGGTGTTTTTGTTTTTGTTTTTGTTTTTTTAAAAAAATAAAATCTATGGTAAGATAAGTGTTACCGGTCTCCACCAGAGATGCATAGTTCCACAAAACAAGGAAATGGGTGAAGAGAGAGGAATGTAACAAGTCTATGTGACAAGGAACTGCCTGGCAGAATAAAAAGTGAAATAGCTATTAGGTCTGCACTCTTCTGTGAGGAAGAACGCTGGGCTCTGAAGTTGGATGGGAACTGGCTTGAAATGGAGTGCAAATGGAAAGGTCATGATGAATCCTGAGAAGTCTGAAGATGCACTACGTTTAAGCTGAAACAATTAATAGAATTGTGAATGTAGCGGTGAATGCAGGGGGAAAAAGGGAAGGATCTGTTGGGAAACTGCCAGGGAGATAGTGTCCATCATGAGCCCCCAAGCCGGAGTTCTGGACGTTCATCGGCCTCCCGTACTCACGCAGATCCAACAGTTAGGGACACGAAGCCTTAGAAATTCCTAGCCACATTCCAGGGCTTGGTGCACCCTCTTTATCAGCAGAAACACAGCCAAAAGCTTGCATCACAGAAGAGCATAATTTACAGACTTTATTTAGCGTTTAACAGAACAAAAGAAAACACGTCCATTCTGTCAGCGTGTCTGAGCCGACTGAAAACGAAAGGAAAAAAAACAGCAAGCATAAACATCCTGTGAATAGGACATGCGCAGACTCTGTTGCTTACAAAAGCCTGCTCCCTTTTAAGGTGGAACGGAAATATCCTAACATCCTCCCCCTTTCCGTGTAACCTGTTGTACCTGTGGTTCACCCAATTGCAACCTTTGTACATAAACCTTAAGTTGTTCTTTGTTAACAACCTTAGACAACAGATCAGCAGGAATTTCATTTCCTGCCATGTAGGACACCTGAATCAGTCCTTTCTGGATACACTCTCTTGCACGATGTAACTTAATCTGCAAGTACTTGGTTCTCTGCTTGCAACTCTCGGAGTTCAGCAAAGCCAAACACGATCTATTGTCTTGATACACTTGTATAGGACATTTTACAGACACTCTGATGTCCTTAAACAGTTGCATCAACCATTCACAATCCATGAGTGAAAATGACAGAGCATTGAGTTCTGCTTCACAGGAACTTAGGCTCACTGTTGTCTGCTTCTTGCACAACCAGTCAAACAGGCAGTGGTTGTACATGTAGCATACTCCAGAAGTGCTTGTCCCATCCGTGGTGTCACTTCCAAAACTTGCATCTGCAAAGATTTCAAGACCTCCAGTCTTCTGACTGGTGAACCTCAGCCTGTAGTGCATAGTCCCTTTCAAATAGCGGGCTATGCGCTTCAGAGCTTTCCAATCCTGAACCGTAGGATTGTTGGCATGTCTGCTAAGCAGATTACAGCTTACAGCTATGTCAGGTCTTGAACATCTGGCAATGAAATTCAGCTTGCCTAGAATGCATCTGTACAGCGTTGTGTCAGAAAACGCTTCAGCAGTACTGTCTACCTGGTAACCTGTCACCATCGGTGTGTCTGCTGGGTTTGCATCAACCAAATTCAACCTGGTTAACACATCAGCAATTTTCTGTGTTTGGTGTACCAGAAAATTACCTGCTTGGTCCCTCTCCACCTGCAGAGAAAGATAGTTGGATACCTCACCAAGATCCTTCATGTCAAAGTGCTCCTTCAGCTGAGCTAGGGTGCTTTGATAAAAAGCCTGATTCTTCCAAAACATCAGAAGATCATCAACAAAACATAAACAATACAGTTTGTTTTGCCCCTCCTCCTTGACAAACACACATGGATCAGCTTTGCCCTGGTGAAAACCTAGAGAAAGCAATGTCTCAGTGAGTTTTGTGTTCCAACACCTGGCACTCTGCTTAAGACCATATAAGGATTTCCGCAGTTTACAGACCATACCCTTCTGTATCTCCATCCCATCAGGTGGAAGCATGAACAGCTGTTCATTCAAAATCCCATACAAAAAAGCTGTATTAATGTCGTGGTGGGAAACATGCAGTTTCTCCTCCGCAGCGACCTTGAGCATCAGCCGAATGCTCTCATATTTGACTGTGGGTGAGTAGGTCTCGTGGTAATCCTGTCCTGGTACCTGTGAAAAACCTCTGGCAACCAATCTGGCTTTGTGTCTGACTACCTTGCCATTCTGGTCTGTCTTGGCCTTGAAGACCCATTTGCTGCCAACCAGTCTCATTCCTGGGACTACCGGTACCAGTTCCCAAGTTTGGTTCCTGTTCAAGGAATCAACTTCAGCCTTCATGGCATTAAGCCAAGGCTCAGCATCTTTAGAGGTTAACTCCTGAACCTCTTTGAAGCTTGAAGGTTCCCATACCTTCTCTGAGCTACTAAGAACAGCTGTTGCTGTCTTAGCAAACTCATCAGCATACCTCTTTGGAGGTCTGCCCTTGGTCGCCCTTTCAGATCTGCGTACTAGACGCAAGTCTTCTGGACTCATCTCCTCTTTCTTAGGAGAAAAATGACCAATGGTGAACAGTGGTTCTTCCAGTTCATTGTCAGACGCATCAGATGGTCTGACTGAGGCCTGTGCGCTCTTGTAGTCTGCTGTGTCATCACTGTCACTGACATCAGCAGCAGCAGCAGCGCCGCCCACTGAACTGGAATCCGAACTCTGATCATCATCATCATCATCATCCTCATCCTCATCATCAGCAGCTCTCTCATCTTTAGCTGCTTGCTTGACATCACCTTCATCCTCCTCTGGGTAACTCTGGAAAATTCCCACATTTTCCCCCCACTTAGGATTGTATTCAACACTCCTTGTGAACTTTATGGATTTAGAGTCAGTCATCCATACCCTGTATGCACCTTTTTCGTACCCCATGAACAAACCATGTGCCCCACGCTTCCCAAGCTTGTTGGTTTGTTGTGTGCGTACCCACATGTCCGAACCAAAGATTCTCATGTGTTTGGTGTTGGGTTTCTTGCCAAACATCTTCTCATAGGGGGTACAACCAATGGGTGATGACAATCTGCGATTAACGGTGTAAACCAAATTCCCCAAAGCTTCCCCCCAAAACTTATCAGGGAGATTGGCATCATGCAACAAGGTCTTGATTCCTTGCAGCAACGTTTGATTTGCTCTCTCCGCAAGCCCATTCATCCATGGCGATCTGGGCGTTGACATGTCATGCTGGATTCCCTTCTCAGTCAGGAAAGCTTCAAACTGCTGAGAAGTAAACTCCCCGCCCCGATCAGTAAAAAAACAAGAAATACGTTTACCGTGCACATTCTCCAACCAAGCACAGAATGCCTTAAACTTTGGAAACGCTTGCGATTTCTGTTCGAGCAAATACACATGAATGTACCTGGAAAAAGAATCAATCAGAATCATGAAGTACCTTGCTCCTCCTATAGAGGGCGCAAGTGGCCCAACCAGGTCCGCATGCACTAGCTGGTAGGGCTTGGAAGCCTGCCTGCTAGACTCCTTGCCTTTTGGAGCAACCTTCACCTTGTTCTCTGCACAAGATACACATTTCATGTGAAATTTACAAGGTTTGATGTTCAAACCTTCAACCACCTCTGGCATCTTGGCCAGTGCCTTCCAAGAGAGGTGACAAAACCTTCGATGCGCATCATGAATGCAACCTGCATGAAGAACTTTGTTAGTTTGTGCAACACAACACGAATCAGCATTATTCACAGCAACAGTGTCATCATAAGTTATATGGAACAAACCATCCATAAACTTTGCATGCAAATAGTCCTCTTTGCCTTTACTGATGACACAGACGCTCCTCTTGAAGGAAATCTGAAAACCACGCCCAGTAAGCTGCGGGACACTCAACAAGTTGCTTGCAGCGCCTGGAACATATAGTACACCACTGATGGTTGTGTGCAAACTTGCAAGTTTCACAGTCCCTTCTCCTGCAATTTGCAACGTCCTTCCATCAGCCAGGTGGATCTCACCTTCCTGTGGCTTGAAGGAGATAAAGAGATGCCTGTCCTTGGAAACGTGGCGGCTGGCACCTGAGTCCACAATAAACCTGCCTTTGGCAGTTGGAGCAGTCTTTACAGCAAGCAAACCCTTGTTTTCCAGCGGTTTGGGCTTTTGCAGCTTGCCCCCCTGCTGCTCCTGGCCAGCAGACGTGCCTTTAGCCTTTGGTGAAGCTGTGCCAGCAAACATCGCTTTGTTTTTCCCTGGCGCGGGCTCTTCACCCTCCCTCTGCTCCTGGCCATCTGTAGGTGTCTGCCTGTGGCTCTGTTTACCTTTGCCTTTCCGGCCTCTGCAAAGGCGATGACCTTGGTTCTCACGAGAACCAGAGCTCTCAGCTGCCGACTCCTTGGCTCCCCCTGGAGGCTGGAATGCTGCCTGGGACGACGTGACGGTCAGCTCCCCCTGCAGCTTGCAACCGGTGCCCTCAGCATCCCTGCACTCAATCGCATTCTGGGAAACAGCTAGGACCTCCGATGCAGTCAAACTCTGGGCTGGGATTATTGGCTTGTGAACTTTTTTTAAAGCAGTCCACATTGCACGTGCAGTGGTGTTGCCAGCCAGCGTCTTAATTTCCTCAAGAGATACGGATAGGACTATTATGTCAATCGCTCTCGAATCAGCTGATCTCCATTTCTCTGTCAGAGGAACTGGGGGGGTTTCAGAAACAACATGCCACACCCCAAACTGACGCAGTAAACTCTCACACCATTTTGCCCAGGGTTCATAATTCTGCCCATCCAACTTAGGACACGGAGCAGTTTCTGAGGTCTGTAAGAGATCCATCTCAGCCTTTTACTTGAGCCGCGAGTCTATTTTAACTTGAAAGACTCCTTATCTTGGCAGCCATTAATCACGAAGCCTTTTTGGCTCGGCTCCCAGGCCAATTAATCTGCCGGAGATCAAAGAGGTAAAACAGAAAAGCCAAATGCCTCCCTTTTTTTCTTTCGCTTTTCCCACCATACCTCTTTAACGCAGTCTGTTGCAGCTTTACTCTCCTGTAGGTGCCGTGAATCTGGGCCCGAAACCTTGTTGTTGGGAAACTGCCAGGGAGATAGTGTCCATCATGAGCCCCCAAGCCGGAGTTCTGGACGTTCATCGGCCTCCCGTACTCACGCAGATCCAACAGTTAGGGACACGAAGCCTTAGAAATTCCTAGCCACATTCCAGGGCTTGGTGCACCCTCTTTATCAGCAGAAACACAGCCAAAAGCTTGCATCACAGAAGAGCATAATTTACAGACTTTATTTAGCGTTTAACAGAACAAAAGAAAACACGTCCATTCTGTCAGCGTGTCTGAGCCGACTGAAAACGAAAGGAAAAAAAACAGCAAGCATAAACATCCTGTGAATAGGACATGCGCAGACTCTGTTGCTTACAAAAGCCTGCTCCCTTTTAAGGTGGAACGGAAATATCCTAACAGGATCTTGTCTGGGCATGCAAAAAGATACACACACAATGAAATACTATATACAGCCATACTTTGGAAGTCGAACAGCCTACTTCTTGAACGTTTTGGCTCCCGAACAATTGAAACCCGGAAGTGACTGTTCAGGTTTTTGAACGTTCTTTAGGAAGCCGAACATCTGATGGGGCTTCTGCACCTTCTGATTGGCTGCAGGAGCTTTCTGCAGCCAATCAGAAACCACATTTTGGTATTCAAAGGTTTTGGAAGTCGAATGAACTTCCGGAGTGGATTCCGTTCGACTTCCAAGGTACGACTGTATATCTATTTAAAAGTAAGTCTCATTGTGTTCCATGGGGATTATTCCCAAGTAATAGGGTTGTAGCCTAAACATAGATTACAGGAAAGACTAAAAATTAAATAGATTTGATTCCCTCCCCCCATGTATTAGAAGTAACCATTGGCTGGAAAGAGCAAGTGCATAAAAAGGCTGCTCTCTCCATCAGATATATAACATAATATCTTTATTTTCTGGCTACATGTTGTAGTGCCTAGAATGCAGGCTTTATAGCAAGGTTCAAATGTCTTCTTAGATATCTAGCACTTATTTACTTCATGGGATATCTTTTTGGCTATTTTATTTCTAATCAGCTTATTACAAAAGCATTCATCTACATTCTTCATCTTAAACATTGAAATCTAAAATATGGAGCTTTATCCCAAACCAGACACCAGATACTGAATCCACACATCTCCAAATTTCCTGAGATTTTATTACCTCTTTCAGGATACTAGAATCCAGGGTCATCCAATGACGCTGAATGTTGAAAGACTCAGGACTGACAAAAGAAGGTAGTGCATGGTTAAACTATGGGATTCACTCAGTTGGTTACAGCGTGGTACTGATAGCACCAAGGCTGCAGGTTCAATCCCCATAAGGGACAGCTGCATATTCCTGCATTTTAGGGGGTTGGACTAGATTATCATTAGGCTCCCTTCCAACTCTGATTCCATGATTCTAAGATGTATTGATGTTATCAACTTAGATGGCTTTAAAAGTGGATTAGACAAATTCATTAATTTTCAGGTTTTCCATGGCTACTAGCGATGATGGTTATGTTCTTCCACTGACAGAGGGATTTGATAAGTTTTTATCATCCCCCCCTCCTTTTCCTTATATTTTTAAAGGGCAGATTCTCCATGCATTAGATCAATGGCACCTACGTGAGCAGACTCTTGTGTACTTCACATCTGATCATGGGGCACATGTGGAAGAAGTATCAGCCAACGGAGAAGTCCAGGGTGGTTACAATGGAATATATAAAGGTATGAGCCATTTACTGTTCTTACTATTGTGTTTTACAAGAGCTGGGGGGAAATGTACGATTATAACCTTCTTCTTCTTCTTTGGTGATCACTTGTAGCCGAGTAAGATTGTCTTCCATGAACACAGTCTTAATGGTGTGTCCATAGGTGACTGTGGAGGCCAATTTTGGATCCATATATCCTTCCACAGTGGGGACATGGGTTTCTGGGCAGGAGTTGATCGTGGTCAGGGTTTGCCAAACGTGCTTTCCTCTTAGCACATTTCTCCCTTTTGTCCTGAATTTGAGCATCTTCAAACTCCATGACACCTTTGGTAAAGGCTATTCTTCAGTTGGAGTGCTTGCAGGCCAGTGTTTCCCAATTGTCAGTGTTTATACTGCATTTTTTTAGATTTGCCTTGAGAGAGTCTTTAAAACTCTTTTGTTGGCCACGAGCATTACGCTTTCCATTTTTAAGTTTGGAATGGAGTAGTTGCTTCGGAAGACGATAATCAGGCATCCAAATAACATGACCAGTCCAACAAAGTTGATGTTGAAGAATCATTGCTTTGACACTGGATATCTTTGCTTCTTCCAGTATACTGGAAGTTCGCCTGCCTTCCCAAGTGACATGTAAAAATTTTTGGAGACACCGTTGGTGGAATTTTTCGAGGATTATAACCGTACTTGAATACTCTATGTTTTTTTCATGAAAGTGAATATACATTTAGTATAAGACTGTGAATTTTATTGCTTTTGGGATGTCACAGACATATAAGTAATGGTTGTAAAACTTGAAGAACATATATTAAGTATGTGCATTTAAGTAACGCATTTATCACTGATATTCAAGTGATAAATTTTATACAGTGTTGTTTATTTTAACCCAGCTTCTAGTAATCTTATGGTGTAGCTTCTATTAACATGCATAAAATCCTAAAAAGACACCCATTAGATTTACTTTCTCTCAGAATAAGCACATGCTCTCTTACAGTGTATTCCTAATGACCCCCCACTCAGAAATAAATCCTATTAAATTCAATGGGGCTTACAATCATATGAGTGGGGGTAGAAGTTTAGCTTTATTTGTTTGTATCTCACTTATCCATCCAAATCTCATTCTACAGGAAGGAAATAGTGATGCAAATTCTGCGTTATTTGGGGAAAATGCCTTGCCTAATGAGATTGGCTGCCCAAAGAACTGCAGTCTTGAACAGCCTTTTCCTAACTTCAGGCCCATAAATGTTGTTGGACTACAACTCCCATTATTCCTGACTACTGCCTCTACTGGCTAGGCATGATAGGAGTTATAGTCCAACAGGATCTGGAGACTCATGGTTGGGAAAGGCTTATCAAGATAATAGCATGAATTCGCATATAATGAAACAGACTCACATTGCAAAAAACATCATCAGTAACAAAAACTCTTGACTTGAGAGGACTGTAGCCATCCAATAGCCCATCAAGTCCAGCATCCTGTTCTCACAATGGCCAACCAGATAAATCTTGGGAAACCTGCAAGCAGGATTCAAGAAAAAGGGCACTCTCACCTCCTGTGATATCCAGCAATTGGTACTCAAAAGCATTACTGCCTCCAACCAGAGAAGCAGGACATAGTCATCATGCCTTTGATAGCCCTCTCCTCCATCTATTTTTCTAAAACTTTTTTAAGACAATCTAGGTTGATGGCAATCACTGCTTCCCATAGGAATGAGTTCCATACTTTAACTATGAAGTACAAGGGACGCGGGTGGCGCAGTGGGTTAAACCACTGAGCCTAGGACTTGCCGATCAGAAGGTCAGTGGTTCAAATCCCCGCGATGGGGTGAGCTCCTGTTGCTCAGTCCCTGCTCCTGCCAACCTAGCAGTTCGAAAGCACGTCAAAGTGCAAGTAGATAAATAGGTACCACTTCGGTGGGAAGGTAAACGGTGTTTCCGTGCGCTGCTCTGGTTCGCCAGAAGCGGCTTAGTCATGCTGGCCACATGACCTGGAAGCTGTACGCCGGCTCCCTCGGCCAATAAAGTGAGATGAGCGCCGCAACCCCAGAGTCGGTAACAACTGGACCTAATGGTCAGGGGTCCCTTTACCTTTACCTTACATAAAGAAGTACTTTCTTCCACCTGTCTTGAGTCTTCCAACATTCCACTTCCTTGGATGCCCACGAGCTCTAGTGTTATCCACCTCTATCCACCTTCTCCATGTCGGGCATAATTTTATTAACTTCTATTTTGTCAACTCTTCCTCTCTTTTTCTCGAACTAAAAAGTTCCAAACAGGGCAATCTTCATAGGGGAGTTGCTTCAGCACCTTGATAATTTTGACCACCCTTTTCTGAACATTTCCCAACTTATCCTTTTTGTAGCGACACAACCAGAACTGTATACAGCATGGCTATTTGATATTTAAGAAGCATACAAAAATCACAGTAAACCACACACGTTCATCCACTACTATAAATTCCCTTTTCACTTCTTACATTATTTTTTTACTGTAACATGTCATACTTTTAAATTCATAAATTAATGTAAGGCTTGTTTTTTCTTTCTTATCAGAAGAAGCAGAACTACATCAGCATCTAAATTAAGTACCTAATTAGTTTAATGAGCTTCCCAAGCTCGAGAGAAAGTTTAGAAAGCTATATAAAAATCTGGTTTGCCTGTTTATAGAGTATTTTTGGAATTTAATTTTATTAAAAAATTAAACAAATGAATGGCTGTGTAACTCCATATGATCCAAAGTTTGTATGATTAGGTAATTAAAAAGGACATTTTGGAAAATGTGATCCAAATGTTTGAATAAAATTGCTAATTGCTGCTAGAAAAGTAAAACAGAGGGTCCCATCTCTTAACTGTGGATTTGTATGTTACCATAGTGACACGGTTGCTGTTTCCCTGTGGAAACAGCACTGCTCTGTTAATGTCTATAAATAAATAAGAACATGAGTTGGATGAATTACACTATTCCTTTCTATACTAGCTTTGCTCCTCTAACAACAAGTGAGTTAGCCCTATAGAATTTTGAATATCGTGATAACAGCTGCCAGAATAACATAGGAAGGCCCATGATAGATCAGAACAAATGCCTATCTTTTCCAGGATGTTGGTATCACAGTGGCCAACCATATGACTATGGGAAGCCCACAATCAGAACATTAACTCAAAGCACTCTCCCAGTCAGGTTTCTGGCATCTGGTAATTAAAGGGTCACATTGCCTCTGTTACTGGAAGTAATATGCCCAATGTGTTGTTGGATGACTAGAGTGGAATTCAGCACTGCATTATCACTGTTCCAATGATGATGAAACAATCTCCACTCACCTCTCCCCTTGTGCTGTTCTGGGGGTTCCCTCAACCCTTGGGAGATTATTTGGTGTGTGGTGGCAGGGAAGCCCCATTGAACTAGTGGAGCTCATTGTGCTGACTCCTGCTAGTGCAACTGCTTAATTGAATCTACCCAAAAGCCCCAATATCCCTGATCATTGATTGGCCTTGCTGGCTGGGGCTGATGTGTATTGAGTCCAACAAACATATGGAGGCCTATAGCTTCATCACCTCTATTATAGGTGCTAGTGCCTGGGGCCCTGGGTACCCGAGCACCTGCAAAATTCCCCATGAAGGGGCCGGGCAGCCACAGTGCCAGGGCAATGCACGCTGTTTGGCACCCACAGCCCAGGGCACCCACAGTCATTGGAACTCCTGACCTCTATCATCCACAGGCATCTATTCTTCTGTACATTTTCTGGCCACCCAGAGTCAGGCATAGAGGGCAGGTTTTGCAGTCATGTAAAGTACATGACTTTACTTTTCCATGAAGATATGACTGCCACCCATTCCATTTACAGGAGAAAGTAAAGGTTTGCACACTATTCGGTTGGGGCTTAAAGCTGATCTTTGCCCCTGGTGACTCCCAATCTGCTCCTATATTATTATTTATTAAATTTATCTACCACCCTTCATCCAAGGATCACACAGCAGTTTTCAATATAAAGACAGAAAAATACATAACATAGTAACAAACGAAACACACACACTCCCAGCAGTTTAAAAAGGCATAGATTATTTAATTAGCTGGGAGGAGAAGAATGTTTTTGCCTGGCACCTAAGATGGTGCCAGATGACTCACCCTGAGGAGATCATTCCATAAGTGAGGAGGCACCACAGAAAAGGCTCATTCTTGTGTTTCCATCCTCCAGAACTCTTGTGAAGGAGGGACATGTAGGAGGTCCTCAGCTGATGATCACATAAGCCAGCAATTTATCCCATTCTGTCCCATTCTGAGTTATTTTTCTTGGTCATGCTAGGACGAGGAAGACTGCTGGGAGCCGTTTAGCTACTCATTCTATTTTCTTTGCTTTGAATGATGTTCTCCAATCCTGGGAATAGTCTCTCACCACACATTTCTGTTTAAATATTCAGAACCATGTTTACCTTTTCCTTTGTCTTGTACCGTTTGCTCAATATCAAAATACAATTTGATCTTCAATGTTTAGATTAAGAAGATTGATTTCAGAAAGGTCTCTGCATGTAGTTAAATGTTTAACTAAGTATGCCCAAGTTTATCCTGATATGTTTTCCTTTGGAAATAACGATTATTAAGACCTAAGGTCCAACATATCAAACATTTTCTACTCTGGACTATAGAAAACCAAAAGAGAAAATAAAATAAAATATTGCATATGTATTGTTCGTGAGTTGAACCATGTGGTTATCGGTTTGTCTAAACAGAAATTGTAGCATAATTTTCTATAAATATAGTGTTTGCGATGAGGATTCTCAATAATGTATCTTCCATATATGAACATGTGAAGATCAATCCAAGCAATTAAGCCTCTCATCGGAGATGCCACTATCTGCTCAACAGTAATTGGCACTAGCCTAACTCGAAAGCTCACAGTGTATCTTCACAATTTGAACTCAATCATTTATCATCATGCACAGCCAGATCAGAACCAATAATGAAGCATAAGAGCTTTTGGAAATAAAGTGCCTGGCTGCAGCTAGTGGGAATCGGATAAAACGAAATGGCATCAGCTGTGTGGACTGAAAACTCTGGTTGTGAGGATAGTCTCAACAGAACATTTTCAGCTGAATTGATTTATTTGTAAAATCAATTATAGCTTGCCATTTGGCTCCCAAAGGGTCCAAGGAGGCGTGCAATTAAAAATGTAATTTATACATGGTTAATAGGGGTACCTTTACCTTTTTAATATAATAACATCAGCAGAGGTCCAAAGCCCAGCAAAACAAGAACTTATGGACATTACTTAAAAATGAATTCCTTCTGTGTTTGTTCATCCTGAATTTCTGTTTTGCACATTTGGGATACCTTGAATACTCTCTAGTCTGCTCAGTCTCTCTTTCAAAGTCTGGTTAGTTTAGTTTCAATGCTGCTGCTGTTGCAAGTGCCGTTTTTATTGCTGCTGTGAATATCATGGCATTATTATCTTCGTTCTCTTTCATGGTTATTCTAGTACTTGCTCATGAGACCGGATATCCGAAGTATCTCTATGTTAGTTGAGTCAGAGGTTATTTAGACATAACCTGGTCATAAACACAATTATTGCCAATTTTATTTCCATTCTGTTGAATCCAATCAAGGTTCATTGAACCTGATCAGATCGTTAGAGCTTAGTTAAAACAGTATTTTACATTTTATTTTTGCTTACTTTGTGACTGAAGAGCAACTCCAGCTGTCCCTGTCCCTGTATTCTTTTGAATGCCTTGCATTATCTTTCACGTTCTGTACACTAGAATTAAGTGTTCAAAAGGCCCAATGGCAGGACTTCTGGGTTTCATGAATTCCCTGACATAGCTCAGGGATGACCCTCCCATCAGGTAAAACTGTGTCAGATGCTGGGGCAACAGGAGAAGCTCCCCTGTCATTCCGGTCTGTTGGAGGAAAGAGCTGGGGATGTTAAATGACCCATATGTGCTAGGCTGCTGTCACAAGCACACCAAAGAGCCCTCTCATGTCACCAGTGCTGAAGTAATATTTCACTACCACTCCAGTGGGCTTTTGCATGTGGAATGCAGGGAAACGATCTTGCTTTTTGCCTCAGGCAGCAATATGTCTTGGGCCACCCTGACACAGCTCAAGGGCATTCCTGAGACTTGTGAGCAAAGAAGTTTGGCATTCCATGAGCTTCTCAGGCCACGCTCAGGGTAGATTTATGTATTTCAACATTAGTGTGCTGTCTTTCACATCTGACCCTGCCAGTGCAGCTCGCAACATATTAAAACTATAAAACTCAGCAGAACAATAAGGGTCACCATCTACAGTACAGCACACATAAACACACAATTGCACCAGCAGCCATTTAAAGCATTATATACCTTCAGTCAGCACAGCGATAAAATCTCCAAACCATGGAACTAAAATTATGACAGATATCATATTTATGTATTATGTAAACCTGGCCCTGCTAACAGTTTTGCCTTACCCTGACACTAAGGCTGGGCTGAGGCGTGTTACAGAGTGCCTAAACTCTTCCAGAAAAACTCTGGAATTACATAGCTCATTTGTCCTGAAAACATGGCAGCTTCTTTGGGCTGTGGGCTTTGGACTATCTCAGGATTCCACAGTTCCCAGAGCAACAGGGTTGTGTTCAGCTAAATCAGGCTTCCTCAACCTCGGCCCTCCAGATGTTTTGAGACTACAGCTCCCATCATCCCTGACCACTGGTCCTGCTAGCTAAGGATCATGGGAGTTGTAGGCCAAAAACATCTGGAGGGCCAAGGTTAAGGAAGCCTGAGCTAAATCATGGTGCACATGGGACAACTTCTTCAAGCACAATGAAACGTCCGCTCCCTCTCCTCTTCCTGTGAACCTCCACTACTCCTAAATATCCTCCAGATACTTGGGGGAAACCCCAGAGCAAATTTTAGCAGTTGCAAGTGGGGGGCGGAAGGCTGGGGCAGTGTAGGGGATGGAAATTCTGTTGTGCTTGTGGAAGTTGCTCAATGCACACAATGATTTTGTTGGATTCAACCATTGGAACCAACCTTTGAACATTTTTGTCTGAGCTATGATTGGTCTTCAGGACTTTGGCAAGGAAAAAAAAAGCACAGCTTGATTCTGATACGGCTTGTATAGCTGTTCAACAATAGCTTCTCCCTCATCAGACAGGAAGGTTCACACTGAAATTCAAATTGAAACTACTAAATATTCAGTGCTTTAACTGTCCACTAAGAGAGATTGAAAGCAGCTGATATTTTCATGTTGGGATTTTTTTCCCCTTTTAAAATTAGTTTAGATTTTTAAAGCCATTTTTATGGGTTTGATCCTTAACATAGTTGTCATCTTCAAACTGCACACAGTATACTATTTGTGATCAAAATATAACAACACATCAGAAATGAAATAACGCGTGGACTTCATCAGCCCTGATTTATTCTTTTAAATTTCCCTGTTCATTTCTACTGGGCTAGATAATAGAGTAGCTGAGCATTGCTTTGAACTTTTTTTTAGTGTGGTTTTAACTCCTAAACTTCTCAGCTGTTTCCACTTGTGATAATTGCTATATTGACATGAAATGAAAGACTGCCCTTGATCCAACATTTTAATTCACTGAAGAATATTGCATTCCTAACCTCACATTCAGCTGCAGCAGAAAGAAACACAAACTACTAGCATATTGATTTTAAATTTAATTCATATTATACTGTCAAGAGGATACACCTATTGTTGCTATCACTTGCTGAAAAATATGGCCTTTTCATTTCCTGAAATAATAGATCTTTCTACCAGTTCTTTGGTTGCCTTTCGTGAAATTCTGTTCAGATTTTTTCTGGCCAACACATTCCAAACAGATAATATATATATATTTGGCGTCTTTGAAATAATGCATATTCCATGTCCATTCTACATTTTCATACTGTGTTGTTGTCTGCCTCACAAAAGCATGCTTGCTATTCATTCTCACTCATGAAGTGGGGATTTTCAGTTTTGCTTCTTTCTCTCTTGACCCCTCATGGGGTGTTGGCACTGAAGGTGACATGCTCAAGGAATGTTTGGTAAGGTACAGAAAGGCAGCAAACAAAGCTGTTGACTGCAATCCCACGCCAGATGAAGAAAGAGAAGCATTAAATCAGTGTTTCCCAAACGTTTTTGGGCAACGGCACACCTGTTTACCGGGAAAAAATCTCGCGGCACACCACCATTAAAGCCCCGCCCCGGGACGTCAGCGCGCAGCGTCACGCCGGGAGGGACGCACAAAAGTGAAAGTTTTTTCCCTTCCCCTTGCCGGGGTGGGAGGAGGCAGCAGAGCGAGGGATTGAGGGACGGCGGCAGCTGAGGCGGCGGCGGCTGTTGTGGTGGCGGCGATAGCGGGCGGAGGAGGAGCCGTCGCCGGGAGTTGCTGCTGCTGCTGTTGCTGCTGCTGCCCGGACATGCCGGCCTCCTCCTCCTCCGCTGTCTCGCGCTCCTCCCTTTTGCGCGCGCTGCCCCGCCGCTCGGCACCAGCACCGCGGAGCCGCCCCCGGCTCGACGCGGATCCTCGCCGCCGCCGCCTCTCGCCGCCCGACTCGCCCGCCTCCCTCCCACGGCACACCAGCCGGAACACCGGTTGGGAAACACTGCATTAAATAATGTTAAGTGTGCAAAATGCATTTGCCAGTATTTTTGGAGACAATTAATTAACTGCCTTACTGGTTCAGACCAAAGGTCCATTTAGGCTGCAATCCTATACAGTGGTACCTCTGGTTGTGAACGGGATCTGTTCTGGAGGCCCATTCGCAAGATGAGCAGAATGCAACCTGTGTTCACGGGTCACGATTCGCCGCTTCTGCACATACACGTGACATCATTTTGCGCGCATGCGCGAGTGGCAAAACCCGGAAGTAACCCTTTCCAGTACTTCCAGGTCGCCGCAGGACGCAACCTGAAAACGCTCAACCTGAAGCAAACGTAACATGAGGTATGACTGTACTCATGTTCCTAAGTCCTATTGAAATCAATGGTGCATACATTCGAGTACACATAAGTAGGATTTCACTGATAGTCCACTATTATATCTGACATCTAGTTGGTTTTGGAAGGTCAGAGTCTGACACTAACATATGGAATTAAGAAGTATAGTAGCTCTGTAAACATGAACAGAGTTCTTTCTAATCCCCTTTCAAGGTGGTTTAAGTTGTGTTTACTCTTTCCAAACCATCCATAATTTTAATAAATCTCTACTATATTGCCTGTGAGTTAACTGGCAGAAGGCAGCTCATGGAACTACGCTCTTATTGCCGTCATGTCTAAAGTACCCTATACCCCCCCCCAAAAAAACCCCACTCTCTCTGTCAGGATGCTGTCAGCAGCTCCTGGCTGGTAGCCCAGGAAATTATAAAGACAAGGAAAACTTTCTTACCATCCTTTTTATTTCAATCTTTACAGAAAGAGGCTATAGAACCCAGCCTCTTGGATAATGGTGTTGTCCTGAGTGAATCTCCACCGCCCCCCTTCTCTCCCACTTCCTCGTTCATCATTCTTATCGTCTCCTCTACGAGTGGTGCTATGTGCCCTCTGTCTTTGAGTTCTTTGCTCTCTTACTTTTAAGGCTCGCCAGGTTCTGGGAGATGGAAGGTCTAGAATGCTTTTTAATAACGTGTCAGCTGTCCCATGATTTCCCAGCTTTTCCCCTCATCTGCCTCTGAGCTGCTCCCTCCCTCAACCCCCTGTTGTAAATCTATACTGTCTTCCTCTTCCCCCTCCCTGGAAGAGTTAGGATGGAGAGGCAGTCTCCACCATTCCTCCTCTGCCCAGTCCCCGACACTCTCCAAGGTCAGTTCCTCACCCACCCAGAAGTGCATCATACAGAGCTGCAGTGGGAGGTGGGAATCACTAAACACTGGACAAAGGGATCTTGTGTCAGTTGACAACTAGAGTAAGATGCCTTCTCCCTATTTCAGGCAATGTTCTCCTTGTATTACAGTCTCACCCTCTCTCCTGATAAGCACAGCACTGCTGTTGATGTGGTACCCTTCCCTGGCAGCTACTTTCTTGAATGTGGATGGGGGGGAAACCTCCGGAGAAGGTGTTCCAGAGGAAGGAAGGGGAAAGAAAGATACACAGCCATCAAATACCATCTCTGAGCAGGGCCCCGGCTTACCATTAGGCAGAGTGAAGCAGCCACTCTCGGGGGGCAGATACTGGGAAGTGGGCAGCAGCCATGAAGGGTTGAAGAACAGAGCTGCCTTGCCGCCCCTGAGTTGTTTGCTCACTGAACTGTCTTGGAGAACACTGTCCCATCATCAATGCTGAATTAAGGTTCAATTAACAGTCCAATTGGCTTGTTTATGTAGTGTGTGGGAGAGGGCAGACTCCATCTTTTCCTTCAACGCAGTCAGCAAAACATATTGAGCTTGCCTCGCCTCATGGTCATCTTTATTCTAAAGAGCCTCAATTTCTTGGCAGGAAAAGATCTCTGTCTCTTCCCCACAACAATTATCTTCTCATTCTATTATATCCTTAAAAAAGAAAAGAAAAGCGGGTGGCCGCAACTGCGCACAGTTCAGTGTTCCAAGTGTTGCTGCAGCATAGATTTATAGAATGCAATTACAATACTCGCTGCTTTATTTTTCCAAACCACTCTAATATTTCCCAACATTTTCAGTGCTGCAGCACATAGAGAGGTAATTTTTGGTGAGCTAATAGCATCACAACCCTAGGATTATTTTTGTGTGGGGTCACGGACAATTCAGTTCACAACAGTATTTAAGTTAAATAAGCATTTTGTGGCCCTTTTGGGAGAGATGCAAAATAAGCTGGAGTTTATACTTTAAAAAATAATAATTCTTCAGCTGGGCAAAACTTCCACTTTTTAAAGGACATAATCTTGCCATTGCTTCCTTGCTTCTGATACATAGGCTTGTGTTCTTTGGCAAAAATCACCAATCAGAGTTGCAGTAATGATGAAAAACTATCTAGCTCATAAGGTGGTGGAATCCATTATCTGAAATATTTTTGTTCAAGATGCTGCCAGAATGGTGGCCTTACTTATGTGAACAGAAATTTGGATCTTATAGCCATCATGAGGGATGGACATGAAAAGCCCACCCATCCTTTTCTGGTACTTAGACTTCTCTCTACATGGTGATGTTGTTGTTTTGAAGTATGTCTCACTATGGCTAGTCTGAGAAAGATTTATCAATTAGGAAACAATAAAAAAACAAAAATCCTAGTTTTCCCTTGAAATTTCAGCTTTCCACTACAATTATTACAATATCAGTGGGTCCACATTAAATAAAACTTAGTTGACTACCATCTTTTGTGCCCACTTGCAGATTGGGCAAGCTGCATGTGTTATCTTTTCAGAAGAGATGTATAAGAGTGCAACCTGATTTAATAAATCATGAATTTATAATTCATGTGAGTTTGGGCTGATTTGTCTGTTGATTAAATTTATGCAAGCAAAAATAATCACTGTGAAGTCAAAAGTGTACATCCTTTGTTATTAGGCGGTGTACAGGAAACATTTTCTTCCTTTGTGTGAGTGTGTGGGAGAATGTCTCTTTATTGTGGTGCTTGCATCTTCAAGTTTCCAAGGACTGTTATTAAAAACAATTCTGTTTTTTTAAAAGATCTGCTCCATGATTAATCATGGTGCTGTATCTAATAACTGAGACAAGAGTAAGACATCAAACATTTTACTGTAAAAGCTCAAAGACAGCAACAACAGCAAGACTTACTTCCTTGGTCTAAACAGTGTTTCATAATCCTGTCCTTAAACTGGCGAGGCTCCCAGTTGTGCTAAAGGTAGACTGCCTACAAAGTTAACAAACGGGGCACCATTTGGGTTGATAACAAGGTTAATGGATCAATCTGGCAAATTGTTTGATTGGACTATTACAGGGATGGAGAACCTGTGGCCTGCCAGATGTTGTTGGACTACAGCTCCCATCACCCCTGACCATTGCCCATGCTCTCTGAGTATGATGGGAGTTGGAGTCCTATAACATCTGGATGTCTTCAAGTTGCTCATCCCTAATTTTTGTAATCCTTTTTCTCTAGGTGGAAAGTCTACAAGTTGGGAAGGAGGGATTCGAGTACCTGGTCTTCTCCGCTGGCCTGGAGTGTTTAAGCCTGGCACACATATCGATGAGCCTACAAGTAATATGGATATATTCCCCACAATAGTTAAACTTGCTGGAGCATCACTGCCCAGTGACAGGTATGGAATGTTGTTTCATTTGTCATAAAAGACGTAACATCCAAAAATAACAAACCTCTGCTGCCTTTGAAGGCACTTTCAACAGTCCTAAGAATAACTTGTTCTCAGTAATATTTATCATGTCTTAAACCAGTATATGTCAGGCATTTCTTCAAATAATAACTGGTTCATAGTTGCCACTTCTTTCTTCACATTGTTTTGAAACCTTCTCCATTGTCTCATTCTGAACTTCATTGTTTCAGCTACATAACAATTGCTTTACTTAAAATGACCCCAAATCAATTGCTCACCTTAGATGTCTCACTACTAACAGAAGATGATGTATCCTGTGAGGCAAGTGGTCATATATAATGTGTGAATATCTCCATATTCGTAAAGTGGGCTGAATGGCCCTGTGGGATGTTCTATGCACATAGGTCATCATAACTGCTTCAAAGGGTTGGGGAGTGGGGGTGTTACAGTCAAGCTGCCTATAAATTTTATTAAACAAATAAATACAATCAGACAGTAAAACTTTTTCTGGGCTTCAGCAAGCAGGTATTGCTGAAATTCCTCCATATAACTTCCTGCACATTTAGCATGGGAAGTCAAGGACAAGAACTGCAGTTTACCTTTCTCTATGATGTGTTGAATTTCTATGGAAATTGTATATACATTTTACTGTCTTATGTCTTTTACTAGTATTTGCACAACGTAGCAGTCAAGTCATTACTTCATTATAACTATAGTTTCCTCACTGGGGCTATGATGAGTAAAGTAAAGCCCGTTTCCATATTTTATTTTATTGGTGGTGGTAGTAGTAGTAGGATTTTCCTAAGGGAGCAGTCACTCATCTAATTAGCCCAGCTTTTCCCCACTGAAGTCTTTTTGAATGCTGCAGGGCTATTCTAGAGTGAAAGGTTATCTACTGCTGCATTATTAGTATGTTTAAGCTGCAGTCCTATATTCACTTACATGGGAAGAAGCCCCGTTGAGCTCTTTGGGACTCAGATCTGAGCAGTCATGCATACGATTGCTCTGTCAATAAGCATGTTGTAGTGCATACTCTTAATACATGATGTAATGCCTAGGATGTCGGGTTTAATTTTAGTGGTTTAGGTTCAAATGCTTCCTGATTCTGGATCACACATGCAGGTCTACCACTGGTTGTTGTTGTTGTTGTTTAGTTGTGTTTGACTCCTCATGACCCTATGGACCAGAGCACACCAGACACTCCTGTCTTCCACTGCCTCCCACAGTTTGGTCAAACACATGTTAGTAGCTTCAAGAACACTGTCCAGCCATCTCGTCCTCTGTCTTCCCCTTCTCCTTGTGCCCTCAATCTTTCCTAACATCAGGGTCTTTTCCAGGGCATCATTTGATGATTTTACGAACATTGAAAAATAAGGTTGACATGAAGCTTCTCTCTGTACTGTATTCTCTCTGATGGCTCTTTCATGCAGACCATTTGCTTGATTTTGCTCTCGTCAAGTGCTTAGGTTGCATTTGAAAATTCATATTTAATCATTAAATAGAAGGAGTAAACATTGAACAAGTCACTATCACAGGCCAAACTATGTTATAGGGTTGATGTGAAGATAAAATGCAATAAGGTTAGGTATGCCATAATGTTACCTGAACCTTTTGTACAGGACATCAAATGAGAACATGCTGCATTAGATCTGCCTTTAACTTTGCTATGACCATATCATACGTAACACTATTTTTAAAGCTGTTCTTGCCGACTGCAATGATTTGTCATTTCCACAGCATGCTAAATAGCTGAACTTTCAGGTTCTCCATAAGCCCTTCAGGTGCTTTGATCTTTGAGTTCCATAATAGCATCAGTAGGAGTGTTTTAATTACTTTTTCTCTTCATGGCTGAAGAAGATGGGTTTTTCTTCCTGACAGTACTCTATACCTACCGTACACGTTCCTTTTGATCAAGTCATAGATGCTTGGGCGTGACACCAGCATCATTCTGCTCTTTCTTATATACACGCAATAAATCACCAGCTGTGAACTTTTCCCCTGCAGATCTAAAGTAATACTAGCCTGACAACTGGTGTTCATTTACATCATGCAAATTTAAAAGTCACCCCACCCCCCTGATCTAAATTCAGAATATCTTTTCTACTCTTTGCTTCAGCTAGCAAGCTCTTTCAAAGCAGACTTGCCATATGCTGCTCTAGGCTGTTTTCGGGTTCAGTCATTTCTCCAATTACCAGTGCACAGATAGGCGACATTTGGTTAGGGCTCTAACAGTTCATGGCAGAGTCCTGGGAATCCCAGCAATGAAAGCTTTGTCAAGAGGGTAGAAATGTAGCTCTTATGATTGTAGGTGAAAAGTGAGAAAAAATGTGTTTGAATAGTTTGCTCTTGTGATGAACCCATTGACATATTTGGACCTAAAACTTATTGGGTGCTATTCAACTAAGTAAACTTTTAAAATTATTAGACCTGACTTGGTAATATTGAATAATTTCAATGGGTCTTAGGTGAATACCACTGATGAGGAATGGAAATCTGCACATATCTGGCACATTCTCTTTTTGAAATCCCATGCCAAATAATTGACAATACAGTTGCTATTAACTCAAATATTTTGTTTAAAATATGATCTATTTATTTCTTATTTACAAAATGTCAGTACTCAACACATCTTAGGAGTATCTTCTTTGGCGATCACTTGTAGCCTTGTAAGATTGTCTTCCATGAACACGGTTTTGATGTTTTTATCCCTTTCGTCCTGAGTTCATGCTTCTTCAAAGTCCATGGCACCTTTGGTAGAGGCTATTCTCCATTTGGAGCTCTCGCAGGCCAGTGTTTCCCAATTCTCTGTATTTATACTGCATTTTTTAAGATTTGCCTTGAGAGCGTCTTTAAACCTCTTAGTTGTCCACCAGTATTTCTCTTTCTATTCTTAAGTTGGGAATAGAGTAGTAGCTTTGGAAGAAGATAATCAGGCATCTGAACAACATGACCAGTCCAACAAAGTTGATGTTGAAGAATCATTGCTTCAACACTATTGATCTTTGCTTCTTTCAGTACACTGACTTTAGTTCTCTTTTACTTAGGAGTATAGTAATATAGGTGAAGGATGCCACTCAGTGAAAGTTAGGCTTCCTTGTTCTACCAGAGCCACTGGGAGATAAGCATGCCCACTAAGTTAAGCTGGATAAGCCTAGTTTTTCTATAATGTAGCAGGATCAGCCCCAAAATATAGAAGATTACAATTCTATGCATGTTTGCATATTAAGAATCAATCTTCATATTACTTTAATGCCCTTTTAGTTTCTAGAACATGGTGCTAAAGATTCATGTACCATTCTATTCTATGTGAACAGAATCCTACAGAATTAAGGGACCATTTCTTTGGGCTACCATTGGTCTTGGCTCTAATAATTGAGCTGCCTGAAGCAGAGTCCATAGGATGCTCACCTTCAGGGCTAATACAATTGCTCTGAGAGTGCTCCACTGTTCATGCACCAATTAATCTCCCTTCATGGTATCACCTGAATCAGACCATTTCAACCTGATGCATAGCAGGCTGCTCCTAGACAGTATCTGTACCACCAGCCGCCCCCAAGTCCATCTGCCGCTCTTTTGCTTTCTCTGTCTAGAGGGCACAGCCTGGAATCTGGACCATATTGCCAGAAACTAGAATAGGCTGCCACACAAACCTTCATATTCTTTTAACATATAGTGCTCCCGTTTGTGGATTATAATTGCAAGCTGTTTTGTCTGAAATCTTGGCTAAAAAGTGAGATAATAAATATAATGACTAAATGAAGCATAAAACACACACACAGGGGATATTGCAAAATCCATTATGGAGTTGAACACAGTATTCTTGAAGTTACTAGCTCACAGTGAAGAAGTGGGTTGATGCACCACTATGTGATATTTTCAGGGTTTATGTTAAATTGCTTAGGGCCATTCTTTACACTTGCTTATTTCCCTTTTTGCCAATCACTGACTTGCATTCTCACCTACTGTTGGTGACATGTTCAACCTAGCATTCTGAGCGTTTTCTCCCATTGCTTTTCGAGATAATAGGCTTTGAATCACCCCTCTTCTTCCCATTTAACAGACTGAAATATTGATTCCAATCCAGCATTGCAATGGGTTGAACTAGATGACCATTGGGTCCCTTATGATTCTACAATACTATTATTTGATAATATAGACTGTGCTAAACCTGCCAACCTAGCAGTTTGAAAGCACGTCAAAGTGCAAGTAGATAAACAGGCACTGCTCCGGTGGGAAGATAAAGGGTGTTTCCGCGCGCTGCTCTGGTTCGCCAGAAGCGGCTTAGTTATGCTGGCCACATGACCCGGAAGCTGTACGCCGGCTCCCTTGGCCAATAAAGCGAGATGAGCGCCGCAACCCCAGAGTCGGCTACAACTGGACCTAATGGTCAGGGGTCCCTTTACCTTTACCTAAACCACATAGAGAATTCTTGCTGATGCTTAAGCACCTGATCATTGCAGAGTACAATCCTTTGTGATGGTTTACTTCTTTCAGTGTTGATTTATTCATAACACAGTTTTATTGACTCCAGACAAATTATCCAAGCATTGGCAGTCCTTCTTCATCCCCCTCTCAAATGTGACTGCTCCAAAGGCTGCTTGCCATGCAACCAATTACAGTATAAGATGCCCACTTCAGCAGCCAATTAGCTTTCAAGCGACCTAGTCCATCCCATTTTGCTAGGGTATCGAACTATACTGAGGGCAAAAAAGGCAAGGTCACTTTTACTTTTATGCAACACACACAAATACATAGCACCAGCTGACAGACTAGACAGTGGCATTTCAGCAGAACTGCAGTCAAGAGACACTCTGGTACAACTGATGATTTATCAAATGCCTGTGGGAAAAGACAGGGCTGGAAGGGTACAGGATGTGAAAGATTAGATCCATCATTGCCTTGGGACATCCAATAGAAATAGTAATTCTGTCATGCTTCCATTTGTCCAGTCGTCTCGATGTGTACAGATTTCATGGAAATACAACCCTTTGGAATGTCTTTCTTCTTTATGCTGCAACACTGTAGTCATCACTCTAGTTTTTTTTAAAAAGAGGCAGTCGCAGCACTAGAAGAAAGTGCTTTCCCTATTCTTTGTTCCATGCATTTGTTAAGAATGCAGTGATTTAATTTCAGACATTTGGGCGGGGCTGGCATTGGAAGTAGGCATTCTTGGACACCTGAAAAGGCCCACACCCCTGCAGGATGCCCACTGTTGACTCTCAGAACCTTCATTTGCGTGGACAGGTGGAGTCCCCCAAACCCTAGGCGGCCCCTGTGTGGAATAACGACTCAAGACAACGTGCTATGGGATTAAAATTGGCCACAACTTTATTATGTTTCAGATGTGGGTAGACCTTGGCTCAGGCATTGGGCGTTTTATCCCTCCCAGTCCCCCGCCAGGGATCTGGGGAACATCAGGGTTATCCAGTGGGGGGGGGTATGGGCTGGCTCTGGAGAACATATGTTCAAGTAGAGAGAGCCTGCCCCCATTATGCCACCGTTGCAGGGGAGAGCAATGACGACCTCTAGGCATACGGCCAAAGCCTCCCCTCAAACAACCCGTTTAACGGGGAACCCTGGTATCGCCGCTGCAGAGAGGAGGGGGGCGTGGGTCACTGCTGCACGCCACCCCCATTCAGGCAAGATAAAGGATTCCGCCCAAGGCCTGATACCAGCAAAGTTGAGATGTTTTGCTACAGGAAAGGCAAACCTGCCAATGCAGGAGAATTCCTTTCCGGCCCTTCAACAGCAACCTTGATGTAGCAGTACCCGCGTACCTGTGGAGAAAAGGTACCTGCAAAAGAAATCTTAACTGAGGGTGGGTAGGGTGGGAGAAGCTCTGGAGCCAGCTGACGATTCCCAGGTAAGATCCTCCCTCTATTGTGTGGGCAGGTGGTCCCTCCCCCTACGTGGCCTGATCACCTTGGCAACGCCTCCCCAGGCGGGACTGGGCAACTGACTGAGGTAGGCAGAGACCTCCAGGTATCCCACCTGGGGGGAGGCGAAGCCAAGCCTGTGCTAATGGTGCCGCATGGGGTCCAGGGGCTGCACGTGACCACGCAAAGGGCGCCTTCCATTTAATGTGGGGGGCGGTCATTGCAAAAGTAAGGAGATGGAGAAGGCTCCTCTTGCTCTTCTCTGGGTAACTGTGCTATCAAATGGGCAACCGTCAGTGACAGTGGGATGGATCTTGGCCCACTGGGGGAATTTGGCCAAGGTCACCCAAACCTGGAGCCAACACCACATATATATATGAAATCTATTACACCGGTCCTGGGGCGCAAGCCCTGAGTGCACAATTTGCATCCAATATGCTTCAGAGCTTCTTCAGACTTTTAATATACAATACGCTTCAATCAAAACATGCTCCAGATTGAGTTAATTCTCTGTAAACAGTTGTAAATGTTGTGATTCGCACCATGCCAAAACTGTAGCTTCATTTCCGCCCTGTGAGTAAATATGAGATATTTGAGAATTTAATGAATGGAAACATGTTTGGTTAGCTTATAACTTCAACTCCTACCTTCTCTGCCAACAAATTGAATGCTGTACTCTCTTATTGAATGCATGAAGCAATTTGTTACGTTATGAATTGCATGGGGCTTATGCATGTGTATGGGTTGTTTTTTTAAAAGACAAAATGAGCCCTATAGTCAGGAATATGAAAGGAAGACATAGCCAATATTTTAAAATGTACACCTCAAATGTATCCTATGAATGGGACAGATGCATCTCTGGAAACACATGAATTATACTGATCAAAAAGAGTCAGGCTTGGCTAATAGTCCCTACAAATTATAAGATACCTCCCAGCTACCTATTTATTTAGCAGCCATCCTGATTTTCTTACTGAGAGGTTAGATTATATTTGGACTTTATTGAGCATTCATTCTCATTTGTTTGAGAGGTGGTTATGCATTCATCTTGATTTGCTTGTGGGATGTTTTCATATCTTCCTATCAATCAGTCTCTTTATTATCAGTCTTTATACAAAGAAAGTTTGTATAAATGCATAAACAATACCAAGCAAAACAAAATAGAGAGCCACAACAATAAAATGGCTAATAACCGCATTATACTATAGAATGCCAGGAATATAAAACAAAATTACAAGTTTGCTAAAATTAGTCCTTGGTGGGGGTTTTTTTTACATGCAGCAGCACAAAATTTAGCTAGCCTGGAAGAAATGAATATGTTCTGATGTGAAAGGAACAACAACAACAAAACCCCACAAAATGCATCTGGGAATTTCCATAAAAATGGTTCAATAAAAATCTTATGTATCTCATTATAAAAAAGAGCAATAGATAAGGACATGAGCAGGGACATTTGCATTGATAATAGGGGAATTTTGGGGGGAACTTCCCTCCAGAACTGCTGACATCTTTAAATAGAAATACTTGTGAGTTATAGATTGGCCTAGGATTTAAATACGTGAAATTGTATAATATTAAGGATAGAAGTCAATATGAAAAGAAAGAAAGATGTTAATTGACTAAGTAAATTTTACGTGAAAATAGTTTTGGAAAACTATAATGATTGATATGGAAACTCAGCTGGGAGGATTTGAGGAAGTCACTTAACAATGTTAACAAAAGTGGAATTATTATAGTTAAGATAAATGTTTGTTTGTTTGTTTGTATTTGATGTTTTCGTTTTATTTGTTTGTTATAAATTTGGAAAACCAATAAAAAAAATGGGGGGGGGGAGAACTGCTGACATCTTCCCATTAGTCATTCATCGACCCCACACTTTTGACTACATTTCCCTTTCATTTTACAAACTGGAAAATGTCTGGAGTTTTTTTGCTTATTTTTAAAAAGTGGACTTGTTTAATCCACTTGAAATGTGGAAACTGAGAGTTCTTGTTTGCATCTGAATCACATAATCCTGATAGACTGGAGGTGACCTAACTTGGTGCATGAAACTCAGGTTTGCTTTCATGTAATGTGATATAACTGGTCATAACACTCTTGGTGTAATGTTATCTGTGAAAAGTTTTTGTTAAGAAATGGAATTGCATAGTTAGAATTCCTTTTCAGGCAGGCAGCCTATGGGTTCTGCTCCCTGATTTTGAAATGCTTTCTCATTCAGAATTATTGATGGACATGATCTGATGCCCTTGCTTCGAGGTATTGCTCTCCGATCCAAGCATGAATTTCTCTTCCATTACTGTAATGCATATTTAAATGCAGTGCGCTGGCATCCAGGAAACAGTAAGTAAAATTGTCTGATCCCATTTTAAATATTTTATGCAATTTTTATTGCAACTTGAAAAGAATTGGGGGTGGGAGAGAAGGAAGGCCTTGGGCTATGGTTACAAATAAATTGCTTGAAGTGCCTAACCCTTCTCCTTATTTCCTTTATCTCTGCTATTCTTTTATCTTAGTGAAAAAGCCAGTTTCTGTAAAGGAAACAATTTGGTATTGGATAATTAATTTCATGCAGTATAACAAAGTTTAACACTGTCACTGTGCTAAAGCCTCTAGTATCAGAATAAATTTTAAAACTTTGGGCAGAGTCTGTTACATGGGAATATGGGAAGCCGCCCTATGCTACCTCAGCAATGAAGAGGCCTTCTCCACCTGGAAATTTTGGTTCCTTTCTAGTATATCCCTAAAGGTGTGATGTACTTTTTAGTCTGGTTTATTTTGACCTCTGCCTTTCAACCCAGAGGCTTCCATGGCTAACAACAAAACAAAACAGAAGTAGTAGCAAATAATAAAAAAGGGTAAAACCTAATCATACTTAAAAACTTTAAATTACAATGAAATAAAAGCAAAAACAGCAGAGCAGCAAAACAATAGCCATAAACGCAGAAGACTACAATGACAATAACAACAGTAAGAGCAATCAAAGCACAAGGCAGCATATAAAATACCATGCATTAAAAGAGAATGGGATTTAATTTTAATTAATGTTGGCAGCCAACATGGTGAGCACCAGCTGGATGTTCCTGGGCAGAGAATTAGATCCCTGGGTTCCACAACATTGAAAGGTCTATATTCAGTCAGCATCTGCCTAACTACCAAAGGTGAGAGGATCCTCAGAAGATCCTGAGAAGATTATCATAAGAGGTGGGCAGGTTTGCATGAGGGCAAGTGATCCTTCACATACCCAAGCCATATATTAGGAATGCCTTCCACCAGCTTCAGATGGTAAGACAGCTACAGCTGTTTCTGGACTGGTATAGCATCGAGGCTGGATTATTGCAATGTGTTCTATGTTGGGATGCCCTTGAGGTTAGTCTGGAAGTTGCAACTGGTGCAAAATATGGTGGCTTGACTGCTTGTTGGGTCAGGATATCACCAACACATCGACCCACCATTGAAATAATTGCACTGCATGCCAATTAGCTAACAGGCTTAGTTCAGTGTGCTATTTTTGCCATATAAACCCCTATACAGTGGTACCTCCAGTTGCAGATGGGATCCGTTCTGGAGCTCTGGTGGAATCCCAAAGTTTCTGCAACTGGAGGGACCATTCTGTGCATGCGTGACTGGCAAAAACCCGGAAATATACTTCCGGGTTTGCTGCTTACGAATCCCGAGGTTTACGTCACCGGAGGGATATGTAAGTGGAGGTACGACTGTACAGCTTGGGATCAGGATATCTGAAAGATAATCACTCCACTTATGTACCCAATCCATCACTGCACTCTGCACTTGAGGAGTTGAAGATCTCCATTCTGCACAATGTAGGAATCGTGCCTTTAGTGTTGTGGCACCAGCCTTTGGAATCTTCCGTTGTATTTCTGGTGCTTACTGAAGCCTTTTAACTCAAGTTGTTACACAACAAGCCTTTTAACTCAAGTTCTTACCAATTCTGCATCTGTACTGTAATTATTTTTAAGTTGTTTCTTATTGTTTTATCACTTGTGTTTTACTGCCCTAGGCTTCTTTGAGAAGGAGAGTGAGCTATAAAATGAATGAATGAATGAATGAATAAAGGGCTTTTCAGTCAAAGCTAGCACATTGAATTGTGTCTAGAAAATAATAATAATAATAATAATAATAATAATAATAATAATAATAATAAATATTCCAATTACTGCTTAAGCGAAAGTGCTGGCACCATATTCTTACCCAGTTGGTGGTTTGATTGCATTGTACATAAGTCGTGAATGGCCATCCTATGTGCACTGCATTTCAATAATTATCTGGACATTGCCAGGGTGTGGATAATTGTGGCAACCCTACTTCTGCCCAGGGGGGACTGCAGCTGGTGTTTAAAAACTGTTGAAAACTACTTTGTACCAAAGGTGTTGCTTGACTTCCAACATTAAGACCAGTTCTAACATGATGCTCATGCTGCAAATTTGATCTTTATGGGGGGCTGAAGCCCACCCAGAATACTACTTTCCAGGTCCATTGAATTATCTACTGTTGTCTGGGTTAATCACTCCTTCTCCAGTTTATTGCATTTTAGCATCTATATAAAGCTGCTGAGAGATGTCAGCTAGGGAATTTGGAACATGGTGTCCCCAATATGTGGATGACACTCAGTGCTGTCTTTCCATACTCTTTGCATATTTTCATAAGCATCTGACTGGCCACTGTGAGAACAGGATGTGGATTAGATGGACCAGAGATGAGGGAGATGGCCAATTCTAGACTGAGTTATATTCCCCCCCCCCCTTATGCCAGTTAGGGTCTTCTTCACACCTGTGGGATTCTCTCCTCTTGAAAGTTTGGTTGTCACCCTCACTACTGAGTGTTCAATGGTACCTTAAGACATATCTCTTTACCCTTTGGAAGTATTTTAGGTCAGATATATCTATGTTGCCTTCTGCTGTAGTGATTTAGACACTGCTTTACAGTAATGATCAAGGTTTAAACTTTAAAAATAAATAAATGGATGTATAGTATTAACTGTATTTTGTAAACTACCCTGGAATCTTAAAAGTTGAAGTGTGGTTTAAAAACTGAACAAATAAATGCATTATTGATCCTAGGCATCTGCTTAGCACTTCTATAGCCACACATGTGTTGGATGAAAAGGAGTGAGAGAGTTGTGCAAGCTTGGAAGTGAGATGTCATGAATATCAACAAGCATGCTAATGACATCTCACTCCAAATCCAAACTTGTCAGTAGGCAGAACCAGGGCACTAGTTCTCACAAGTTCACAGAGACTGGGAGAGAGAAGTACAGGGACCTAGGAAGATGAAAATGGTGGCATGTTTAGGGGTAGAGATTTAGCCTCTTAAAAGAACACAACAAACAGATTCAGGATTCAATCATTCTCCTTCACTTCCCTTTTTTATTCCTCTGAATGGTTTCACCATAAGTACCATTTGCTGCATGAGAGAGAGAGAGAGGGTTCTTCAGACATCCTTCTGAGTTCAGTAATATGTTTCTAGGAAGAATGAGATGCTTCCTTTGAAAAGCCACAGTGGGGAAAAGAGCCTTTCCTTGGCCTCGTCTCAGGTCTTTTGGAAAGACATAGCAGATTTCCTCCCAGCATGTTCCCAAGTGCAGAACCTGCTATTCTTCACTCCTGTTGCATCGTCCGCTTGAGCTTCTTCACACTGTGTAACAGATAGATGCCTGGCCGATTGCAGCCCTGATATTTTCACATTGCTTTATCTTGGGAGCAGAGGCAAGCGGTAAAACATTGTTCATGCCTCTTTCAAGCTGCTAGCCTCCAGAGAGAACTTGAGCGACTGGTCTCTTGTCCAGTACCGATCTTCATTTTTTTAAAAAAAACCATTTCCCCCGTGGACACAATAGAAAAATGTTCACAGAGAACATTCTCAAGATACCAAAAGGTCCTCCATGTGGGCTTATCTCCTTCCAGCACACTACAGTTATACAAAGAAAATATCTCTGCAGTTCTTTGGCTCTCTTATTCTGATGTGTGGTTGATTTTATCAGGCTGGGCATTCACAGAATTGCTCTTTGTGATGGTTTTGTTGTCATCTCTCTGCCTTTCCAGTTTTTCAGCTCCTCTGTACAACACCGCTCTCATGCTGCCCAATGTTGTTGGTAAATAATAAGAAAATCTCAGCATAAAATTTTGGTTAAGGAAATGCATTGCTAGCAAGTAAAGGCACTGAACAGATATGGTACCAAATCTGTTGTTGCTGTCAAAATGGCAGCCATGCACTTCCTTCTCCCAACTCTCTTTAAAAACTGAACATCAATATATTGCCTTTCTGGTGGTTTTTGTTAGGGGCCATACATTTAGCATCTCATCCCCCCCCACCTCTAAACACATTTACATCAAAGTAAACCTTACACTGATATCAGCAGATGTTACGTCCAGCTGAAGTATGTTTAGAAACACATATCCTTAACTTTTGTGATGTACAGGTTTCAGTCATCAGAATCTGTTTATTTCAGCACCATCTGTTTATTTGTATGTTATGTCCCTAAAAAATTATGCCCCAAGTGGCTAACAGGCAGCATATCAAATGAAGGATAATAAATAAATACTAATACTAATAATAATAATTTTAAAAAGACCCATTGAACAGGACTTTCCCAGATAAGCATGTGTAGTGGTTGGGAGTTACTCGTGCGTAATCCTGCCCTGTTTGGGCATTAGATTGCCTGGTTAAACCCTTCGGACTGCACAGCCCATCTCAGCGTGGCTGCCCTTCGTCACTCGTAGAATCTGTCTGTGGGCGTTTCTTAAAGCGCTGCCAACATAAGAGCTGTTTGACGCCCAAGCATCTCCGCCTCTCACTGCGCGGGAGTCTCCTGCACAGCGTGGGCAGCGGGGTGCGTGGGCTCTCCTCACTAACTTCTAGCGAAGAGTCCTGGAGCCCCTGCACCTCCTGGTCCCGTTGCTCTCCTGGATCCCTGGTGTTACACTTATTCCCTTCCCCTTCTTCCCAGCTGAATCTCCCCCGAGCACTGGGACCTTCTCCTGCAGAATCATAGACCCTCTCCTTCTCCCGTGCCTCTGATGTCAGTTCCCTGACAGCATGTATAGAGTTTCAGCCTTCAGGTTTTATTTTTTTGTAACTTACCAAATGTGTGGTATGCATTCTGTATATGATAATGGTTTTGAAAATTATCCAAGCATCCTGGAAACATTTGACCCTCCTCATTCTCCCTTGAAATGTAACTTTTAATTTATCTATTTCCCCCCCTAAGTTTCATTTTTTTTTTTAAGTTAACTGTGAACACAGTGGACTTTCTGGGCAACTTACGACTTCCATATATTACATCAAATTTCATAATGTTATGGTAAGCTTTCAAATGTGACTGACAACACATACATCTTCCACCAGATCTTGCTTTTAGGCATTGTCATTTATCATATCTAGTAATCACAGTATGTGTGTCATACCAAGCTTGCTCAGGATTCCTTTCACAGGGTACTGAGAACACATGTTCCTTAGGCTACACTCATGTTCACCATACATAGGAGGTTGCTAATTTCTGCACCAGCTTCTTCCCCAACCCACCCCGCCTGGATGACGCAGATGCTTTAGGCTGTAACAGTTCAGAGCCACAACGGGAGAATTTCAGAGTTCCTATTAGAACAGTGCTGGGTCTACCAAATAAGGAATACAATAATAAGTTGTTAGCGCAAATCTGCCTGAATGATTCAGCTTGTTCTAAGATGAGAATGCTTCCCCCATTTTCATTGTTCTCTCTTCAGTGCAGATTGCGCCATTGTTGTATATGCTGTGCTCATCGTGTATCAGAAACTCAGACAATCTTTTCCTCTTGTGGTATAATATAGGGTGCCCAAGGCTGTGTGCGCCTTTCCATTTGCAGTGCAAAGAAATCGTTTTCCTTAGTATGGAATTGTGCCTGCGGATCTTCAACATGCTGCTTTTAATCTAGATTGGTTTTAGATCCTGGCATCTACCAATGATGGCTGTGGTTACTTGATACTCATATGAAAACCCTCCCTTTGATTAAGTTCTCCACCCCACTTCCTCCCTGCACGTCCCCCAGATGAATGAGGAAGGAAGTGGTAACTGCGACCATGGTATACACTCACCCACAATGCCAATGGGCAGTCTGGATATACTCCTCCATCTATTTTCAAATAGACCAACTGGAAATCAATCTGCACTGAAATTTTATTTTTGGAACAAAACTTTTTTTTTAACATGCTATTCAGGGGCATAAAATGTGCAACAGGTCCAGATTGTGTGTGGACTAGGTAGAAGAAAATATATTCATGTACACTCAATGTGGAATGTAATGTCATATATAGCTTTTTCTTCTTCCTAGTGCCTCAATGAAAGGAGAAACGGCATGCGGTAGTTCCCCCATACCTATTTTTTCAGCCTTTTTTTTGTACCCGATCCTTTTCAAGGTCTGCATTTCTCTGTTCTCAGATGCGATTTTTATGTTATGGTTGGAAAAATTAAAATAAAGGAGTAGGGTTTTAAAATACCATGAGCAAAAGCTCTGGAACTTTATTGGCCTATGAATCAGAGTTATTAAAAATGTATTGCTTTGACAACTTCATTACAAGGAGAGCAGTCACCCGATAAGGAGCAGATCTGTGGTTACGTGGGACATTTGCATCACTCAAACTCAGGGGATCGTTTAATGGCCATTTACAGAGTTGTAGTCATATTGGAGCAAATGAGTCTATACTAATGTGTATGGCCGCTGAATCTCATTTTCTAAGGTATTTTTTTCTCACTGAAGACAAACAAAGTTAACATAAACAGATATACCCAATAATTCCTTTGTGTCTTGTAAACATTCTTTGGAACTATGCATCAAAAAGATTTAATAAGTCTAACGCTGGTTTAGTATTCATAAGAAAAGCATTATTGTAATGCTGATAAATGCCAAGACAATTGATTCATCAACAACGGTATATCTGGGTTTATGTTACCTATCAAGATTCCTTTTCTATACTATAAACTTCTATTTTATTAAGAAGAAATAAATATATTTCTCTTTTATAGCACATGCTTATATCCTTTTGGGGAAAAACAAGCAACACAAATATTTTTAAAAACCCAGCATAATGTAATCATTAGTGCCAAAACAGAATTGGGAAGCTTTGGTTCAAATTCCTACTCAGTCACAAAACTGTGTGTGTATGTGTGTGTGATTTATTTAAAAGAATTATTCTCTGTTTTCCCCTTCCAGAAAGGAGTTGCTCAAAGTGGCTTAAAGACATAAATGGAAGTGTAAAAACAACCCTAATTCCACCCAATAAAACATAAATTATCAAACTAAGAACAGCAGTGGAACACAGGAGCACAAATTGCAGCATTCACAACCAGTACATTAAGCAGTAACAGAATCAACCCCTTGTTTGAATAGGATTGGGTTGTATTCAGGGCTTTTTTTCAGCTGCAACTTGCAGAACTCTCAGGTGAGCGCCATTGCCATTACAGTCATACCTTGTGTTACAGACGCTTCAGGTTACGTCTTTTCGGGTTGCAGACCGCCGACACCCGGAAGTACCAGAACGGGTTACTTCTGGCTTTTGGCAGTCGCACATGCACAGAAACACTGAATCACGCTTTGCACATGCGCAGAAGCACTGAATCGCAACCCACAGAATCACAGAATCACAGAACTGTAGAGTTGGAAGGGACCCTGAGGGTCATCTAGTCCAAGCCCCTGCAATGCAGGAATATGCAGCTGGTCCATACAGGGATTGAACCTGCAACCTTGGTGTTATCAGCACCATGGTCTAACACTGTGGGTTGCGAACGTGCATCCCGCATGGATCACATTCGCAACCCGAGCATCCACTGTATAAGACAACAAGGGAGGTGTTCATGGTGAGCTCTTGCACCTCTTTTTCTAGAAAAATAGCACTGGTTGTATGCAATGCTGTGCACAGTGGGACTTCAATTTCCTTTCCTTCCCCTGTTTTGGAGGGGTCATGTTATGGAGCTGCTATGAACCACCCTGAGACCTTCAGGTATAGGGCGGTATATAAATTCATTCAATCCATCCATCCATCCATCCATCCATCCATCCATCCATCCATTAAAATATGGAGTGTGCAGAAGGGGCTCAGGGGGATAGGAAAGAAAGTGGACATTCCAGCCAAAGTGGAACCACATCAGTGAAGCCATATGGGAAGCCCAGGACCATACTCCATACACACTGCCCAGACTTGTGCCCCAGGGAGGTCACTTGGTTGCTGCTAATGCAGCGGTTTGACTTCTCCCCTGGAGGCACACTCCATTGTCTCTCAAGACAGATGGATGCCAACACAACTGAGGAATGCTCCCTGTTGTTATTAGATAGCCACGCCATCTCTCTCCCTCTGTGTAATCAATATTATGTGATTTCCACAATCAGGACATAGCTGACATCCTATGGTAAACAGATGGTTGTCAGGTTTGGTTGTCTCTCTAATTTTGTGTTATGCCATGTTCTCTCTGGCCGCAATTTTGGGTTATACCATGCCCCCATAGCAGCCTTAGCTTAGGCCACACACTGCATGGCAGCAATTTTGGGACTCCCTCCCTCACAACCTTCTGCCAAAACTTGAAATATTCTCACTGGTCCAAAACGATTAAAGACACCTGACATACCAGGTGCCACCACAAAGAAAGACTTCTCGTGCATTGCCACCAACTGTACTTTACAAAGCAAAGGCACACATGAGTGGGGCACAACAGCTGATCTTAAATGACAGATTCCTTGAAGGGGAGAGAGTCCTTCAAGTACCTTGGCCTCAATCTGTATAGATTGTATAGAGACATACACATGCCAGTATGGCCAATAAATATTCAGCCCGTACACTATAGCTAGGCATGTTAGCTGTTTTCGATTACCAGCAGTCACTGGTAACTGCTAGTAGTACTGGTTGCAGTAAGCTGACAAATTCACATTTCTGTCTAGTCCAGTTCAGTCCTTCCGGCTGACTTTTCATCTTGATAGGAAAAACACAGTTACTAGAGCATACTTTTGTTTCCTTGAACTTTATCTAATATTTTGGTCCTTCAAATGCAGGAGCAAGAAATAAGGAAGCAGTACATTTGATTCACAAAAAATAGATGAAGTTCTAAGCATATGATATACCAAAAGGTTGTTAATTGTACTCGCTGTCATCTGGCAAATGAATGCTACAGTAGTTTCATATGTGAAATGTCAAATGTATTCATTATGCTTACATTACTACACAACACAGCAGAACGGAGCAACAGGCTTCTCAGAATGGATATTGCCTCTCTCTCTTTTTCTTTCAGTTTTCATTAATCTCTTTTAGAGAAGCAACTTCTCACTCCCCTAGCTCAGGATACACTGTAGTACAACCTAAACCAGTGGAATTGCATGTGAACCCTCTGCTGTTTAGATAAACAGGATTCTTGTTACACTGATGATGGGCCACTGGGGATGAAGCACACAAACTATAGAGCTTATTCGGTTTTTGGGTGTCGGTTAGGGCTCCACGTGTAGCCAGAGATAAGCTAGCAGGTGAAGACAGGAAAGGAAAGGGAAAAGACTATGGACTTTCCATTCCACTTCTGGATCTTCTGCGTGGGTGAGAACAACAGAACCCTTGGCTTTTAAGTTTTGTAGCAGAAAATTTCTGTTGGCGTGAGTTGTTCCTGTATGGTAGCACGTTGTTTAGGGGCCTTTGCATGTGTCATCTGGCTGTGTACTTCCTGGAAGTACCTACAAAATGCAGGTATGCTTCACTTGCAATAGTATAATGATACTCCAGACTGTGTAAGTTCACATTCCCCTTCAAAGTTGCCATCTGGATATACTCTAAGGAGCTTCCAGGAGATGTTTTTCTCCTGGGTAGCTACAGGCTGACTTTGCAGCTGGCCTGGAGAAGCTAACCTGGAAGGTGTTCAGACTTCCCAGTGCCTGTTCCACATGGCCAAGAGAGCATATCTATAATTTAAAATACGGGTAGTCTGGAAATGGCCTGAGATACTCCCACTGTGCCATGCTATTTCTCAACAATTAGAAACAAGTAAGAATAATGAAGGTGGAGATGTACCTCAATAATATGAAGAGGAACTAACACATTGGAGAAACAAAGTGGAACATATTATATAGAACCTGGCAGGGTTCTTGTTGACAGCCATACAGCACTGCTTTAAAATTCATTTATTAGTGATATTTACTGAGGCACTGAATGGGTTCTGAATTAAAACAGCATAATTAATTGATTAAAGTTTAACGCAGTGGGGAAGTGCGTTAGAACTAAATACTGTATCTAGCATCAGTTTGAATTAAAACCATCCTGAGCTAAAACCATCCAGAGCTAAATTAGGAATGTCTGTGAGGAGAGAGAAATGTTGACAGGTCTGAATTACCATATATCAACACAGATGTTTTAAGGAGGCTAATTCATTTTTAAAAAAAGAATAACACTGGCACTGTAAAATATATTTGTGAAATCTTTTTTCTTTCTTTCTATGTCCAGCCTATTGAATTATGGATTTACATAATAGAGTTTAAAATAAAGTAAGTCATTCACACATGTTTGTTGCAAACCAGAAGGGACAACAGACATAATTCATAACTGTGTAAATTATTTTACACTAATAATTATATCATTGTTACATTATTACTTGAACAATTTATATACCACTTTCTTCTCTGAGTTCCCCAGGAACAATATGCTGGTATGTTAAATACAGCGCCTTATTAACAGCAGAGTTCAGTTCAGGCATTTGTGATGCAGATATTTACAAGTGGAGATCCCACTCGTTCCTCTTTCCCAATACAGATACGTTTAACTTGACATATTGCTCTGTGTACAGTTCTTCCCTAATTATCTGAATTAACTCTATTATAACCATTTTTAAACTTTTCCAAAATATATTTAATATTTTTTCTATAAAACCTTATCTAATACCTAAATACTTTTATATATAAAAACAAGTTCTATGTAGCTGTTGATTTTGGAAAAAATTGTTCTATTTCCACCAGGTTGTCACAACTGCCACAAAGTATACATCAAAACCTACATATTTTAGGAGAAAATTACATGCTGATGAATTTGATGTATATTTTAAAATAAAAAAAATGTGGAGAACCAAATCTAGATTTAGAAAGATGAAAAAATAAAATTGTTCAATTCAGCCTCCCCTGCTTCAAAAAATAGATTTGTGCACAATCCACTTTTGTGAACAGAGGATGGAGTTACTATAGATGAATATCTTCTCCATGGTCTAACAGTTGAATTAAACAGAGTTTTAGTTAAACCTATAAATTCTTCCCAAGCCTTGCTTCTCAAATCTACTAATTTGGAACTTACGAGATACTAAATTAACCAAATGGCTTTTAGTTGCTATATTGGCCGGGTGGGTTTTTCTAAAAGTGCTGCAGGAATTCATGGAGATGAGGAAGTCCACTTTGAGCATTTATGAGATTAAAGTGAAATGAAAGAACTCTGCCAATAAAATGTAAGCACCACTGTCTTCCACAATAAAAGGAAAAGAAATATAGTAACCTGAAAGCTTTATTAGAAATCTCCATCCATCAAGGCAGAGGACTAGGCAATGTAGTGTGAGACCTGCAAGTGGGATTTACCAAGAAAATAATAGTGTGTTCCAGTTCTGTAACCCTTAGAAAATGTATAGTGTATTTTATTTACATGCATAATTTTAATAAACTAGTAGAACATAACAGACAGTGGGGAATGGGGGCAGAGAAGGCTGTCCAACGAATGGATTCTTGCATGCAAATTTTCATTTTTGGGGTGGGTTATGTTGAGAGTGTCAGGTTCAACTAAGTTTCAATCAGTATAGACCCATTGAAATTAACAAACATGACTAAGTTAGGTCCATTCATGTCAGTGGGTCTACTCTGAGTAACACTTAGTTGAATGCTGCTTAAGAATTGCAAAAGGGACAGTAGCATTTAATGTCAGGCAATTCATTTAACCTATTGGGGTGGGTAAATAGTAAAAAGTTAGGGAGAGGCTGTAGCTGAATGGCAGAGCATCTGCCTTGCCTCCTAATGGTCTCGCGTTCAAAAATTAAAGCATCTTTCATGGCTTCAAATAATATTCATATATTAGGGAAATCATGGACGTAAATGTTTATATAAACTTCTTTAAAGGTAAAGGTAAAGGGACCCCTGACCATTAGGTCCAGTCATGACCGACTCTGGGGTTGCGGCGCTCATCTCGCTTTATTGGCCAAGGGAGCCGGCGTACAGCTTCTGGGTCATGTGGCCAGCATGACTAAGCCGCTTCTGGTGAACCAGAGCAGTGCACGGAAACGCCGTTTACCTTCCCGCCAGAGTGGTACCTATTTATCTACTTGCACCTTGACATGCTTTCAAACTGCTAGGTTGGCAGGAGCAGGGACTGAGCAATGGGAGCTCACCCCGTTGCGGGGATTCGAACTGCCGACCTTCTGATTGGCAAGTCCTAGGCTCTGTGGTTTAACCCACAGCGCCACCCGCGTCCCTTATAAACTTCTTTAGTGCAACATTATTGTTTAAAAGAAAAGATTGACTGAATTACAGAATGCCTGGATACACATTCAACAGCATAGTTAGTAAACTATGGAATGAAGAAACTTAGAGATTGTGTAATATCCCTTTACCACAGCCACACCAAGAAACAAATGAGTCTTTGGGTGCCTACTGTGTTTGCCTTCAGTTGCTTGAGTCACCTGGGCACCACTCATTCTCCAATTGATTTTTATTGTACTTTAAATTGAATACAATCATACCTCGGAAGTCGAACAAAATCTGTTCTGGAAATGTGTTCGACTTCCAAAACGTTCAGAAACCAAGGTGCGGCTTCTGATTGGCTGTGGAGGCTCCTGATTGGAAGCTCCTGCAGCCCATAGGAAGCCGTGGAAGCCACGCTGGACATTCGGGTTCCAAAGAACGTTCGCAAACCGGAACACTCACTTCCAGGTTTGCGGCTTTCGGGAGCCAAAACGTTTGATTCACAAGGCTTTTGTCAACCAAGGTACGACTATACAGAGATTTAATGGTTGAAGGTTTGGCAATGGACTTAAAAGACTCTTTCTATCTCTCTATCTCTCTCTGTGTGTGTGTTTGTTCTGTGAAGAGCTATGCCAGTGTAAGCTTATATAACTGGAAGTTTCTTATTTCTGAATGTCTGGTTATCCCATGGGCTATTTTGAGATAAACGAGTTCCGCAAAGCTTTTGTTCCACCTCTGCAGGCATGTCTGGTCAATATTTTTCTTAGAAACATGTTCTTCTCTTGTTTTCTTTTCTTTTTGAATTCTTTCCTTGACCCCACAGGAGATTAGTTTTAGTTTTCCTCTGCATGAGAGATGAGGACCCATAGCTCTCCAAATGTTGCAATCCAGCTCCCATCAGCTCCAGCCAGCATGGCAAAGAGTCAGGGATTATGGGAGTTGTAGTACAACAACATCTGGGGGACCACAGGTTACCCATCTGTGCTCTGGACCTTGACCTCAGCCTAAACATGTCTAGAAAACAGAAAAGTTGGCATAAGTATGAGAAAACCCAAGCATGACCCTGACTGTCAGAACAGCTAAAGGAGGCAAAGCAAATGGGAGTGCAGCTCAGCTAAGATTCCTTATTATGCTTTTTAATTTTTCCATTTAATGGCCACCGTGAAGCAGCCATGGAGGAATTTGTGTGACACATTTTGGATATTTGACTTGGTAACTGTGAAATTACATAACTGTCAAAGGGGAGGAGAGCATTTCTAGTTAAGCAGATATTGTCAAACTGCTGAGATGGAGTCTAAGAAAAATTTCCTCTAATCAACTGATGCATACTTCTTCTCACGCTATTTTCTGTGGAAATGTGTTTCTCTTGACAAGCATGAAAAGCCGTCATATGATAGTTTATTGACTTTGCTCTGTGTTATCAGAGGCATTGCAATTGTTCAGCCTTGAGGAAGACTTATTTATATCCTGATGCATTCTGGTCTTATTTGACTGCTGGTCATCTTCCCTCTGTTTCAGGAAAGTAGCCTACCTAAAAATAATTAAATTGTAGTTTAATTATGTGGATGCCAGTTATATTAAAAAAATTAGCAGACCTCAAATAAATGTATTTTTTTTCTCCACACTAATGCTGTTTATTACCATCTTCAACTTCAAACAAGCAAATGAAAGGCATTTTCCTGCTTTCCATTTGCTGATCTTTGGATGCTCAATATACAGTGGTGCCTTGGCTTAAGTACTTAATTCGTTCCGGAGGTCCGTTCTTAACCTCAAACTGTTCTTAACCTGAAGCACCACTTCAGCTAATGGGGCCTCCTACTGTCACTGCGCCGCTGGAGCACGATTTCTGTTCACATCCTGAAGCAAAGTTCTTAACCCAAGGTAATATTTCTGGGTTAGCGGAGTCTGTAACCTGAAGCGTATGTTATCCTGAGGTACCACTGTAATGTGTGAATACTATTAATGAGTGACAAGAGAAGTGGATAGGATAGACCCAGAAAATTTTGCTGACATCACATAGGTTAGAGCAAGCCTGGTTTTGTTTTTTCTTTCCTGAAAGTCTGCCTAAGTCTTGCCTGGGAGTAGGCCCCATTGAACTGAACAGGACTTATTTCTGAGTAATGTGGCTAGGATTGTGTAGTCAGTTTGCACCTATTCATTTAATGCGGTGCTCAGTGAAGTAGTTCCATTTGTACAAGGGTTTTCATTTGTGCAATAGAGCTTCCCCTCCCTTTCTTCTCTCTGTGAAGCCCAGCACCCTCCCCAAATTTTCTCTGGAAAAAGCACAGAACACTTTTAGGGAGCACACAGGGAGACAAGTGTGCCAGCTTGCACCCACAATTGAGGGGGTCGGGGCTGTATGCATGCTGTACATGCTGACATAACTCGTGCACACTGCATGGCATCCTGACATGTCGTGTGCACAACCACCGTGAAATTTTATGAGGGCTCTGGTCCCCTTCTTGAAAATTGGGAGGTATGGTCCCCCGCCCCACTAGATGGCTCCTTCAGTACTCTTTAGCACATCAATAAGTCCTTGCACTAATGGAACTACTTTACTGTATGTTGTATATGCAAATTTGTGTCATGGGCCTTCAGCCCCAAGTCTTCGACTTAACATGCTGGTTTAAGACTCTTATGGAACAACCTACTGAAAGCCAGCGATGCCCTGATGCACCTGATCCCATTTTCAAAACTGAGACGTTTTTCTATTTCTTTTTTGCAGACTGCAATGGCACACTAGGAAGGAAGTCTATGTGTTAAAATAGTTTGATTCTTCATTTACGATTGCAGATTTCATTAAATAATGGCATTGAACAATTCCAGTATCTAATGAAGCCTCACTCTTAACAGGAATTTACCAGAACAAAGGGATTATTAATTGCTGAAAGATTAATTCAATCCTTGCAATGATCTTCTGACACAATGAGATTATATACCAGCTGGGAGACGTACAGAGAGCAGCCTTCCTTTTAATGACCAGCCTTATAACAGTTCATCAAATTTACAGATTACAATTCTGACAGCTCTTTGTGTCTGACAGTGTATTATATTGGTCATTCCACTAAAGTAGCATCCAGCTAATGCATTTTACTTTTCTATAATGACGAGAAAGCCATCTATTAATGCTCTGTTGCTGTTGTCAAGCATCACAGCGGCATTTCACAGTCACATAATGCAGTGGAGCATTATGACATTGATGTGGAGCTGAAGTTTATTTCCCGCTCACATTCCTTGTGCGCTGTTTTGATGCAGCTCCTTCCTAAACCAGTTTCTCTGGGCTTTTAGCATGCTTCTTACCTTCCCTCTTGAATCCCTGATGAAGCTTTATAGATTGTTTGCTGCTTCCTTTGACTCCACTTACGGGCATGTTCAACCTGCTTTAGAACTGTCTGGATTTTGAAGACAGTTCGAACTCTGGAGAAGAGAAAACTCAGAATAACACTGCTTGTCCAACACAACAGTACTCTTCAATGCATTGCCATATCTTTGTCATTGACCATCTAGATGTTTTAATGGTTTATAGCAAGTACTGTACAAACGACAGGTTGAGAAGCAGCATGAATTGCCATTCAGTGAAGGATTCTCCAGCACCCACACACCCCACTCATACCTTTTGAGTTGCCATAAAGGGGTCTGAGCCTTCAGAATCGGCTCCTTGAAAAGGAACAGGCTTGCTTGGCACAGGAAGATAAGAACGGGATAAAGGGGTGGCCTTTTATTTGTAGATAGGCTGTTTTCGGACCTAATTACAGTGGGAGAATGTTTCTAGTGGAGGGTTTAATGGGGGACATTAACCCTTCCCTTCCCACATGTGACCCCCCCAACTCCAAAATTTTCCCACACTTCAGTTAGGCTTGCAAAAACCTTCCTATATGGCTTCCCCCCACCACACACCCCAAGACTAAAATCAGCACAGGGGCAGAAAAAGAAGCTGGTGCTGTGTAGCTGGTTGGAGAGGCACCAGTACTGCAATCAGCCCCAATGCACTATCAGTTCCCCACCCCTTCCTTAAAATGACTGTTATTGTCAAAGCTGACCTTACTGGCAGTCCTGTTTTAGGATTTAGGATTCAGGGTCCACCTTCCCCACTTAACCATCTAATAAGTGAGCATTGTTTTTGAAGTTTACAATCCCAATCATTTATTTGGTGCTGCATTGCATGTGAGGGTCGCTGTTTCTGGACCACTGTCTGCTTCACCTTAGTACCAACTTCTTAGTGTCTGCATGGGCAGGAATACAAAGGTTACCCAGTTTTCCTTCTTAGCACAGTTTTAAAGGCACAAAGCAGCACCTTAAATACACTTTTCTCCATAGACATTTATTTCCTCTGCCTCCTGTTATTCTGAAAGTCTCTTGAACAAAGAAAGAAGATGAATTAATACGTGGGAAATAGTCTATCTCGATGGCCTGGTATGCTTTTTCAGAATAGTAGGGCAGAAGAGAATGCTGCTTACATTTGTTCCAGCAAGGCAACAAGTGAAACCTTGTTAATGCCCCTTAGGAATTTAAAAGTGTGATTTATTGTCTGCACAGGCAATTCAGTCTCAGAGATCCTCTGCATTTTCAGAAATCCGAGCTGCGCCCAGGGCTTTTGTTCCCTCATCTCCTGTAGCCCTCTCACCCACAAGACCTTGATTATTGAGTGTAAGTGCAGAGCGAGTCAACGAGAAATTTCCAAGCTCTGTCAGCTTGTCACTGAATAACTTTCCCATAGCTTATATTGAGAGCAATGATGTATGATAGAAAAATGTCTCATGTGGAATTAACTCTTGAAATACATTCACTGCCAGTATTTGGAGCTCACGTTTTCATTTGATTAAAAAAGAAGAAGGCAGTTTGCAAGTCTAATGTTAAAACCAGCTCCAGCTTAATCCACTTCATCTGTTGGGAAAGGTGGAGACGTAGTGTTGTGATGTTCCCAGTTGTATAAATAGTTGAAGGAACAGCTTAAACAATGCATTTGTTTTCATTTCTGATATAAATATACAAAATATAAAAATCCATCTAAAATGCCTCAAGTACAACAGAAACATATTAAAATAACAATAGATTAACTGGAAAGTCAAAACCATATTCACCTGATACTAAAAAGATAGTAATGTTGATGCCCAGGCACACTTCTTTTGGGAGGAAGTTTCATAAATGGAATGCAGCCATTCTCTTTCTAGTCACCATCTAGATCCTCTCAAGTGGTCGGAGCACCTGAAGGAAACTCCCAATTTCCTATTTGCTTTTCTCTCCCATTTTGTGTGTTGCATAGTGAATCATAATTTTTGAACAAAACCATTTAGGAAAAAAATATTAACATTATAGATGCTTAGTAGATAATAAGCATGCATTATCTGTGGTGCTAGATTCCTGTCTGTATAATTTACACAAGTAACCTTACTCTTTGGAGATCTTGAAACACAAAAACAGTTACTTGGGGAGATTGGAGAAGCTGTGATTAAAATGTGATATTCATAAATGTGAATAGTAGCTTGTTCAGACCAAATGCCTGTCTAGTTCAGTATCCCGTTCTCACAGGTTGTGAGGGTGAAAACACACAAAGAGGTTTGAAGGGGAGGTTGAAGGGATAGTCCACACAGCTTGCTTTCATGTGTCAAACTGAAAATCTGCCAAACACACATCCCTTGAGTATTTTCAAGAACTGGTGATAACCAAATCATAGCTTCACATTGAAAATTGTTGTTTGTTTGTGTGAAAGATGCACACACCAGAGAATTTTATAAATGGCTACTGTGTGTGTTCTTTCATTTCTGATAGTTCACATTTCTGAATATAACTTTGTGACGTATCTTCTATGGTTATTTCTCTTTCCCCTTCCTCCATTCTTACAGGTAAATCTATCTGGAAAGCATTTTTTTTCACTCCAAATTTCAGTCCAGAAGATTCCAATGGCTGCCATGATGATCATGTTTGTTTTTGCTATGGAAAATCAGTCACGTACCATGACCCACCATTGCTTTTTGATCTTTCCAAGGACCCAGAAGAAAAAAACCCACTGACACCAGAAACTGAGAGTCATTTCCATGAAATCATTCAAGTCATTCAACAGGCAGTGAGCAACCACAACAGGTCACTGGTCGTGGTTCCGAACCAGCTTTCCCTGGAAAATATGTTGTGGAAGCCCTGGCTTCAGCCCTGTTGTTCTTCCTTCCTCCAGTTTTGCTATTGTGACCATGAGTCAAGAGAAAACAAGAAATTGCCAGAAGCATGACATCGCTAATGTACAATCACACCGATGCTTTAGGGATAAACAAGATGAGGGTGGGCAGCAGATCATACTTTGGCCTAAAAAAATGTAAGGATATGGCCTTTCCTGAGCCTCCTCGGTGGTTTTGCTCAAATAGTCAGTGATGTTCAGTGATACTAGTGCTGTGCAAAGATTGTTCTCTCAGATTCACAGTTCCATAAACAGGCTGTGCATTTTCAAGGATGCTTGCAGAGGGACTGATGAAAGGGTATATGTTTTCAGAGAAAAACAGGTTTCTAAGGAATGGAGCAAGCAGCAGCATCATTATTAACACAGTGGGGACACCATCTTTTTTTATCCACAATGCTTTGGTGTCGTGTCATGATGTAGCATTATTCCCAACAAGTTCTTATAGGAATATATGGCAGCCTGGCTGACTGGCTGCAGGGCACAGCTGCTTCCACCCTATTAAAATGGCCAAGACATTGGTTGAGGGGAAGTTGCTGGGCAATTAAAGGAAGATGCTGATAAACCCCCTCTTACTCTGAAAATGTATACACTTTTGTTGGGCCCTCAGGGGAAAAAATGCACAATGATGCTGCAAGCTCTAAATCAGGGGTCGATAACCTAAGGCCCAGGGGCCACAGGCAGCCCCTGGGCCAGGGGTTGTTTAACCGGCCCACAAGCCACCCCCAATCTGAGCCGCCTGCTCGGCGAGTCCCCGCACGCTGTGCTAAATTGGTGCAGTGCGGCGTGGGGACTTTCTTCTGCAGTGCCAGAAATCATGTCTGTGCAGATGCCGAAAATCGTGGGTGCTGGCACAGAGGGATCTCCACTGGAGTGAACTGGCCCAGGCAAGGTAAACCTTGCCTTTCCGACCCCTGCTCTAAATGATACCATGTTCTGCAAACATATTATAGTTTAGTTTCAGAACACTTGTAGGTTACTAACTTCACAGAGACATTACTTTTATTTTAAGTATCTAGTTGAATACCACCCCACCCCTCCATTTAAGCTAGGTTTGGGACACATCTGTATTTCCCCTTCATGTGTTTATAGAAAGTGTGAGGGTGGATGCCCCTAAATGCTGATATTTGCTAGCTGCACCTCCCGCAGCCACGTGTTCAATGCCAGCAGGACGAGGCCCTACATGTTTGCACTATGTGTGCAAACAGATGTACACATGTAAGAACTCTTCTTACAGTACTGTCAGACATGACCACCAATGTCATTATCATTGTGAGGTTGTGGGCTAGTGTGCACAGCTCCACACAACTGTCATGTCCAGCGATTGGGAGGGAGTGTTGTCTTGAGCACCTCTTTTCAAGTGTACTTTGTGGTACAGCTTTTTCAACACAGCTCATCCCACATGCTACAGATATACATGGCACATAGCGGTTTACACCCATTATTGTTCTTCAGGGTTTCGGATGACAAAGACATTGACATGTTAGGAACAAAGGGAATGTTCAGACGTCACTGCAGTTGCACTACCTAGATGGACATCTTGTGACTGGAAGATTGGGCAAGTATATAACAGCATCAGAGGAGCCTGCTGAATTAGGCCCATGGGCCATTTAGTCCAGTATCCTGTTTTCACTGTAGCCAACCTGATGCCTTTGGGAAGCAGGACCTGTGTGCAACAGCATTCTCCCCACAGCCCCCTTTAAGGACCATCAGCTGCAATGGACATGCTATTATCAAGCATTAGGTTCAAAGGGTCAATGTGACTGTCTTTGTGGTGGCCAAATTACTTGACGGGATGTTCATAGATGAGTCACCCAGATTCCTATTCCCTTGTTACCATATCCCTTCTACTAACTTCTGTGTCAAGCCACCCAATGGCATCTTATATAAAGACAAGGGCTTGCCAAAAAACATTTTTTACCTGAGGCAATGGACAAGATGCTTCGTCTCCCTAATTCCTGATTACACAGGCAGCAGAATTTTATTTCCACAGTGGTGAAAGCGGAGAGCATCCGTCACTGAACTTGAAGGTAACAGGACAGTTTAGGGTGAGCAGGGCAGGCTGTGTGGCACACATAGACCCACCACCCAGGATTTGCCCCCGAAGGTGGCCACCTCATTCTACCTAATTTTAGGGTTGGCTTTGTAACTTGAAAATGAACATACGTACTTCCTTCACAGTTTGAAAACAAAATAGGGGAAAGCATCAACTTATGACTAGGATGAATAATATCTCATTAGATGATTGGCGCTGTTGGAGAATGGCTGATAATATTAATTATTCACAATCATCTCTGAACAGCGTTATAATAATACTGAAGCACTTTATGTTACAACACGAGGCATTTTAATTATTTTGTAGTGCAGAGTGCCAAAACGCATAGCTATTTGTAAATCTCTTACCTAACTAATGTAAATTATTCAAACTATTGGGTCCTATTCAGTGGCTTTTGGGAATGAAATTCTCAGGACATGGACAGTACATGGCTACTCAGAAGTAAGTGCTATGGAGTTCAGTGGAACTTGCTCCCAAATAAGTGCACCTAGGAATTCAGCCTGAGGGAAAGGCAAAATCAATAAGCACTTATTTTAAAAGTCTAAACGTAAAACTGCTCATTTTGTTGAAATTAAATAATGGCCATATCATAATAATTTGACAGATGCTGTGATTATGAAGCCTCTCTTAATAGTTTACAGAGAAATATCATGGTAGACAAACAGGTTGCTATTGGATGAGTTCTTATCCAAGATAAAGGATGGGAGAGGATAGGAGAAAAGGAAGTAATAGCTGAGAAAGTGGTTGCAAAAGAGAGCAGAAAGGCCTAAGAAAGTGAGACTGGTAAGGGGTTTGATGCAGGTGAGTGGCTCATCCAAGTTGAGCAGAGTCATTGCTGCTCCTTCATAGCCTAAACCTTTGCTGAGATCTGTATTTAATAAACCATGGGCCTAGTTCATCCTCACATACTTGTGTCTTGTGCCTGCTCTGGCTACAAATCTGTGCCTTTGGGCTTCCAGTAAACAGTGTTATGTACAGAGGCCAATTTGCTCATCGAAAACCCAGTGCATTTTTGCCCTTGTGTAGTATCCCTTAACCCAGTGGTTCTCAAGCTTTTTTTCTCTGTGCCACACTTCCAGAAGAAAAATTTTCTCGCACTACACCAACTTTTTTTATTGATAAGAAATTGGAAAACAAAAAGAATCAACTCCTAGCAGTGCTTGATTTATAACACAGAACACAACTACTTTATAGTTTTCTCATGGGACATCCATAAAAAAATAGAAAGCAATGCAGCTACATGAGAACATGAATCATTCCCAAAATATAATTATAAATGAGTCTCTTACATACCTTAAGTATGTATACATGCTCGAAGAGCTGACTTTTGCTGTGTAATCTCATGTATATTTGGTCTTATTTGAGACAAACAAATTCTCATTTCTTCAACACAAAGAAGCCTTTCTCTTTTCTGATCTTGCATGTTTGTCAGTGTTGAAAATCCCTGTTCAAAACAACATGGAGAATTGTAGAAAAATAGCCAATGCTATTAAAGAGATGCATGGATACTGCCCCCCCCCCCACCATACCATACCAGGAAAGTAGGTGAAAGTAAAGGACCCCTGGACGGTTAAGTCCAGTCAAAGGTGACTGCCAAGGGCAGCACTTATTTCTGCTTTCAGGCTGAGGGAGCCGGTGTTTGTCCATAGACAGCTTTCCTGGTCATGTGGCCAGCATGACTAAACTGCCTCAGGCACAATGGAACACCGTGACGGAAACCAGAGCACTTGGAAATGCCAGTTACCTTCCGGCTACAGTGGTACCTATTTATCTACTTGCACTGGTTTTCTTTCGAACTGCTAGGTTGGGACAGAGCAACGGGAGCTAACCCTGTTGTGTGGATTCGAACTGCCGACCTTCTAATCAGCAAGCCCAAGAGGCCCAGTGGTTTAGACCACAGCGCCACCTGTGTACCATACCATACTATACTATACTATACTATACTATACTATACTATACTATACTATACTATACTATACTATACTATACTATACTAGAATGTTTAAATGTTTGTTTGATTGTCCTTAAATCATACCACCATACTTGTCATCTTCTCCCACCACATCAGTGTGGTGTGTCACACTTTTGAGAACCACTGCCTTAACCTAAACCAAAGCTTTCCAAACTGTGTGTCATAACATGTTAGTGTGTCAGCTACAGGGTGTAGGTGTGTTGTACAAATACTCCCCGCGCTCCTCCTGGTGCTGGAAAGGGGTTTGTTTAACCTCTGGTTTGCTAGGAAAACTGAATTACTGTGTCGCGAAATTATGCATGTCTAAAAAGTGTGGCACCAACATAAAAAGTTTGGAAAGCTCTGATCTAAACCCTTGTTGTTCCAGATGCATACCAAGCAGGTATGTATAATATCACAAAATAATTCTGGGATAACCAATGCAGTCTTTTTATATATTGCTATTGAAACATAGGTGACGACCATTCAGCTTGCTTGAATGCTTTATTTAATCACAGGATCCATTGACTACATGCAGCCTTGATGTTTGTTTTCTCTTCTTGCCAGAATTGTAAGTGCTTTCCTGCTGTTATATGTCTATAGATGCAGTAGGTGTTTAAAAAAGGCATTGTGCACCTTCTTAGCTTATTGTGCTTACATCCAACAAAAGTAAACAACAACAAAAGCTGTATATCTTTGGAAAACCCACTTGCACTTGTTTAGGCAAAAAACAAACGTTTTGTGGATTCTCCCTGTGGTCTTCCTGACATCCTACATGGAATAGCATTTCTTAAGCATTGTTTTCAAAGGCCTCTGCAGCAACCTGTGCTGAATAGTCTTCCCAGCTCCATGCTAGAGATTCTAAGCCAAGAAGAAAGAAATTCTTGTTATGCTGAGAGAACCATGATAGTGCTGACCTTTAAAGCCCTAAACAGCTTCGGGCCTGTATACCTGAAGGAGCATCTCCACCCCCATCCTTCAAACACTGAGGTCCAGCTCCGAGGGCCTTCTAGCGGTTCCCTCACTGTGAGAAGTGAGGTTACAGGGAACCAGGCAGAGGGCCTTCTCGCCCACCCTGTGGAATGCCCTCCCATCAGAAGTCAAGGAAATAAACAACTGTCTTACTTTTAGAAGATATCTGAAGGCAGCCCTGGTGTGATGGCCTGGGAATCCGATTCAGAGGCTGAACCGGAGGAATCCCAGCCTGCACAGGAGTCCCTGCCTCCAGGTCGACTGAACTGGAGCAGGGCCTTGTTTCTGAAGCGCCTGCACCTGTGCCGGGTCCTCAGGAGCAGGCACCAGGTGAATCCACTCTGGCTCCGGAGGTGGTTGATGACACAGTGCCTGCAGGTGCGCCTCTCCCAGCCCTGTCAGGGGAAGGTGAGCCTTCCCCTGGGTCCAGTAACCCTCCAGCCTCTCCTGAGCTGCAGAGGCTCAGGGCAGAGAGGCGGAGGGAACTGGTTTCTCCCAGGAGGAGTGCTCGCCTTAAGGCCAGGAGAGGCAGGTCTCCTGGGGGCCGGGACCGCCCCTGGCCTCAGAGAAGATAAAGGCCAGTCAGCCCGGTCCCAGGTTGCGGAAGCAATGTCGTTGAAGAGCTGTTTCGGCCAGCACCCAGACCTGTACCTCCAGAGTTCCCGTCCTTGCCCGGCTCCTCGCTTCGGACCCCACCCTGCCCTTGGAGGACAGACTACAGACCCTCGACCCAGGACCCTGACCTCGCCTCCCGGTAACTTCTCCCCCCCCCCCAGACTAGCACACCTGTTTAGGGAAGTTTTTAATGTTTAATGCTATATCATGTTTTTAATATTCGGCTGGGAGCCACCCAGAGTGGCTGGGGAAACCCAGCCACATGGGTGGGGTAATAATAATAATAATAATAATAATAATAATAATAATAATAATAATAATAATATAGGCTGAGGGGTCCTGCTTCTTCTAAAGGGTTATCATGGTCATGGGAATTTGGATGAAGTTGTTGCTTTTTTCTGTAGAGGACTGCAACCACTTCTACAATGAGCTTATGCAGCCAACCAAGTGACATTTCTTTTTCCACATAGAACTTTGAAAGCAAATAAATAATGGGTGAGAACCAAACTTAGCCATACAGCAGGGCCATAGAAATCAATTGGTTTAAGCTATTCCATGTACGACTTAGTTAGATATCACTCAAAGTGACTAAATAATATTCTTCAGAAACCTCAATTTCTTCTTCATTGCTATTATAAATACTTTTTTTCTCACCTTGTGAAATGCAAACTTCACAATGATTTTTCTCCCATACACTCAAATAATTCAAAACCTTCCATGTCTAATGCCCTCCCTTGCGCCGACATACCAATATAATACAAGTATTACGAAGTATTATTGTGGCATCTGAATATAGACTGCATTTTTAATCAAGGCATATATTGGCTTATATCTTGATCAGGTAAATGGGCTTAGACTTTCAAAAGTTTCATGCCATGCAGAAACCAGCTGGCTAAGTACTTTGGCAGTTGTTTATCTTCCTGCTCTCCTGAACAAGGGCCTCCCTGATTTATAGCAGTAGCAGGAGACAAGTTTCTCAAAGTTGTAAAAGCTGGAATTACAGGCTGAAGACCAAGGTTACACAGACCCTACATAATTAAGAGTTTGGTAAACAGTAAAATAAAACCATGTGCCTTAAACTTGAGCCTAAGGTCAAAAGGCCAAGAGCACATGGAAAACAAACCGGCTGGAGAAGGGGGGGAAGTGTAAACAGGGGAAAAGGTTTTTTTTCCTATTTTATTTTGAGGCTGTAAACTGTTCCTTCCTTGTTACTTTTAGGAAGTTTATCCTTCTAAAAAGCTATCTATGATAATGTATGAAATATGCTGGCTTAAATGTAATTATGCAAAGGATTTAAGAAATGCTAGATTTATCCTGAAATTAAGTCAGCCAGCCCAGCCCCCTGTCAGACAAGAAGACGCCAATCGAGCACTTATGACAAATGGCTGTCAGACCTTTGTTTAAAGACCTCCAAAAGGAGATATTTCATTGATGATGCATGAGAATATGAACCCGAGGTCTCTGACATCTGTTCAAGATAAAAATTTAAAATTATTAACCATTTGTTTTAGAAGGCAATAGGGCAAGGGGGGCAAGAGGTGAGCTGGTAATTAAGATTCCTTGTTGAGACGCATGTAAGATATATTAATACTTATTTGTCATTTATAGATGTAACAATATATAGCTCTTTGTGTTCCATATAAGGACAGTAGGATATGAGTGTATTTTTGTGATTGGTTATACCAATCAGCCAATAGGAATTTCAACCAGGCTGATGGGACAGAGGCAGCCATAGGAGGAGCAAAGGGGGCTGGATTAAGGAAATATAAGTGCTGGCCATAATGGCAGGAGGCCAGGCCAGAGCTTGGTAACCATATACCACTGTGCCTCTTATTTATTTGTCTGACAAATAAATTATTTTTTAATTTCTCTGTTGCTGCGTTGAATATTTCATTCCAGCTAAGCGTTAACCACAAGCAGGGTGCTACATTTTATGGTGCCTGCGACTCGGATAAGTGGTCTGCTGGAACGCAGCCCCTTCGCCTCACTGAGCGGGGTACAAGAGAGAGGACAACTGTGCCTACCCAGCGCGCACTGGAAAAAATTTTCCAGGGGAACGCAGCAGTCTCGTCTGTCTGATACCCTGCCCACTGACGGCGACGGACCGGGGGGGACCAGAGAAATAAACAGGGAACCAGCTAAGGGTAAGTGCACTAAGGGGTTTTGGCCCTCCAATTAATTGGGAGGAAGAGAAGTCCTGATCAAACTTCTGCGTCTCAGTAAAGGGGAACTGAGTACGCTAGGTGGCTGGGTACATCAGATGGTGATCTGGTGTAGGGAAAAGGGAAGAATGGGAGGTAGTGTGTGGTGAAGTATCTGGCGCATTGCATGTGTGAGAAAGTACAATGTGTAGCTGACCTAAGTGTGGAGTGAGTACTACTTCGTTTACCAGTAAGGTGTGTGTGTGAGTGACTGAGTGGATACTTCACAGGGCCATACAATGGGAGTTGGGGGTTCAAAAGGGGAAAATACACCTCTTGAATGTATGTTAAATAATTTTAAGAAAGCCTTCTCAGGGGCATATGGAGTCAAAATGACGCCAGAACGCTTGAGAACGTTATGTGAACTAGAATGGCCAAAACAAAATATTGGATGGCCATCTCAAGGAACCTTTGATATAAATTTAGTAAGCAAACTTTGGTCTAACATCGCCAAAGAAACTGGAGGGTGCCCAGAACAATTTTCATATATAGATTCTTGGCTGAGCACATTAAATAAAAATCCTCCATGGATAAGGGAATGCAAAGTCCAACAATGCAAATTATTGGCTGTAAAGGCCAAAGCTAGGAAAGGAATCTTGCCAAATAAATTCAAACCCTCCACCAGTTGTAACCCCAAGGCAAGAAAGTGGAATGAATAATGGGGCTGGAGTCACAGAACTTGATTCCTTGATAGATTATGATAAATATCTTCAGGAGGCATTGGAGTCCTATAATGAAGCCCAAGCAGAAGTGGTTATTCCACCTGTGAGTCCCAGTAGAACTCCATCTACAGTCTCCTTTAGTGGAACAACTGATTGCCTACCCCAAACCCCTGTACATCCAAGTCCTAGAGAATTATTACAGAAGTTACAGGGAGACCTTAATCGGTCAGCAAGCAATACAGCCGGGCGTATAAAGCTGCTAAAAGAACGCCTTGGGACAAATACCATCCCCTATGATTTGAGGTCCCTAGAGCAAAGCGAAGAAAAAGGTCACGTAGTAGCCCCTCCAGTACATTCCATTCACAACTACGGATCTGATGAATTGGAAAACACCCCATCTTTCGCAGAAAAACCTCAGGCTATGATGGACTTGGTGACCTCAATAGTAAATACTCATAGTCCTACTTGGACAGATTGTCGCCAGCTCCTGAATACTCTCTTCACCACTGAGGAAAGGAGAGACATAATTGAAAAGGCACAGATATATTTGCGTGAGCAGGCCAGAGTGGGAAATATTTATAATATTGACCGTCATCTCCAGGAAAACTTTCCCTTGGAAGATCCTAATTGGGATCCAAACAATGCAATTCACCTGGCCAGGCTTACCACCTATCGCCAGACGCTTGTGCAAGGTATCTGCAGGGCATGCCAGAAGCCCACTAATATGTCTAAAGTCTCAGGAGGGTAGACGTGTTACCCATAACACTGTTTCGTGTTCGGTGCACACCCACAAAAAGACTTAAGTTGTCACCTTTTGAGCTCCTGTATGGGAGGCCGCCCTCCTTTGTTCAGGATATTCCAACTGACCTCAAACAAATAGGAGAACATGTGACACAGGGACAAGTGCAATCTCTCTCCCGTGTTTTTGTCTCTCTCCCGTGTTTGTTTGTTTTGTTTTGTTTTTTATCTTAACAGGTGGGCCCTCGAGCGCACGCCGTGCAGCATTGCCAAGCCGATTCATCAGCTCCAGGCTGGCATAGCATATAGGTGAAAGAGTGGAAACGTGATCCACTTGCACCTAAGTGGCGTGGACCTTACACCGTCTTGCTCTCTACTCCAACAGCGGTGAAGGTAGCTGAGGTGACCCCCTGGATTCATCACTCCCGTTTGAAGAAGTCCGAAGGCAGTTGGACGTGCAAAGGTGACCCCTCTAATCCTTTAAAACTGACTCTCTCCAAAAACCCCTGTATCTAGCCCTACGGGGAACGGGCTAGGTCACGGGCAACATTAGACGACCGGCCTGCTGCAGCCACAAACCTGGAAGCTGGCTGACCTGCGCACGCCTGAAGCTTGAGGAGCGTCTGAACCAGCGGCTGTGAAAGGGAAGATTCTCTTATACAATTGATTGACTGCCCCCTTGTGGAACAATTATCAGAGATATTACACATTGGGGATCCTTGGGATATATGTTTTGGTCTTGGTGGTTCCCCATTCCTGTCACTGGGGGAATTATATTGGGACTAATATTTATGCTATCACTATTACCAATACCATTAAATGCCATTGGTATGGTAAGCGAAATGCCACACCAAACAGAAGTACAGAATTTCCCCGGATGGAACTCAACTAAACCATTACGAGTTATACCTGTACAAGGGGAATTCTGTGTACATAAATCATCAGATGCAGCTGATTCTACCATGATAGGCTCTTCTCATTGTCACTATACTTGGGATAATATTAAGAATACCTGGGCACACGATACTACCTATCGAACTCGGAATACCTTGCCCTGTGCACTTCCTTTTATTCATGCATGGAAAGTGGTATGGAACATAACTGTGACAGAAGAAAGGCAATCTAACATACTGCACTGTGAACTCTATACCTCTTGTGATATTTCGCCTTATGCACTCCACATACCAAAACCCTCAGACCCGATGGTTGTGGTGGATATGTGGAGAATGGGCATACAAGAAACTCCCTTCCAAATGGAGTGGGACTTGTTTCCTGGGATGGGTATTACCACCAATGTGGATTTTGCCCACTAGTATATTTCTCATATAGCAGGAGGAAGTACCCAAAGTTGGAGCGATACTGATGATTGGCCACCAGAGCGCATTATAGCCTATTATGATCCTGCCTCCTGGAATCCTGGTGAGCTCATACAAGGGGCACGGGATCCTATTTATAATCTAAACAGAATAATTCGATTGCAAGCAGTAGTGGAACTTGTAACCAATGCAACGGCCCAGAGTTTGAGACTTATTGCACAACAGTTGGATGAAAGTAGAGCCCCATTTTGCAGCTGAAAATGGGAATGGATTATGTACTTGCCAGGCAGGGAGGCCTGTGTGGAGTCTTGAACTTGACAGGGAATGCCTGTTGCTTTAACATTTCTGATAATGGTGAGGCAATCCGTGTGTTGGCCACAAAGATGGAGAATATAGCACATGTCCCAGTACAAACATGGGAAGGATGGGATATGGGATGGTTACCCAATGTCACAGGACTCAAAGGGATACTATTGTCTTGCTTGTTTTTCTTGACAGTAGTGATGGTTTTATGTATGATGCCATGTATCATCTCATGTTTTAGGAGTACAATTAGCAAGATGGTTTCAAATGAAACTCTACCTCATATCATGGCACTATATAGAGCTTTAACTCAGGAAGATCAAGCTATCAAGGACGCTTGGTAGCAAGGTCCTTGAGCTTGAAAGGGGGGATTGTGGCATCTGAATATAGACTGCATTTTTAATCAAGGCATATATTGGCTTATATCTTGATCAGGTAAATGGGCTTAGACTTTCAAAAGTTTCATGCCATGCAGAAACCAGCTGGCTAAGTACTTTGGCAGTTGTTTATCTTCCTGCTCTCCTGAACAAGGGCCTCCCTGATTTATAGCAGTAGCAGGAGACAAGTTTCTCAAAGTTGTAAAAGCTGGAATTACAGGCTGAAGACCAAGGTTACACAGACCCTACATAATTAAGAGTTTGGTAAACAGTAAAATAAAACCATGTGCCTTAAACTTGAGCCTAAGGTCAAAAGGCCAAGAGCACATGGAAAACAAACCGGCTGGAGAAGGGGGGGAAGTGTAAACAGGGGAAAAGGTTTTTTTTCCTATTTTATTTTGAGGCTGTAAACTGTTCCTTCCTTGTTATTTTTAGGAAGTTTATCCTTCTAAAAAGCTATCTATGATAATGTATGAAATATGCTGGCTTAAATGTAATTATGCAAAGGATTTAAGAAATGCTAGATTTATCCTGAAATTAAGTCAGCCAGCCCAGCCCCCTGTCAGACAAGAAGACGCCAATCGAGCACTTATGACAAATGGCTGTCAGACCTTTGTTTAAAGACCTCCAAAAGGAGATATTTCATTGATGATGCATGAGAATATGAACCCGAGGTCTCTGACATCTGTTCAAGATAAAAATTTAAAATTATTAACCATTTGTTTTAGAAGGCAATAGGGCAAGGGGGGCAAGAGGTGAGCTGGTAATTAAGATTCCTTGTTGAGACGCATGTAAGATATATTAATACTTATTTGTCATTTATAGATGTAACAATATATAGCTCTTTGTGTTCCATATAAGGACAGTAGGATATGAGTGTATTTTTGTGATTGGTTATACCAATCAGCCAATAGGAATTTCAACCAGGCTGATGGGACAGAGGCAGCCATAGGAGGAGCAAAGGGGGCTGGATTAAGGAAATATAAGTGCTGGCCATAATGGCAGGAGGCCAGGCCAGAGCTTGGTAACCATATACCACTGTGCCTCTTATTTATTTGTCTGACAAATAAATTATTTTTTTAATTTCTCTGTTGCTGCGTTGAATATTTCATTCCAGCTAAGCGTTAACCACAAGCAGGGTGCTACATTACGAAGAACTAGACAATAAAGCAAATGCAAAACACAATATCAATATTTTAAAGAGCAAGTGGTGTGGATTTGTGCTGTGGTGACATTCAACATGGAAAGATGAAGGGAAGAAATAAATTAAATATTAATTAGTCAAATAGAATAACGATAACGGTTTCATGCTTCGCCACTGTTGAATAAATCCAAATTTTTCAAAGGATGTGTATGTTTGCATATGTGTTGCCTGGTTTGATATGAATAAAATGATTATTCTAAGGGTTTTTGATATGCAAATGTTTATGTCTTCAGCAGTTCCTTTTCATTTTTAGAAAAGGAAGAATTGTAATGGAGGCTAAGAAAATGAACACAATCTATTGCTACTTGGCAAGAGTCTGCAAGAGTCGATCTTAGATAACATGTTGGGAACATTTGATAAATGCCCTTGTCCATGTAAGTGTTTAAGCTCCGGAGAGATGGTTAGGAATAGGAAATCCAGGCCATAGCACCCCTCTGTCAGCTACATATGAAAAGTGCAGCAATTCATTGTCATCTCATCATTCACTGGGCTTTTAAGAGACATATTACTTTGCCGAAGGACCATCTCGGTGTTCCAGCCGTCTTCATTCTGATGATTGCTAAAAATGAATGGTGATCCTTTCTGAGGCGCTGAGATTTATGCAGCTGAACGGCAACCCTCTTTGATTATCTTTCAATGAGATGCTGTCATGAGCAGGCGTCCCTGGAAGCTAGATGGCATCCTGCCCTCTCTGGAAATTCATGACAATGACAAAAGTGTTTTCCCAAAGACCAAACAACTGCTTTCATGTAAACTGTGCAAGCAGCGAATTATATTTCGTTCCCCCCACTTCACTGTTTAAATCAACAATTGCTGGAATATACAAGGGTTCTATACCTTAGATAGATAGATAGATAGATAGATAGATAGATAGATAGATAGACGCATGCATATATATCCTGTATAGTTCTTTTACTTCCAGGCGCAAAACCTCAATGTATCAACAAACAAATTATATTGAAAAAAGCAACTTCAGTTGACTGTTCATCTTCATAAGAAATAATATGAAGAAATATGCATAATTTGTTAAAGTGTTCCCCCACAAATACCATTGCATGAGGGGAACAGTGGAAATACACTCATCGGGCCTTCACTATATAAAATTGGAACAGTAATAGTACGGTATTTGACATCCTAATGAATGAAAACATAACACAAGTTGTCCTAGACTTTCCTTCTCCAGTTTTGTTTTCTGGCTGTATCCGTTCTTATCAGTTTCCTGTGAAATAATTTGGGCTAAGCTGATTGAACATCCATACCTTAAATTTTATAGTCAGACTCTTAAATGCTGGGTGACCTTGGGCTAGTCACACTTCTCTAAAGTCTCTCAGCCTCAGTCACCTCACAGAGTGTGAGTCCAAACTCCTCTTCTTAAACCCTAGCAGAGATGAGGAACCTGTAATCCACCCAACGTTGTTGTACTTCCACTGGAAACATGGCCAGTGGTCAGGAATGATGGGATTTGTAGCCAGCAGCACAAAGAGATTCACAGATTCCTGCGTCTGGTCTAGGCATAGCAATGCTATCCCTGAGGATTAGGTCTTGGAAGCTTCAGTATCTGCTGCACAATGATAAAGGAACATGGTTTCCAGTTGTCCCTGTGCATGTGCACCCCTCAATGTGGCCTTTAGCTCCACAGTCAGTGTTTCTCTGGCCATCCTTTTGAAGTGGAGAGCTCAAATGGGGAAATTAATGCTTGTAGAATTAAAGGACCATCAGGGAGTGAGGCCTTTCATAGGATCAACTCATTCTGCTTGCATGAGTATTCACCGGAGAAATGGATAATCTCTTCTGCATTTTGGCCATGTTGCAATTGGAATAAACAATGGGTTTTTATCCAACAGAGTTGTCCCTTTACTGCAGGGACTTGTCTACCAATGGGACTTCCTCTTCCTTTTCTCTCTCCACATGCCCCATGAGCTCTCCCCACTGCCCACAATCTGCTCCAGAGTGTTGAGGGAACTCCCAGAAAGGATTTCAGGTTACACACAGAGAGAAGAGGAAGACATAACTCTTTGCACTAACAAGAAGGCTGTCAGATACAGCTTGAAGAATGTAAGTGGCAGCAACTTGACAAAAAATATGCTATATCTTTGAATAAGAAATCGGGGACTTTCCCAGTATGATATGTTCAAAATACTGTTCATGGAGAAGAAGATAAATACACCAGAATATATTGGCAGAACCTGGCATGGTGGAACAGAAAGGACTCAACCCACTACAGTGGTACCTCGGGTTAAGTACTTAATTCGTTCCAGAGGTCCGTTCTTAACCTGACACTGTTCTTAACCTGAAGCACCACTTTAGCTAATGGAGCCTCCTGCTGCCACCGCACCGCCGGAGCATGATTTCTGTTCTCATCCTGAAGCAAAGTTCTTAACCCAAGGTACTATTTCTGAGTTAGTGTAGTCTGTAACCTGAAGCGTATGTAACCCGAGGTACCACTGTATTCGAATAATCATAGTATTATTAACTTCAGTGGCACTAGCATAGAGTAAATTTGTTGTGCTTAGCTGCTTAAGGATCTAAGAAATTATACTAGCTCGTGTGCCTTTGAAATCATTATAGAAGATATTATTGACAGAATTTTAAAGAAGGGCTGCAATTATGTAGGTCAAGCAATTTGTTTTTAAGGTCATTCTAATCATTCAGTATGCCAACATTTTAATTGGGGCACTAAGATGAGTTATTTCAGACAGAATAGAGTTTGGCCAGTAGTAAATTAAGATCTTTTCAAATTTACATTAGCTGTTAACATTAATTATAAACAGGAGTCATAGTGATGCCATCCATTCATCCAGGCAAACAGACATTTTGTTCCTTAGCTGACTATTTTAATTTTTTATTCTTATCATAGAAAGGGAGATTTATGTTTTCAGCCATCGACTAGATGTGCTGTGACAAAACCCAAGGACTCATTTCACATTTCTATTTTAGGGCTCAAAGTCTCTACGCTTGTGGTAAAGTAAAATATAGATGTCATCCACTATGATAATTTGATTTAATGATGGAAGATAAAAGTCTTCATTAGACGCTGAAAAGAAAACTGAGATGGTGCCTGTCTAATGTTGAATGGGAAGGAATTCCAAGGGGTAGGTGCCACAACCCTAAAGGCCTGATTCCTATATTTCACACAAAAAACCTCCTAATAAGGCAATAGATGCTGGAGGTCCTCACACAGCAGAACACAGTGATAGAGTTGTAAGGATGACTAAGACAATATCGGTGAAGAGGTTTGAGCACCCAGAAACTACTTTATAAATTCGAAAGACCGCTTACTACCTTCTCTCGAGGAAGTGGCTATTGTGGTATAGTAAGACTTGCCACCAGGGCAGGGCAAGGGATTAAAATGGCTGGTGGGGTATCATGCCCTCCTATGCTGGCCCTAGGGATTATGGGGCCACCATGCAGCTTTAGCCAATCACAGGAGATGGTGGTGGTGTCTTTGTGAACAAACTTTGAGAACGAATCTGACAGGAGATTTCCCATCCGGGACATAAATAATGAGCACATGAGGTCTTGGCAGCTCGGTTGGCAGATAAAGCATTGGGATGGATTTAGTCAAGGCAGTGAGGAGGGACTCGGAAGCCTCAAACCCCCAAAGAATGGGTTATCCTGCTAAAGGGGTCTAGAAGGAATAAGCTTCTGTCTGGATGCCCACACAGGGGTTGATGGGCCATAGCAATCCCCACTGTGATGATCCTGGTGGGTCACACCTATTTAATGCATGCTATAGGACGGTCCTTAATCCAGAATCAACCTCACTGAACAATCATCCATTTTTAATGGGTTTTTTTACTGGTTCTTCTGCTGTGCCTGTGCATGCTTCATTTTATGAAACAGGCATGTTTTATATAAATATACAAGTTGTGAGCATGGGGAAGCATTAAAACATTTGACAGACAGTGGACTATACTTTGAATCAGCATCTGTTGAACTTGCACCTAAAAAGGAGTGAGAAAAACAGAACGCATGTGCTTAGAGCCCATCAATGTACCTTCTTGAAAGTCAAGTATAAAACTCAGAATTCTGTGTCTTTCATTCAGTACATTACAACTTCCTGTCAGTCTCTCTCTCCAATCTTTACTCAAGTATGTGGGGGCGTAACCTTAGATAGATGCCACCATATAATAACTTCAAGCCATCAAAAACAAACATTTCAACTGAATTTTAGTGAGCGGTTAATACTGAATCTTAATCATGTCTACTCAGAAGGAAGGCCCATTGGATTCAATGGAATTTGCTCCCAAGAAAGTGAGTCTAAGATTGAATATTTATTTTCACTTGACATAGTACAACAGGATTTGTGTTACAATATTTTAGTGTGTCTTTTCCTCTTTAGGGCTGGCTAAATTGGTCTCATATATTTCTGTTAAATCTGTGGCATTAAATTTTTGATATGTCAAGCAAATAAGCACATACTTGACTTATAGCATATTTTGCTTTCCACTTTATTGCTACCCCAGACAATCAACAATCACAAATCAAACAGTCATTTTTCTTTGTATTTGTCGCCTGTTTTGTGGGGGTGGGTTTGTTGTTGTTGGGTGTGTGTTTGTGTGTTTGCAATTAATAGGGTTGGTGTTTTTTTAAAAAAAAACTAAGGTAAAAGCACAAGGCATCGGAGGGGCAGTGTGGTGCAGACTGAGGTTCAAGCACCCTGGTTTCTAAAAAAACCTTTCCTCTTACTTTTCACAACTGAAAGTAATGATCCATATTATTTTTGCCTCATGCAGAACAGAAACAGATATACCCAGAAGGAGTCTATATGCTTTTCTCAATAGATCACCTGCCTAAAAAACAAGATCTAGCTCCTTAGGGCACATGTATAAAAGCTACCTATACCAAGAGTGGAATTTCACTTCCATCAAATTCAACACTGGTGTCAGGAGAATGTCCATTGCACCTGAGGGCGGTAGGCTAGTACAGAGTAGGCTGCATTGGCAAACCAATCTTTGTCCTCAAACCCCTTGCTGCTGCTCTCAACCATCTAGTATCCGATGCCTGAAGTGGCTGCCTCACTTTTCCCTTAAAGGTAGAGCTGGGCTTGACAGAGCAAAGAGCAACTTCTGGGAATTAAAATCAGGAAATGGTGCAAAGGAAACACCTTATTTGTTTGTTTCAGGCATTTATTTATCTGTACCTCTTAACATTCAGAATGTCTAACTTCTTGATCCAATTTGCCCTGGCACCTCTGTTTCTTTGATGGTTTTATTTTTAAAATGTCAGGATTTTTAACATATCTGTTGTTCTTTATGAATGTAATGAGCCACTTTGAGGTCAAAACAAGAGGTGCAAAGTGAACAGATCAATAGATCTTGAGTGGTCTGTAAGAAGATCCAGGTGCCTGCAATTCAGACATTATGTTGTAAGCAGGGATTCAGAAACATGAAAGAATTTCTGTTTCAATGCGATGCCTGAGTCGGTCCCATCTGTAGGACTAAGTGGAGGGGGAGTCGAAATCAGGATTACTATCAGAAAAAGCACTCTATGCATTGCTTGGAAAGGAGGCCTCAGGGAAGGAATAGCTTATTGTAAGGAGAAAGTGATGAAACCTAACTGAAATTATCACCAAGATGTAATTTATATAGCTGACTGTCTGATACGAGTAAGTAGCTCCAGATACAAAAAACCTGAGTGTCAGTTTCACACTGCCAAATCCACCCCCTGTATTTATTTAATTATTTGCTACTTCGTTTTAAAAGAGCACCCCCATCGTTCTACCCTGACACTGAGGGCCTTCTGGCGGTTCCCTCACTGTGAGAAGCCAAGTTACAGGGAACCAGGCAGAGGGCCTTGTAGGTATTGGCACCGACCCTGTGGAACGCCCTCCCACCAGATGTCAAAGAGAAAAATAACTACCAAAATTTTAGAAGACATCTGAAGGCAGCCCTGTTTAGGGAAGCTTTTAATGTTTGATGCATTGCTGTATTTTAATATTTTGTTGGAAGCCGCCCAGAGTGGCTGGGGAAGCCCATCCAGATGGGCGGGGTATAAATAAGAAATAATAATAATAATAATAATAATAATAATAATAATAATAATAGTTGTTGTTGTTGTTATTATTATTATACAAATCCCTGGAGGATAAAGCTGGCTACTAGCCATAATGGCTATTTTCTACACCCACTGTTAGAGGCAGAATGTTTCTGAATACCAGTTGCTGGAAATCACAATTTCTGTTGCTAGGCTCCCTATCTGTAGCTGGCTGGCTAGTATAAGAACAGGAAGTGATGGTAGGGGGGTCTTCAGTTTTATCTTAGTATTTTCAGAGGTAAAGGAAACAACATATTTGTCACCAGTGCTTTTAAAAAAGATGTTTAGAGCGACTCTCATTTTGACTCAAGAAAATCACCATTTTATAGTTCAAATAAATATAGTCAATGGACAAAAGTACAATGATTCACAAAATGTTTAGGGGTATGCGTACCCCTGCATACCCCCAGAAGAAAGCACTGTTTGTCACTGAGAACCAGGGAGCAAGTCAGGACTTAGGGAATATTGTTAAAGCAACATAATAGGAAGAAGAAGAAGAGTTTGGATTTGATATCCCGCCTTTCACTCCCCTTCAGGAGTCTCAAAGCGGCTAACATTCTCCTCTCCCTTCCTCCCCCACAACAAACACTCTGTGAGGTGAGTGGGGCTGAGAGACTTCAAAGAAGTGTGACTAGCCCAAGGTCACCCAGCAGCTGTATGTGGAGGAGCGGAGACGCGAACCCGGTTCCCCAGATTACGAGACTACCGCTCTTAACCACTACACCACAGATTACTACACCACCACTGGAGAGGTGTTTCCAGCGATGCCACCCCTTGCCCAAGGAGTTCTTATAAGCAGTTGCTGCCCCACTAACGCCAGTTCGCCCTCAGTCAGACCCCCGCCCCCATCTGTCTGCCTCCTTCCTCACAAACTGTCTAAGGGATGGCACTGCCAATCAGTACTCTACCTGTATACAAAAAAAAAATGCTTTCAAAAGGAGAGTAAGAAAAAGGAGCGCCAGCTCATTGAAACAAATCACCCAAGGAAAACAAAGGGTGAAATGAAAAATGAAAAGACGTTCTTCTATATACACAGTAAGAAACTTGCTAAGATGAGCATTTGCCACCATCAGAATAAATCCTTGTTCCATGAAAACAAAGCATATTTGACTTTATGGTGGAAAGATAAGGACATCAACACCAGGAAGATAAAAATACCCCCCCCCCAAAAAATGGCCAGAGACCTGAACAAGCAAGGAAGAAAACATATATCTATATGAATGAAGAGAGACAACTTAGAATAAAATATAAGCCAAGCCATACGGACTTCTGTATGCAGAAGATGATCTAGATTTATTGAGAAAGCAAAGCAGAAGAGCAGGGTGAGGAGAGAGATGCATGTAGTATCTGCTCTGACATCCCAGGCACAACTCTTCATTATCTTCTTGTACAAGCCACACATTCACAACTCTTGCTTGTGGTTTGTTATGCTTCCATGTTACTGAGAACATTATGGAGGATCGTTGAAGAGCTGCCAAGAAAATGAAGACGTTGTTTGTTAGCGCATTACAATAGAATATTTATAGAATTTGGTAATTAAGCATGAGAAGTGAGATCCAGAACATTTTTCTGTGTTACATTTCAAGGATATAAGGCTATAGCTGGCAAGCATCCTGATCGCTTAAAACATGTGAACACCATCCATGAACACCATGTGGCACTGATGTCATAAGCAGTGAGAGTGTCACATTCATGGCAACCCCTGCAGAAGATCTAGAGCAGGGGTAGGCAACCTAAGGCCCAGGGGCCGGATGCGGCCCAATCACCTTCTCAATCCGGCGCCTGGATAGTCCGGAAATCAGCGTGTTTTTACATGAGTAGAATGTGTGCTTTTATTTAAAATTCATCTCTGGGTTATTTGTGGGGCATAGGAATTCGTTCATTATTTTTTTCAAAATATAGTCCGGCCCACCACATGGTCTGAGTGATGGTGGACTGGCCCACAGCTGAAAAAGGTTGCTGACCCCTGATCAAGAGCTATGCTTTAAAGTGAAACCTGTACTGTTAAGTTGTGGGTGAACATATCAGATGACATAGCGATTCTTCAAACAGCTCTTGATTATTCAGAGGCCAGAACACAATTGAACTGAAGGGCTCAGTCAGCCTGCTTATATAGAGCTCCAGTACAACGTTACTGTAGCAACTTTCTAAAACTATCCAATCACTGAACGTCACTTTCGATCCTTCATTTGCATAACTATTTACAGTATCCCCCTGCTGGCCCAGGATGAGAACTTCAGTACATAACATGTACTACGTACAGTACCTACTCTAAGGTATTGCACACCTTTGTATAGGTGTGCTCACAGTTTCATTTCTATCCATTCCAAAATGAATGCAGGGAAGAATTAAGGAATAGTATGGGACTTCTGTCAAGGATTTCCAGTCATACAATTTAAGAACTGAAGGACCTCCCTTATTTTGGTAGAGGTAATAATACTAACTTTGGTAGACATTTCTAACTTTGGCAGCCATTTCTGGAGGCTGCCATCCCCTTTCCCCATAATAAAAATGGGCCTTTCATTGTTCTGTGGCATTTTGTTGAGGAAATATGTTAGTCCCACTAGCAGTCACTATTGTTGTGGTGGCTGCCATTTTTGATATGAAATGCCTCACACCTAGTGGTATTCTGTGGCATAGGGTACTTGGAAATATTGATCAGACAACAAACTATCATTTTTTTTCCTGGCAAACACCATTTCTGGGGCATTCGGGAGAAAAACTGTGCTGCTGAGAATCCACCACCCAGTTATAGACTGGAGCTGCTACTTTGCTTCGAGATGACTGCAATTAAATGGTATATATATGTCTAACTAAATAAATAAGGTAATACATTGCCTTCTTTTGCCAACACTGTTACACATGACAGCCAGAAAACTGTGAAAGTAAGACAAATGGAAGTACGAGAATGAATGCAGTGTCAACGAATGAATGAATGAATAAATGAATAATAAAACAAATGAAGCTTTAGTAAATTAATAACAAAATGAATATTATGAAAAATGTGTAGCACTCCAAGAAAAAAAAAATCCTTGCACAAGTCTACTGTTCGTATTCTCCCTGGCTAACTAGGCTAGAGGCACAACCAGTTCAAGACACACCGGACTGCATAAGTTAATTGAGTGCATGCTAGAGTAGCAGTAGATCTGGAACCACAAACACACGCACACCCCACACATTAGCCACCCGTGATATAGAAAATGACTAATTTATAATGGCAAAACAAAAATTGTACATTGTTAAGACAATGCTATGGTTCATGATGGTTCATGATGACATATTCCCCACCACCACCACCACCAAATCTTTGCTGCTTTTGTGTAATCTGATATTTAACTGTTATATATGTTGTATAGGTGTATTGATTGGTTGGTTTTAAAAAAACTTCAGTTGAGACTATTCTGGGAGGACTTGTGCTCAGAAAGGTGAGGTATAACCCTTGCAAAAATAAATAAAGCTTTCCTGTGACATTTTTTAAAAAATTATGTAAATACAGACCATGATTTTAGCTGGGATAGCTGGATTAAACAAGAGTTTGTATTGTAATCACTGTAGAGCCTTTCCTCTGCTTTTTACTCAAGAAGAGGTAAAATCCATTTCATTTATTAAAAAAAAACCACTAGAATGAAATTCTATTTATATTAGTCCACATTAGTGTCTATTGTGTCAAGAGTTCATCTATATTTATAAACTGAAGTCAGTTCTGGCACATAACTTATATTCACCAGGGAAGGGGGGACACCCTGCATAATTCTAAAAGCTGGCACAGAGCAGCAATAACATCACATGTCGTATTTTTACATTGCCTGCATTATTTTCATTGCAGAGGACAGTGAATTTAACAAGGGATAGCACTGTGGCTTTGAGGTTGCAACCTGACCCAGATAAATGATGCTGGAAGGACCATTTAGCCCTAATTAACCACATAAACTAGCTGCTTTCCTCACTAATCAATCCTAATAGTAAATGCAATCCTAAATAGTAAATGCAGATGGAGAACCTGCAAGATGGGAGCCTTGAAATAATATGCTCAAAATGTGTGTGTGTGTAATCACTTTTTCATAAGCCCTGAAATGGAGAACATGGACACACAAGGAAAGTTGAAGTTCCCTCTTTCTTATGCATTACTAATTATCTTAACAATAATAACACGGGCACATCAAGTTTCATTATAAAGTTTAGCAGCATATTAATTTATTTAAAGATTGTCATACCATGAAGCTTACCCAATGTCTCTGATTGTTTAGAAGAGATAATTCACTGTCTACAAGTTCTACTAATTGCCTCGAATGAAAATCATGTCTAATGATGAGAGACACAGCACATGGGTACGTTGACTGTGTTTCAACATTCATTTACATTTGCTGCTCCTAATTGAAATTAATTGTAGTAAATGTGTCAAACTGTGAAGCTGCCAGCACCCTCATTCCAGCAGAAGGTTCCAGCCACCATGCATACAGAAACAATTGTCCTTTTTTGTCGTACCATGGCCTCATCATAGAGCACATAGAATCAGGCAATTGGTCACAAGCTCTCTCTTGTGAAAATGAATGCTTCCTAGAATGTGGGAACTGGAAACCTTGCTATGTAGTAAGTAAAGCTTTCCTCCACCTCCGAAAAGGAGAGAGAAAGGTTCCGATAGAAATGATTACATGTGTATTACATTAGTAGTCATATTCACAATATGGGGACTGGAACCAGCTTTTGAATACATTCCAAACATTTCCTTTCCACTGACAGGACTGTATGGAGTGGTGATGCCACAGAAGGTCAGAGGCAGATTTAGGGGATTGTGACTGGTTCTGTAGGACTGGGTGCAGAGCTTCAGGGTCCCTGCAGGAGACACCACAACTATAACTAAGAATGGAAACCAACAGGTGGGGAGGGCACTGAATTTTGGTGGTGCTGAATTTTGAGATTCCAAGGTCCGCTACTGCAGATGGCTTCCAGGGTGGAAGGTGTGAGAAGACAGTAAGCAGATGAATGGGCTAGGCTGGACTTGATGCCCAGATCAAATCCCTTGCCATCACACATGGGCAATGAGACCAGCTCAGATCCCAACAGATTCTGGGCCAGATCAGCCCTGGCCACTCCCTGTCTTTTGAACACACCATTTGGGGGCTTTCTGCTGAATCCCATCAGCAAGAATCCCATCAGCAGAACTACATGCTACCTGCATTATTGCTAGGTGGAAGGGAGAGGTTGGCACCAATGAAGTAATTCTTGTGTCACTCCATTGGCAGCGGCTGGCAGAAGTTCAGCTTAGTTGGAAAAACTGGGCAAAGAGACACCTCTGCCCGTTAGCAATCTGATGTGTCGCTTCAGGCAGTCAAATGTATTGGGGCAGCACTGTTGATTCTCAAGCAGACTCATATTGTAAAACGTGCCAATGTGAGTCTCTTGGGGAAAACCTGAGTTGCGAGCAGAGGAAAAGTTGGTGTGCCCCACAGAACTGCAGTAACAACGAAAGCATTCTAGTCATATTTCACCTCAAACAATTCCGCCTTCTAGAAATGTTTAAACACGCCAGTGCAGAGCTTTCTCTTCAATTTGTACTTCTTCCACAGTTGTTCCTGGAGAAGTCGTCTTTTATATGTTTGGAATTATGTCCTTAAAACTGTCAGCCCTGATGCAGTGGCTGTCAATAAATTGTTCAATATCTTTAAATGCATATGGATTGCAAAGATTCGGCAAGCATTTGAAGAGGATTTATTCTCTCAACTTTGTGCTCAGCATGTCAAAAACGTTGAGTTCTCTGTAATCAGAGTGCCCTAGAAATAGCTTTTGTGTTCATGTCGGCAGGATTCAAATTCTTAAAGAACCATGGAAAAAAATGAAGTTGATTGATATGACTTTGTATGCTTGAAATGAGAGGTTATTTTTGTCATTGTCAGTTTGATTGACCAGAAACGTTGCAGAGTTAATGTATCTGAAAACAGGTATTTCTTACAAAAGGAGCGGGTGGTAAGCAGGGCATAAAAGAAAGGTCCTCCCCTGCTCCATGTTCTAGAAGTCTGGGGCATTCTGCAAAAAATAAATGCCTTTGTTCTATTATCAATGCATTCATTTCCTTTAGCAACAATATGCACATTGTTTTCCTCAGTGATGGGAACAATAATGAGGATTGGGGTGTTCCTTGAAATGTTCCCTTGCTCTGCTGGAGCCACTTTGTTAACTTCCCAACAGGTGGGTTACTACTGCTTACTGAGAAGAGCGGGGCAGGGAGGGAAGATGGGGAGGTCGCTGTGGTGGTGGCCAGATTGCCTCCATTGGTTTATTTGCATTGTGCAAACCTCTGCACTGCATTGGGACCCACCTGACAGGAAGCTAGTGTTGTGGCTTTGCCTTACCTGGTGAGCCACTTCACTTGTGGCTGGCAGAATGCAGCTGGAAGGGGGAGGTTGGCACCAATGGACTGGTGCTTGTGATTCACCAGATAGGTAAAGGTAAAGGGACCCCTGACCATTAGGTCCAGTCGTGACCGATTCTGGGGTTGCAGCGCTCATCTCGCTTTATTGGCTGAGGGAGCCGGTGTACAGCTTCCGGGTCATGTGGCTAGCATGACTAAGCTGCTTCTGGCGAACCAGAGCAGCACACAGAAACGCCGTTTACCTTCCCACCAGAGCGGTACCTGTTTATCTACTTGCACTTTGACATGCTTTCAAACTGCTAGGTTGGCAGGAGCAGGGACCGAGCAACAGGAGCTCACCCCGTTGCGGGGATTCGAACCGCCAACCTTCTGATCAGCAAGTCCTAGGCTCTGTGGTTTAACCCACAGCGCCACCCGTGTCCCAGAGATTCACTAGATAGTTCCCCCATATAATTGCACAGACTCTGTGGCAAGTAGCATCATCAGCCGCTACCACTAACTGTGCAGCATTCTTACCATAAAGAATTAACATGATTTCCTGAGTGACGTGGTATAGTGTTAAAGAGAGAGGGGAGTTCTAAGGCCCACCTGGAACACCCTAAGAAAACAAGAAACACCAGCCTCAATTTAACATCTATGGCTACATCTGAGAAGCCATCCAAGTGTTCTTAAAAATGCTGCATGACAACCCGATACTTTGAGCTGAGTCTGTAATTGATTTTGCACCTCTAGTTGCCATGACACCCAGAATGAAAGGTTTGCATACTTTCCCCTGGGGGCAAGGCATCAACTAACATATTCGAAGGACGTCACACTGGTTATATTGTTTGTTTCTGGCATATTGATGGGAAACTCTTCTTTTTCAGAAACTTCTCTGTAAGTACAGTTCTCCCAGGTATTCTTCCAGAACAAAACATATGAACACTCCAATCTCTGCCAAGCGGTGCACAAGATTACGAGGGGTCTCGGCACTCAACCAAGGTCTGTGTTCCTTTGGGGGAAATGAGGCATGGTGGAGTCTGCAGTGTCTTTGAAATATGATTTATTTACACATATTTATACCAGAAGCTTTGAAGTGAGAGAGATTTCACAGCATTGACGGCTTAATACAACTAAGTTTCTGCATACCTGTTGCAGTTATTAGGAATTGAAGATCAGCCATATTGGATCTGACCATCCAGGTCATCATTCAGTTTTCTGCAGTAGCCAGCTGCATCCCTGCAGTAGCCATCAAGACATAAGTGCAATAGATAATGGTTCCTAGACATAGTTTAAGAGTTGTGAGCCATTCCTTCCATCTGATTCAGTAAAATAGTGACCCTGTGCCACAAAACCATCCACATATTATTGATGGTATCAGCCTGACTTCCTCAAAAAATGTGGGTGGGTAACAGAATTCTGAGTGTATAATCCCTTGTGTAAGCATTCCACAGTGCCACCCACTGCTTGGATTCTGGAACAGTACATTAAAATATCCTATGTTAACTTTGTTTCAACCTTTCAGAAGTGATCAGCGTGAGAAACGGTGATGTGTTTGTGATGTATGAAATCTAATCTGGAACAAGCATGGAAATATTATTTCTTTCTTTTTTACTTAAAGAGCCACAAGACTCCTTATTTTCCTGCAATAGACAAATACAGCTACTCCATTCAAGTTGCACTTAGATGACATTTTGGCACAAAGCGAAATTTCACTTTGCATCCATTGAGATTAACAATGTATATAAGGAAGTGGGATAATTTTTATTCAGCATAACTGTCTTCTGACGATGTCATTTTCATTATCGCCCCTTATCGCTGATAGTATATAAAGCAGATAATTGTTTTTAATCAACTCCCTGTGCCAAACCTGAGGTTTATTATACTGAAAGCCTGTGTTTTCCAAAGCCGCACACTGATGAATCAGCTGTGACCCTCTCCCCAACTGACTACAATTTACTTGAATCAGTTAGGGTTGACATAATATTTTGCATGTCACAAATGCCTCAAAGTGTTTATCTCCCCCAAAACCACGTTTTTTAGCCAAGCAGCAAATATGATGCACATATGGAAGCAGGTTTCCATGGACACATCTGAGATGGGATCAGGAATGTGAACAGGTGTACACACACAGCTTCTAGTGCTGGAACCCCCCTCCCCCCATTCACTGAAGTCTACATGTGCAGTTTCAAATTTTGGATCACAAAATGAGTCAGTCCCAGTTCTGGCATTGCTAATCACTTGTTAGAAGATAAAGGGAGCTTTCCTTGTAAAACAGTGGTGGCATTAACCCTTGTTCTATTTCTTTTTTTTTTTAAGTGTGTGTTTTTGGGCTGGTTGTTGAGGATTTTCCATTGAAACGTCACTCAGAAACAGAACAGAATGGACTTTAATTGGTCCATTCATCTCTAGAGGAAATAAAACTGTACTGGCCTAACAACCTGCTGTTACTCAGTAGCAGTGGCGTAGCGTGTGTTGCCACTGCCCGGAGCTGAGTGGAGGGAGGAAAACAGAGTACACATGCACGTTTAACTGCCAAACACTTTCTGCATCACCCAGGAGATTGCAGCTGCAGAGATAACAAAAAAAGAGTCTTTCTGTTGTCTGGAGAGGTCACTTCCTAGTTCACATTGAGAAGCCATGTTCAAAGAAGCCTGGCAACAGAAGTGCACAGCTGTATTGAGGCAGTACCGGGAGTTTAATTTTTGTGCCCCTAACAATTTTGCACCCGTGACAACTGCCCCTGTGGCTCTGCCCCATGCTATGCCACTGCTCAGCAGTAATATCAAGAAAGATCTGCCCCCCAAAAAGAGGGCCTGGTATGGGTATACCACAGTTGCCAGCTAGGTCTGCCAGTTACCTCCATTCTAACAAAACTTAGTGATTTGTTTCTTGACTTTGTGTGTTTGAAACATGTATTGCTAAAACAATAAATTCAGATTTGACAAGCAATCCCTGAAACAAGTTTTAAGACTACAGCACAATCCTAACCATGTCTACTGAGAAGTCATATTGGAATTCAATGGGGCTTATTCCCAGGTATATGGGGTTAGGTTTACAGCCTTTGCTCTTTTGCAATCAGGCTCCCCCCCCCCCCTTGAAAGCTATTATTTAGAGATAAGTGGAATAAATGTTTCCAAACAGAAGCTTGCCTAAAGTAGATTTTGTCCTTGGATAGTTTCCATTTGTATTCATTTTAGAGTTTACACTGTTAATTAGAAAAGGTTATAAGATTAATAACTAGCCATTGCTAATATATGCATTGGACTGTAAGTCTGAGTTGATTATCCCCCCACCTGCTCCAAAGAGGCTTTAATGATTATTTCATACAAATTAGAGCAAGCACATCTTTGTTTCCCTTCAGTTCTGGTATTCTGCTACTATTCTTAATCCTCGATTTAGCTCAAAATAAAGGAAGAAAATTATGGTGCTGTGATTTCTATGGACCAAAAAACCTAATTGTTCAAGGCAAATTTAACAGGAGACTGGCATAACTTGATGATTGGAGCCAGCCTGTCCCTAGGATAGCAGTATATTTTATTTTGGTGTCAATCTTCAGGATGTACCTTGATAGCATATATCCTGTCCTGTTTTCTACACAGCCAGGTAAAGCTACTATCAACAGGACTTAACACAAGGCTGACTAACCTGTGCCCTCCAGATGTTGCTGGATTCCAACTCCCACCACCGCTGACAGCCATGCTGTCTGGGACTTACAGGACTTGAAATCTAACAATATTTGAAGAGCTATCAGCCTTCCCTGACTTAATGGCAAGTATTCATTATATTAAACCTGGCTTGTCTTTCACTTAGTCTTACTCAGAGTGAACCTACTGAAATAAATGACTAAATCCACTTATTTCAGAAGGTTTGCTCTGAGTATGACTTAATCTGAGAAAACAAGGGCCTTTTTTTGTAACAATACTCACTGATAGAAAGTACTGGCCTCCCTCCCTCTCTTTCTCTGGATTCAGCTAAACTGGTTAAAAAAACAACGATTTATATGTATTCTATGTGTGATATAACGTTGTGCCACCAGATGATGACGTGGAGACCCATTTTTCTCTACCTGTTTTCCCCGTTTAAATTTACAATGCTTTAAACTGAAATGCTTCTTTGATGTGTCTAGATCCAGTCTCCCTCCATCCCTTCCTCTCTCTCTCTCTCTCTCTCTCTCTCTCTCTCTCTCTCTCTCTGCCCATGGCAGCCATTTTGTACTGGAACCCATGACACTTTTATCAGTTCCATTGCCAGAAACACATGGTGGATGGGGAAGGGGATATCTGCATCAAACATAATAATATGTAGGTATTCTTGAAATCACATCTGCTTATCCAACCCTTCAAAATTTACTTTAGTTATCTGAATATAACCAACGATAGGCTTTGTTTGTAGCTCCATCGCCACACCATCGCCACACCCAAACAGTAAGGGAATCATCTCCGTCTGATCTCAGCTTCCTGGCAAAATCAGGTGTTAGCAGACCTGGAGCTGGCCCTGCCATCTGCTGATCTGTACACACTTTGATGCAATGCACATTATTTATTTAACTCCTGCTTCCTGTTAGTGGTGCATCATGAGCTGCATTGTGTATAATATACACAATAGGAGGAATTCAGCATAGTGCGAAGGAGCATCATTTCTGCTTCCCTGATGGAACAATTCCCCCCCCCTTCCCCACATTCAGAAGGATACCCCATCCTCCCCTGCCAAAGCAATGGGGGTGTCATGGGGGAGAAAGCCCCACTGCTCCAGCAGAAGTCCTTGCTTGGGCTTCCACTAGTGGGACCATTAGTTGAATCTGGCCCAATATTATATGTTTTTTGGACTGAATTGTGTATAACATAGCACCATCTACACAGAAGCCTGCCAGAAGTTAATATGGTGTGTAAATGGTGCTACCAGCTATGCCAGGGGTAGGGAACTGGATCTGACTGGTGGGATAGATATTTATCTCCCCCATTCTAATGGTGATGCCACAATGACCCCATTCATGGTGCTATGTAAGCCCTGTTGATCAGTGGGGCTTGCAAAGCCACTTGTACAACATTTTGGAAACCCTTACAACTGATTGTAAATTATGTCAAATATATAGCAAGTGGGCACAGCTTGGGCAAACCACTTGCAAGCCATATTGGGAAGCCCATGCACACTTTGCTGCAATTTATGTTAAATTTGAATCCTAGGTATGTTACCTCAGAAGTTAATCACATTAACTGGACTTGCTTCATCCAGTGAGCTTCATGGCCAAGTGGGGATTTGAACCCTGGTTTCCCAGGTCCTAGTCCAACACTCTAACTGATATGCCACGTTGGCTGTCAGTATTAATTTGTGTTGGTTAATTTGTGTTGGTTATGCCACCCTGGAGAGGAGATTGAACTTCCCACCACAAGTGTTCAAAGGCATACAACTGTTCTTCTCCACAGTGACAATGGAATATGAATATGTGTTTTCGTAAGTGGAAGGGAAAACAAAGTCCTCTTTGTTCCATTTCCATGAAATTAAAAGACCAGCATTCTACCCTGCTTGATGGGAAAATCCAGTCTGTTCTCTCCACATTATAATGCCATTAGAGTTCTCTAAATTTAATGTGTAAAAATAGCTTGTATTAAACCATCCCCATTACAGTACTGAACTATATTACAGTTTTATCGAAACTCAAATAACTTTGTCATAAAACAGGAATATTAGAAATTAAATATTCATGCTGCTACGTCCCAAATATACCACTTCTCCAAGCTCCAAATAAAACCAATAGATCATCAGTGACATCCCGGTGGCAATCTCCCATGAATACAGTCAAATTAGCTAACTCACCGCTTGCACGAGAGAACCTCAGCAACAAGGCATCACAACTCTTGTGATTCTCAACAGGTAATTGGAAAAACCACAATATCTGAACTTCACATCATTTAAATAAAACCACTTTGAAAATAAAAACCCTAGAAAGAGACTGGAACACATCCTTGTTCTCTTATAATGGCAATGGTGCCCACCTGAGAGGTGCCAGAACTGATTTTGACGATGAGTTTTGACTCAAAAAAGCCATACACACACACACACACACACACACACACACACAACCTATCTCTCTCTCTCTTATACACACACACACACACACACTCAACAGGAAGCTGTTCTTATTTCAAGGCAAAGTTTACAAACCAAAACACCTACTTCTGGGTTTGCAGCGTTCTTAATCCAAGTTATTCATAAACTAAGCTGTTCTTAAACCAAGGTATCGTTGTGTGTGTGTGTGTGTGTGTGTGTGTGTGGTTGAGGAACAGATATCATTACATCCCAAAGGTGAGAAACAGTTTAATGGGTTCTGGCCATGGAAAATTTATTAGCTATATGCACTGGTGGAGGAAGAGGAGTGCAGGGGTAGCACACTGCCCCCAGCAGCGCGATCCTGGTGGGGTGCCATCGTGGCATTCCCCCCGCCTGTGCTGGGCACCACACCCCCAGGACACGTGCCAACCCTGCCCCCGCCTGCTCTCTACCCCCCGGTGCCAGAGCTAAATGGAATGTTTGTGATTGGGATGTTAATAACATGGTAACTTTCCTGCTTGGTGGAAAAGTTATGAACATCATATACTGTGCAGATAGGGTGCTAAACAATGAAGTGGGAAGACAGTGGTTTATAAACCCTCAAATATTACCTTTCTTTGCAAATAACTAGTATTTTGAAAATATCACAGGAAAGTTAGTGCTAACATTGTACACTAACAAACCAGGAGCTAAAACTACAATTGAGGAAAATTAGTAGTATGAAACAATATCCAGGGCAGGATGCAATAGGTTCTCACACTATTTTCACAAATCTCTCTCCCCCCACCCCCCCCTCTCTCTCTCTCTCTCTCACACACACACACAAACAAACACAATGAGCTAATGATGACATACCCTGAAATGCCCCAGAATTCACTCGCCATTGTATGTCTGCAACTGCTGGTTTTCAATGTGACAGATTCATTTACTCAGGGCTGCAGACAATCTCGGTCTGTATCTAAAAATAGCTTAAACAGCTGTACACGAGGAACAATGGGGAAGGGGGTAAATGAAAGTAAAAGACATCTGAGAAATGAACTGGAGACAGACATGTTCAAGGGCAGGTTTCTTTCATTAAGAAAAATTGTTAGGAGCATCTGGTAGCTGCTGCTGCTACTGAATTCCACCCAGTTGCTTTGTTGCATGAGTTTTCCCATTTACAGGGAGATACAGATGATACCTGACCACCACCACCCGCCACGCACCATGGGACACATAAAGGCAGTAGCAGAATCCCATTGCTGTGAACCACAGCCACACTATTTTCTGTTCAGACTACATCTGAATGGCCTTTACTTGCATATTAACCTACATTCAAGAAGCCCTCCCCATGTGAGGTGCTGACCCTGGCCCAATCAGACAATTTGAGTAGAGGAGTCCTAAGCACACCTTTGCACACCAGACAAATATGAAGATGTGTAGCCACCTGCCAGGAGATATATGAAGAGGCAGGTAGTCCACACAGTCTGTAATGCCCATACATGTTCTTTCAAGGAGGGTCATCTGATTATCCCTCTTATCATCCACAGAACACAGGCTAAGATGCAAGAGGTTCACAAGGACACCCAAATGCATGCAATTAGGAAAGGGTTGGGGAAATGTACTGAAGGGTGTTGGATGAACAGGAAGATGTATAAACACACACAAGCATATCAGGGTGTGTTCTCATTGTCCCATAACCTTCCCACAACTCTCAGTGAATGAATGCTCACTAAAAACTGTCCATAGTCTAAACTGTGTAACTTTGTGCAAGCAAATCGGGATGAATTCTCAGACAGCACATGGTCTAGACTCCCTCTGTTTTGGTTAAAGCTGAATCAACACTTTTCAAATACTGATATTTTGCTTGATAATCACTATGGGGTGGATTACCGGGGGTGAAGGGTGGGGGCAAACCTGGGTGGTGGCTTTGGGAGGCATCACCATGGGAATGGTGGTATTTCTTAAGACCTCAGGGAAGGCTTACTGTTGATAGAAGCAGTTACAGCAAGTCTCTTCTAAAAAATTTTTTTTTTTGTTTTTTTACTATCATCAAGATGGTGGAAAAGTTGGCCTAACTATTCAGCAGAGTAAGAAGGCTAACACAGGCAAATGATTTTGAGTGTCATGCAAGGGCAGCAAATATTGTAATTGTTTAACTAATTATTGCTGTATTTTTACGGCTGGAGGCGCTTTGAGGACTTTCAGCTTCATGTGGCCTTCACCTTGATGGTGAAGGTACAGAGGAGCTGCAGAAAGAATGTGGTTGGTCAAAGGCACTCTGGACTCGAACTGTTTTAATGGGTCTACTTTTACACATGATCTATAAACCTGGTGAAAGATTCCATATAGGCCTATATTATGATTATGAATTGTACAATGATGACATAAGGTGTAGGGGTGATTTCTGAGTAGGGTTTACTCTGAAGTTAGACAGAGTGAGGCAACTGCCTCAAGCTGATGATTTCCAGTCATGAAAAGCCAGCAAATGGTTAGATAGTTACTGTATTATCAGTATATTTTTAATGCCATAGACGTGGAAACACACTTGTGGATTATTCTGTCTCAGGTGCACTAGGTACTACCATGGACCATAACTGGCTGGGGAAGGTTGTAGTTGTTGCTTTGCCTCAGGGAGCAAAATATCTTGGGCTGACTCTGTTTACAAGTATAGTGAGCTACCCTTCCACTATCTAGTAATTTCCTTTTCACAAACAGAATACATTCTTCCATGTGTTATCATGCCGGTGAATATATGTGGAATTATTAGCAAAAGGTCAGTCGAAACAAGAAGAATCAAGGTGACAGGAAACAAAGCGCATCACACTGGTTTAAAGGGTATATCAAAAAGGCAAAGTTTAAAATGCCATATTTATTTATTAGCTTTCGTAAAAAACAAAAAGGCCAAGTCCACCTGTTTGAATTCAAGAGTTAAGGCTGGAGTGTTATGACTTGATGGAATAAATCATTTTACTTTATGAATACGTAGCGATCCCCTACACAATGTAGCTCACAATATTGCAAAAAGATGCACATTTTTAATGAATATCATACCACGAATCCTCCTGAAATCTCAGAATTTTTATTTTCGGAATGGGTGGTGGTGGTTGGGGGAGGGGAATCACCTATGATGGGAGTGTCAGACTCAAGTTGAGGAAACACTGTTTGCAGAAATAAATCTGATCATAACACGATCCTTGGCTCTTTGGAGCATTTGGGGCAATCCCACAGCTTGTAGTTAAGTAAAGAACCTATAAGATACCATAGCTACAAGAAAGCTATTGGAAATATTTAGAAGGTGTAAACCAAGGGAGTTCCTGCATGGATGCAGAGAAATTTACCTATAAGCCCAGATTCAGCAGAGGCCAAATGAATATATATATATTCTGACTACTTTGCAATACTTTATATTTCATGTAAATGCTGAACAAATGTTCACATTATTCCAGTACAATATGCCAACATCTGGAACTCATAACTGTCTCTCAATAATGCACAAACAATTTGCATGTTACATTTGCTTTTCCAAAAGACCTCCAAATACCCAGGTAAGAAAGATAAAAGTATACCTCATTGATTTTCCAACTCGACAGAATACTTCTGACTTACCTTTAAGGCTTTAATTTATTAATATTTGTTTTGCAATTTGTGAATTTTAGCCCAGGTGCATGCAAAGGACATTAACTGTATTTTTCTTTTGTGCATTCTGTTTTATCTTATTTCATTTATTGAATAAATACATTTTTAAAAATAAATGAACTACTATAAAATAACATTCTTACTAAACCAAATACTTGTTGGGAGCAAAAATCACACTGGGGAAAAAAAAAGAATTCCCTTAGTAAATGAGAAGAGGGATAAAAAACTTTGTGACTAAAAAGGGAATGAGAGGTATCCAATTATTCTGAAAGCTTGCCTTTAAATATGTTAAATGTGGTGCTCTTAGTGTGGTGACGTCTGACACACTGTAAATGGAGTTTAAATGCTGGCAGTGCCTTAACATGGCTACTTCAATGATTCTTCCTTCTATCAGAAGAAGATAGTTCACCGGATCTCTTTTTATAGCACTGTATGACTCAACAACAGCATTGCTTAGAATTTAGAGAAATTTAAGAAAGAAGAGACTCAACACAAAAATATTATTATTGTTTTTGGCAGAGGCAGAGATGAAGAGAGAAGGTAAGAGGTGAGCTTGTTTAGATGTAACATCTACAATTGTGAGATGCAAGTTTTGATATCCTTGTTTCAACACACATGTCAGCCATGAAGCTCTGGGATGGCTTTCAGAAAGCCACTATTGGCCTTGGTTTTCAATTGCAGTGCAGTACAACAATGTAGGCATACTAATTTGTCATAAGGACCACTATGATTTAGTAAAGAGAGAAAATGCTCTCCTACTGCAGATATTTTCAATAATCAAGGGGACATTTTGAGGATGGGGAGCATTAAATTCAGGACTTACGTGGCTCCTCATGGATATTATCTTCCCCTTTTAATTCTCCCAAATGCCACAGAATGTTACTATAGCATTTTAATAGCAGTATGAAGCCCACTTCTTACCAATTGACACTGAACTATTTCTATATTGTGATGAAACAGGAGAGGCAGTTATACACCTCTGTTGATGCTTAACATCCTAAATATGAGCCAATACTTTGGGTCAATACTGCATCAAACAATGTATGTGAAATACATTCCTTTTAGGCTACTCTCAAAGAACATAAAAACATATGCACATTCATTTTTAGAACTATAATGTTATAACTGGGGTACCAGAGTGAATATTAGAAACTAATAAATGGTAGCATTTAGATAATATTTGAGATATGAAGGGAAAATACAAGCTGCAGAACTATGCCAGATAATAAATTGTTCGTTTAGCTTATGAAAACCAGCCTGAGTAAGTTAGCTAAGTGCAGAGCCATTAAGGAACAATGGGGAACCAAGCACTGAGCTATTAAGGGCCACTGAGAATGCAAAAGAACTGTCAACCTGCTCTGAGCAGTGGACAGAGACAGGAGAGTTGGCAGGTTGCCAAGATGACAAGGGAGTATGATGTCACAGGGGGAAAAGTCCTTTTCAAATCTAAAGGTTTGTTGGGAAGGCTGGGGCAGAATTCCATGGGCTGCTGTGGAGGTGAGAAGCAGAAACAAAGAGATAGTGAATAGGATGGCTTTGAATGCAATGCCAGGTGGCAGGGAAGGCTAAGCCGCTCCTGAGATGGGAATGTTGCACTTCCTTCATCTACACTCAGTTTGTACAGATGTGTTAATAAACCATATTTCAAAGACACTGCTGACTCCCCCATGCCTTATTTCTCCCTGAAAACACCCAGGTTGAATGCCAAGCCCCTGGCTCACGGGAGACTGCAGTGGCTTGTAACAATAAGATTGAAAACAGACTTTGGGGAAAAAACAAGCCACCACATTGTTTATCTCTAAACCAGTTCATTAATGGGCCCAAGATGGGCAAGGTTGTCAACACGAACTTTTCTCCTTTAATTTTGATATCATTGTAGTTGTGGATAGTTTGAAAGGCAATCAAATGGAGATGCTCAAAAGCCCAGGAGAAATTTGATAATCTTATCAAAGCTCTTTCAGCTTTCCTCACATTTGGCAACAGATAAAGTAAATGGTAGCTGTGAACAGGATCAGTCAATGAGAATATTCTCGCAATAGGATTTTTTGTTGTTGTTTCTTTCAGCTCCAAAATTGAAATGGGATAACATTTAATGCAGCCCTAGTGCATAGCAGACTCACTTTACTAAGCAGACTGAACATATTACACAGTTTATTCATCAAGTTTATAGTTTACAGAAATGGAGGAACCATCTGAGTTATTGCATTTAGCTCCCAAGAAAGCCAGGAAGCTGCTTTAGCTATTGTCGGTAGAAGAGGTCACCCAGAACAAATTGTGTCACACACCAAAGTACGGTAAACGCTAAATTTCAGACGTCACCTAAACCGGGGATGTCCAACAGGTTGATTGCGATCTACTGGTAGATCCCCGGGAGGTTTTGGTAGATTGCGGTCGATCGCTGGCTCCCTTTCCTTAGCACTGGTAAAATCGAATCTGGCTCTGCCCCTTCACCCCGCCCTCCATTGTTGCATGACCTGCAGAACAGAAGACAGAGTGAGGCTGTTTGTTTCCCCGGTGATTTGTTGGTGAGTGGCTGTTTCTTCCCCCCCCCCCCAAAAAAAATCCTTAAAAACAGAAAACAGGTTTTTCCTCCTCTTTAAAAAAAAGCTTTGACCTGAACCCTGCGGGGGGGGGGGGTAGTTCATTGCCAGTTTTTAATCCTGTAAGTAGACTGCAGTCTCTTCAGAGTTGGCCACCCTGACCTAAACCATCTCCAGAAATGGCTGCTTATCTTCCAGCTGGAAGGGAGTGCTGGTTGTGGTCTGGCACAGCTGCAGCTTCAGTGTGGGCAAGGGAAGATGTTACTTCCTCCTCTGCTGGCTGTGTTGATGTTAGAGCATGACCTCGGTTGCAGCTAATCATGGGCAAGTTATCATTTGATAGCTGTCGTTTGATCACGATTAAACATTAGATCATGATTAAACATTAGATCTATCTTGGGCCTCTCAGCCTAACCCACTGAGGAGAAGTTCAATTGTGCAGCATAGATACATGCATCAATTCCCAAACTTTGTGTTTGGTGGATAGAACAAGAAATAACTTCCTAAATAACTATTCTGCAGAAAGGTAATATACAAGCAAATGACTTATTGCAATTACGTGACATGAGTTAAAAATGCAAACAGTCCGTCAAGTCTTCATGGCTGCTGAGTAACTATCTCAGCTCTCATTAATTCCCTCAGTTTAACAAATTAAGATGTACTGTCCTTTCACAGGGGCACATAAAAGAACTTAAGCAAATGGATATATGTGGCTGTCAAAACACACACCCTGACAAATAGATACCTTGCAGATAAAGTCTAGTGTGGCATCAGTCTCTTCACTTGTTTACTTAAGGCTCAAGGTACATTTCAGTTTCCTCCCCTCCCCATTCTTCAACAACCATTGTAATCAAATGATAAAATAGTAGGAGAAAAGTAACATTTGGCTGGTTTTGACTATTCATTTTTTAAGGTGGCATCCCTCAAGATAAACTCAATACTGAAGATACAATCCAAGAATTCCAACATCACAGAACACTTGTCCCTTGTTATATGATGGCAATCCACTTCACATATTAACGACATCATTGGACCTGCTCACATTTATTCATTGCATTTTAAACCATCCTTCACTCAAGGTTCTGATAGGCAGTTTATCCTGAAATTGTTGTGAAGTAAATTCGTTTAATGAACAGTGACTTACCATCAGCTATTCTGGCTTATTAAAGAGTTGAAGACAGTTCATCCATAGCCTCTTGCTTAGAATGGGAGGGAGTCTTCTGAGAAAATTCACTAGTCCTATTGAAATGCTTTTTTGATTCACTCAGAATTTTCATTCTTTTCCCAAGTCAGAACCCACACATTTGATTTGACATATTTAAGCAAAATCAGCGGTAACTCTTCTTGAAGTGCTATATAGAAAAAGCCTATAAAGAAAATAGGTTGATCCAGACACCTGTCACATCCACTAGTTTCAGTGGGTCTATTCTAACCATGACAAAGTCTGGATCTAACGAGAAGAAAATGCATTAGAGTAAAATGCACACAGAGTTATTCTGCCAGAGCAAAGAGTTATTTCTGTTTATTCAAATACTGGTAGGTGTCCTCCACACTGGTGGCACACATGAAACAAAAGTTGCCGTTTTGGTGGCATTCACGTTGTCCTAGATCCATGAAATGACTACAATTATAGAGCAAGGCAAGTTTAATAAGTACATTCAGTCAAATAAACTAAATATTTGTGCACCACACCTCAGGCAACAAACTTCATTTCTTGGCGCTAAGATGCATTTCTGGAGTGTTCCCAGTAGAGGAGAAACATCTGGTACTCTAATCGTAAGGTCTTTGATGTTAATATACTTCCTCAGGCATTTCTAACAGGCAGAAAAATAGGCCAGAATAGCGATCTGTGCAAAATCTATTGGTATATACAGCGTGTGGAATTCAATACTAGGCCTACTCAGAGTAGAGACACCAAAATTAAGGTACATGACTAAATTGGATCGATTAATTCCAGTGAGACCACACTGAGTCAACATTAGTTGAATTCCACCCTGTTTTTACAACAACACTATACTTGAAACAGGCAGCTGTGCTGCTGTTAACACAATGGAGGCTGCAGTGTATCTATAGATGGAAGAACCAGGGTTAGAAAGAGTAGATTAGCATCAATCTCCTGGGTAGGAAGGAATTTGTTTCATTGCAGAGGTCAGGCAAGATGACTTTAAGGTCAGTTCTAGGTTGGTATCAGGACTCAAGCATCCTTCTGACATTCCAATATGCAGTTGTGAATTTATCTGCTAACATAGTATATTGTATATCAGTCCTGAAAAGGCTGCTCTGGCTGGAGGGGAATAATTTATTTTGATGAGCAATTAAAATCTCATTAGTTTTTCATTATCATGGTAAGGGTGACCGAGCAAATTCTGTACCTTGGCTGGTCAATTTCCATGTTGATATTGCAAGACATCTGTACCTGCCCATTGGCCTTATTTTGGTCATGCTGGCAATCAGGTCTGTGAGTTCCCGGACATGCTGGACTCGTGTTCATGCAACATAAGCACATCATTGCAAGTCAGTAGCCTTTGTTATAAAACTGTCAGGGCCCATTCTCCACACATCATGCTTTTTCACAAACAAGGTGAAGCCTATAACTAACTATCCATTTGAGAGACTATCTAAGTTAAGGTGTACTGGGAATGGCTGAGCCAAGAGCCGTGGTCTGTGCTGATTCATAAATGATGGGTAGACTCTCACCAGTTAGAATTCTTTAGGCTTCCGGTGAACAATTTATGCTTTTCATGCAATGTCTTTGCCTGTACAGCCAAATCTCTGGTCATCAGCAGAAGAGAAAAGTACCCTTTTCCCATTACATTGCGTCAGGAGTAGCTGGTGTTGGGCGGGGGGGGGCGGTACTGCAGAGTCACCCTCCCAACCCAGATAGATGATAGATAGATAATAGATAGAAGATGATAGATAGATAGATAGATAGATAGATAGATAGATAGATAGATGATAGATAGATAGATAGATAGATAGAGATGATAGATATAGATAGATAGATAGATAGATAGATAGATAGATAGATGATAGATATAGATAGATGATAGATAGATAGATGATAGATAGATAGATGTGTGTGTGTGTGTGAGAGAGAGAGAGAGAGAGAGAGAGAGAGAGAGAGAGAGAGAGAGATGATGATGATGATGATAGATATCTGGCATTAGAAAAAAGGTGCAATAGTTTTCCATGGTTTTCCATGGTTTCTATGGTATAGAAAAATATAGCCCATGATGGGCCATCTCCTTGCATAATTTCATTGTATTTTTTCCTCTATACGGAATTTATAGACGTTGAATTAACAAAAGCAAATCTTTTGATTTCTGAAATATTTGTCATGTTGCTCTTCTTGAATAGCTTGCATGGATTCATAAAGCTGTTTTATATGAAGAGTTAGTGAAGATGTCACTAAAGCTGGTTTCACCATGACATAACTACTCCCACAACTCGAGTATTGCTGCTGTGCATTCTTTACGCCATGTGCAGTAAAGCAAAACAACAAGACTGTGGCTGCTTGGGCCCCCTCTTCCCACATGTGAGTCCAAACTCTTACGATATGTGAATCCTTAAGGATACACAATATTCTCCATGATTGGGCATAAGTCAGGTTGCCTGGATACAGGAGTGCAACTTTTCATATGTTTTGAATGGTCCTCTCATCTATCTCTAGCTTATGAAAACAGAGACATAGACTGCTGTGCTTCAACACCCATAAACAAGCCAGCAAAGAATTTAGATGGTAACCTGGGAGTAAACCCCATTAAATGCAATGGGACTTATTTCTGAGCTGACAACGCATAGGATTGCACAGGGAGAAGCTTAATCTACTACTACTGATTTAAGATTAACACAGTAAGAAGCATTCAGAAACCTTCAATATATCAACTTGAGGCAAAGCATGGCATTTATACCTGTTGCATAAGGGATAAACAAGAGAGTATAAAATAATTACTATTGAACCAGCCTTTTGCCTTTATTTTACCACTTTCTCTTTGTGTGGCGGGGAGGAATACACTTCAGATTCAAAATAAGGGAGTGTTTCCGATACACATTTAGAGCCATCCTGCTTCCCTTGGGTAGATATGCAAATCAGCTTCTGCCTGCAACAGGGAGGTAATTATCACCTTCATACCTAGTTGTTGAGCACAGCACTTGAAGAGCAAGAGATGAATAGTAATAAACTCCAAGCATGCCACTTTGAACAAACAGAAACCTACAAGTTTGCTATCCTGCCTGCTAAGGATTGCATATGCTGTTCTTTATTTTGCTTGGAGTAGTTTTTGAATGTGGGTGGGCAGAGATTCACTCCACTACCCCTCTTTGGCTTTTTCTCATCCCTAGCCCTGTTTTAAATGAAATGATAGCTTTCCAGAGACAAAGCCACAGGAACGGATTCCCAAGAGAGGTGGTGGAGTCTCCTTCATAGGATCATAGAATTGGAAGGGACCCTGAGGGTTATTTAGTCCAACCCCCTGCAGTGGAGGAATCTTTTTGCCCAATGTGGGGCTTGAATCCATGACCCAGAGATTAAGAGTATCATGGGAACACAGCAAATGCTTTCCTAAAGATATATAGTTACTATGTCTCCCCCTGTTCCTGTACCTTTGTTCTGGAGTATGAAAAGGAACCTATAGGTGTGATTGACTCAATTTCCTTTCCTTTTCCTTTTTGCTTTTTAATACCTAGTTTAAATATGTACCGGTAATTTATATATGTAATATATGAATGTATGTATGTTTACTAAAAATTAATAAAAATTATTCTGCGAAAAGGAACCTATAGGTGTGATTGACTCAATTTCCTTTCCTTTCCCTTTTTGCTTTTTAATACCTCACATTCCCCTTCTCTTGTTAAAATATTGGGTGTGTTTTGCTTCTCTATGTTATTGGCTCTATTGTTTTATGAGATTAGTTATTTCTTAAGATGGCTTTTTGTCTGAATTTGTTTTTAGATGTTCTTAATTATTTAAAAATGCTTTAAATATATTTTCCTTTATTTTAAAATGTATTGTTTAAAAATGTATTGAAATCACACCCTGGGAATCCTGGGAACTTTAGTTCCCCCCTCACAGAACCACAATTACCACTACCTTTAACATATGCTTTAAATGTGTATTGGATGTGCTTTCAATGTGTGGCTTGTATCTACCTTTCTTTGCAGGGAAGAGTGGGATTGAAATAAGTAACGAAATGTTCTTTTGTCTTCGGCTTTTTGTCCTTAAGAACACTTGCTTCTAAGTAAGTTCTGTTGAAATAAATAAAACTTATGGCCAGATAAACACGCTCGGAATCACAACAGTTCAATAGTTTCCCCTTCTTGTCTTCCCGCGTGACCTGCATTAAATTATTATTATTTTCTGCACACATACGCAGCAGACAAATCTTTCACACTGCTCTTAGGAGGTCATCCTTCACAGCTGGTAGCAGAGCATCTTTAAAATGAAACAAAAGCAAAGAGTAGCCTTTGTCATTTCCAACTGTTAGTAGTCTTTGTTACCTTGGTGCTGTCATGTCTTTTCTAGAGCTGTTACCCAACAAGCAACAAGGTGAACTTTGTGAATTCGTAAAAAATGAACACTCAGATTTATCCTTCTCAGCTGTAACATCACCATTTTTAATCTGGAAAATTCTCTCCCCTTTAGTATTTGGTAACTTCAGCTATGTCCCCCTTCCTTTATTCAATTGAAGTTTGATATGAACTATGTTAAGACTAGGTTGCATTGCTGAAAATGGTGAAAAAGAGCATGGTGAATGGATAACCATTTCCACAGGAAAAAAGATGCATTTCTTAATGCATGCCGAACACAACTGCTTTTGTTGCAGGATAAGATGAAATAAGAGGAACCTAAAAAAAATAAAATGGCATGGATCATCAAGGCTGACTATATTGTGAATTCCTTCACTATCACACAATTAACGTAGATTCCGGCATATTAGGCGACTGGGCGTATTAGACGACCCCCCAAATTGACAGCTGCCAATCTGGGGGTTCGTCTTATAAGCCCAGTCGCCTAATACACTGGGTGGAGAAAGCCACGCAGCACTGAGTGGAGCCCGCTGCCCGCTGCTGCTGCTGCTTCTGAAACAGCAGTGGGCGGGCTCTGCACCGGTAGAAAGCCGTGCCCGGTGTATAAGACGATCCCTGACTTGTTAACCTCTTTTTGGGGTTAAAAAGTCGTCTTATACGCCGGAACACAATACAGACTAGAGTACTTCCTGCATCCTCAGCCCACTTCCCAGTGAGCTCTGGAGCCTCTGAAACTCTGAACTGAGGGCCAAATGTAGACCTCCAGGTACTCATAACCCCCTCCTCCTCTTGAGCCCAACCCAGTTCTTTTTCTTCCTCTACATTTCCTCATACTACTTCATCCTGAAGGTTAATTGGGAGGGGGGAAAGGTAGACCCCCAGAGATTCAGTGTAATAATTTGCAGCTTACAAGCTGCCTGCACCGTCATCATCATCATCACCAACAACAACCAAAAGCTCTCTCACCCAGTTGGCAATTCAAGCCCTCCACCTGTCACCTGGAGGAAGCCAGACAAACTTGGAGACTCCAGGTTGGCTCAGGAGGCCTGCCAATCCAATAGTGACCACCAGTGCTTTTTTTTCTAGAAAAAAAGGTGTCAGAACTCACCATGAACCACCTCCCTTGTTCTCTTATAATGACAATGGCACCCACCTGAGAAGTTGCTCCCTGCCTTCACCACTGCAACACCAGGGTAGAAAGCAAGAAGCCTCCTCCCCTATATCATATCAGAGCTGTCAATGGTTTTGCCCAGTAATCTGCCCAGTAAACAGCCCTCCCTGTTTCAATTTCAGAGGCAGGGTGAGAGGTCGGCATCATTGGGTACCTGCCATGGGTCACAGGAGGGATAGGTCAGCCGATGTCAAGACTACAGAGGGGAAAGCCGTATTAGCTACAGTATCCCCAACTGTGGCACCACATCTCTTTACCCCAGTTGTTCTAAAGTAGTGAGCGTACTAGCTACTCACCACCACTGCTGTTTTCAGCTAACTTGTGGAAGGTGGTTTTGTGTGTGTGTGTGTGTGTGTGTGTGTGTGTGTGCACGCATGTGTGACAAGTCTTTTGCATCTGTGGAAGTTCACCACGTGCTCTGGAACCCTGATATCTCCCGGGTCTGAAAAACGTGAGGAGCCTCCACAGATTAAAAAAAAAGGCAGTCCATTGTGGATAGTCACCTTCAGTGAGCTGGAAGGTGTTGAAACAGAAATGGTATGGGCAGTGGAGCTCACACTTGTCCCCCACTGCCCCCTCATGTATTTTTTGTTGCCAGTTTGGAATACTTCAAGAAGGTTAGAGCTATTCATTTATAAGTGAAAGATTTTAAAAGGCATACTCAGTAGGACAACAGTGATGGAGCTATATCTGTCTCCCGTGCCAAATGAAAGACAGGTTCAGCACCCTCTCAACTACATGAGACATTTGAGTTGCTTGGTCACACAAGAGTATTATGGGGTGTTGGGAAACTGTCCTTTATAGAAAGATTCAAGATGGAAAATGCAGGCGGACAGTTTATTAAAGAAGAGAAAAACAGCATCCAAAGTCCTTGAAAGATTCATAGAAACTTCAAGGCTTGCTATTATTGGAATTTGCTCTTGCTGTTTCTTAGTTCTTTTCTTATTTCCAAACCACCTTCATCTTCTGGGAGCACACTGAGATAGTCATGCCTCCCAACTATCACTTATGTGGCATTTTCCTTCTAGAGGTAATGGTGATAAAAAAAAAAGATGAAGCATGAATTGAAATGTGTGTATTGTTAACATACTGATAAAAGAAATGTACCAAACACCGGGACACCATAAAGCGTTTAACTGGACACTTCAGCAACACTGCCCCCTAAATTATAGCTGCCTTTCAACCACACTTTGAAAAAAGAACAATGATATCTCCTCTGACCTCCTGAATGTGAGGCTACTCATTCTTGCAGAAATGTGTCTTCATATAAATAAAGCAAGAAGGATGGAATAGATCCCAATCCAGTCATTATTCCTGAACATGGCACACCATCTCTGTAGAGTTGGGGTTGCCAATACCAGTCACCCACCAGCAAAAGTGTGGTTATTGATCACACATATTGCTGTCTCTATGACAAACTAGGTCACCTAGGCTGTTCCTAGGTACTTATGGTTAAGTTTTGCTCTGGCCAGTGATCATACTGTAATGGCTTAGATGCCAATAGAATAGTTATCCCCAAACACCTGTCATTTCCACTAGCAAAGTCTCAAGAGAAATTGTCCCTAGACTTTTATTACTTCACTTGTTTTGATTTCCTTAACAATAAGTACCCTGCCAGATTGATTTCCGGTTGACTGTTCTGTACTATAATAGAGCATGTTCTTATGACCACTGGAGAGCAGTCTTTTGTTCAAATTCATGATTTGAAGGCTGCCCCTCAGCCTATGGCATGGCTGAAAAGGAAATATTCAGCAAGGCATGAATGCAAAGCTTTCTCTCCCTCCCAATATGGATTTTTCTCCAAATGGAGTCATGTGAGCCATTAGAGCTTAGTAAATTGCAGGCCACAGTAAAATATTCAAAGCAACATCAAGCTGCTGCTGTGAAGGTGATGAGGTTGAGGGGTGAGTCTTAGAATGGCACAACATCCCAAGTTACGTCACTGTACCAGCTGGAACCAACAGCATGGAGCCTTGGCAATCACTTTCTTATGTTATTCTTGTGAGAGCTGGAACTTAACGGGTTAAGCTTTTCCCAGGATGCTACACCATTCTGACGTCACTTTTGGAAGCTCGGGCGGAGCTTGGGCAAAGTTTGCCAGTCCCACTATGTGAGCTGTGGGGAAAAGACGTAAGTCTAGCATGGCTGAAAATAGTCCTGGAAATTCCTGAGAAATATTGGAATAAATGCTGTAAATAGACAAACCGGTGCTGTGTGTGTTTGTCTGGAACGTGACAGTTTTACAACGCTGTGCGAAGCTCTGCTGAGTCGTGACGGAGTGGCGCAGAGGGAAGCGCGCCGGACCCGGGAAGTCATAAATCGCTAATCGAGGTTCGTAAATCAATTAGCGGGGGTCACGGCTAATCACCAAAGGTCACAGGTTATGGACCCATAAATTATCGCTTGTAAAACTGTCGGGAGCTTTGATCTGCGGTGTCGAGCAGAGGCGGCAGGAAGAGCAGGCAGAAGCAAACAAGCAGGCTGCGAGACGCAGAAAAGTGCCTGGGTTGCTGAGAACTGCCAAGAGCTGAGAGCAGCTGAGATATCGTTTCTCCACGCCAGGGGAGCTGGAAGTCTTGTGAGTACAGCTTGGGGGCGTCTTTGGAGAACGGGAGGCCGGAGTCTGAGGCAAGCAGGCAGGCAAGCTGAAAGCCGCTGTGCTGAAAGGCTGCAGAGAGCTTGGAAGTGTGCCTAACGTGTGGAGGCAAGCTGACGACGTTGCTGATGCCAGCTTATAGTTCTGCCTAAAGTTCAAAGAGGCAGGGGAGCTGATCTGCTAGACCGGGAGCGAAAGAGCGGCTGGTTGTTTACGTGAGTACGCTGGGCCCCGGGGGAAGAAGGCAGGCTGCCAGGTCTTGGAGGACTGTGGGAGGCTCACTTTAAGAAGTTGGGCAACCTGGCTGCTGATCTGAAGTCTACTGTTCTGGGTGCCAGGAAGCCAGAGGCCGTTCAGCGTTCCAGGGTGTTTGTGAGGCTGGAGGCGGAAAGCAAGGGCCGGGAGATGGCTGCTTCAGAACAGAAAGACAAGATGGCGCTGATCACCTACGTGAGAGCCGGTGCACAGCTGGGAAAGGCTGTGGGCCCCAGAGGGGGGGGGCAAGGGACTATTGACGCTTGGGAATGTACTGCTGTGTTTGCTGTGAAGGCTCAGCAGGAGGCCAAGGACAGATTGAAGCTGGAAGCCTAGAGATGGCTGGAGCCCCTGTTCCTGATGCTTTAGCCTCAAGGAGTGCTAGTGAGCATGTCGGGGGGGCGGAAAGTTCCAAAGGCAAGTTTGAAAAGTTTTCCACTGAACCTGCTGGAGCGAAGAGCGGCTTCAGGGGGGGCGAGGCTGGTGGGAGGCGCCGTTCCAGAAGGAGGAAGGCCAAGCCAGCTGGGAGCCCCAGGCAGTGTTTTTCCACTGGAGTTCGTCGTTGCTACGTGTGCAAAGCTCCGGGACATCTGCGGCGAGATTGCCCCCACCGGAGCAGGGAGAAAAGACAGGATGTTGCCAAGGTCAAACTGTTGATTTCTCATGGGAACCAGTCGGGTTTCCATGGCAACCAGCCTGGGAGAGCAGCCAGGCATGGGACTGAGGCTGGTGGACGTGCCAGGTGCCAGCAAGAGACTCGTGGGACAAGGCCAGAGCAGAGTGTTGTTATTGGCTCTGCTGCTGATTGCAATTTGATTCCAGAGACATCTGCTGGGAAGCTGCGGAAATGCAGGGCTGTTTTGACAGGGATGACTGTTAGGTTCACAGACGGAACACAAAAATCAGTCTGTGGTGTGGTGGCTAACGTGTTTTTCTCTACTTCACAGGAGAAGCGAGAGATCAACGTTGTGCCGGGACTGAAGTGTTGTCTTTTATCTGTATCAGCTCTAATGAAGCAGGGATACAATGCTCGGTTTGAAAATGACACCTGTTCCATTTTCAGAGGGGGGAGACAACGGGTCAACATGCAGAGGGAGAACAACGTCTTTGTTCTGGAGTCACCTCTGGAGGGTTGTGGGAATGCTGGAAAAGCACAGGTGCAGTGTGCTAGGGTTCCCAGTCAGGTGCAAAAGTTGCACAGGTGCACAAAAGGGTACAAGCTCCGGAAATGTGGGAGGTCCCAAGGGTGCAGGGCATGCAAAGGTGCAAAGGTGCTTGGTTTTTCCCGGGTTTGGGAGGGTAGCCAAGGAAGCTTGGAGCTGGTTTACACAGATCTGTCAGGACCCAAGAGGTCTGAGAGTCTGGGTGAGGCCAGGTATGTGCTGTCGTTGACAGGTAACCACAGCCAGGTTGGCTGGTGTTTCTCTCTCAAATCACAGGGGGAGGTGGCGCAACTGTTCCAGGATTGGGTTGCGGGGGTGGAACTAAGGTTTTCCACCAGGGTGCAAGGGTTCAAGAGCGACCGAGGGTCACAGTTTACTGGGTCTGCTCTGGAGAAACTTTTCAAGGAAAAGGGAATACGTCACCAGGTGACGGGTGCAAAGTCTTCTCAAGGGAGAAGGGAGGCTGTGGCTGAACCCAGTGATGGGGATAAGGTCCAGAATCAGGGTTCAGATCCCGGTGATGGGGGCCAGATCCAGGGTCAGGGTTCAGGGCAGGTTTGGGCATCTCCAAGGGTTGTGAAAGGAGTGTCCAGGTGTGAGGCTTCATCTCCGGTAATGGAGAAAGCTCACGGAAGGGTTGTCATGTCAGAGGGGGAAAGGTCTGACGGAGAAGACACAACTGCTGGCCCTAATGGGTCAGTAGGGTATCAGGTCACAGGTGCGTGGAAAAGTGTCGCACAGTGTGATTCTGGGAGTGTTGAAGGGGTTCAACAGGTGCCTGGGAAAGATGCCGGGGAGGGGCACAAGGCAGGGGAAGGTGTTGAACTCAGAGGGTTTTGTCAGAAGGTGCAGCAAGGGGGGGTGTGAGAGCTGGAACTTAACGGGTTAAGCTTTTCCCAGGATGCTACACCATTCTGACGTCACTTTTGGAAGCTCGGGCGGAGCTTGGGCAAAGTTTGCCAGTCCCACTATGTGAGCTGTGGGGAAAAGACGTAAGTCTAGCATGGCTGAAAATAGTCCTGGAAATTCCTGAGAAATATTGGAATAAATGCTGTAAATAGACAAACCGGTGCTGTGTGTGTTTGTCTGGAACGTGACAGTTTTACAACGCTGTGCGAAGCTCTGCTGAGTCGTGACGGAGTGGCGCAGAGGGAAGCGCGCCGGACCCGGGAAGTCATAAATCGCTAATCGAGGTTCGTAAATCAATTAGCGGGGGTCACGGCTAATCACCAAAGGTCACAATTCTCACTCCTTTGGCACGGGGGAGCAAAATCATTTCAGGAATCTCCCCCACCCTTGTTAAGTTAGAGAAATGCATTCCTTGGGACTGAATGTTTATGTTGCAGAAGTCAAACCTGCTTGAATCTTCGAGGCACAACATTTTATTATTTGTGAGGAAGGAAAAATACTTGCAGGGAAGTGTTTAAGTATTTTAAAAAGGTTAAGGTAAAGGTAAAAGGACCCCTGACCATTAGGTCCAGTCATGGCCGACTCTGGGGTTGCGGCGCTCATCTCGCTTTATTGGCCGAGGGAGCCGGCGTACAGCTTCCGGGTCATGTGGCCAGCATGACGAAGCTGCTTCTGGTGAACCAGAGCAGTGCACGGAAACGCCGTTTACCTTCCCGCCAGAGTGGTACCTATTTATCTACTTGCACTTTGACGTGCTTTCGAACTGCCATAAAACCAAATGTTTTCAGTCGCCCGTCCCCAAAACATGGGGTAGTATAAATACTTTAAGAGTGCAATTACACAGTAGAGATCTGCTGGTGGAGGGGCTGTAGGAATCACCGGGTGCCCACAGAATGCCCAATACATTGCCAAAAGATGCTGGCAGAACATGTCAACACTAGGGAGGCTTTCGTCTGGTAGAAAATCTGAAACAGGGTGGACTTTGCCCCACCTCTGAGTGGGACAGGGGTGAGAAAAAAGGAGATGCACATAACCAAATCTGATAGCTTAGGTCACATTTTGATAGCATCATGTTAAAGACATGGCCCCTGATTAGCTGTGCTTGCTATTGAAACAAAGAAAAAGTAGCATTGCAAAATCCAGTGGGAAGGAGTGATATTTGCAAATAGCCACCAAAATGTATGGTTAAGAAGGGGTGTTTTTTTTTAAAGTGAGGAATCCCTTACACTGATATTGCTGCCTTTGTGTTGAAAAGCAAACTGATGGAACATTCAGTAAAACATTCAGTACGCATACCGCCTAAACATTTTGTGAATCTAAGTTTGCCCTCATTGAGGGGCAGCGTTTCAATATGAGTAGGAAAATGAGAGTACCCCTAAACATTTTTAGGGAAAAAAAGCACTGAGTAAAACTTTTGTTTTCCATGACTCTATAAAGGCATTTGTAATGATATTCCTACTGTATCAATATCTAATAACATAAAACCAAAAAGTTCAGTCATATTTCTGTCATGTAAACATACTGCTTTCTGCAGAGTCCCCCCCCCCAATATGCCTGAGAACTAGTTGATATTCATTTTCTTTGCTAGAAAATTGCCTATTTATCATAGTTGTAAATACAAGAATTTTTTCCATTGACCTTTCATTAATATTAATCTTGGAAAGGGAAAGTTGAGTTTTATGAGCAGTTGTAGCGTATGCTTGCAAGCTGTCCTAGTGGAATAGTAAAAATTAAAAATGTATGAAGCAGCCTTCTGGATACCATGTATTTCTTGTACACACCAAAGTTGTATCAAGGTTTCTTCAGATTCAATAAAAAGAAGTCAATGTTCCGTGAGAGGAAGAAATATGCTAGCATTTAGAACATGGGACAACACTTACATGTCCCTGTGTGAGTTGAAGACGTCTGGAAGCTGCCTTGTGGTTGATGAAAGAAAGGCAGGGGAAATCAAGCTCACACCAAGAGTTTCCTTGAAATAAACTGCTTGTAAGTGATGATAAGAAGATCCAGAGTCAGAAAGTTTAGCTGCAGTGAATGTTGGAATGGGTACAGCTTTGAGTCATTTGATGTTATTTATTATCTTTAGCATTACTTCAACAATTTGTTTACTGCTTTATGATAGTTGCCTCTAAGCAGTCTATAGGAGACTGAATACAATATGGCTAAAAATTAGTTAAATATATAAAATCAAATTTCAATTAAACAATCTGCTGGAAGAAGAAGAAGAAGAGGAGGAGGAGGAAGAAGAAGAAGAAGAAGAAGAAGAAGAAGAAGAAGAAGAACAACAACAACAACAACAACAACAACAACCTCTTATAATGAGCACTTCAACAGGGAGGAGGCCTGTCTGACCTTAACATATCCTTGTGAATTTGAGCCATATACCTGAGCCATGGTGGACATCAGTGACCAATCAAGGATATAAAGGATCAGGAGGTCCTGAGGTATTTGTTAAGGGGCTGAAAATTAATACAATAACCTGAATCTGGTTCAGTAGCATATGGCCAGCCAGTGCAAGTTTTTGAGCACCAGAGTTATGTGTTGGCCACTGTATGCCTGCATCAAGAGTCTAGTTGCAGTGTTTTGCAGCGGCTGGAGTAATTTCACTCTTTTTTTGACCATCCACTTTCACATCCAGCCACACTCAAATTTGAGCTGAAAGTTCTCAGTTAAGAATTTTGGGGTAACATTTTCCTCAGTGGAAGGGTTAAAAAAACCCAAACCTGTACCTAACTATTCTCTTTAATAAGCAATTGGCTTGGGGAGAGAGTGGAGAAAAAAGAAAATCTATAGAATCCATTCCCCTCTCTTCCTTTGCCTGCAATTCCTTGTGAGTTCCAATTTCTTTTCCATGTACACTTTCTTTATAACACCCATGTTTAAACACCCATGATTTTAAAAACCAGCATCATAATCCTGTCATGTTTCAGAGACATTTTCCCCAAGCGGTTACATTTATGTCAATATTTAGAACTCCCGACAGGGACTGAAAATGATCCCTGAGAAGAAAAGCCCATATGAAGATGATAGAAAGTTAGGAAGGGCAATTTTATTCTCATCTCCTTTGGCCATCACTTCCCTAATGCATGGGCCTCCCCATTCATTTATATAGTGCAAGGTCAAGGCTGGGTTTTAAACATCTGAGTTTCTCATATAGACACACACAGATGTCCCCTTGCTTGCTGATGGCGTCATAAAACAAAGTAGGAGTGAAAGCTCAAAACTGATATGGTGGTACTTTTTCAGTCCATTCATGTTCCTCAGTCAATTCAATGCGATTTATCATATGTCTCATTCTTAATTAAGGAAGTTCAGTTACTTTCCCTTAATGCCAGTCTCCTTCTTCCCCACTTCACCACACTTACTACATCTCCTTATGTTTTCCATCACAAAATAACAGACGCCTTCCCCCCTTTATGTTTCTACTGCAGCGGTATAAATCTTTCTGTTATCAGCTCTATGAAGTTGTTTGATTGTCTCATTCAAGCAATCTCAGAAGAAACAACATGAACATAAACCAGTAGCCCAAGGCTGTAAATAACTCCATTTTCTGGCACAGACAAATTAACATAACCATTGTCCTTGGTAATGTTCAAAGACATCTCATCACATAGCATTTTTTCTTGGCGATCAAAATCGCTTGCAGCTTCCTTCTTCACTCCCCCCCCCCTTTATCTATTCTTGTAAATTTTCCCATGCAAGGATAGATTGCCATATCAGCATCTTAGGAGATTCTTTCTTATCATCATCATCATCTTCATCATCATCGTCGTCTAATTATAAAATATGCTCTGGTGCGGGAATGTTGTAAAATTTTTGAAACCCCGATCACTAATTAAGAGGCCCCTCTAGGGAGAAGTGAGTGTTGTAATTAAAGACAAAACACACCATGTGGTGATACAGGCTGATCCATTTCACTTTATTTTTCTTATTACTCAGCTGCGATGGCAGCAGACTGACCAAACCAATGCCTCAAAAACTTAAACAATGCCCATCATTTTAAGTATAGTAATTTAATTAACTGAAATTGTAAATGCTTGTATGCATTACTATGTGTTTGAATTTGATAAGTTGGTAACTGAGTTCTAGAGAGTTCTCTAGTAGTTCTCATGTGATTGGATAACATGGGAGGAGAAAATCCATTTTATGTGAAGGAGAAAATCCATTTTATGTGACGCAAGATGAGTGTGTTTTAGAATCCACTGTGAACACTGCTAAGTTGAATAGAGTGTTGGAGTGCTTCTTCTCTCCTGAAAGAAAGCAAAGTTGCATGAGAAGGTAAGAGAGGAAATTTCTCTTTGGAGCTGCAGTTGTTTGAAACTTAGAAGAGACTGTAAGTCTATGCTTGGATGAGCTTGTGACTGTAAATATTAGGTTTTAATTCATCTAACAGATTGAGGTTGAATCGTGACAAGACAGAAGTACTGTTTTGGGGGGACAGTAGGCGGGCAGGTGTGGAGGATTCCCTGGTCCTGGGGTAACTCTGCCCCTGAAGGACCAGGTGCGCAGCCTGGGAGTCATTTTGGACTCACAGCTGTCTATGGAGGCACAGGTCAAATCTGTATCCAGGGCAACTGTTTACCAGCTCCATCTGGTACGTAGGCTGAGACCATATCTGCCTGCAGACTGTCTCGCCAGAGTGGTGCATGCTCTGGTTATCTCCTGCTTGGACTACTGCAATGCACTCTACGTGGGGCTACCTTTGAAGGTGACCTGGAAACTACAACTAATCCAGAATGCGGCAGCTAGACTGGTGACTGGGAGCGGCCGCCAAGACCATATAACACCGGTCTTGAAAGACCTACATTGGCTCCCAGTACGTTTCTGAGCACAATTCAAAGTGTTGGTGCTGACCTTTAAAGCCCTAAACGGCCTTGGGCCAGTATATCTGAAGGAGCATCTCCACCCCCATCGTTCTGCCCGGACGGTGAGGTCCAGCTCCGAGGGCCTTCTGGTGGTTCCCTCACTGCAAGAGGCCAAGTTACAGGGAACCAGGCAGAGGGCCTTCTCGGTAGTGGTGCCCGCCCTGTGGAACGCCCTCCCATCAGATGTCAAAGCGATAAACAACTACCTGACATTCAGAAGACACCTGAAGGCAGCCCAGTTCAGGGAAGTTTTTAATATGTGACATTTTAGTGTATTTTTCATCTTTGTTGGAAGCCGCCCAGAGTGGCTGGGGTACAAATAAATTATTATTATTATTATTATTATTATTATTATTATCTATAAGTTTCTGCAAGTAAAGCTTTTGAATGTTAAAGTCTGGGCATTGGTTTTATTTCCAAAGAAGAGTGGCAGTCATATATATGATTTGAGCTTCCTAGCTGTGTTTTTGCTACCCTTACTTTGACACATCAGCCATACATTGTGGCGTCACCATCCCTCATGGGGCTTCGACTTACGTTTGCTGGAACATGTGTAGAGTGCCTCACACAAATCAAGGACCTTGCTTTAACAGGGACCTCAGTCATTCAGAGTGTACAACCCCCCCCCCCCCTGAAGACCTTCCCTGCTCAGCAAACTGCTGGTTGGGGACTAAGCATGCAGAACGACATGTATGAAGTGGTTGTAGGCAGGGTTTGCATCTGCACCACCATCCACAGATAGAGTTTGCATAGCCATGCCGAAAGTTAAGCACTTTTATGCCCTGTTGATGTCAGTGAGAAATCTATGGTACCTAAAAAGTGCTTAACTTTGACTTGATCATGACATTAATTAAAGTTATGCATAATTCTTCCCTGAATTCTTTTGGAAGTAATTGATTTACAGGATTCAGTCTTACTCTAAATGACACTGCCTTTTCAAATTTAAATGGAACAAATGAGTCCTAATGCTCTTCTTGGAATTGGCAGCAACATTAAAGGAGGATAAATTTAATGGCCAGTGTGATCAAGATGTTGTAGGCTTTTGTACTTTTATTAATCTTTTCTGCTAGACCAGTTCACTTAAATGTGAATCAGCCTGATCTTACCATCCGTCTCTGCTTTAACGTTATGCATACATTCATTAATTTTTGTAAATGAAGTTTTTAATCTATTTTGTGTTCTAGTATTTCAGAGTTGCTGATATTAACAGTATTTTTATGTCTTAGGTTTGCATTTTGTTTTCAGAATTTACTAGTCTGTAATGTGCCGTTTATTATTACTTCACAAATGTTAAACCATTGAGACAGCCCTTTTATGGTTTCTTCTATTGACAAATATTCTCTGCAGATGCCTTATATTTTAATGATGGCTATAATGGTTGGCAGGTCCTAAATTTATGCACAATCAAGTTCCCTTTGCCTAGGTAGTTAATTGACATACAAATATATTTTGTGACAGGGCTTTTGATATAAGACCTGACATTTGCCTTTCAAATTTTTAAACACCAAAATGAAATTAATTCGTTTCTACCCAAACCCCAACTTGCATATGACACAATATTGTGAAATTTGGCTTTTTTAGCAGAGGAGCAAGCTGTGGATCTAATGGTTGATGTCCCCGCTATCTTCATGTGAGAATCTCATCTGTAGAACATGCATGTGTGTGGATACATGCCCTCATCAGGGACACATTGTAGGGTTCAATGCACTGCCCAGGGGACAGCCGTGTAAGTGGGCCAGCTCCACCCCCATCTCTGTCACTCTTTGTATGTTCAAAGGTTGATCACCTTCCACGGGGTTTTCCAGGATTCCAAAACATGTGGGAGCCTCCACAAGTGCAGGAGACTTCCCCGCTGCAGTTGTCATTAGGGTTGCCACCTGTACCTAGAAAAATGTGATCGTCCTTTTTTTGGGGGGTGTCCCCTGTCCTGTTTGGACTTCAAACCAGACATTTTTTTCATGTATTTGAGCATCTTCTTGTCCTCAAAACTTTATGGAAAGAGGGTGGATCCAGTGGGAGGAAGAGAAAGAGTCTGAGCAGGAGTTTGTGTGGGTGAGTCCATGAGGAGGAGAGCTAAGGAGGAGAGCAAGAGTTATCGTGGGATGTGGGCAGAGGGTGGGTTGCGGAGAGCGAGAGAGGTGGTTTGTAATGGTCCTGAACCAATGGTGTATTTGCATTCACCATGTGTTGGGGAGGCACATTCTCATGTATGCCCAAGGCAGAAGCCAAGAAGCACAGCTTGTGTTCTGGTTTGTATAGTTTTACCCAGCAACCTTTAGAAAGGCAACTGCACTATAGGAAGTTAGTTGTGGATTTTTTCTGTGTTCTGTTATTATGCATGCCTTTATGGAGTCTGTTTTAATTCCTGATCATGCATGATAAAAACTTTATTAATTATAATTATGTTTGGCTCTGTTTGTATGCTAGTTGGAATATCCTGGTATTCACAATATAAAATACTGGAATATCATGGATTCTGCAGGAGGGTGTTTGGGATTAGCATAATTTATATGGCTTGCAATGTGCTGTTTGTGACAGATGGCTATTTCTGGATATCTGAGTTCTAATTTTGTCTTCAGTGACTGAATCGTTATGTACTAGTTATATGCATAAATTATTATTGTGTTCATAGGCAAACAGCTCAGTGGGGAAGCATTGGGGAAGCTGTCCACTTCCCATCCTTCTTGGGTATTAATTGGAAAAGCCTAAGCATGTAACTAAGGCCAGTGGAAAGTGCTGCTAGAAAGATCATTAAGCTAATGTCCAAAGATGACAATAGAAGGATATGAGAAATTAATTATACTACAAAGCGAAGAGAAATTATTGGCCATATGATACAATAAATATATATAGTCGTACCTTGGAAGTTGAATGGAATCCATTATGGAAGTCCGTTCAACTTCCAAAACATTCAGAAACCAAAGCACGGCTTCTGATTGGCTGCAGGAAGCTCCTGTAGCCAATCAGAAGCCGCGGAAGCCCTGTTGGACATTCAGCTTCCAAAAGAACGTTGGAAAACCAGAACACTCACTTCCAGGTTTTGATTGTTCGGGAGCTGAATTGTTCAGGGACCAAGGCATTTGGGATCCAAGGTATGACTGTATAAGAAAAACAAAAGACTGCCACTGACAAAAACAGAACTTGTGAGAAGCCAAAGACCTTTCTAAAGCCCACCCATTCCAGGAGTCTATTTCACTCATCTAAGAACATAAGAAGATACTTGATGGAGAAAATGAAAGGTCCCCCAACCTCTGCCCTCTATCACAGTGACCAATCAGATAGCTCTGAGATCCCCACAAGCAGGACATGAAGGCAATAGGCCTCTACCATCATTTCTCCCAAGAAACTGGGAGTCAGAAGAAGCCTGCTGCCCGGACCCATTAGGCTGCATGTACCCATTGTGGCTAGAAGCCATTGATAGACTTTACCTCCACGAATCTCTCTCATTGCTTTTGAAGTCATCTAAGCCTGTGGGAAATGAACCATTAAATCGGGCTAGTGGCACCAGAGGGTGGGGAGAAGGAAGAAATTCCAGAGGCTACAAAATAGCATTTTTTGTGATCTCAATGCATTTTAGAAAATTGTTTTATGAAGAGCATTATAAATGTGCATATAAGATAAATAAGAAAAAGGATAATAGGTAGAAAATAGTGTGAGATATAGTCTGGTTATACATTATCTGAAATATATTGGGCTCACATATATGCTATTTTACAGAGCCTGGAATTTCTTACCCTTTTTTTTTTTTTTTTTTTTTTGCTAAGTTGGGGGGCATACATGCTGCCTGAAAGAGTGCTTTCTTTCATCTGTCATGAATCTCCTGTATCTCAATTTTGTCAGATGTCCCCAAGTTCTACTGTTGTGACTGCCTGTCTTTCTAAAGCTGCAGTCCTAAACACACTCACCTAGAAGAAAATCCTATTGCATTCTCTAGGACCGCCTTCCATGTAGATACGCATAGGATTGCCGGCTAGCCTGATGTAGAGAAAAAAAGAATTTTCTCATGGCACTTTCTATACGACTGAGGCATAAAGAAGGTGTTGCTCTCCAAATTAGGTATGGGAGAGAGATTTGATTCAGTTCACATTTGAAAGTTGCAGTTTTCAGATCCTCACTTTCTGAAAAAAATATGATAACCGAAACATAACCATTCTTCAAAATTCACACTTATCTGAATTTTGTGATGCAGTTGTCTAACGAACCAATATTTACAAAAATGCATGTATTAGAGTAATGTGTGCATAAAAATGCAAATTTTAGTGAAAATTACATAAAAATGCATTCTATCAGGGGAAATTACTTGCAAAAATGTGTAGATAATCAAAATTGTATATATTTGCACTAGTATTCAAGAGGAGGTTTTTTTATTATTACAAAAATTCACAAATTGCATCAGAATTGTGGAGAACTGAATTTAAGATGGGAAGTATGAGAAACAAAGCAAGCCCTACTCCAGATCTTGTTGGACTCCATCTTTCATCAGCACCAGCCAGCACAACCAATAGTCGGGGATGGCGGAAATTGCAGTCCAATGACAGTTGAGCTTGGGTGACTAATGGGGTCTCAAGGATTGTCTTTTTCAGACCCCAAAAGGTCTTCACTATTAGAGAACTTTGCTCAGTGTTCATTTTGAAGCAAAATAGAACCTTAAAATCCTGCTTTTTTGTGGCTTTTTACATTTTAATGCGCACAAAGCTCAAACTTATGCATGTGTTTTTGAATAATAATAAAGCATTCTACACCAGTAGAAGAAAATAATTTTATTCTGAGAGACAGTGGAAGTAATATGCAAAAAACAACACTTAGCACTCCATCTGGGGCTATATTTAATGTTTTTATGTAGTCATCCTCATCTCTAGAAGGTGAAGAAGAGGACCTGCCTTATAGGATAATAAAGTTCAGGGATTTATGTAGAATGATGGAACGAAATCAGACTGCTAATTTATGATGTGCAATGTGGCATAACTCCAGAGGAGCCGGCTGAGGGTGGGGATGCAATACTGTGGCTGGGCAACAAGCCAGTTTGCAGCATCATTTTAATTGCAGATGAAATAATAATTATTTGTGATAGCTTGCTAATCAGGGAAACCTTGGAAAAGGCTGCTGACAAGTGCTATCAAGGTAATTAAGGTGAAGCATTGCATTTGCATAAATTTACACTTTGATCATTGTTCACCAGACAATCTTCTCTCGAAATGAAGTCAGCTGGTTTCAAAAACAAGCAGTAAATCAAAGGCAGGAAAAGCAGCAACTGAGAAACATCAATACTGGCAAAATAAAATGTGTATCCGCCTTACATAGACAATTACGTAAAAAACAACAACAACCAACCCAGCAACACTGTTGTCCTTAATCAGGAGATCATGCTCAACTTTCTTTATACCATTAGTAAATATTCTTAATTAATATATGCTTCCCCACTTATGATGCTTTAATTAAACTCTGAAATACACTTAAGCTGGGGCACTAGGAAGAAAGCACTCAATTTGCTTCTGCTGCCTATAGCTGAAGGCTGCTTCACACAGGCACACACACACATGCACATATATATCCAAGTTCCCAGTGCCATTTTTTACAAGATTGCTATATGCTCTTTAAGGGTTTTTAATAGTAGCCACATCTGTTCAGGAGAAAACTTATTGAACTGGTAACAGTGCAGCAAACAGGCTTAATTTAAGATCCACCAACAAGCACTTTTCCATCCCTTTCATCTACTCACATTTCTCCCCTCCAGTTCTCAGCACTGGTAGATGAAATGTGCAATCTTAGATATGTGTAATATATTGTTATAGATGTATTCCAAACTACTCTGTCTCAACTGTGGTGTCAAGGAGAACAACAGGGAAGGAGTAAGAAAGGGGCTGTGGAATCTGAAAAAGAGATGAGTTGCATGAACTCCAAGGGGAAGAATCAGCTGCTTTGTTGGACACAAGTCACTTTCTTATACTATAAGGATGTAAATTGTGCCAGCAGGCAGACACGTCTGGTGTGTGTGTTGCGGGTGGGGACTAGCCCAAGTTTTTCTACACCCCTCTCATGCATGCTTTTAACACACCAGAGGAGTCTTCCAATATAAATTGTGGTCATTTCCTAGGCATTTTCCATACAAAGATTTTGAAAACGTGCCTGCATAATGTGAAATCAAGTTTGGAGATGTATAAGATGAAGACCTCTAATTTCTTCTAGTTAAAAAAAATGAAACAATGAGATTCATATGCACATATGCACATTGCCATTTTTCCCTTTGAAAATGTCTTCTGACAATGAGATTTGAGGCATGATCATGGAAGAAGATCAGCTTTCTTCACCAGAGCCCTTTCATCATAGGTATGTCTGTTGGCCATTATTAAAAATGTGAAGCCACTGTATGCTACTGGCCCACTTCTTTCCTGCCAAGAGCCCAATATTCAAGTTGCTCCTGGATGGCAGAGAGAAATATTTGGGATGGGACTCTGTGGAAGAAGGGATGACTTGATAATTAAATGTGAAACTGTCCTCCAGGTGGTGTTGGGTGGTACATAGCAGGTGTTGATAAATCTGTCAAATTCAGTTTCTCTTTGTTTTATCCTAACCTTAAGATTGGTTCATCCCCTTTCCACATGGGTTTGCAGATTAGTAGGGAAAGATCTACATGAAAATGTGTACAATTTTTTGTGCCTTTTTCATAACGCACACATTTTTGGATGCAACTTTGCCTATTATATGCATTTTTACACGCAATTTCCCCCTAACAGAATGCATTTTGGAGAATTGCATCACAAAATTCAGGGAAGTGCACATTCTTAAGAAGAGCTGTGTTTGGTTTGCATGTTGGTTTAGGAAGGGAATATCTGGTGGATTTACATAAAAACAATTGAGGCAGAGCATAAAGGATCAGATGGATAAAGGTGAACCATCTTGAATGCCAGAAGACATATCTGAATCCTTTGTAAGTTACTCCATGTATCCTTTGTAGAATAATTTACCTGCCATCTATCAGTCACTTTTTGAACATGTAATGTACAAGGACCCTAGAATCGTCATCACACAAAAATAAGATTAAAAAAGCACCCATAAATTGCATGAACACAAAGTAAAACTCAAACTTGTGGTTCATTATTTTTAAATGTTCTGATCTCATGCTAACAAGCAAATAAGAATCTATACCAAGAACATTATTTTCCATTGAAGCTGGGAAATGTTTCCCAAGAGGTGACTGCTGTGACAATTTGTGTGGTGTTTCATACAAACCCAGTATCAGGTAACACCATACCCCACTGTGCAACAAGAACAGGAATGCGACCAAACACATGAATGATTCAAAGTGAGACAAAGAAAAAATTATAATGTACAAAGTGTTCTTTACACCTCCTGCTATTTAAGTTTATAAATAAAAATAAAGAGCTTGTCATTCCCATCACATTAAAGTGACCCTTTGTGCTGTTCCTTCAAAAGATTTTGTAGCTACGTTGGATCATTCCAGCAGGCTCTTTGGTTGACAGCACATGTTTTGTGGGCTTGAGGTCTTCCTGTTCAAATCCAATGAGCAGTCACATAACAGAAGCTAACCCCTTCCCTTAGACACACATACACAAACATCCTGCCTTTCGACTAATGTAACCAGGCATGACACAAATGTCATGATTCATCAAGCTGACAATATCTAGGGAGGAACAGCTTGTGAAAAGCTGTTGCTGCAAGTTAAAAACACATCATTTTTCATCTCAAGCCGACTTACAGAAATGGAACTTTAAAAGTGCTCTTTCCACCATTCCCCTGGTTCAAATTCAGAGCATCTCTTGTGACTTGGCCATTTGGTTCTATGATCAGGGAGCATCAGGGTGGGGTGCATCACTTCCTCATGCCTGAGCTCTTGGGAGTTCATGGCAACTTGTCAACTAGTGATATGCAAAACCCCTAGGAGGAATTCCATCATCAAGAACATTTCCTCAGTCAAGAGACTTTTCCCCCCTGTTAAAAATCCATTTGCCTTTCATGTTTCTGCTGTTAGCGTTGCTTGCTTGTTTCAGTTAAAGGCCCAAGATGTTTGAATGCATGCTTATTTTGCTCACAGTCACAATGCATCATGATTTCTGTAGTCTTAATGTGCCTAGACTCTGGAACTTCCTCTTGAGGGTGGATCGGCTTAATCCCCTTGTAATGGCTTTCAACCGTATGGCAAAGACCTTTCTTTTTATCTCCAGCCCTTTTAAAAACTGTTATGTTGATGCTGCAATATTCCTTGTGTTTCTGTTTTAATAAACTTATAATCCAATAGTGTTGAAATAACAGTAAAAATATAACTTTTTAAAAGCAGGACACATTTTAAAAACACACCAACTAGTCAAACACTATAACACTTGGTGGATGAATACAGGAACACAACCAGAGATAAACCACCTTTCCCTCAAATTTCACTTCCGACATAATTCAGGTTTGTATGGAATCCATTTTCTCCATCATTTGACAACTGAAAATAGACTGGTTATAATAGTTGCAACTCAAACACATCCAGTAACTATTTCTAATTGAATAGGTGGTCACAAGGAGGAAAATTATTAGCTCTAGAGGCCGTTGGTGACCTAAACTTATGTTTGCTAGCTAAAAGGAATACTATTTTGAAGGATAAATTCTGAAAGACCTATACACAGGGCTTAGACAACTGAGCAAGATTCTTCTGTGCTGTTGAGTCATGGGAAGGTAGACAGGAAAGAAATGGGGCACAGAACTCAAAAAGAAATATACCAATGAAATACTATTTCATTGAGAGATACTTTTATGATGTAAAGGTAAAGGGTAAAGGGGCCCCTGACCATTAGGTCTAGTCGCAGATGACTCTGGGGTTGTGGCGCTCATCTCGCTTTCGTGGCCGAGGGAGCTGGCATACAGCTTCCAGGTCATGTGGCCAGCATGACTAAGCCACTTCTGGTGAACCAGAGCCGCATACGGAAACGCCGTTTACCTTCCCGCTGGAGCAGTACCTATTTATCTACTTGCACTTCGTTCTTTCCAACTGCTAGGTGGGCAGAAGCTGGGACTGAGCAATGGGAGCTCACCCTGTCACGGGGATTCAAACCACTGACTGCATCCCTTTTATGATGCACTTTACAACAATATTGCTTTTTACATGAAAATGGGCTTAGAAGCTGTTCTAACAACAGTAGTTTACTTCCCCTTGTCCAAACTAGCAGAAGTACTGTACAATTTATTTATTTATAAATATTTTGTTTGTTTGTTTAGTCGTTTAGTCATGTCCGACTCTTCGTGACCCCATGGACCAGAGCACGCCAGGCCCTCCTGTCTTCCACTGCCTCCCGCAGTTTGGTCAGACTCATGTTTGTAGCTCCGAGAACACCGTCCAACCATCTCGTCCTCTGTCGTACCCTTCTCCTTATGCCCTCCATCTTTCCCAACATCAGGGTCTTTTCCAGGGAGTCTTTTCTTCTCATGACGTGGCCAAAGTATTGGAGCCTCAGCTTCACGATCTGTCCTTCCAATGAGCACTCGGGGCTGATTTCCTTCAGAATGGAGAGGTTTGATCTTCTTGCAGTCCATGGGACTCTCAAGAGTCTCCTCCAACACCATAATTCAAAAGCATCAATTCTTCAGCGATCAGCCTTCTTGATGGTCCAGCTCTCACTTCCATACATCACTACTGGGAAAACCATGGCTTTAACTATACCACCTTTGTTGGTAAGGTGATGTCTCTGCTTTTTAAGATGCTGTCTAGGTTTGCCATCACCTTTCTCCCAAGGAGCAGGCGTCTTTTAATTTCGTGACTGCTGTCACCATCTGCAGTGATCATGGAGCCCAAGAAAGTAAAATCTCTCACTGCCTCCATTTCTTCCCCTTCTATTTGCCAGGAGGTGATGGGAGCAGTGGCCATGATCTTCGTTTCGTTTATAAATATAGAATATAGAAATGCAGGGAACAAACTAACTGCTAAGCATGATCTAGTTTGGGATATATCTCCTGTTACTAGAATCTTGTGAGTGTCCAGTTATAATAAATTAGATGTGTTCTACTAAACATGTTTGCATGCCCCTCAGTCGTCAAGTGCCTAAGTAGCGTTACAATGATTGGGCCTAGGTGCTGTGTTTGTAATGAAACGGAAAATAACTGTCAAGCAGCAGCCTTATAATGTCTTTACACTTATAACCATGTGCCTATTATCATAATATGCCCTTTCAGTCAGGAATTTACATGTCAGCTCATCACTAATCAATGCCATTCTCAGAGTTAATGTCCCTTTGTTATAGAAAAGAGACGTCTTGTAAAATATTGTTCTTGGCTCAATAGAATTGATTAAGCATAAAAGCTGTTACGGTTCTGCACTGGGATAGCTGTTTCCTCGGCTTCACTCGAGTTTGCATTTCTAACAGTTCTGTCACTATGTTAAATCTTTAAACTGAACACTTTGGGAACTATGACTTCAGTAGTACTTTATAGGGGATCATCAATGCAGTGCAATTCATCATAATGTGAAACTTTTTGATGTTTGGGGCAAGGCAATCAACAATGGTGGCTATGTTCTACCTCTACTGTTGAAGGCAATATACTTCTTGAGTACCAGATGTTGGAAACCACAAAAAGGGGGGAGCGTTGTTGTGCTCATGTCCTGCTTCCCACAAGCAACTGGTTTGCCACTGTGGTGGACTAGATGGGCCACTGGAATGATTCAGCGGGACTCTCATTATGTTCTTGTGGGAAGAAGAAGAAGAAGAGTTTGGATTTGATATCCCGCTTTATCACTACCCAAAGGAGTCTCAAAGCAGCTAACATTCTCCTTTCCCTTCCTCCCCCACAACAAACACTCTGTGAGGTGAGTGGGGCTGAGAGACTTCAAAGAAGTGTGACTAGCCCAAGGTCACCCAGCAGCTGCATGTGGAGGAGCGGAGACGCGAACCCAGTTCCCCAGGTTACGAGTCTATCACTCTTAACCACTGCACCACACTGGCTCTCACACTGGCACCACACTGGGAGGGGCAACCATCTTAACAAAACTGTTATGTAGGCCCAACTTTCTCAAACGGAAGAACAAAAAGGTTCTAGAAGGGCAGCGCTTACCTAGGTTTGGAAATGTGTTTCACCTACGTCATCCCTAATACTTTATTCAAAGCTCATCCTGATTTATTTATTTTTTTAGGAATTCTGGATGGCATATATGGAAAACAAATTGATCTGTGTAGCTCAGATCTGTGCGAGCCACTTGTTCTTCAGCAGCTTTGAATCAGTCCTGAGTGTTAACACAAGATACAGGGCTGTCAGGGTTGGAAATAGTTTCTGAGGTTTGTGATACCCCTACTAGTTCCCTGCCGGGAGCTGTGGGGATTATAATTCCTATGGCTCCTGATACCCCATTGATCATCTTAAGGCTACCAGGAGCCAAGTGAAAGGCAATGTCAGTATTTCCCAATAACCTAACATTCAACTGGTTGATGCTGTCAGGGTGTGTTGTAGCAACTTCTGCTCCAAATTTTGGAATAGGCTCAAAGTTATTTGATGGCTCTCCATGGAGGGCAGGAGATATAGGTGGAATGCCACTGGGTTGATCTGTTACTCCACCTTGAAGGGATCGATACACTTCAGGTCCAACTTTTGGCACCACCCTTTCCAAGGCAGAGCGTGGGTCGAAAGCCACACACAGTCCTCCACTTGGATCACAGTCCTTGGTTGCCTATGTCCATTGTCCTCTTGTATGCCACTTGGCACAGCTGAGCTGCCTTGCAGCAGCTGTTGCACTGCTTCCAGCTCCTCTACCAATTCAAAGCAATAAAGACCACTTAGCCACTTTACTTGGGGTAAAGAAGTATGTGGGGGAAGGTTCTTTCTTTCCTAACTTCAAAACATCCAATCAGAAATAAGATTTTACATTTGGGGATGGGCAACTGACAGCCTCCTCCTTCTCCACCCAGCTCTTTAAAATTAGGATCAAAAGACAAAAATAACCTATTCAGCTAAATCTGTACAGATTTAGCCAAATCAAAGTTTTGTTTTCCCAAGAAAATCTTCACTTGCAAATTTCCCATATTTATGGTCGGTTGAGAAAATATTGTGAGGCATAACCTGAGCCATACATTGTGGAATGTCATTAGCATCAGATTTTCAACCAATATTGTGAGCCGAAAATTCTGTTCCTGAATCAAAGGAATAAATGCTTGTGAATTTTGATGACTGTAGAGTAGACAACATTGTTTTTTGCCTCCCAAATTTTCTGTTTTATGACGGTGGTATTAAAAAGTGGTTAAAGACACTCCTTCTTAAGAAGCCTTCAGCTCACTGGGCATTTGGCATCAGAAACACTTGTTTCGCTGCTGCTGCTGCTGCTGGCTCCATTCTAGGGACAAAGATTCCTGATGTAATGGTCTGAGCTTTTAAGATCTGTTTTTGTCAGGGATAATTTACAACCTGCTTCTAAATATGGTAACTTGGGAAGAGATGGATAAAACGAGAGTGCACAGACCTACAGCACCATCAAGTGTCAATTACCTCTGTCACTGTAATCCCAAATCCCAAACAGTAGCTCTTAAACATGGCTCTCATTTTTCTCATAACAGCGCTTGGTTACATGGTAGGCTGACTCATTCTTTTTTAAAAAGTGTAACCCTTATTGCCCAACCCTAAGCATATTTCTTCAAAATGTAACTTCTTCATATTCCTTCATACTGTAAATGTAAATGTAGCATGCACATTTCTTTGAAATGTAACCTCCACATATTCCTTTGTAAATGTAATAAGCATATTTCCTTTGAAATGTAATTTCTAATACATTTAATGTGAATTGGCATACCACCGCAGCCTTAGGAAGTCAACACACAATTTCTGTTAAATATTACAGCTGTTGATACTGCAAATGGAAAATTTAATCATGACACCCCTTTCGCCATAGGAAGCTAATCTGTAATACCAACAAAAATACACTTATGCTATTTTAAGGATTAAAACTTCAAATGGTGATTCAGCAAAGCAGAATCCTAGCATTATGGGTTAGTGGGGGAACAGGGATTCCCCCAGATCCCTGGGTGCCAGATTCCCCCCTCTAGATGCTTGAGTACTGGGGTTTACACTAGAACGTTCAGGAAATGTGAAATGAGATATGTAACTACATTCTGACACACACATGAGACTGGATGGTACAAGTAAGAGCAGATTCTGTCAGAATTCCCAGCAATGTGATACTGTCAGAAAACAGAATTTATCAACCACACTAGATAAAAATGCACTGCCCTAACCCTCTAACACCAGAATGCAATACATGTAAGGCCATTAATGTCTGTGAACTTAGGCTCATTGAATTCTGTGTTTGACTGTGGTCTAAAAAATTAAGAGTTTTATTTAAAAAGTCACCTAAACTACTTAAATTAACTCAGTGGCAGGGTGAAGCAATAGAGATTTCCTTCCCCTCAGTAAATGGAGAAAATGTTCGATGCTTTTAACATTTTAAAATTATAGTGAAGTATCCTGGCAATGGATCAGTGATAAGATATTCTCTGTCTGCCTCCCACAAGCCCATGTGTGCATCTCAGAAAGACACAGCTCCCCCAGATGCCCGATCTGCTAGCGCATCTGGCCTCAAAAATGTATTTGTGAGTGTAATCTGCCTGGTGAGACAGCGGCTAAATATGCCTTTTCTCTGCAGGACAAAAAAGAGCTTAGTGCAAAAAGAACAGGGGGATGTACATGCCACCATATCTCCTAACAACGATGTGGAAAAGTGTCCAGGTAAATGACTTCTGGCAGTTGCCTTATGAAATATAATGTTTTAATCCTGGCATCCTGCAGCTTTCGCTAGAGTATGTGGATATCTCCTTCTTTTTCTTTCAATTTAAAGATTTTTAGTACCTCAGGGTGTAAATAAGCATAGTCAGAAACATTCTGTCAATGCCATACTTGAGAGACTGGCTCCTGCTTGTTCAGTTTTCAGATGAAACTTTGATTCTTCTACAGTAATGTGTTTTTGTGAAATTTGGTGTGTCTGAAATAACTATGAAAGTCCTCTTAAAATTCAGGGTTGTTTTGTAATGGGATTCCTGAGTCTAGGAACTACGTCTAAAAACAGGCCCATCTGTGAGCTGGGTTTCAGGTCTGGAAAAAGGAGTTTCCCTTCTGAAGGGAAGAGAAGCTGGGAAAAGAAGGGAAATTAGAGACACTGACAGAACTAAGGCTTGGGAGAAGGTCTGATAACTGCTCTAGATTGCTGTCAGAAGGATGAGGACTGGATGGTGGGACTGTTGAAATGAATGAATTGATATCTGCAGCTCCCTGTGCCCTCCTCAAGAAAAAAGGGATTGCAGAGTATCAACTTTTCTTTGACATTTGGCCATCTGTCCACCCTATCTTTCCTAGGGCTTCATTAGGTCCTTCAGAGTGGTGGAACTTTACCTCTCATTTATTTACCTAAGGAAAAATACCACAGGGGAACAAAGAGTAACTACTCAAAACTGGTTGTCAGAGCTCTCAGTCTGAGGCACACCCCCACACCCCAATACTTTTCTCTCACACAATCAGAAATGTTAGTTATCAGTGGCTTCGAAAGAGCTGTAGGACAGGTGTGGAAGCTTTCTCAGCCTGAGGAACACAATTCCTTTGTGGGGAAGCTTCTAGGGGTGCATGCCAGTGGCGAATGGAGTCAGAGGCATAGATGGATGGAGCAACAGATGTGACACTTAGCTTTGTGCAGTAGGCAAGCAATGGATGAAGGCATCACAGTTTGTGGATACACTGCAACCAGGCAAAAGCATGCAGGAAAAACTGAGTAGGACTCATGAGAGGTGTAGCCTGGTGAGGGGGCATGGCAAAGGAAGAGTCCCAAGGACCAGATAGAGAAGCCTGAAGGGCCTCACTTGGCTCCTGGGTCTGAGGTTCTTCAGCCCTACAAGATGAAGACATTTGAGAACTTTGGTGAGAGGGCAACTAAAAAGTGTTTAAGTATGTAAGTAAAATAGGGATCTATGTGCAGGTGGTACCTCTGGTATTTGTCCACCTTTTGTTCTCACCCTGCACTCAGCTCTCACGTGTGGGTCCTAAAAGCTGTCAGCATGTGACAGTAGCCACACCCTGGGAAATGGCTTCGACTGGATGGGTAAGCCTGACAAGAGTAGCCAATGGGTCTCAAAGCCCTCGGTGAATTAGGGACTTCCCCTGCACACAAAGACAGGCTCTGGCAGATTGAGCGGACGAGACCAGTGATGGGTCCAATGGTCAAGAAGATGGTTTCTTCACATACCTACCAACCAACCCTGAAGGGTTTTAAATATTTTTCTTGCAACCCAACATCTTGAATGAATGTAAATTTGGTAGTAGACATAAATATGAAGGCCAAACATACCAATATCTCGGTAGTTACTTGGATTCCACTGCTATCCACCTGGCCTCACTTGGCAACGTTGCTGCTGAAGTTTCAGGAAGTAGTAGCTGCATTAAAGATCAACTGGCAAATGGAGCTGGTGTAGAAAGAATTTCACTTCAGGATAGTGTTTTAAAACACTGACATTCTTTTGACATGGGAAAGAGATGGTCCCAGCGACTAGTCTGCCATGGTAGTTAGATCAGACTTAACAGACCTCCTACCACCATGGATGAAGAAAGTGAATAGAAAGAAACAGACTGGCGTGTGACAGATTTCTGACAAAAAAAGGGGCTTGGTGAACTGAAGGAGACTCACGTTTGTGAAATGTGTCAGCTGCAAATGGTGTAAGCAATGATTTCATGTCTCCTACCAAATAATTGATAAAAAATATATACCCCAGGGACACATCATACTCTCTTTATGTCAGCACCATCAAACAGCCCCATGAATGCTGTTTGCGGATTTTTCACAACCTATTTGCAAAGTTATATTTAGGCTGTGCTGCTAGATATTGCATGGGTGCTCTAGGAATACTTTGTCTTGTCTTTTCTGGATGTGTTGAAATATGCAATAAAATTTTATTGGCAATAATATACTGCAATAATGCACACACAAAAGTGGTTGATTTGTTTTTTGAAGACCGCATCACTGAAGAATTATAAATGACACACACACATTAGAAGGCACTCCAGAATAGCTGGATTTTAGATAAAATACCTTCCTTCCTGCCTGCATTACAGTACCTATCTAGTATACCCTCTCCCTCTCTTCCCCTCACAATCCCCATTTTTCTACCATCCAGTTGTATTATTCATTATTGTTACAATTATTTCATTTGCACCTCCTGTGAAGAATCTCAAAATGATTCCACAATGCAATAACAACATGTGTAAAACAACTGCATATATAAAAATAATTAAAAGCCATGACATATATAAAAACAAATTTCAATCCAACAAAGATCTGTTACAAAAATCTTGACTTAAAAGGCTTGTTTCCAGGTGGCAGTGAGTGGCATGCTCTTCAGAGCAAGGAGGAGCAGGCAAGACTTGGCATGCAGAGAGCTGTTGAGGCTTCTGGATCTGCCCCACCCCCAACTGTTCCCGGCCTGTCACCTGAGGCAACTGCTTCAGCAGGACTCATGAGTGGGCTGTCCCCAAGCCTGCTGACTGATTTGCATCCCCATCAGGGCAGTGGGATGGGCCAAGAGGTTAAAACCACTGGGCCCACCCCAGCATAATCTACTAATCCCCCCCTTTTTTGCCCCAGCTGTCAGAATCAACACCAATGGAGTATTGGTTTGGGAGCTGAAAAAAATTGCTGGGGTGGTAATGTGGGGCAGATCAAGCCCCTGGGCTGAAGTTAGCATCCTAGCTCTACTTAAATGTGCACTTTTTAGGCTGCATGACTAACCTCAGTGAAATCAATCTCTAAATGAGAAGCGGTAAACAGGCCTAGATTGATTAAGCAAGGCATTTTAATCATGACAGTCCCTGGAATTTATTTATAACTCAAGCACAATGAACCTTAATGAAGACTTTAAAGGATTTTTAGGATACTATCATGATGTTGAATGTCAGCAGCCATCAATTAAGAGACTCTATAGCAAGCTTTTCAGTAAAAACAACCATCCTGCCTCGTCCAAAAGCTGACTCCGCCTGTAGAAAAGCTACTTAAAATATGTTTAATTTGGGGAAAGCACTAATAAATGGCTCTTTGCTGAGTGATGGTTGGAAGGTTATGCCGGAACCTGACCGCACCAGTGGACTAGCTTCTGTATTTGCTGCATTCAGCCTAGGAGGATAAAAAGATACAATCATGAAAGACATACATTGTATATAAATCACAAGCATATCCCTCCAATCAGAGACTGAGCCAGCGATGTAACCCATGCATGGAGAGAGCCAATGAAGTCACTGTGATGAGGAAATGTTCACCCCTGCACCTCCACCCCCCATAACATGCCAGAAGATGCCACTTCAATTAGCAATGACTCCCCTACTACTAGTTCTCAGGCAGGTAGAAGGTTTAATTTCCCTTATGCTCCTTTCAACTGCTGTTCTGTGAGCAGAACACACCCAATGGGTCAAAGGGTGAAGACACCACAACACAGTACTCGCATAGCTCCCTGAGCAAGGAGCCTGCACAGAGCACACGCACCTCTCATGTGGTGAAGATTCAGGGCTCACCCAGAGAGGGAAAGACCAAACGAGCAACCAAGGAGAGGAACCAGGACACACAGCCAGGCCCTAGACGCACACTGTAGCACTAGCTCAATTCATACAGTGTAGGGTTGGAAAGCTCAGACTTGAGAGCTCAAGCCCCACTCACCTTTTGCACAGCCCATGACAATTCATCCCCATAGGAGGTAGGGATGGCCACCATTTTGAATGGTTTCAAAAGAGGATAATGTTCTGACTCCAATGTCAAAAGTAGTTTGCATCTCAAGACCAGCTGCTGAGCATTACAGCTGGACAGAGTGTTGTTGCACTCAAATCCTGCTTGTGAGCTTCTCTTAGCCATCCGGCTGACCACTGTAAGAATCAGATGCAGGACTATATTGATCTCTGGCTTAATCCAACAGGGTTGTTCTTATCACTGTTTCTGAATAACCTCAGGGAGAATTATGTGTGAGCAGCACTCGGAGCTTTGTACATCTTTAAAACAACTTCTTCTGGTTAATATCATCTCTCTTGCAGACACAGACCTAATCATCAGTGTCACTCAGGGCTCCCATTACTAAGCGGTAAGAGTTTTAGTCATGTAAAAGCACATCATCGATTTAATTTTGCATTCCCTTAATCCTACAAGTACTTAAGGTTTATTTAATGTCAGCAGTGTTCTATTTGACAGTAGCTCCATTTAGCGGCTGTGCTGATGCAAGAGTCGACTTTGGTCCACTTTTCCTGAACTGCATGGGGTATTGTGTCTAGAAGTGAGGGTTCTATGTACAATTACAGGTGCCAGATTTACATATAAGCTAAACAAGCTACAGCTTAGGGTCCCACTCTCTTGCCTCCCCACCAAATTTCACTATTAATATACTTCTTAATTGTATTTCAGTTCAACAATTACTTTGATAAAATACCTATTTTGTTATGTGCAAATGGCTTTAGATACCTATTAGGTCCATAAATTACCATATAGCATATATTAAACAACAAAAAACAGCGACAATTTGTTGACAAAGGACAGCTGGACATATAAGGGCCCCATTATCTTCAGTAGCTTAGGGCCTCATCAAACCAAAATCCAGCTCTGACAATTCCCCAGCCCAGCCAAGGAGCTGAGACTGTACATAAATAGCTCCTTAATGGAAGATGAAACCCTGTCAATCAGCAACTTCATTCGTCAGGACTCCCTTGCTAAATTGCTGGTTAGCTGGATCCTGATACTTTAGGTGGGCTACACACATTCATCACATGCCTGCTCTTGCATGTGTTCTGAAGGATGAAGTGCCTGCATAAACATGGCCACTCTTCATAGCACATCTGATCTAAGCAGGACAAAGTTACTTAATTATTTGGCTTAACCAAAAGCAGGTCTGCAGTAGTTCCAGAAAATGCTTTGCAGAAGAAATTGCCTCTGAAGCTGAATTTGGAAAGTGGGGCCCATGTGGGGCTGCAGACTGCCCCTATGCTGAACTTTAATTCATTCATTCACTAACTCACTCTGTGGTATCTACACATCCATAGAACATGTGACTATGGCCAATGGCTCTGATACTTTGGGGAAAGGAAGTTGTATTTTCCCAGCAGTGCTGTATTGGAGTTTGCTGGAAGAGTGTGACATCTCCAAAACAGAATTGCTCCTTTGAGGGAAGAGATCTTGTCTTTGAAAGGGACTGCCCTATAGGCACGAAGGTAAATCAGAGAGCTGTGTTATTTATTTATTTCCTACTTGCTTGAACCATGTTCTTTCAACTTGTTAATTCACCCAAAAGCAGGGACCTTAAGCCATTAATCTTTTCCTTGTTCTTGGCACCAAGGTTTACAATTATTGATCCTTTTTCCAATGAGATATTTTCTGTTGTCCCTTCCCCTTTCCACCCCCTCCTCCACTGCATAAATTGCCATGCAAACTTCAGAGCTGCTAAGTGAATTCTATATCAAAGGATTTGCCCTGAAGTTGTGTGGGGAAACAGTTCTCCAGTTGTTTCATTCCTTTTATGTGTGTGTGTGTGGTTGTTGTTTTTTAAGCAGCACACATAAAATATTTGAGGCGGCATGACACACAACAAGCAAACCATTTGAGCTGCTGCTTTGACAGTCTAAATCCAAGAATGCCATGCTAGGGGCTGTCAAGTACCCTTCAGAGAAGAGTACTTTCTAAATCAAAAGTGTCTGTTAAAGGATTTGCTAAAGCTGCCAGTGTCCACTCTGTCATTCTTTTAAGAATCGTTCCTAGAGTTACCCAATAAATGGGAAATGACCAGGCAGAGACTCTGCTGTGACTTTGTAGAAATCACCTTCATGTATCATCTTTCATGTTCAATTTTTCAAGTCAGATAGAAATTAGGTCCAGCCCACCTCTCATGATTGAAGTTCATGTGCCAGTGTTTGCAACAGTAGGGATGACAACCTTGATGTCTTTCCGTATTCCAGCAAGACGTTTTCACATCAGCCTCTGTTATGTAGTGTAGTTTCACCCTGGGCCAACAGGGGGATACTGTATATAGTTTTCACTCAGGTCTGTAGATAGTTTTCACTCAGGTCCGCGGCAGTTATTTTAGGCGGGAACTCTGGGCTGTTGTGGTTACAATGTTGACAGCCGGCTCCCTATAAATACAGGCCGGCTGAGCTGTTCGCTCTCAGTTCTATTCCAGCTTACCTTAATAAAGAGCTACTTGAAGAAATCGCTGTGCCGGCTGCTATGTCAACCCACGACTTAACACTGGCGACGAGGATGGGATGGATGGACATCAGAGCACAGCCAGATGCGGCCAGCCTCTGAACTGAGCTGAATCACAGAGCGAAATCACTGAGCGAAATCACTGGGCAGAACCAATTCAGAGCTGACTGTTCTGGCTAGAGCACTGTGTTCCATCCATCGCCCTTCACGCCGGCATCGGAATCATGGCTTCACTTGTGCCTCTACCGCCTTTTGCGCCAGCCTCTGAATCATGGGACTCCTACCTCGCTCGGTTCGACTGCTACCTCCAAGCCAACGAGCTGACAGAAGTATCACAGGAGCGGAAGCGGGGCCTATTCCTCAGCCTCTGTGGGCCTGAGGTGTTTGAGACGGCCCGAGCGTTGGTTGCGCCTGAAGCAGTCCAGGCAACACCATGGGACACGATCCGAGAGAAGCTCCGCAACCACTACGCACCAAAGCCGTCCAAGATTGCTGCCCGCCATGCGTTCTACCACCGGAACCAGGCAGAGGGGGAGTCAATCAACAACTACACCACCGCCCTGCGACAGGCTGCAATGCACTGTGAGTTCCGAGACTTAGACGATGCCCTGATGGATCGAATCGTCTGCGGGGTCCGGGACATCCATCTGCAACGGCGTCTCCTAGCCAAGCCAGACCTCACGCTACAGAAAGCCATTGAGGAGGCTGTGGCCTCAGAAGCTGCTGAACGCTCCGCCCAGGAGATCCGCAAGTCCAGCAGCCCGCGTCTTGCTAGGGAGCCAGTTCCGGTGCATCATGAAGAGGCCAGCAGTGATGAGGCATCCTCCAGTGAAGACGATGACGTGCACCAGACAAAGCGGGAGCGCAGGAAGTTCCAACAGAAGTCCAAGGGCCAACCGGAATGTGCTGGCTGCGGAGGCAACCATTCCCGTGCCAAGTGTCGATTCAGAGACGCCATCTGTAGGAAGTGTTCCAGAAGGGGCCACATCGCTAAGGTCTGCCGATCGGCTCTGTCTGACACCCCCCCTTCATCGACTCGCAAGTCCAAGTCTTCACTCCAGTCTGCCAAGGAAAGTTGTTTCGCTCTCACCAACTGCCGCTGCCCGTCTGGAACCACGATTGGCCAAACCGACTCGCCTACGCGACGCAAGCTGAACGTCACGGTGCTCATTGAAGGAGCTCCATGTGACATGGAGATCGACACCGGGTCTGCCCTGTCCATCGTGTCATGGAGCACCATCAAAAGACTGGTACCCAGAGTGTCCAAAAGGCAACTCGACTCTCACCGCGTACACCTGAGAGACTACCAGGGAAACGACATTCCCGTGGTGGGCGTTGGCCGGTTCCGGATCGCCTTCAAGGATTTTTCGGGCCTGCTCCGGTTGGTGGTGGTCGAAGGTCAGCGGCCAAGCCTCCTAGGGCTAGACTGGTTTGATGCCCTCGGCCTGGAAGTCACCGGCATCAACTGCATCTCTAACGCAGAGACTGAGGGTCTGGTCAAAGACTTTGCCGAGGTTTTTGACGGCACCTTGGGCCAATATACAGGTACGCCCATCTCCTTTAGCCTTGATCCACAAGTCGCCCCCATCAAGCTAAAGCCACGCCGGGTTCCCTTTGCTCTCAAGGCTAAGGTGGACGAACAACTGGACAAACTGATCGCCCAAGGAGTTTTGGAGCCGGTTGACCACGCAAAGTGGGAAACCCCCATCGTCACGCCTGTCAAGCCAGATGGGTCGGTGAGAATCTGCGCTGACTACAAGTGCACGATCAACAAGGCACTTCAGCAGCACGCTTATCCGGTTCCTGTTGTCCAACACCTGCTGCATTCCCTGGGTGAGGGTAAGGTCTTCGCTAAGCTGGACCTTGCCCAAGCCTATCAACAACTGCCAGTCGATGATGCCACTGCTGAAGCCCAGACGATCGTCACCCACCGGGGGGCTTTCTGTTGCCGCCGGTTGCAGTTCGGGGTGAGTGTGGCTCCTGGCATCTTCCAAAGCCTTATGGAGCGTCTCCTGCAAGGGCTTCCGGGCGTGGTTCCATATTTTGATGACGTCTTGGTGTCTGCAGACTCACACCAGCAGCTGTTTGAGCGCCTCCGTGCCGTGCTGACCAGGTTCCAGGAGGCCGGGCTCAAGGTAAAGAGGGAGAAGTGCCAGATTGCCGTTCCACAGGTAGAGTTCCTGGGCTATCTTATCGATGCCTCCGGTCTTCATCCAACCACATCCAAGATCCGCGCTATCCAGCAGGCCCCCACCCCAAAGAACAAAACGGAGTTGCAGGCATTCCTGGGGCTGCTGAACTTTTATAACATGTTCCTGCCCCACAAGGCCACAGTGGCTGAGCCTCTTCACCGACTCCTTAGCACTAAGACGCCTTGGGCCTGGGGTCATCGGGAGACGGCAGCCTTCAACGCGGTCAAGGCTCTCCTTTCTTCAGACAGTGTGCTGGTACAGTACAGTGAATCCAGGCCGCTGGTCCTTGCCTGCGACGCCTCACCTTTTGGCATCGGTGCTGTCCTTAGTCACCGTTTTCCAGATGGAAGAGAAGCACCGCTCGCCTACTTTTCCAGGACACTATCTCCAACGGAACGGAATTACAGCCAGCTCGACAAGGAGGCATTGGCACTTGTGGCTGGAGTGAAGAGGTTCCATGAATACCTCTATGGCAGGGTTTTTGACCTCATCACTGACCACAAGCCACTCCTGGGCCTCCTCGCCGGTGATCGTCCAACTCCACCGGTCCTCTCACCACGCATGCTGCGATGGACTGTTTTCCTGGCTGCCTACCACTACCGGCTCATCCATCGCCCGGGGAAATCGATGGGCCATGCCGACGCCCTCAGCCGTTGCCCTCTTCCAGCATTTGTGGAAGACCCGGCTCCAGCTTCATCGCTCCTTCTGATTGAGGATCTTCCGGCAGCGCCTGTATCGGCTGCCACTGTGGCCTCCGCATCTGCCCAGGATCGCACCATCAGCCGGGTGCTCAACTGGGTGTGGAGGGGGTGGCCACAAGGGCCTTTTGCATCGGAGTTCCAGCCCTTCGCAACCAGACAACATGAACTCTCAGCTCATCGCGGCTGCCTGCTGTGGGGAGACCGCGTCGTGATTCCCCAGGGACTCCGTCAGCGCGTCCTGGAGGCTCTGCACGTTGGCCACCCGGGAATTGTCAAAATGAAGGCGTTGGCTCGGTGTTACGTCTGGTGGCCTAATATGGACGATGCCATCACTGCCTGGGTGTCCGCCTGTCAAGCGTGCCAGGAGTCGAGGCCTGCACCACCGGCAGCTAAGGGACACACCTGGGAGACGCCAAAGACACCCTGGTCGAGGGTGCACATCGATCTGGCTGGCCCCTTTCACGGCCGGACCTTTATGGTAGTGGTGGACGCCTATTCCAAATGGCTGGAGGTCGCCCTGATGCCCTCCACCACTACCGAAGCTGTCATCCGGGTGCTGCGAGGCCTGTTTGCAACGCATGGGTGTCCTGATGTCCTTGTCTCTGACAACGGACCGCAGTTCACGTCAGGCACGTTTGAGCGGTATCTTTTGGGACTGGGCATCCGCCATGCCCTAACGGCACCCTTTCATCCATCCAGCAACGGGCAAGCGGAAAGAATGGTGCGCTCGACAAAAGAGGCACTGGCGCGCCTGGACCGGGGAGAATGGCATGAGCGGGTCGCCGAATACTTGTTCGTGCAACACATCACCCCTCATGCGGCCACAGGGAGGAGTCCTGCTGAACTGCTTATGGGCCGCCGCCTCAGGTCACCGCTCGACCGGCTACACCCAGACTTTGCCGTGGCTGAACCCCCAGGCTGTGCCAACGCACCACGGTCATTTGTCCCAGGAAACCAGGTCTTTGCCCGGAACTATGTGGGGGACATCCCTTGGGTGCCAGCCACAGTAGTGGGAGTCACTGGACCTCGCTCGTACCAGGTGGCACTCGAAGACGGACGCTTGTGGCGACGGCACATAGACCAGCTTAGGCGCAGGGTTGGGGACTTGGACACTACCGAGGTGCCCCCAACTGCGCTTGCGGCTCCAGAAGAGACACGTACAGATGGCGAGGCCCCACCTACACCTCCCTCGCAAACTGCCAGCGTGGAGCCGAACCAAGCCGTTTCAGAACAGACTCAGACCACTCCACTTGCGGAGGCTCCACCCACAGCAGCGGATCCAGGGGAGTTGGTCCCAACGCCACCTAGGGTCGCACCACAGCCTCAGCGAGAACTGTGTGGCCCTCCGGACTTGGCTACCAGTCCCCGGCGGTCTGGCAGAGTTTCCAAGCGCCCAACTTATTTAAAGGACTATGTTGTTGGACAGGTATCACTGTTGGTCTAAGTATGGGAAATGTAACCGATATGCTTTTGTGCTTAATTGAACCATTACGCGTAGTGCTGTATATAAGGAAACCATTACGATTGTAACTAACGCCTTATCTCGGTGGGGAGGGGTGTTATGTAGTGTAGTTTCACCCTGGGCCAACAGGGGGATACTGTATATAGTTTTCACTCAGGTCTGTAGATAGTTTTCACTCAGGTCCGCGGCAGTTATTTTAGGCGGGAACTCTGGGCTGTTGTGGTTACAATGTTGACAGCCGGCTCCCTATAAATACAGGCCGGCTGAGCTGTTCGCTCTCAGTTCTATTCCAGCTTACCTTAATAAAGAGCTACTTGAAGAAATCGCTGTGCCGGCTGCTATGTCAACCCACGACTTAACAGCCTCACCTGTAATTTCTAGTCTGACAGGCATTTTCCCCCTTCAAATGATTGCAAAGGGTCATTTCCTCCATTTGCTTCTAAGCAGCAGCCTCCCCCCCTCCCCCCGGAACTGCAATACATTCAGGGATATGTGGAGCTGGAGTTTGCAATGCAGAATTTACCAAGTACTCTGAAATCCCTGTTGAAGTTAAACAAAATATCCTGAGGGTGGATATACAACATCCCACGATCACAGAGCTGAATCCCGATACCATCAAGGGAAGGTCACACTCAAGAGATTAAAACAGTAACAACATGCTTTCTATTGAGCCTCTGTCTGAATCCACTTTCTGTTACGTTGCTTGGGAGACAGCGATAGGTTGCTAGAGGCCCACCTGGATTGTTAACCTATGTTATTGTGTGTTGCTTTTATTGTACTCATCTCCTTCTTCCATTTTAGACAGTTTAGAGCAGCTCTTCTAACGTGCTGCTCAAGGCGATGCTTGCTTAGTTTCACTAATACTATACCAGCAGGTTCTCGTGACTATTCATGGCTTTCAGTTTTGGAGGATAAATTCATTAGGTCTGTATTTTAAAGTGAACTGGCCTAATTCACCAATCCTGTATTTATAACCTGGTGGGGTGGTGTCGCAATGCAAGGTTGCAGGCAGGGACAGCACAATATCTTACCAAGAGGGGGAGGGAGAGGTCAGGGCTACCGAGAAACATTAGCAGAGCCAATCCAGCACTCCTGCCATTGTACCCATGCAACCTGACAGCACCTTGCACCTTCCTCTCTCCTGCTAGGTACGTGGCAGTGTCACATTTCTGGGAAGCTATCATTGCAGATTTCTGCCCGCCCCCCGGGCAATTAGCTCCTGTGTGTTTATCAAAGCAATCAGCTGAATACCATACTTTTCCAGATTTTGTGGTATGCTTTCAGTATTTTTTTAAAAAGGGCACATAAAAACCATATTTTACGGGGGGGGGGTTAAATGAATACAAAAATGCTTAATTTGGGGGAGTTCTATGATAAAGCATACAAAAAACCCATATTTTAAGGGAAGAATGCATACAATTTACATGAGCGATTTACGCAATTCAAGTGTGTACAATTTAAATGCAAATTTTCTATGCACCTTTAAAAAACTCCACAAAAATGGGGACAATGAACCTATGATTCAGCACATTCAGAACTGAAAAGGAACAGTAATAGGCTGATCCATTCATCACTACCATTCATCCCAATCTGTGGACCACCAGATGTTGCTTAGTAACAACAACAATCATCATATTGACTGATTGGCCATGTTGACTGAGGCCGATGGTCGTTGGAGTCCCACAACAATGCCACAGGTTCCCTATCCCTGCTTTAGATACAAATGGAAAATCTTTTCTGCTGAAAACTAACCCCGCCACCATTTTTTGCAGCTCCTTCAAAGAACCATGACTTCCTTAGTTTATAAATGGGCTTCTCTAGGCCTGTGGCACTTCCCTTTTCTTCAGACACTGATGCAGAGTTGAGTAGCTGGTGCTTCGCCCATTCCAGCAGCTCCAACATTGACAGGATTCAGAGCTCCTGAAAACATGATTTGCTTGCATTGCAATTAAGGGCAGCACTCTAATTTACTCTTGTATCGATCACTTTGAATTTCCTTCTTGCAACATGTGCAAGGCAAGCTATTCCTTCCACAGATGGGAGGAAGAACAATGATTTAAACCTAACTGTGGGCAATTAAGAGCTTAAAATAAATTAACTCTTCATCTAGCCCAGCTTCTTGTTTGTTGGAGCAACCTGTGTCTTTTGGAAATGTCAGGGCATGTTCAATGGACCTCTGAAATGGTATTTCTGATGGTTGGTAGGAGATACCTTGAAACTGAAGGTCAGGAACAGCGTTCATGATATTCATGATAGCTGGTATTATATGTTTTGTAAAGGTCATTTTCTAAGGTGGGTCCTCAGAAAATTCATGTGTTGTGGGGGCAGGAGCGGAGAATCAGTAACTATATTTTCTCTTCAGTAAGCACTAATGTATGGTATCATCAGGAATATTAATCTTTATTGTGGTACCCTTTTTCTAACTACCGTGAGGCTGGCTCAGAGCAATACAAAAACTCACATCCACTGGGAGAATCCCATCAGGGTTTGACCTGAGTGAGGGTTCAGCTGTCCTTAGCACTACCTGTTACTAGCTTTCAGCACCAGAGCTTGAGATGATTTATAGTTTCTAGTAGAAAGGCATTGCAAGGAGTCTTAAAAGTGCAACATTTATTGAGGTGTATACTTTATAAGGTGGTCCAAATAGGTCACATTCTAGGTTCTAAACTGGTTTGAATCCTGCATAATGATGTGGTTGCTCAGATATCTGGTGCCGATGAGAACAATCCAGACTCTAGGTAGCCAGCATAGTTTATACTGGGGCAAATTATCACAGTATAATTTCCCCCTATTTACCGGTAACTCTCTTCAAGAATGCTGATATTTCTTTGCCAGATTCGAGCTGGCTCAACCAGCAATAACAAAATTCAATATAGAATTTTGCATACACCACCCTTTGCCAGTACTGCTAGCCGCATCCCTGAATTGAGCAGAGTTTGGAATGGGGTAAGTTTCCAGTCATGCTCCTTTCTCAGGATTTACCGCACCCAGCCGGGATGAGGCACTTCAGCCGGCATAGCCCCAACTGAGCTCAGGCTCATCCAGAGACCTGCCTATTCAAAACTCTGCTCATTAATCCACACAGGTTTAGATTGCTCCCTGTGTGTCTTGTTTTACAAAGGACCAATTGCTTGTTCTCCTCAGCCCTTTTCAAGGGCTGTGGGCAGGAAAGAAGCAACAGAAAATGTAACTCAAATTCTGGAGCAACGCTGCTTTCCTTTAAGCTAAGATGCATAACCTGATGCCTTCAATCTATTTATTTATATGAGATATAATATCTAGAGATGCAAATGTTTGGTACTGCAGCAAACACATGCAATGAAAGACTTGTAAGATTTGCTGCTCATGTCAGTAGGATAAGATTAACAAATATTACGCCAGTGAGGGGGATGGGGCGAGACCTAGAACTTGCACTTGTTTTCATACAGTGTGTTCACAGTTCCGTGACAAACCATTCTTTGGCAAGATTTACATGTAACAGCCATGAATGACAGGCTGCATTGCATTAATGGAACACAGAAACATTATCCTCTGATAATATGGAAGGGAGGATAACGTGTCATTGCTGTAACTCCGTGTTTGATTTATTTGACTGTCTGCAATTGTGAAAAGGCAAAACAGAATCAAGATGTAGCAATTTGCCCAATCGGCTTAGCTCTACGAAATGAACCAGTGACATTTGTGCCAGCTGTTAGCTTCTGTAGATTTTTGGCTCTCTGAGCGTATTCTTGAATTATTTTTCATCTCTGAGCATAAGGCAACTCAAAGAAATACCTCAATTCCAGAGCGTTCTGTAGTCTTTCCGTCAAAGCTGACATTACAAATGGGGGAACATAAAAAGCAATTGCTTGATACATCTAATGCTTTTCTTAGCCCACAGAGCAACAGTAATTCATAGTTATAAATCAAACTGTGTAAAACTAGTTTAAATGACTGAAGATGTAACACTTTTTTTTTTAAGTCACGTTTCTTTCCCTGCAGGATATTTCAACGTACATTTTATGTAACATATGGGTGCTCAACTTAAATCCTTTCATGCAGTTTAAGTGGGAAATAAGGGTGCTTGGAAAACATACTCAAATGCTCAGGTTTTCCTTAAACCAAAGTTATTTGTTTATGTTGTTACACTTTTGCATTTATAATCAAAGATTGAGACCCCACCTGCAGTGTTAGTCACCTAGGTTGGCCATACATCCTACCTTAATTAGGAGTGAATGAACAATTCAATACTCTTTACTAGTCACTTGGGCCTCCAGGAACAGACTTGGATCCAAAGGCTTTATACCTACTCATTCAGAGCAGACAACTGATCAGTTTTTCTTGACACTTTCATTGGCAGCATATAAATTGGAGTGGGTCTGGGTGGGATGAAGACCTTCCATTGCAAACCTGGAAGATGCTAACTAGACCAACACATAACCCTTTCAAAAAAAGAAGATTTGCATTGGTATGCTTAAAATGCATCCTAAAGTGCAGGAAGTGATGCTTATTCAAATGCAGAATTCCACCCACATGGTTGCACATAGGGTTGGTTTCGTGTTTAATGATGGGGAACCATTTTTCTGGGGGCTCATGTCAATGGTGGGCAGGGCCAGAAGCAAAAGGGGCAGAGGAAAAAAGAGAGTCAATTTCACCTCTGTGCAGCAGTCTAGTTCTTACATAAACTTACACACTACCATACAGTCAGTCAACAAGACCCCAAGGGTATTTTTTTTCCAGCCAGACCAAAAAAAACCCCAAAACACTAAAAGAGGATATAAAGTATAACAAGTGAAGAGTGTGATCTGGGGAAAGAAGGAAGAGGAGGTGTGGCCTGAAGAAAGTCCCGAGGGCCAGATAAATATGCCTAGAGGGCCACATTTAAAAAAGCAAGTTTCTCTCTTTACTGCTCCCTGTTTTGGGTTCTTTTGGATAGGGAGATAGACATGTTGGTGATACATTTCGCTTTTATTTCCATTTGATTAATAAGAGAGCTGTTACAATGGGCTAGAGCTAGAGGAAGGTCAATTACAGTTGCTATTATAGTGATGATGACTTTTCTGATACAGTTATGCATATTTCAGTAATTTAAGTGGCATGAACATCTGTAAGGGGGAAATATCTTTGTTAATCTGAGGTTTACCCTTCCTTCCAGCATAAGGTAGCTGCCTAAAAGTCCCGTGTCTAACATTTTCTAATAGAAAAGTGTTGATAAACCCTTGTACAAATGAAGGTCACTATGGTCTGGGGGGGGGAATCAATTTTTTTACCTATTATAAAGGCAAGATTAGGTCTCCTTGTAAAGAAAAAAGATTCTAAAGATAATATACATCATATCAAAGTGGATTTGTTTTGTTTTTGTAATATTAGAACATTTGTGGTGAACGTGTGTATCTTGCCCTATCGACTTATTTTTAAAGAACTGATCTCCATCTGTTAAATTCAGCTGAAATATCTTCAAAGCATTAACCTAGGTTAATTCATACTTCCACTCATGTATCTAGGAATTAAGAGACAGCAGGCCAGTTTTCTGGCCCATCCTAAGAAAGATGGTGGTACACTGGATTTCAGATTGGCGTAACTAGTCAGTATTCTATGCTCTCCCAGAAGCAATGTTCAAAGCAGAAAGGTAGTAGAAAGAGAGTCAACAGACCAATGAAGATAGCCGCTCCCACCAAAGCCCTAGCAACACTCTCACCACCTACCAATCATACAATTGTTCTTGTTGAGACCCTGTGTTGCCCATATATCAAATGCACCAGTCAGTAAGTTATGATGTTGGGAAATGACTTCATGTCACTACTAAACTCATTACAAACCCTGGGGCAGACGTTGGTTATTTTTCCCAATATGGCGCCCCGTGCGAAGCCAAAATTTGGCACCCCCAGATGGATCTTCTCATTTGTGGTTCTTCTCAATTTTGTGCTCCCTCAGTCCAGCACCCTGTGTGGAGGAACCACCCAAAGCACCCTAAATCATGTGCAGAAAAACTTTCTCATGCCCAATGCACAATTATACTACCAGCCGAAGCTCCTCCATAAGTACACCAGATGTTGTAGCTTGCCAGATGGGTTCCATTCCAGATTTGCAAGGCAAACAGAAATCATTGTGTGCCAAATGTAGATGAAATATCAAATTAGGAATTGCTTCAAACCAGAAAAAATGGGCATGAATCATCATGCACAAGGGAAAGGAACCTTGAGATAGGAAGAGGAAGTAGAATGTTATTTGAGCACAGAACAATTTGGCCTGCCTGATTCTCCAATGAGTCTATGGACCAGTCATCAGAGGCTAGTAGCAGAGGTAGATCTTTGGATTCAGAGGAGCAGATGTGGGCTCCATTCAGAGATGCACGCTGCAGTAGATCCACCTCTTCCGTGGAGCTTCTCTTGTCAGAGTCTCTGAACCTGAGGATTTCTGGCCTGAAACCATGACAGTAGGTTTCATTCATATTTACTTAACCGCATAAAGCCATACCTATGGCATAAGAAGTGAATGAGCTGTTTAATAAGCTCTGAAGAAGTGCTGAGAGAGACCAGGACATAATGCTACACTTAAATTAAATGTTTTGGGTGCCCATCTGCACACTCATTCCTTTAATATGCTGCATATCTCATAATAAAAGAGTTGTGCTCAAGTGCTTCTCTAGTGACCATTGACCACACTTTGGCACATCCTCATATCTGTTGATGAGCTTTTGTTTTCAGAACAAATCTGTGAAGTCTGACTGAACTTCCTTAGATATATGTTTGCGCTTCCCGGGGCTGCTGCATAATGACAATCTGTCACATTGTAACTAGCTTCCAGTATGAATTATACATCAGTGTCTGTCCATGATAACCAAGCAAAAAGTGTCCTCGGTATTTATAAAGCAATGAGAGGACTATAAGGGTAGGATCAGGAGGTTACTTAAGGAACTTGGGTTCAAGCAAAAAAGAAGAAGTTGTAAACAACAAAACCAAAGTCATTCTAATCGGCACATCATAAAGCAGATGCGTCAAGCAGAATGCAAAAGCAAAACTTGTTTTTAGCATTTCTTTGAAAGCCATCAACTGGCTGGCTTGTTTGATCACCTCAGCCTGTGGTAGCTGTAAGAAAAGGCAATCCCATGCTGACATTTGCCCCAACAGTTGCTTAGTGTCAATGGTGGCTCAATACAGCACTGGCCTTCTGGGAATTGTAGTTTATCAGCCCTGAGTGCTCACAGATCGTGAAGCTGAGGCTCCAATACTTTGGCCACCTCATGAGAAGAGAAGACTCCCTGGAAAAGACCCTGATGTTGGGAAAGATGGAGGGGACAAGGAGAAGGGGATGACAGAGGACGAGATGGTTGGGCAGTGTTCTCGAAGCTACCAGCATGAGTTTGACTAAACTGCGGGAGGCAGTGGAAGACAGAAGTGCCTGGCGTGCTCTGGTCCATGGGATCATGAAGAGTCGGACACGACTAAACAACTAAACAACAACAATAACAAAAGGGTGCTGGGTTAGAGGTTAGATAGGGAATGTCAGGCTCCTGGAGGCCAGCATCTTCTGGCTTTTCCAGCTTTCCAGAGCCTGCCACTCTGAAGCAAGCACCTCTACCTGCCTCATGAGCAGGCTGGCCCTCATTTTCTCTACATCCAGCATGAAGACTGAACAACAGGAATCAGTATCAGTTTATATATATTAAAATAACAAGGAAGAGCTTGTTCCCATCTCACTCAACAACTGCGGACGTAAAAACAAATCTCCTGCCTGCTGAAAAGGGCCCAACCTCCCTAAGGAAAAACAAACCTTCATCATGTAGGCTGGCATGATGGAAAGCAAATGCCCTTTTCTCCTATTGGGAAACTATGTGTGTGTGACCTGACCAGGGCTAGCCACTCATGCTGTGGCATATGCCAGGCCCTGAAGACACCGAACCAAGCTGCAACCATGATAGGGATGGTTAGTGACGTGCCCTCCACCCAGCATGCCTCAGAGGCCATGCTGTAAACCACTTAGCTGCCCACACTAAATGCCAATAAGCAAACAGCCAGATCGAAACCCAAGCCCACCAGAATACAACTGAATTAAGAGCACTGTGAAGAAAGAGGGGGAAAGGTGTGCTCCAAAAATCCTATTCAGCAAAACCCAAAGAGTCAGGGGATGAGAAGCGTAAGGAGGAAGAGTTTGGGGGAGAAGCCACCATTTATAGGCAACCTGCATCCCCAAGCCTACAGGCCAATCTCAACCTCATGAGAAGCCTTGGGCGGGCTTCTGCCTCTTTTAGGGTGGAGCAAAGTTGCTTCTAGTTTTTGTTTGGGGGAAATACTCAGAAAGCCAAGTTGAGCTGGATTTCGTCCAAGGTGAAGGACGCAACTTGACATGGAACAATGTGGCTAGAAATAGGCTGACCAGAAGCCAGGATGGTTCCATAAAAAACAGCATCACTCACATGCTCCTACTCCCATCTTTTATAAAGGACACATGATAGTGGTGCTCTTTGTCATTGGAAGCTGAGACGCTTGCTCTTTATGAATTCTGGCATTGATGTTGTACTTTGAGAATGGAGCTGATTTCTCTTGGAGGAGAATATTAGTACTGGCCATGCTGTTCTATAAAAGGGAGATGTTTGTTTTATGCTGCAGTGTTCCACTTGGCTTCTTTGTGTTGATCACCTGGAGCAACTACTTGTTATCTCTTTGTGGTTTACTGTTGGAGTTGATTTATTGAGGGGGTGGGTGGGAGGACTGTTTGCTGAGAACTGTTGCTTTTTTCTCTGGGAGTTGTTCTGACTCAACTTTTTGTTCCCTTTAACTCCATGATTCTGCCAATGCCCTTTACATTCCTCGATTCTCTGATTTCTATATGCCCATACTTTTGAATAGTCTCCTAGTTTCTGGTGCTCCCTTTAAATTGGCATCAGCTCTTGAAATTGGACCCCTAGTAAAACTTAACCACACAACGGAGCACCATGCTTTGTTTGCTTTTTAATAATAATAAAAATAAATTTTATTTATATCCCGCCCTCCCCAGCCGAAGCCGGGCTCAGGGCGGCTAACAACAATAAAATAGTAGAACATTCTATAAACATTTCATTATAAAAATTAATTAAAATTTAGCATAGTTTTGTTTCTTGTTTCAGTCTTGTCATCAACGGTCAAAGCGAGGGGAAATATTCCACTGCATAGCTGACCACTGTAGCTGGTGCTGCCACAAAACCTGTCATTTTTGTTGAAAACGGAAAGTAACAGTTAGTGGCATCTACTTGACATTTAAAATCCCAAGAGGATGATGTGACCATTTAGATGCTAGGAGGGTGGCTCCTCAAATGTCAGACGGAACTTGTCCTCTAAGAGATAAAGGAGAGCGAGAACTCACATTTACGACTAGGGCAATGCAGTTTGCTCTTTTCCAGCCCTTTACCCAAGGCTTCCTTGTCCCAGAGGTACTCCTGGATTTAGGTTTCATTCACTATTGCTGGTTTCCTGATCTTAGACACCAAAAAGCAGAAAAGCAACATCTCTTACAGGTATCCTTGGGCTTCTGATGTGCCATTGTTTAATGTCCTGGGCTTACTTAGGTGTCACTGTTGTGTCACTCACTTGTGGACTAAGTTTTCATTTAGCAGTCCTCTTTTTTGTGTGTGAGGAGAAATCAGGGCTAGTGAATAAGATTTAGTATTTTATATGGATTTATTTGCACATTATATACGAGAAAGTGGATGGATCCCTAGATCTAAACACAGGACAGAATACTCTCTGATAAGAGAGAGCAGAGGTTTTGAAAACACAGAAACATGCAGCAAACTGAATATAGACTGTTAGATCTTTTTAATATTCTGTTTTATGTCACAGTGACTTCCCCTTTCTACCCCCTTTGCAGTGATGAGATCACACAGTTTGGTAAGTTTAAAGGAAGTTTATTTACAAACTCATCAAAGGTTGGATTCATGTACTTTTGCATATAGCAGCAGGAAAAGCTCAGGTAGAAAAACTTACTTAAAAAATATGATGGAAGTTTCTGAACATATCATCCCCCAAGGATTTCAACAAGAGTTTAATATGATGTGCAAAGTATATTCAATGGCTTTTTAATTTACCCCAGTATTTTGTGCATGTGTGTGTGACTGAACTCAGAGAAAGTAGCACAATCTTGATTCTGTACATTCACACAGACAAACTTGCATCAAATGTGAAGCAGGTTGTTAAATTCTCTTGGCACATCTCTCCTTACCAGCTTTATGTAGCTACCTGTTCTACTCACCCATGGCCATCTCACCACTCTGAAATTCCATGCATGGCAAAATCCTATCCAGCTCATATCCTTTTAAAAAAATTAAGGGGCAATGCTGAATGCACAGAGGGCAAAGCTCCCAACTGCATTACAGAGATTTCTTAGTTTTTTGGCGGCTTACATAAGTAACAGAGCACTTAAAAGAGATAAGAGGTGGATTCACTGGTAATGGCTCTAACACGTCCCATCCTGTTCTCTACAGCTCAAAGTGACATTAGATAGGTTGATCTTATAACATTACTTGCAACACTGCACTACAGTGGTCAGAAGCTTTTCTGAGACCTTCTGCTTGGAAGAAGCAGATAATAAAGGGCTTTCTAGCATCAAAGTGGAGCCATCAATTCATGAGCAAAGGTTAATACATATACTTAAAGAGATGGGAACTGATGAACAAGATCGCTTCTCAAAAGGAGACAACATATCGGCTGTAAGTTTGCTCCAGTGATTGCATTTTAGAGCTGTGTGGAAATGGCCTCCCAAACATATCCACCCAGTTTGCGGGCTGAGAACTGGGAAGCAACCAGTTCACTTGATTTTTCCAGGGGGGAGGGGGGGAATCCCAAACAATTTTTCAGCGGTAGGGCTCGCCATTAGCAGTGCCAATAGCACAGCTTCTCTCTCATGTTGGAGCCTTCTTTTCTGTCTCTGTGAGTAGCAGCCACAGAAACAGCAATGACTGTGGTGGCAGCCTGACCACCATTTGGGATGCTCCACTATGTACTGGGCCTAGCATCATACGAGGGCTGTGGGATGTAATCCATTGGTGCAGTCAAATGCAACATTCCTGATTTCCCTAGAGTGGGCACAGGCAGGGGGACATCCAGTCAGTATAACTTCCTGTTCCACTGGTCTAGAACTTCCTCCCCTTTCATGTGACCTGGGAGATGGGTGTGGCCCTGGCTGACTCCATAAAAGAGCCAAGTCATGCAGCCATTCTCTCAGTCTTGCTCATCTTGATACTGCTCTTGCTTGCTATTCTTTTACTGCCATACTGCTCTTCTGCAAACATTTTATCTTTATGCAAATTTGCTGTCTGCTGGCTCTCAGCCAGCAGCACATGAGTTCAGTCTCCATATGAGATGAACTCACAGTTTGTTTATGTAACTACCAAGTAAAGCCTGCCTTTCAGGGATCATATTGTGAACTGAAATGGGAGTAAACTTTTTGTTACTTTACTCAGAAAGACTCTCGTGTCTTTCTGAATAAGCATTATCCTGAATAAGTATTATCCTTCCCTCCCTCACGCTAGTGAGTGATGCAGCAGAGCAAATTCCCCTCAATATAGCTGGAAGCTAGTTTGCAAAGGATAATACTTATTCAGTATATCCTTCCTTACCATTCTTAACATTCCCGCAAGGGCTTGGTAGGTGGGCAGAGGTGGTGAAACTTTCCCTCCACCCACTTGCAAACTTTGTCAAACTGAATTTAAGACTGGGAAAAGAAGAAACCAAGAGAAACTTAAATTGGCATAACTACTCATCCCAAGGTTAGAGCCATTGGACACCCATCCATAATATGCCAGTGGATTGTATTCAGCGTAGCACTAAGGAGATCGTTCTCTCAATCCAAGCATTTCTTATTGCCCGATGGAATGATTTCCCTGTTGCTTCCCACACATGCTTTTCTGGGGGTTGCCCCACCCCTCTGGGGCAGATTTGGGGAGCGTGTGGTGGGGGGGAGAGGGGAGACATATCATTGCACTAGTGAGAATAATTATGCTGGCTTCTATTAGCACAACAATTTAGATGCATACGGCCCAACATCTTCGTATGTATCTTCCATTTCTTTCTTTCTTTCTTTCTTTTTTGAAAATAATTTTTATTAGTTTTCAATTACAATAATCCAATAAAATATTTGTATGTATCTTCCTAAACCCAGCTGAGGTCCTACCAGACATTAGAATAGAATTTATGCCCGTGCCAACATATATCACTCTTAGTATCCAATCGGGTTCCCCTTATTGAATACTTTCCAACTCTATTTCTTAAAACTTTTTTTTTTGCTAAACTAAGATCGTTTTAAAATGAGGTCATTGCTGGTTGCCGAATACTCACTGCATTTGTAAATCAAAGAGAGGGCAGAGGTTGGTTATGAAGCCTTAGGTTTGTGGTCTTTAAAAAAGAAACAAAACATGCAGCTCTTATTTCTCATCCCTTTCTTGGCATCTTAATGAGCATTCCCCACATGCAGCCCTCGCTTTTCCGCAGCACCGTTTACCCCTGTTAAAGTCCCTTTTCCAGTCTGTCAGAGTGGTGTCAAGCTATTTTAACATGAACCGCTGCTATTACAATGTGAACTCCAGTCTCCAGATAACAGAAGTGCTGGCAGCACTGTTCTGAATTTTGAGGGCAGTGTTTTGTGTCCCTTTCCCCTTCTATGGTAAACCACTGAAATCTGTGTGATCACACACAGAAGAAACGCAGCCTTTGGCAAGATAAACTTTAGCTTTTAGGCTGTACTTCTCCATACATGATATAATTTTAGTACTATGTATCTCTTGATGTTTCTTAATGAGCTGTTGCTTCTCCGGAAAGAAATCTTGCAGTTGTTGTGATTAGCCGACTGAAAACATCAGCTTAGTGTGTTGCACCCAAGCAAATAAATAGCGGAAAGTGAGAATCTACTGGTAGAGATCTGAGTGATTTGCAATAGGTCAAAATGGGTTTCTGAGCCCCAAAATGGTTTCCCCCACCTAAATGAGGTTGCTGAAATGAAGAAAGCTAGCCAGAAGTAGACTTCATGTGCAAGGACTGGCAGCCCAGTTCCGTTTTGGTAATGGAAGTATATTCCTAGGCTCAAAATGTGCTCAGAGGCACCTTGTTCTTGGGGTTCACGTATAAACAATGTAGAGCTAATGTCTGCCTTCGGAAATGAATCAAGTCAGAAAAAGCTTTAAGGACTGAAAATGAAAGATGTGGTTCTCAGGTGCTCAATTCGGCAGCCATTTTTTTGTCTGCCATGGAATCGTCCTAATCATTGTATTATAAGGCAAAAGGCACAATTCAGCAGAACTAAGGCTTGGTCCTCACCAAGAAGGTAAACCAGTTTCAGGGCTATACCACATGGAACTACAGCTGGGAACTGATATTATTTAACATCCCTCCATCCAGTAACAAACAAACAAAAAAATAATGACACAAACCCTTCCTGCATAGAAAAGTAGTTGTCTGGGAGAAAGAAGGATTCTAGTCTAGCTTTTTCCTGACACCACTGTTTTCAATGTGCATTATTTTTTTTTGTTTGGTGATTCATACTGTCACATAAGATCCCCCCTGCAGTGGGATCCCAAACACAGGGCTCTTGTTTTTCACTACTCACTTGACAACTAGATCTGCATTGCTTTGAAACCAATGGGACTTGCAGCACAATCCTATGCATATTTACTGAGAACTAAGTCTCATTAAGCTAGCCAAGTTATTTGACACATGAGGCAGATAATGCTACCAGCACCATTCCCCATCCCCAGCAGTAAAAATGCAATAATAACTTACATTTATTCTCTGAATTTTGCAATGCATAACTCCAGATGAACGCTGTGAGCTAAGATGTTAATATTCATCCAGGGGTTCTTTACCTTTACCTTACTAGTGAAAAAAACATTAAAAGTTCATTATGTCGGGGAGAATGGATTTGCAAAAATCTGTATATCACTCAAAATTGCATATAAAAATGTGTCAGAGAAATTCGTGCAAGAATGCTGATAACTTTTCAGGAGGACTTTTTTATGCACTGATGTGGAACTGTGGAGAATTGAATTTAAGATTATAAAATTGAGAAACTGAGACAAACCAGAACTGGCATATCCACCCATCCTGAGCAGATTCAGCACTCTGCCTAATGGTAGGGCTGTGCTGTCCTTTCACAATGGGTATGGCTGCAGTTCCTCCCCATGGCTCGCTGAAGCAGAATGAAGTAAGTAAATATGGAAAACTATGCATGAACCTAAGAGATAAAAGGAACAACTGGCAAGTTTGGCCTTGGAGATCCAAACGAAGCAGGGCAAAGGCTAATAGAGTTCTGTCAAGAGAACAAGCTGGTCATCACAAACACACTTTTCCAACAACACAAGAGACGACTCTACACATGGACATCACCAGATGGGCAACATCGAAATCAGATTGATTATATTCTCTGCAGCCAAAGATGGAGGAGTTCTATACAGTCAGCAAAAACAAGACCTGGAGCTGACTGTGGCTCAGATCATCAGCTTCTTATAGCAAAATTCAAGCTTAAACAGAAGAAAGTAGGAAAAACCCCTGGGCCAGTAAGATACAATCTAAACCAAATCCCTTATGAATACACAGTGGAAGTGAGGAACAGGTTTAAGGATTTAGATTTGCTGGACAGAGTGCCTGAAGGACTATGGGTGGAGGCTCGCAACATTATACAGGAGGCAGCAACTAAAACCATCCCAATGAAAAAGAAATGCAAGAAAGCAAAGTGGCTGTCCAATGAGGCCTTACAAATAGCGGGGGAGAGAAGGCAAGCAAAATGCGAGGGAGATAGTGAAAGATACAGGAAACTGAATGCAGATTTGCAAAGAATAGCAAGGAGAGACAAGAAGGCCTTCTTAAACGAGCAATGCAAAGAAATAGAGGAAAACAAAAGAATGGGAAGAACTAGAGATCTGTTCAAGAAAATAGGAAATATGAAAGGAACGTTTCGTACAAAGATTACCATAATAAAGGACAAAAGTGGTAAAGACCTAACAGAAGCAGAAGACATCAAGAAGAGGTGGCAAGAATACACAGAGGAATTATACCAGAAAGATATGGATGTCTCGTACACCCCAGATAGTGTGGTTGCTGACCTTGAGCCAGACATCCTGGAGAGTGAAGTCAAATGGGCCTTAGAAAGCACTTCAAATAACAAGGCCAGTGGAAGTGATGGTATTCCAGCTGAACTATTTAAAATTGTAAAAGATGATGCTGTTAAGGTGCTACACTCAATATGCCAGCAAGTTGGGAAAACTCAGCAGTGGTCAGAGAATTGGAGAAGATCAGTCTACATCCCAATCCCAAAGAAAGGCAGTGCCAAAGAATGCTCCAACTACCGCACAATTGCACTCATTTCACACGCTAGCAAGGATATGCTTAACATTCTACAAGGAAGGCTCAAGCCGTATGTGGACCGAGAACTCCCAGAAGTGCAAGCTGGATTTAGAAGAGGCAGAGGAACAAGAGACCAAATTGCAAACATGCGCTGGATTATGGAGAAAGCTAGAGAGTTGCAGAAAGACATCTACTTCTGCTTCATTGACTATGCAAAAGCCTTTGACTGTGTCAACCACAGCAAACTATGGCAAGTTCTTAAAGAAATGGGAGTGCCTGATGACCTCATCTGTCTCCTGAGAAATCTCTATGTGGGACAAGAAGCTGCAGTTAGAACTGGATATGGAACAACTGATTGGTTCAAAATTGGGAAAGGAGTACGACAAGGCTGTATATTGTCTCCCTGCTTATTTAACTTATATGCAGAATTCATCATGCAAAAGGCTGGGCTGGATGAATCCCAAGCCGGAATGAAGATCACCGGAAGAAATATCAACAACCTCAGATATGCAGATGACACAACCTTGATGGCAGAAAGTGAGGAGGAATTAAAGAACCTTTTATTGAGGGTGAAAGAGGAGAGCGCAAAATATGGTCTGAAGCTCAACATCAAAAAAACGAAGATCATGGCCACTGGTCCCATCACCTCCTGGCAAATAGAAGGGGAAGAAATGGAGGCAGTAAGAGATTTTACTTTCTTGGGCTCCATGATCATTGCAGATGGTGACAGCAGTCACGAAATTAAAAGACGCCTGCTTCTTGGGAGAAAAGCAATGGCAAACCTAGACAGCATCTTAAAAAGTAGAGACATCACCTTGCCAACAAAGGTCCGTATAGTAAAAGCTATGGTTTTCCCAGTAGTGATGTATGGAAGTGAGAGCTGGACCATAAAGAAGGCTGATTGCCGAAGAATTTATGCTTTTGAATTACGGTGCTGGAGGAGACTCTTGAGAGTCCCATGGACTGCAAGAAGATCAAACCTCTCCATTCTTAAGGAAATCAGCCCTGAGTGCTCACTGGAAGGACAGATCGTGAAGCTGAGGCTCCAATACTTTGGCCACCTCATGAGAAGAGAAGACTCCCTGGAAAAGACCCTCATGTTGGGAAAGATGGAGGGCACAAGGAGAAGGGGTCGACAGAGGATGAGATGGTTGGATGGTGTTCTTGAAGCTACCAGCATGAGTTTGAACAAACTGCGGGAGGCAGTGGAGGACAGAAGTGTCTGGCGTGCTCTGGTCCATAGGGTCACGAAGAGTCGGACACAACTAAACGACTAAACAACAACATGCAAGTGTCTTGAAGTTGTATAATGTGCTCCAAGCTGAAGTGCTCAGGATTTTATGGTTTTGTAAGATCACCTTGGTAGAGATTGCCAATTTATTTTAAAACAATTTATTTTAAAACATAGACAACTCTGTGTGTTGTGAAACTTTTTTGGAACCTTTCTTCAAATCTCCTGACAGCACCTCACTAATACAGCTGGATTACAGTGTGCAGATAGGGTTGACAGATAATAACATGCTGCGGTTGCCATCCTTTTCCCCCTCAGTAAAGCCTATCAGAATCTGAAGGGTGAGTTAGAATGAAGTAGACTGAGAGAAATTGAAGCCTCTCCAATCAATCAATATATAATTGACGCTGGTGCAACAACTGGGAACTAATAGACGGAACAGTTTTTATTTGTCTGTCTTCTGCTCAAATTATAGTCTATTCATTTTGTACAGTGATCAAACCCTGGAAACCCAGCCCTGAAACCAAAGCATCCTCAGCAGAACATTTCTCTCAACAAGAGGCCCTGAAGAGAAATTAATTACTTCCACACATAGCCAAGAGCAGGCTAATAATGGAGCCCATGGGTTAGGTGCCACTCCTAAAACAAAAGAAACCATTTGTTAACGTAATCTTGGGAATATTTTTCACTCAGACTACTGTGAACAGCTCTCTGACCTAGTCAGGAACCATGTGAACTCCGCTGTGATAGACAGTGTCAGAAAGTGGAGGCGGGGAGGGAGGTTCACACAATCCAAGTTCAAGCTTGAAATGTTCCTTTTATAACCCCTGTAACTGCAAACTGCCAACACTTGGCAGATTCATTTATTCTGAACAGTTCTTTGCTAGGTTACTTGGAAAAACAGTTGGAGAAAGAGAACACAGTAAGTAGACAGTGGTCCACTTTGGAACCTCATTTAAAGATCCAGATGACAGCATGAAGGGAAGAGTTTAAAATATTATTAATGTGGATGCAAAAGAAAGCATTTCTGGCAGTACTTGTGTAAAGCCAGTGCCAACAGGAAGCTATTTAGGATTTGAAAGAGAGGCCATGATTTGGAAACAAAATGAAACAAAACAAGGAAATTTCTACACAGGTTCAAGTCACCCTTAAATGTTTGAAGCAGACTGCAGAAAACCAAAATGGATATTTTCTGCATTGCATCGTTGTTGCTTTAGATTTTATTAAACATTTCCTTTTGAAAATGTTTGAGTCCCTTTTATTTTGGCAGTGATACTAACCAACTCAAGGGTAGGGAACCTTTGGTTCTCCAGATATCGTGTGATCACAACTCCCATCATCCGTAACCACAGGCCATGTTGGCTGGGGCCAACAATGTAAGGTAGCAGTGATTTTCATCCCATCCTGGGTTTACCTCAGTCAGAGCTGGTTCCTTCTTGTATATATTTTTAAATTGTACATATGGATGTTTTATGATGGCCTATATTTGTAATGCTTAATAAAGGTTTGGTGAGGAAGCTGGTTCCTTTCCACTATGGTTTGTCTTCCATTAAACTGACCTTGTTCATCTCACTCACCTGTGGCTAAAACTAACATAATTGCATACTTAACTACGGTACATAATCAGTTTCAGGACATTTTAGTGGAAGGGAAATGTTAGAAACAATAATGTAACAATTTAAATAACATTTGTGAACTTAATATAAGGGAATGAATAACACCCATATTTGATAGTGTGATTTCCATTCATGACAGCTGATGAACTTGCAAATTACAGCAATTTCACCATTTCCATTTCCCTGGAGAGGAGAGGAGCTGGGAACTTTCAGTCTTTGCATCTGATTCATGGAGTAAGATGTATCAAGGATAAGCTGCTGTGCTCAATAGACCTGATACTCAGCCAAGTCTATGAAGATCATGTTTTTGTTAATAAAGAGTTAACTCCAATTTGAGCGGTGTGATTTACTGCTGGCACACTCTTAGAGAATACCCTAGTAGATGCACTTTTGTACGCATTACTTGTCTGGAGAACTTTGGAGAAGTGCGAATTTTGAAGGATGCCTGTGTTCCAGTTTGTGTATTGTGTCAGAAACTGAATTGTGAGAGTTTGCCTTTAAATGTGAACTGAATCTAATCTCTCCGCCGTCCCTAGGATCTGGACATTAGATGCTCAAGGGAATGCTGACATTTCTTCCCTCGGCACTTGTGCTATGAGCAAAAGTCTGTGGAACAAAAGACTTAAATGGTGAGTGCATGAAATATTGATTCAAGGTAGGTTTTCAAAGTACCTCCTTAGTGCCCTCCAAGCCTATTAGTTTTCTGAGCTACAGCTGCTCTTTTTGAAGCACTCCCCCCCTCCCTGTGTTACAAAGCAGCAGCTGCCCCCATTTGAATCTTTCACATGAAACACTCTGCCGATCAGCCAACTTTTGTAAACGAAGTCTCCAATTACCCCATGGGTCAAACATACTTGAATTTCTACTGTGTTTTATTAAGGTTTTATTACGGAGGACGGCAATGCTCTCAGTGTCTCCGAGGGCAAAACTGCCTCTGGCAGGGAGACAGGCAAAGCCAAGCCATTTGACCATAGTGTGACAATCATGTTCCATACTCTTTCATGAATAACTCAGGAGGCCGTGGTTTTCCTGGTGATGAAACCTTTGCTCTTCAGTTCTGAGGTTTGATCCTTTTAATTATTAAGACTAGCCTATTTCTTGTTTCCATTGCAGCGTAAGACCTGGATTATCACATACAAAACCGGAGAGTTATTCAGCTAGAAAAAAACTATGAGCGGCAAGGAATGGTGTTGTTTTTTTTAAGCCAAATAATATTTCACGGGGGTGTGGCATTTATTATTTTTTAAATCTGTTTATAGCAACAGAGCAAGCCGGCAAATCTCAGGACTTGTTAAGACAGAAAAAAATATTTATCTACTGCTTAATTATCAAAATTTCCAAGCAGTGTACATAAAAATGCTAAAAAGCAAACAGTGGATAAAATAAGTTGAAATGAATACAGTGGTACCCCGCAAGACGAACGCCTCGCAAGATGGAAAACCCGCTAGACGAAAGGGTTTTCCATTTTGGAGGCGCTTCGCAAAACGAATTTCCCTATGGGCTTCCTTCGCAAGACAAAAGCCCATAGGAAAATCTCCGGGACAGCGGGGAAGCGCAGCGCGTCTTCCCCACTGTCCTTGGACCTCCTCCGAAGGCTGGCGGTGGGGCGGAGAGACCTCCTCCTGCCGCCAGCCTTCGGAAGCCTGCTCCAAAGCCTGGCGGTGGGGCGGAAAGACCTCCTCCCACCGCCAGCCTTCGGAAGCCTGCTCCAAAGCCTGGCGGTGGGGCGGAAAGACCTCCTCCCGCCGCAGGCTTCGGAAGGTTGCTCCGAAGGCTGGCGGCGGGAGGAGGGCTCTCTGCCCAACTGCCAGCCTTTGGAAGGCTGCTCCGAAGGCTGGCGGTGGGGCGGAAAGACCTCCTCCCGCCGCCAGGCTTTGGAAGGATGCTCCGAAGGCTGGTGGCGGGAGGAGGGCTCTCTCCCCCACCGCCTTTGGAAGGCTGCTCCGAAGGCTGGCGGCAGGAGGAGGTCTCTCCGCCCCACCGCCAGCCTTCAGAAGGCTGTCCTGAAGACTTGCGGTGGGAGGAGGGTTTTCCTTCCCACCGCCAACATTCAGAATGCTGTTCTGAATGTTGGCGGTGGGGAGGAAAAACCCTCCTCCCACCGCAAGCCCCGGGAACAGAGGAGAAGCGCTGCGCCCCTTCCCCTCTGTTCCCGTACCTGTCCTGAAGGCTTGCGGTGGGGAGAAAAGCCCTTCTCCGCACCGCCAGCCTGGCAAGCGGTTTCCATAGGAACGCATTAATTGATTTTCAATGCATTCCTATGGGAAACCGTGCTTCGCAAGACGACAAACTCGCAAGAAGAAAAAACTTGCGGAACGAATTAATTTCGTCTTGCGAGGCACCACTGTAATGGAAACAGGAAACTTCCTTAAAATGCCTGCTAGAATACAGTAGAAAGGTTTTTGTCAGGCACCTGAAGTTCAAAAGGAAGGGAGGCCCATTGATCTCTGCTGAGAGGGTGGTCCACAAAACTGGGCCCACAATGCATGGTGGATATGAACTGTTTATCTGAGCTTTGGGGGACCACTAAGAAAGACTCCTTCAAATATCTTGGTAATTGGATAAGAATGTAAGGGATCTTTAAGGAATCCTGGACCCATCTTGTTATTGGCCTTATAAATTCATACAAAAACTTTAAAATTGGCTCAGTGCAAGCTGTAAAGCACCAGTGTTATGTGTCTTCTATTTCACTGAGTCTGGCCATTGGTCAGTATTGAGTTTCAGACAGGGCTTATTTTCAGACCTTTCTTTTATTAGACTTGTTCCTTGCCTGCCAGGGGTGTGTGTGTGTGTGTGTGTGTGTGTGTGTGAGAGAGAGAGAGAGAGAGAGAGAGAGAGAGAGAAGCATGCAGAAGAACTAAATAAGTAAATCTAGGCAGATATAATGAACTGTATCCAGTTTGATTAATCATGATGTGTGCTAAGATTTCAATAGATAGATGTGTGGTGGTTAATGATGTGAGCTGAGGACTCCAAAGTCCCTGATTCACTTAGGCTTGTCATAATCCAAGTTAGGATCTCTCAGATAGAGTCTTCCACATGCCCCATGGAGATAATCTACTGGCCTACCTTAAACTATTCTTCTAAGATTTACTGAGATGATGATGATAGCTGAATAATATTGTGACGACTAATATAACCGCACTAAATGAATTTGGCAAGAAATGGAAAGGAAGCCAAACAACTTCTCATAGATGAATTCTGCCTGATATCCTGTATTACAGTAACAGGTGTGGAGAATCTCAAACCCAGTACAGTGGTACCTCGGGTTAAGTACTTAATTCGTTCTTAACCTGAAGCACCACTTTAACTAATGGTGCCGCCGAGCCACCAGAGCATGATTTCTGTTCTCATCCTGAAGCAAAGTTCTTAACCTGAAGCACTATTTCTGGGTTAGCGGAGCCTGTAACCTGAAGCGTATGTAACCCAAGGTACCACTGTAGCTGAATGCTGCCCCTAGGCTCACACACACACACTAAACCACACCCTTCATGCACCAGCTTTCTGAGTGCCACTTTGAAATGTGATAATGCCTCTTGCTCTGTTGAATGGGTATAGTTCTCCGAGAAAGGGAAAGAGATTGTAGTCTGCTATACAAAGGATTAGGATCACATCCATTACTCCACCCACTTTTGCCTCTGGCTCCGCCCACCACTGGGATATGATCTGTAGAATGTTTCCATGGTGGGATATGACCCTTGGGCTAGAAAGGTTTCTCATCCCCGTTATACGGGATATGATGTATACAAATACCGTGTGAACTCTACTTGTTGGAACATATTACAACCAGTGCATATTTAATATATATTCTGATTCTGTTGAAATGTGTCTTTGAAGAGTTTTTATCTTTGATAGAGTGCTGGATATATTGATTTTTAAAAATATTTTTAATGCAGTGCTGAATATCTTGAATATTGTATTGAATAGTCATATCTTCAATAAATTATGGGTTAAAAAAATAATAACCCTGAAACAAATTGCTTTAATAATCATCGGTTCAATGATTCCCTCCCCTCCCATGGCCATAGCCTTGTAATGTAATGCATAATTTATAGCTGTAGATTTTGTTCATGGGGTTTCAGGGATTTTTTATGCTTTCACTGTGACATCACAGCTGACTGAAAAGGATAGTTTTATAACATCAGAAAAGACTTATTAAATAGAAGGGGGAGATGCTGAAGTGATTATCACTCCAAGTTATTTATTTGAGAGAGTTTGAATATAACTTTTTTCCCAGGTATTTAAGATTCCTTTGATGTTCCAATCACTCTGATCTTTGCTCTTTATTCTCTGAGGACTTGTTAATGAAATGCTTTACAAAAGAACCTAATCTTCTTACAAGTACTGAGAACTGCCTGTAGAAGGTATGCTGTCCTTTATTTACAGTGGCTAATATTCTGATATGATCCTACCTTTGAAGGGAAATAATAATAATAATAATAACAACAACAACAATGATAATAATAATAATAATCCAACCATATTAGGCTGGAAATTTACATGCAGGAAATGCTGTGTAAACCAGTTCAAATATGATATTTTATTGAGAATAGTATTAAGTCCATTTTCTTAGAGAGGCCTACAACAAAATTTATTAGCATTAGTCTACAGTTAGTTGAGAATCATTGCAATCCAGCAATTGGTGGACAAAAGAAGGTTCCTGCATATGAATTGCTTTGCAAAGCTGATCAGCTAAAGGGGATGATGGTCATGTGAGGTATTAAAGAACAAATCTGTGCCATCAGCAGCAAGAGCTTTGCTCATTTGGGTTTTCACTTGGGCCAACAGCCAGAGCTGAGTCAGAGTAGGAGAGCAATATTCATGCTACGATAGGAAATGGGTTAAAATCAGCCACAACTTTATTACAAGCTGCATTTGTGTATTTTGAGTGAGCCATTTAGATTTTGGGAGAGTTCCATGGGGTGGCTTCTCCAACCCCTACAGACTCATGAGAAAGAGAGAGAGAGAGAGAGAGAGAGAGAGAGAGATCACACACATACCATGGGGATTGTTTACTTTGGTGTATTGCTAGATTTTTCAACATATAGTATGATTAATAAATGTTCATAATTAAATAATGCCTCATATATTGAGGGAAATTGGTGTACCTTTTGGCTGTCTAGGAACATACAAGAAGAAGCTGGCTCCACAATCAAAATTATTCTGATGTGCTTTGAGAATTGTCTCGTACATCATAGTCTTGAGTCGGAGGCTAATGGCAGGACTCCACATTGGTCCTCTTGCTGCATTAATTCAGACCTCAGCATCCACTCGCTAGTGCAAGTGCTCTCCACAAGGAGTCCATAATGTTTGAACCTGTCTTATGAGTTCTGTGTAAGTTAAGACTTCCCATGCTTGAATGCACTCGGGTCCTGGCAACCCTGTCAAACAAGGTCACCCTCTTCGGGATAAATGAATCAAAGAGACATGTTTTATTTAACTTTCTCCATTTTCACTTTTAACTGTCCACACCATCATTCTCAAATGGTAAGATGTGGGCTATTCATAGTGGGAAAGAGACCCCTCCTGGGCCTATACCCAACCAACTGGCCAACATAGCTGAAATTAAGTAGGCAACAAGTTGTTTTTCCCTCCCCACATCATAGTGATGATTGACCGGGCTGGGCCATCTTCCCATCCCCTCCCTCACTTCCCTATGTCAATCCCCTGAATTTAAATACATGCTGTGGACGGAGATGGGCCAAGATTCAGCCTTCTTTTATTATAGCCATAGACATGGATGGACATTGCAGAGTACCCTAGGTTGCTTCATCCTTACAGTCATTGGTAAGTTGTAAAAATAAATAAATTCTCAACTGAGGAATACTTTAGGAAAAAAGGCTGTCACATTCAAGACTCCTAGAGTACAAATACTATTTCCCCCCTCACAGAAGGCTTCTCCTTTATTTAGATCTTGTTGTTGTTGTTTAGTTGTTTAGTCGTGTCCGACTCTTCATGACCCCATGGACAAGAGCACGCCAGGCACTTCTGTCTTCCACTGCCTCCCGCAGTTTAGTCAAACTCATGCTGGTAGCTTCGAGAACACTATCCAACCATCTCATCCTCTGTCGTCCCCTTCTCCTTGTGCCTCCTTGTGCCCTCCATCTTTACCAACATCAGGGTGTTTTCCAGGAAGTCTTCTCTTCTCATGAGGTGGCCAAAGTATTGGAGCCTCAGCTTCACGATCTGTCCTTCCAGTGAGCACTCAGGGCTGATTTCCTTAAGAATGGAGAGGTTTGATCTTCTTGCAGTCCATGGGACTCTCAAGAGTCTCCTCCAGCACCATAATTCAAAAGCATAAATTCTTTGGCAATCAGCCTTCTTTATGGTCCATATTTAGATCTGCCCAGCCCATAATATTATGATTATGGTTATGACTGAAAGTAGGGTGCAGCAGAATGGAAAAAACAACAACTCCATGGAAAACGGGGTGGGAAGTTGACAAAAATAAGAGAAACGACAAAATTGTGTTTTTATTATATATGTATAAAATGCTGAAACTTAATAAAATACAATGGGGGGAGGGGGGAGAATTAGAACTCTTTACACATTCCAGCATTTCAGATCATAATATTGGTTTACTATTCCCCTCACAAACTGGTCATAATTTAAATATTATCAGTCTCTTTATATGAAATCAGACATTATTTCAACAGTACCAGTTAGCCTCTTATTTTCCTTCCACTTATAAATTGTCATTATTAATAGCAATTATAATCTTTATTATTATTACTGCAGGGGCAATGACTCAATAATAAAGCATGTGGTTGGTTACATGCAGAAGACATGCCACCCAAATGTCCTGTTTTGAGCAGGACATCCCAGATAGTCAGAAGCCACCCTGGCTTCTGATCCCAATCACGGATGTCCCATTTTGGCTTCCTCCATCTTCTTCTCCTCATCCTTTTCCATGCTGCCACCACTATGGTTTCTGCTGTCACTGCCATGGCTCCCACCTCCATACTCCCTGAAGCTAGTACCACACTTCCGGAAGCCTCAGAAGTATTGCGCCTGCTTCTGGAAGCACATTGGTGACACAAGGGGAAGGGGGAAGGGAGGGTGACAGCATCTGATGCCAGAGAGGTGAGCGGGTGAGCGGGTGGCAGAGGAGAGTGGCAGAGGCAATGGAGGCTACAGTGGCAGAATCTGCTGTGATGAGCGGCTGGTGGGGTGGTGGCGACAACAAGAAGGCAGGCGGTGGTTGTGGGTTGGCGAGCCAGTGATCTTAACCAGGAACATCCAACTTCCTAAACATTACATGCCACAAAGAATCTATGCTACATCATAAAAATATAGATTAACATAAATACAATTTCCAAGCTTGTATTTCATTATCTAAGAAGACAAAAATACATTGTTAGCTATGATAGGCTTTGATTTTGATTGTTTCATTTTTTAAAAAATGGGGCTCTCTTTTTAAAAATAATTGTGCATGATTTAGCAAGGTGAACTTTTTTCTGAAGCAGCCAAGACAGAAATAACAATACATTAAATGGCTGTCATTTGAAATTAAGTTCACAGAAGGCCTCACAATGTATCTTCAGCTTAATGGAACCATATATCATAGGTGGTAAATGAAGTTTGTCATTGTTAAGTGGTCATTACTACCTGTGATAATATTCTTCCATAAGCTAAAGATTGATAAGCTTCATGCTGTGATATATTAATCAAAGTTATTTTTTGTTGCAAATCATGATGTTGTAGAGACTGGAGTGACAGTTGCATTGTCTCCATTTAAGTTATGGATAACTATTGAAACTTTGAAAAGAAAGGGGAAAGCAATGCCCTTGAGATACAGATGACGCTCAACTTTGTTTATAACAAGATTTCTCCATCTTCAGTCTGATAAATGGAAGTTTTCATGACCTTCTCTGTGCCGTATCACTTTAGAATTTTGACAAACCACTGGATCATAGTAGGGGATAAGACCTTTGTTGACACAATAATCAAACATAGCTTTTAAACCTTAAACCTTAACATTTTGTAGCTGTTGCCAGAATCCCGAATGAGCAGCTCATGGTAGGATATCATACATTCCAGGTGTTATCCAGGACTTATCCGAATCAATCCCAAATCAATTTGTTTAACATATCACCATTCCAAATCAGTCTGAAGGAAGCTCAACCATCAGAGAGGACCCAAATAATTATCGCCCAGTCAGTCTGACATCAATACCTGGGAAGATTCTGGAGCAGATCATTAAGCAAACAGTCTGTGAGCACCTAGAAAGGAATGCTGCGATCACCAATAGTCAGCATGGATTTCTGAAAAATAAGTCATGTCAGACTAACCTGATCTCATTTTTTGACAGAATTACAAGCCTGGTAGATGAAGGGAACGCAGTGGATGTAGCCTACCTTGATTTCAGCAAGGCATTTGACAAGGTGCCCCATGATATTCTTGTAAAGAAGCTGGTAAAATGTGGTCTTGACTATGCTACCACTCAGTGGATTTGTAACTGGCTGACTGACCGAACCCAAAGGGTGCTCATCAATGGTTCCTCTTCATCCTGGAGAAGAGTGACTAGTGGGGTGCCACATGGTTCTGTCTTGGGCCCAGTCTTATTCAACATCTTTATCAACGACTTGGATGATGGACTCAAGGGCATCCTGATCAAATTTGCAGATGACACCAAACTGGGAGGGGTGGCTAACACTCCAGAGGACAGGATCACACTTCAAAACGACCTTGACAGATTAGAGAACTGGGCCAAAACAAACAAGATGAACTTTAACAGGGAGAAATGTAAAGTATTGCACTTGGGCAAAAAAAATGAGAGGCACAAATACAAGATGGGGGACACCTGGCTTGAGAGCAGTACATGTGAAAAGGATCTAGGAGTCTTGGTTGACCACAAACTTGACATGAGCCAACAGTGTGACGCGGCAGCTAAAAAAGCCAATGCAGTTCTGGGCTGCATCAATAGGAGTATAGCATCTAGATCAAGGGAGGTAATAGTGCCACTGTATTCTGCTCTGGTCAGACCTCACCTGGAGTACTGTGTCCAGTTCTGGGCACCACAGTTCAAGAAGGACACTGACAAACTGGAACATGTCAGAGGAGGGCAACCAAAATGGTCAAAGGCCTGGAAACGATGCCTTATGAGGAACGGCTAAGGGAGCTGGGCATGTTTAGCCTGGAGAAGAGGAGGTTAAGGGGTGATATGATAGCCATGTTCAAATATATAAAAGGATGTCATATAGAGGAGGGAGAAAGGTTGTTTTCTGCTGCTCCAGAGAAGCAGAGACGGAGCAATGGATCCAAACTACAAGAAAGAAGATTCCACCTAAACATTAGGAAGAACTTCCTGACAGTAAGAGCTGTTTGACAGTGGAATTTGCTGCCAAGGAGTGTGGTGGAGTCTCCTACTTTGGAGGTCTTTAAGCAGAGGCTTGACAACCATATGTCAGGAGTGCTCTGATGGTGTTTCCTGCTTGGCAGGGGGTTGGACTCGATGGCCCTTGTGGTCTCTTCCAACTCTATGATTCTATGATCACTAATTCTGTGTTCTAGTTCTGACAGTAAGAGCTGTTCAACAGCAGAACAGACTACATTGGAAGGTGGTGGACTCTCCTTAATTGGAGGTTTCCGAACAGAGGTTGGATGGCCAGGGATTCTTTATCTGTGATTCCTGCATTGCAGGAATTAGGGCTGGATGACCCTTGGAGTCCTTCCCAACTTTATAATTTTGTGATTTTATGTCCCCTGAAATCTCAGAATATCTTAACAGATATTCTGTTTCTGTTAAGTATTGTTGGCAGGGACATCCCAAATGCCTTTAGGGATGTATTTTTATATGCAACGGCTGCAGCTGAGACTTTGGTGGCAAAGGGGTGGCAGGATGAAGAAGTCCCAACAATAACGGATTGGCATAAGAAGCTACAAGAATTTGCTGAAATGGCGCAGTTGACAAATAGCCCGAGAGGCAATTCAAAACAAAAATTTATGGAAAAGTGGGATAGATTTAAGATATATGTTCAAAAATACAGTAAAGGTTCACTATCTATGCTAGCATTCGATTGATGTTGGAGAGAGACTGAGTTGAGAAATAAGACCAAGGAATGTATTAGATAAAATTTAAAGAAATATACAATAATAAGAGTTCATTCATTTGAAAATAGGAATATACAACGGGATAGACAGGAAGTCCAAAGTGTTGCTATATATGATTTTGGAATAGTTTTTTTGCTCTTGTTTTTTCTTTTTCTTTTTTTTCTTTTAGTATATAAACTTTGTATACATGTTGAAAATTATAGTATAATAAGCTTTGTGGTGTGATATGATAATGTTTACCGATGTAACTTTAATAAAAAAATGAACTTTAATAAAAAATAAAATTCAAAAGAAATCTCAGAATATCTTAAAGATCATATTGGTCTGAACAGGGGGAAGTGGTCTGACAGGTATTTATTATGGTTGTTGTGATTTGCTTTCCTCACAAAAGTGACCCAAAGTGACTTACAAACACACTCTAAACACTGAACTCAAGGGAACATATGTTAATGGGTGGTCATATAAAATTAATACTGAATGAATGACTGAATGAATAACAACCCCACACCTCAACCCCTTAAGATCTAATCTAACCCAAAGGGAGATAGATCTCATTCTCAGTCATATACAGTATAATTAGACCATGTGGAAAACCTCAGTCCTCATCAAGGAAATGTTATTGGTTTTTAAGCTCTGCTACCAATTGAAATCTATGTTCCTTTGATAACAGCCGTGGTTTGGACTAACTTGATTGTATTGCATGCGTCATTTGCATGGCTTGCAGATTTACACTGCTGTTCCTAAAGGCTCCAGAGATGTGATGCTTTATTGCTCTTGTCATGATTACGAGGCTCATAGACAGAAGCCTGAAAATACGCATCTTAATTATTGAATGGTGGCTCATAATTGCTTTCGGTTGGCTTTCATTGCTTTCTGATTGCTTTTCATTTCTCTGCCCTTCTACATGCTTTCATTTTGTTCTGACAGCAAACTTAAAGTGTTGTCTTGTATTTTAAACTCATTCAAACAGTGCATCAGTTTTATTTGCCTTCATCTTGGGGTTAATCTCAAGTTCAGTCTCTGCATCTTAAAATGACAGCCTTTGTCCCTCCCTGTATTCTTCACTCTCGCCTAGGAAACAGTGCCCTTTGTTGTCAGAACGCTTTCAAACATTTCAGCTCACCAGGAGTAAAAGTGTGTGTGGGTGCTATTGATTCAGTTCCATCCAGGAATGCATATCTGGAGCCTTCTGTTATTCCTATGGCTCAGCCTGCCATTTGTGCAAAGCCAGCGACTTACAATAAATTAAAGAATATAAATTCTGTTCTTTGCCAGAGAGTTCAAATAAGAGTCATTTTACTAGTACTGCAATATTAGTCAATGTCTGCTCAAAAGTAAACTCCATTGAATCTAAAAGGACTTACTTCCAGTATGTAAAGCTTGCATCCCACCCACCTTCTCCAGATGTTTAGTAACATCTCCCATCATGTCTGATCATTGGTCATGTTGGTTGGGGATGATGGAACCCAACAATATCTGGAAGGCTACAAGTTCCTCATCCTGAAGTATAGAATTGTGGTGTAAGTAGACAGGGGGTCCAAAATGCTTCAACTTCAAGTTTCTAATGATCTCTGTCCCTCTGACCTAGTCTTCCCATTCATTTCTGCTAACTTCCACCAGCTTGCAGTTAGGTAGAAGGACAAAGCCAGAGTTTAGAGTTGGGAGTAGCAGTGATGTGGACCAGGAGAAAAGCAGCCAGCTGGAGAGAGATAGTGGATGATCTGTTCTAATCCAAGGCATTGGTTATGGGAGAAACAAGACCCTTTTGGGGTGTTAATGCTGTGAACTCCTCCGTCATAGGCTCAGGTTGCATAAATAAGCCATATATCATAAAGATATCAACAGTCCCCACTGTGGCTCATTTCCAAAGGAAAACACGAATCCTGGGTAAGTGCTTGGGACCCCTGGAATCTCACACTGCTCAGAGATCTGACTTTTACTCAGAAATGACTGATTCATCATCTAATTTTCTACAACTATGCTGCATCCATCACCGCTCCATGAAGCCTTCTGCTGCTCAGGTCATTAGCGATGTTTCACTGGGCAAGAAATGGTAAAACTCAGCCCAAAAGGGAATGCTATTTTGAGAAGAGTTGTTAATGGCTTTCTTCTTTCTTCATATTTCTAATCTTGTTAAAGATGTCTGTTGTGGGAGAGAGGGAATGATTTTGATTTTTTTTAATCAATGTATTCAGTTAGGTAAATGCCACCTTCTATCACCATTGTGGATTTGTAGGAATTGCTGCTGATAGCATAGAAGCTTTTGTTGATCCCCCCCCCCAACCAACGTTTCTATTCCAGCTGGGAAGAAAAGCAACCCTCTAGTGCCCTCCTAGCAAAGGGAAAATTTGTTACACAGTAGTCAAAGCAAGAAGAAAGGCTTTGAATAAGGCGAGACATTCGTTAAAATTCTGGATTTGATGGATTATAAAAGGAAGCATATTCATGCTTAGAGGGTTATTAGAAGATCTGAGAACTCATGCTGGCATAACTTCTGTAACAGTATTAATCATCGCACTTCAGTAGAAAAGACATAGAATAAGATTAAAAGGCTCAATGGCAAAGGGGTCAGATCTTTTGCAATACCTACTTTAATTAAAGGTGAAGAGACTGCTGATTGAAATATACAAAAATGTTAACATGCTAGGTGGGAGCCTGCAAAATGTTAAAAGTGATAATAACTGGAGGACATTGATTTCTCTTTCTCTGTGTTTGGGGAAAAAACCTTTTCTTTCAGTTTGCAAAAGTGGAAACATCTATTTATATTCTCAAAAATTGGCATGAGGCTTTAAGCATTGCAATGCAGTTCATTCAAGTTAGAATTCAAAAACGCGTTCTTCCTGTGCAGGCATTCCTGTCTCTTTTGTTATATGCACACAGAGAGACTAAAAGGCGATGGTATGATGATCCTAATAAGACCCTGGATGAAGGGGTCTACCTATGGATTTATCATGTAATGGGTAGCTTCCGTTGTCAAGGAAGACATCAAACTAGAACAGCTTTCTCCAACCCGGTGCCCCCCAGCTGTTTCAGCCTGTAACTCCTCCTGGGACTGATGGGAGTTGTGGTCCAAAAGCATCTAGAAGGCACCAGGTTACAGAAGGTTGGCATAGACCACATGCCTGAAAAGACAGCCCGGTGGTGGATGTGCAGGAGGATTAACAGGAAGATGTGCTGTGCAGGGCATAGCAATTTGGCCACTTGGCCATTATAGGTATTTATTCCAATAATAGGAATTGATTAGCAGCTCATCTCTCCAACAGGCACCACTAAGAAGAAGCAAACTGCCAATACTACAACTCCCTTGCAAGACCATTGTGGTTATTTGGAGAAGAAGCACCAGCTGCAATCGTAAGTGTGCTTGTTTGAAAGTTAACCCCCCATCAAAATCAAGGAGAGTTAACTCTGAGAAAAATAGGTTTAGGGTGGGAGTTCTGGTCAGAAATCTAACAAGTAGTATAGTGTTTGCTCCTTTTCTCCCTGAAATATGCTATGCACTTTTTGTGACCCTCTTGATTGTATGTAAGTGGGTTGCCCCAGCTGTTTATCCTGCTGCTACTTGCAGAGCTCCCATGAAAGCTCAGGGGTTCTCTAACTGAGTTCTGGCAAGTAATGATTCCATTTCTTTCACATATCTAAAGGGCTGCCACAACGAAGATAGAGCAAGTGTGTTTTCTCCTGCTCTAGAGGGTGGGACCCAAACCAATGGATTCAAGTTACAAGAAAGGAGAATCTGACTAAACCTCAGGAAGAACTTTCTGACCATTAGAGCTGTTCATCAGTGGAAGGGACTCCCTCTGGAGGAAGTGGACTCTCCTTCATTGGAGGTTTTTAAGCAGAGGTTGGATGTCCATCTGCCATGGATATTTTAGTTGAAATTGCTGCACAGCAGGAGGTTGAACTAAATGTTCCTTGGGGTCCCTTTCAACTCTGCAGTTGTAGGATTCCAGTGTGCTCCTCCCACAGAGTACAGTACAGACTAGGGGCAAGGAAATATGGAAAGGTTCTGGGCCAAACAGAGGATCTGATGTGCATAACACATTATCCAACAAGTGGTCATCTACGAAGAGCACATTTTCAGTGCTAATACCTCAGGGCTAAGCTAGACAAAGCGAAGAAGATACATGATCATAACTTCTAATTGCTTTAAGAATGTAAGACTAGCCTGCTGCAACAGGCCAATGACTCATCTAGTCCAGCATCCTGTTGTCACAGTGGCCAGCCAGATGCCTGTTAGAATTCCTGATCTATGATTACAGTCATGGGAGTTTTGTCTATTACATGACGGTGTATGTTTTGACTCCACAGAGTGGGAAGTGACGAAGACAGGATGTTTGTGTTACTGTGTTCTGTGAAGTGGGACTATTGTCCTTTGTTCTTTTTCTCTTTGCTGTCTGATGCTAGAGAGAGAGGGAGCCATGTTGTAGTGCTCCGTGTGTGTTTATATGTAAATAAAGTAGATTAGCCAAAATGCTGAGTTGCTGAGGTTTGTCATGCACATGATGCGCAAACTCTGTGGATCCCTAAGTTTGCCGGTGTCGGTTGGCATCGGTCGCTGTGATGTTCGGACTGAAGAAAACTTTTGAATCTCCCAAACGAAAGACCAGGAGGGAGGGAAGAAGAGAAGAAGAAGAGGAGTTTGGATTTGATATCCCGCCTTTCACTCCCTTTAAGGAGTCTCAAAGCAGCTAACATTCCCCTTTCCCTTCCTCCCCCACAACAAACACTCTGTGAGGTGAGTGGGGCTGAGAGACTTCAGAGAAGTGTGACTAGCCCAAGGTCACCCAGCAGCTGCATGTGGAGGAGCGGAGATGCGAACCCGGTCCCCCAGATTACGAGACTACCGCTCTTAACCACTACACCACACTGGCTCACAGGACCCAAACACAACAGCAGTCTTTCCACCTGTGGTTCCCAGCAACTGGTATTCAGATGTATTATAGCCTCCAGCTGGGGAGGCAGATCATAGGCATCATGGCTGGTAACCATTGATAGCTTTATCCACCATGAATTTGTCTAATCCTATTTTAAAGCCACCCAAGTCGGTAGCTTTGCCTCAAAGCAATCCAGAGGAGAGTGATCTGGATCTCCCCAAAGACCTTTAATGTGTCCCTGAAAAAATGTGTACGCTACACTAAAACAACATTTAACTGGCGCCAGGGAATTTTAGAGTAACTGGTATAGTCTACAAAGTGTTACTGTGATAACCAGTTACCGCCAGCCACCTCCATGAGAATTATTGCATTTTGTTGTATATATCTCAGCAGTACAAAAAGCATTAAAACCTTCTGCTGGAAATAAAAAGCTACTTGGTGTTTGTGAAACACCTTTTACAAAAGCTGCCTTTGAACTCCCTGAAATCACTTTGCTACTTATTGTTATGTGCCAGGGTGTGAGACTCACTTTTTTTTATTATTCCTCCTCATCACAGAGCACTTATATAGAAATTCAATTTATTTCTCACTGTGAAAGAGCTTGGCAGTCTCTTGTAACAAGGAATTGCACCATAGGCAGTGCTTTCCCCAACCATCTAAGTATGAATGTATAGATCCTGGCATGTGAAAGCAGAACCCACATCTCATATTGTAAAGGGAGGGGCTGTCATGCGACCAGTACAGTGGTACGTCGGGTTACATACGCTTCAGGTTACAGACTCCACTAACCCAGAAATAGTACCTCGGGTTAAGAACTTTGCTTCAGGATGAGAACAGAAATTGTGCTCCGGAGGCGCGGCAGCAACAGGAGGCCCCTTAGCTAAAGTGGTGCTTCAGGTTAAGAACAGTTTCAAGTTAAGAACAGACCTTCAGAACGAATTATGTACGTAACCAGAGGTACCACTGTACTCTCTTGAAGAGAAGGAGGAAACAGCTATCATGGTACCCTCCTTGATGTAAGCAGACAAGGTAGTGAACTGAGACCCAGGTGCTTACACTGAGCCTAATAAAGAACTTGTCACTCATAATGTCATTAAGGCAGAGCCTCCTGATTTGTCTATCAAAAGACAGCGCTCCCTGAGCCAGGTATTGACACCCTTTATTATAGAAGCCTCACTGTGGCGTTTGCCTGTTCTTTTTTTAAATTTCTGTACAGTGGGAGAGAAAGAGTTACTAGGTAGACCAATAGAAAAGCCAGAGGCGGAGCCTACCTGTTTATAAAAGGGCTTAGCCTGAGGTTTGGGTTAGTTGGTTTTTAGTTAGTTGGTTGGTTGGGAAAAGGCAGTTGGGAAAGCAGTTGGCAGGTAGTTGGAATTAGAGAGACAGTTAGTGCAGTTGGTTCTTGTGTGAGGGGAGGTAGAAGAGTTAGACACAGGATAAAAATAAGACTAAAAAGGTAAAGAGTAACAACGTTTTGAATGCAGTTAAAGTTTATTTGTGTCTGCAATAAACTACGCTCTTCTTTGTTAACTTAAGAACCTGACTGAGACTAAGTGATTTCCTGGGGAGGACCTGGTTGGTGGCAGCGGATTAGTGGTGTACGGGTCAATAGTCTGTGAGACTACCGGGGGCTCCGTACGAACACCACACTCACACTCCCCAGTGCCTCTTTATCAGATGAGTCAGGACCTGACCTAGAGGAGATATAGCTCTGTGGCCTGGAGCCTAGTATTCCATGACTTTTTACTCTTCTGGAAAGTTTTGTAGCCTTGAAGGAGCAGTCAGCGGAATAAAGGCTTCCGCTGAGTTCTAGATTTGGTTGCAACAAGTCTGCTTGAACCTATTCAAGGTCCTGGGATCATTTAAAGAGCCTGCTGAATCAGGCAAGTGACCTGTCTAGTCTAGCATCTTGTTCTCACAGTGGCTACCCAATTCCTGTGGGAAGCCTTCTAAGCACAACAACAGTCTCTCTCCTCACAGTTTCCAGAAACTGGCATTGCAAAGCAATAGGGAAGGTAGAACAGTGAAAGTAGGACATTTCCATCTATCTGTGATGACTGTCCCTTCACCCTACCTGCCCCTTGCCTGATGAAGTCTGTTGTGGTCCATAGGCTCCTGCTTACCTTTGGGGCAGAACAGAGTCTTAACAAAAACCTCTGAAAGAAGTTTTAACATGTTGAAGTGTTTTTCAGCACCAACAAAGCTGTAGGAGTTGACATTTCACAATATTCCACAGCTGATAACCAAAGACTGTATATGAGTACCTTGAAGTTGAGCTAGTTTGAGGGTACTCCTCTATCACTTCCAAACTGACAAGCACTGAGCCACTGGAGTTTCATATTCAAAGGGATGTTGACAATGATATGGCAGTCGTAATCAAGAGTTTAATATGGCCATTCTAAGCTTGAAATTCTCTGCTTATTTTATCTGGCAAAATACTGCCTTGCCCTCTTCCCCTCCTACATGAGTCCCTCATTGAGAGGAAGTAGCCTTTCTGCAAAACAAACCTGATTGCTGATTATGATTGTGTAAGCTCACATAGATTTTTGATTTTTTATTTTACAAACTCATTATTTATTACTCATTAGTCAATGATCTCTGACAGGCCACATAGATTTGTGAGATGATCCTGCTCATTTTATGTAATTGGACCACTTTTGTTGTTGTTTTTAAAAAATCGTTCAGCCTTTCAGTGTTACATCTTGCTCTTCTGCATGCTTGCAGGATGCCAAAGGGTAAGAATACAGCTGCCAAGTTAAAAACCGTCTGCTTCCCCCTCCATCTCCAATATATTTATTATTCTGTTCTGCATGACTGATAAATAGTATATCTAATTGTTTCAGATTCTGCAGATTATTTCACACTCCCTGGGCACTCATTGATTTTTAGTGGGATCATGATCAGGTTTTAATAGAAGGAGGATTGATCTCTTGAGAGGTAACTATATTACATCTTCTGCTTTAAGGAAGTAACAGCCAGCTCCTGGAGCATATGAGCAGAATCAAAGGTTTCACCAGTGGGCCATTTAGAAGGTTGCTTGAAACAAAGTCAAGCATTTTGCCACTAATAGTCCCTTTCTTAATTTCAGAGCCACTGGCTTCTTAAACAAATCCAAATCCAAGTATCAGATCCAAGTATTTCAGCATTCTGAGAAGCAGTGCTTTTTTTCTTCAAAAAAATGTTTAGGGGTACTTGCATTTTGACTCAAGAAAATCACCTTTTTATAGTTCAAATCGGGAAAAATAAATACAGTAAATGGACAAAAGTACAAAGATTCACAAAATGTTTAGGCATGCGTAACCCTGTGTCCTCCTCAGAAAAAAGCACTGCTGATAAGCATACTAAGATGTAAACCTAGAAGTCCTACTGAATTCTTTTTTTTTAATAAATATTTTTATTGATTTTACAATACAGATTTATAAAGACATAACACACACTTTCTCACAGATACATTCTTTTTGGACTTCCCCCAGCTCTTCTGATAATCCTCCGTTTTGATCATTTCTTTATATATATATATATATTATCAAGGATTTTCTTGTTTTACAGAAGTGTAGTGCCTCGTTGTTGTTTTTTTATGTAACATTTTTACAAATCCGTTTCATTTGTTGAGGCATTAGGGGGAGAAGAAAAGAAAAAAGAAAAAAGAAAGGGGGGTGGAGAGAGGGAAGATGGATAGGGGTGAGGTCGGGTGGCGGTGTTTCTATTATGTTTAATGTATGTAGAGTTTGGTGTCAGCGTTGCTTGTGTTGTTCACTTGTGTTCCTTTGGTGGTGAGAGAGGTTGGGGTTGGCCTAGGGTGTGATTGTTTGCTTGTGATTGGCTGTGGTGATCTTTGTTTTCGTGTGTGAGTGAGGTGGTTGGGTGTTTCGGATCAGGTTAGCCATACTGATTTGTATGCTGTTGGTGGATTATTGTCATTGTCCGGTTGGGCTGTGTATGTGATAAAGGGGAGCCATACCAGGGTGAAGGAGTCTTCTTCTGTTTGTCCCCGTGTCAGTTTCAGTTTATTAGTTAATTTTTCTAGTAGGGCTGTTTCCCATACTATTTGGTACCATTGGTCCATGCTTACTCCTGACAGGTCTCTCCAGTGTCTGGTTATGGTGTTTCTGGCTGCTGAGAGCAGGTGGGTTATGAGTTCTTTGTGGTGTAAATGGGCATTGTTGTCTCGGAAGATGTTTAGTAGGGCTAATTCTGGGGTGATGTCTATTACTTGCTTAGTTATTTTACATATTTCTTGTATGGCTGTTGTCCAGAATAGTTGGATTTTGGGACACTCCCACCACATGTGGAAGTATGTGCCTGTGGAGGTGCACCCTCTCCAGCATTTTGGTGAGGTTCCTGGGTGTATTAGCGCTAGTTTCCTTGGTGTTAGGTACCACCTGTAGGTGAGTTTCAGTGTGAGTTCTTTTCTTTTCGTTGATATGGATTTAAAGCGTTTTGATCATTTCTTACACATTTCTTAATTTTATATTGCCTTATATTAATAACCTTTCCCCTCTCCTTTTCCCTTTTTTACGATATTTCTAATATTCTTCACAGACCTTCTAGCAAACCAACAAACATTGTTTGATCATCGCATATACTTTTCAGATAATCTACAAATTTACTCCAGTCCTCGGTGAGCTTCTGGTCCTGCCGGTTTTGGATTCTTCCTGTTAATTTATCAAGTTCCGCATAGTCCATTAATTTCATTCTCCATTCTTCCATCGTTGGTAATTCTTCTTGTTTCCATTTTTGGGCCAATAATATCCTTGCTGCTGTTACCGCATATAAGAAGAGCTTACATTCCTTTTTATTTATTTCATTTCCCACAATACCTAACAGAAATGCTTCTGGTTTCTTTACAAATGTATATTTCAACATTTTTTTCAGTTCATTATATATCATCTCCCAGTAGCCTTTCACCTTTTTACACTCCCACCACATATGATAAAAGTCCTACTGAATTCAATGGGACTTACATCTGAGCAGGCAGGCATAAAATTACACTGTTTATGACACTACTTCATCTTCTTAACCTAGGAGAAAGATCAATTCCCAAAGGTAAAGAGATGTACAACTACACTGCAAGCTTAAGAACTTTGATATATATATTTTCTGGAACCCTTGGAATCTTACACTACTCAGAGATCAGGGTGAGCAGTGTGAATAAGCCCCATTTAATTCAGTGAATATTACTTCTGAATTCTTCTTCTTGTTGTTGTTAGTATTTATATCACTCCCAACCAAATACTGAAGACATTTTTTATTCCAGTGGGCAATTTTAATCAAAGTCTGATTTTATAGTTTTAACCAATTTTTACTTTTTAAGCATTGTAATGTAGTTAACCAGTATTTCAATTACGTGTGTGTGTGTGTGTGTGTGTGTGTGTGTGTGTGTGTGTGTTACCTGGATGGTTTACAAACAAGACCATAATAAAAATGACTTACATGGTAATTAAAATTAACAATAAAAGGCACCAAACTTTTCTTGTAACAGAAATAGTTTACATCTCAGGTTCAAATAACCCCAAGCCATAGCATCCCATAGTTAGTCTGAAATCCAGTTAAAAAGGATGAAGGGGCAACAAGCCCTTCACCTGGTATCAAGGTGAGGCTCTCTGTGGAGTCTATTTCAGAGCTGGGATACCACCACCAAAAATGCCCTCTTCCACCTCACTTATCTATGGTTGCCCTGTTAACCTGAAAATAAGTATTTTAGAAGTTTAAGTCACTTAACACACTTAACAAGAAATAAGTTTAGTAAAACACAGCCTATATTACTCATGCTGTACAAAGCAGCATGACAATGAACAGGAAAGGTGCTATAGGAAGAGAACGGAGAAAAGGATGGTTTTAAAATATACTTGATGGAGGTGTCCAAAGAGAAAGACTTGGGGAAATAATACATCTGTATATACAGGAAATGACTCAAGTGCCAATTAAAGTGCCAATGTTAACAGACCCTTTTGGAGACAGCATAATGTAAAAAGCTGTTAAAATGACTTTAAAAATGTGAATATGTCTGTTTTTTGCCATTATGCGTACTAATAGCATGGACTTGATAAATGGCTTGCCAATGTATGAAATAATCTCTCTCTCTCTCTCTCTCTCTCTCTCTCTCTCTCTCTCTCTCTCTCTGTGTGTGTGTGTGTGTGTGTGTGTAACACCAGGAAAGGGTTTCTCCTCCTCCTTTTCCTCCAAGTATAGTATTTTTACTCCATTTCATAAAATGTGTTAAGAATAGCCATTATTCAACCAAAATGGAAATGTTATCACTTGAAATCGGAAATGGATGAGCAGGAAACAGATTAGTTGTAGAAGAACTTTAAGGTCACTTTGTCAGGAATTTGGTGACTGGAATACTGTCTTGGTTGCACATATATATATATATACACTGTAGCCACAAGTTCAACAAAAATAATATTCTATAATTTAGATCTCCCAAATGAAAGGAACATAGGAAGAAACAGGTGATTTGTTCAGATAAATGTATATTTTGATGAAGTCATTCAGTTGCTTCAACACAAACAGTAGCAAACTGTAGTGGCAATTTATCCCTGGAATTTATGGCAGAATTGTGTGGCCAGTCATTCTTGCCTTTTTAGAGTTCCTTGGGCTGAAAAGAGCCACAGGTCAAGAAATTATAAAGTGTTCTGCATATTCTTCCCTCCTTCATCTGACGGCAGCCCACCCACTCCCAAACAGTTGAGAGGACCTTTCTTAGCAAAGCTGCTCAGGACCCAGAAAACACCAGCACTGCCCTGAATGGAAGAAATAAAGGAGTAAACAGAAGCCCAAAATGTAAAAAGAGAGATAGACAGGGTCACGAGGCATATTGAAGACTAAGGATCTCTCTGGATTTGCACACAATTTTGCGCACATAATATTGTGTGGTGGTGGAGAGGGCCCTCAGGCGGCTGCTCTACTCTTCTCTCCCCATACTCTCGCTTATTCCTGTGCACTCTCTGCACCATCTAAAAGCTCTGGGGTCGATTGTCTTTGACCAATATCAAGCCCCTATATAAATATGTGCTGGAAAACTGGACATCAGCTGCATCTGCCTCCTCTATGTGACATCAGGGTATTCAGATGAGGGAAGAAGAATCCATGCCATGTAAGGAAGATAGGCACACCTCCCTGCCTCATCTGCTGTTCCTGTTTTCCAGTTCAGCCCAGGCTGCATTGCTACATAGATGTCAGGAACTAGGCAAAGGAGGACTGGTGGAGACCGCCTCTCCAGCCTGACCCTTCCAGAGAAGGAGGACATGGTTCAGAACTACAACAGGGGTTTGAGGGAGGTCACAGCTCAGAGGCAGATGAGGAGGAAAACTGGGAAATAATGGGAGAGGAGGAGGAAGAAGAAGCAGCACCAGTGGAGAGACAGCTGACAGACTCAGTGTCTTTAGAAAGCATTCCAGACTCGCCCTCTCCCAGAACCCAGCGGGCATCGAAAATGGGAGAGCAGAGAGCTCAGAGGCAGAAGGCACAGCTCAGCCACCGTAGTGATGATACATAATGGGAGAGACGGAGGGGGTGGGGCTTCACTCGGAGCAACACCAATACTCCAAGAGGCTGCATTTCTAAGCCTCTCCCTGTGAGTATTGAATAAAAAGCATTGGTAAGAACTTTCCTTTGTCTTATCTATTCCTGGCAACCTACCGTGGGGGTTTGGATCCTCTGATGTCTGACAATAGACTGGATTATGAACTGCATCTGTCAGGTTCCATCTACACCATTCCTTTGAATCACAACAACAACAACAGATGTTATTACCAGTATATATTTCATTTGCAAATGAATTCTAAAAAAGTAACTATTATAGTTTAGTCAGGAAGAAAAGTTGTAGCATTTCCTACAAGTTTTAATGTACATCGTCTTTCTTCTTATTTTTTTGTTTGGGTGTGATATAATCAAGCATGAGCTCAGATGATTAACTACTGTATACCCACAGTATAATTCCATAAGTAATAGTGTCACCTTGGACTAGACAGGTTTTCAGATCTTCTAGAGTTGATAGGAGGCAGGCTTGGCTTCAGCCACCTAAATCATGAGTTTGATATCCTTCCCAGCTTCAAGTTTTCCATGGCTGTATGTGTTGTTTGTTCAGACACAAAGTTTGACGGTGGCCACAAATATCATCCTTTCCTTGGCTCCATTGGACAATAAGTACCAAAACAAATACAAAAACCTCTCCTCAGCTGCAACGGCAGAGCTGGTTTTCATGACTGGAACATTTTCAATAAACTGTCGAAATATATTTTATTGGTATGGCAATGCATTTTTGCTTATTACCAAGCTTGGGATTTTGGCTCTCCTGCAGTGAGGCTCATTGTAATGTGCAGAAATCACCAGAATGCAAATGAGATTTAGCCCACAAAATGTGCTTACTGTTAGAGACACTGAGGATAATCTCTGTATCACCTACTTTCAATTCTGGAGGCACAGATGCAAAGGCAAACATATTTAGCAGGTGATCAAACATCTTTATTTCAAAGCTGCATTTCTCTTAATACTGAGAGTCGTGTGCCGCGATGCATCAGATCAAATGAGGCTCCAGCACAGAGATGAGAACTTGCTTTCTTTGCTCTCAGCAGGGCACAGAGGACAGAGCTAGCATAGCAGGCTCATACAACAGAGTGATGGCAGCTATTGGACATGAAGGGTGATCATTCAAGTCTTACCCTCAAGGCAGCTAGGTTTATGTGTCAAGTGCCTGTTGCTAACCGTAGAATGGGGAAAGGGATTTCTATTGCTTTGTAATTGTTAACGCTTACAATTTCAGGGTCCACATAGGAACATACCTTTCCCCAGCCTTTGTATATTGAGCCAGGCTTAGCATCAGTCAGGTGAAGTGGTCTGCCTCAGGTGGCAGCTTCTGGGTTACCATTAAATGGCAGTGAATTGTCAATTATTTTTTTAGTGTAGTTATATGTTTATCATCATGGAGAAGATCGTTTGTTAGATCAGGCGCCAGAATGACTTGGGCATCTTCCGATTGAAGGATGCTATGTGTAGTTCAACAAAACAAACAAAAATCTAAACCTAAACCCAGCCAGGACCAAAGCTCAAATTCATTTTTGATGTGGCAAAGTCACCTAGGCATGATACGGATTTTACTCATCTTTTTTTTATGGTGAACATATTGCCCAGTGTGCTCTCCTTGGTGAAAGCTCAGGTGTTTCACAATCTAGAGAGTGTTTTCAACCATAAAAGGATATGCAAATTGGTGGCTAAAAGCAAAAACATGTTACCTATAAGAAAGATAATGATAAATGGACCTAGCACATCTAACTTCAAATCCCATTTCAGCTTTGGCCTCATTTTTGCCGACCATTCCAATCCTTAACAACTAGATGAATGAATAGAATTCAGGTCATATAATTTTAATCAGAAGTCCACATGAATATTTGAATAAAGATTATACACACACACACACACACACACATATATGGTTGGCTTTCAATCCAGGTTTGTAATCAATGAAAACAGTTCAATTAATCTGTGCAAGAGATATAAAAAGGGACAAAACATATTTATACAGTCGATTCAATATTCAAAAATCTGATCATGGCTGTTAGTTACCCAATATAATTTCTTCTTCATATTTCCTTATTCAAATTAATTCTTGCTGCATAAGAAATCAATCCAAAAAACAACATGATTATTGAGACACTAAAGTCTGGGACAGCCAGATCCTCTGAAATGGATTTAGCTGCCTCTCTAGCAAAATGTGTCCATGAAGTGGCACTAGGGACAGCAAAGAGAAACAACTTGCTTCACGCACCATCATGAGATCGGGGAGAGGCACCATCATGAGATCGGGCACCACAATTCAAGAAGGGCACTGACAAACTGGAACGTGTCCACAGGAGGGCAACCAAAATGGTCAAAGGCCTGGAAACGATGCCTTATGAGGAACAGCTAAGGGAGCTGGGCATGTTTAGCCTGGAGAAGAGGAGGTTAAGGGGTGATATGATAGCCATGTTCAAATATATAAAAGGATGTCACATAGAGGAGGGAGAAAGGTTGTTTTCTGCTGCTCCAGAGAAGCGGACACGGAGCAATGGATCCAAACTACAAGAAAGAAGATTCCACCTAAACATTAGGAAGAACTTCCTGACAGCAAGAGCTGTTCGACAGTGGAATTTGCTGCCAAGGAGTGTGGTTGAGTCTCCTACTTTGGAGGTCTTTAAGCAGAGGCTTGACAACCATATGTCAGGAGTGCTCTGATGGTGTTTCCTGCTTGGCAGGGGGTTGGACTCGATGGCCCTTGTGGTCTCTTCCAACTCTATGATTCTATGATTCTATTCTATGATTCTAAGATTTTGAGATGAAGTCAGTATCTGGATTCTAAATTCAAACCCTGCTTCAGGTAGCAAAATGTCTTGGACTGACACTGGGTGGCATCCGGAGCTTGGAAAGCAGAAATAGGAACAGTCCAGATCTGCATGACATCATAAAACAACTCTCACTCTTCCTCCAGATCTGCACTGAAAGTGAGATTTCTGGGCTATTCAAATGGCCCTTAGGAGGCAGTATATGGCTCCATTATCCTCACCCTCTCCTTCCTGCTTGCACTGCTTCTCTGCTTCTGCACAGCCCTGGAGATATTGTTATGGGCTGGGGGAGTGAGGGGAGTAGGGTGTATGCAGAGACACTTCTAACCCCTGGATCCAGCAAGAGTTAAAATATAAGCCAGGCTAGCTTCCTCTGTTGAGATGATGGCCCATTAAGGAAAACAAAGGAAAGGGGCTCTGTGTGAAATGGCAAATGGGTTGACATGGTTAGTTAGAAAGACAAAAACATTGCTGGGAGTTGAGAATATAGTGATGTGACCTAGAGGTGAAGCAGCAAGCTAGAGAGAGAGAGAGAGTCAGAGCAATGTTTGATTTCTTTCTCTCATTTTTCATTTTGAATCCAAGGCTGTGGCTATGGGAGAAACAAGACCCTTGTGGAGTGTCAATGCTGTGAGCCCTTCCTTTGCAGGCTCTGGTTGAATATATGTGTAAATAAACCATATATCATAAAGACACCACAGTTTCCGCCGTGCCACATTCCAAAAGGAAACACGAGCCCCAGGTAAGCGCCAGGAACTCCTGGAATCTCTCACCGCTCAGAGATTGGGGTGGCGCTCAACAATATGTATTATTTCTTTCTCTATTCCACTGCCAGACTACATCACTTGCTGTAAACCGGTCTGATCTTGCTCCTGTGAAAACAGACAGAGGAACATTTACAGAGTAGAGTTGATAGAGAGAGAGAGCTGGCTTCTGCCTGATTACAATCAGTCTTCTCAAAGTGCTTCTTTATTTCGATGGTTTTCTCCCTGTGTTCAGATCCACAATACAATCAAGGCTGAATTTCAATTCCTCGCCTTCTAATGCAACACCCTTTTGCATTATTCAGGTTTAATATTTCATTTCACACCTCTGCAACTATCTTTGGCTCAGAGCTCTTAGCCCTGCTGCAAAGCCTGGCGGATCTTGTCGCGTAATTAATCCCTAGAAAGGCTATTCATGCTAACAATCAAAGCATTCAGATACTGGCCTCTTTTCTTTTCTTTTCTTTTCTTTTCTTTTCTTTTCTTTTCTTTTGGAGGTGAGAAGAGCTTTTAAGAAGGAACAGATACATATTAGTGCAATGTACTATTAGATTGTGTGTGAGAGAGAGTCTGTCTCTAAGTAGACAGCCTAGTACAGGGAAGTGACTCATCTAGGTAGCAGCTCATAGAGCCAGTAAGTTATGAGACTGCAAAGGCACCTACAGCAGAGATCCCCGTCTTTTCTCACCCATGCTGCTACATATTTAGTGTTTCTGATCCCAGGATAGGTATAGTAAGCCCATTATTGCCCACTGGTGGAGAATACAAAGGCCTGCCCTCCAGCCAAAGATAGTGTGCACGTGGATCTTATTTGGGAATATCTGATGAGATCCAATAAAGGCTGCAGCTATGAAACAACTTGACATCAGGCAGATCAAGCCTTGTTTGTGGCCGTAGTTTTTAATAACGAGTCGGCTGCCAGGACACATTTGGAAAGCTGAGCGTTACATGGCAGGAATATTGCATTTCCACAGTCCACATGGGCCCTGCTGTATTAGATGTAGAATGTAAGAAAGAGAAGTAAACTCTTTTGGGATGGGGTGGAAATCCCATCTAATTAGTTCATGCTTTGACTGGAGATGCTTGAGGAATGAGATCTTTGCAAATTCCAGTATGATTGTTTTGAAAGGAGCATTTTGAGAGAAACTTTTAGAAATGTGAATTTGAGACACAAATACACCTTTAAACACAAAAGCAGGTGTCATGGTACCTAAGAAGAAGAAAAGTGTGTGTAAATTGTGTAGTATTAGCTAGAGGTTGGAAGGCATGAAACTCTTAGGTAAGAGTTGTATGTCTTTCAACCACTAGGCAACACTATGGATTCAAAGGACTCTTTTACCTAGCACACTATCCAAACTTAGAACATGTATTTAAATGCAAGTTTATGTGCAAGGTTTAAAAAAAATGAAGATTAATGTGCGAATGTGACAGGATGGATTTATCATCAGTGAACATATGGAAAAGTGACATAGGACTGGAAATAAACCGAGTCACTGCCTTTTCTCTACAGCTTCCCACCACCACAGCCCCTCTTCCTACTTGTGACTGGGGAGAGGAGCTACAGAAAAAAGTGGAACGGGGAAAGGGTTACACATCTGTGCACATCTTTGACTTCTCAGCAGACGTGTTTCCTCAGCTGCTGCTTAGCATGTCAACAGCAAGCGTATCATTGAGAATCTGGGGGGGGGGGTGTTGAATAGACATATGGATTTTCCATATTCATAAGTTAGCACACAATATAATAATAATAATAATAATAATAATAATAATAATAATAATAATAATAATAATAATAATATGTTACTTATACCCTGCCCATCCGGCTGGGTTTTCCCAGCCACTCTGAGTGGCTTTTAACAGAATATTAAAATACAATACAGTGGTGCCTCACAAGACGAAATTAATTCATTCCGCGAGTTTTTTAGTCTAGCGAATTTTTCGTCTTGCGAAGCACGGTGTCGGAAAAGTTTTGGAAAAGCTTCAAAAATCACCAAAAACCTCAAAAAAGGCTACCACACCGCATTCTATGAGTTGCTCCTCGAAGTCAAGTCGCAACTGTATTAACGGTGTTAAGAAAAAGGAAACAAACTTGCAAGACGTTTTCATCTTGCGAAGCAAGCCCATAGGGAAATTTGTCTTGAGAAGCAGCTCAAAAACCGCAAAACCCTTTCGTCTAGCGAGTTTTTCATCTTGCGAGGCATTCGTCTTGCGGGGCACCACTGTAATCTATTAAACCTTGAAAGCTTCCCTAAACAGGGCTGCCTTCAGATGTCTTCTAAAAGTAGGGTAGTTGTTTTTCTTTTTGACATCTGGTGGGAGGGCGTTCCACAGGGCGGGTGCCACTACCGAGAAGGCCCTCTGCCTGGTTCCCTGTAACTTGGCTTCTCACAGCGAGGGAACCGCCAGAAGGCCCTTGGCACTGCCCGGCATTGTCCGGGCAGAACAATGGAGGTGGAGATGCTCCTTCAGGTATACAGGGCTGAGGCCATTTAGAGCTTTAAAGGTCAGCACCAACACTCTGAATTGTGCTTGGAAACGTACTGGGAGCCAGTGTAGGTCTTTCAAGACTGGTGTTATGTGGTCTCAGCGGCCGCTTCCTGTCAGCAGTCTAGTTGCCAAATTCTGGATTAGTTGTAGTTTCTGGGTCACCTTCAAAGGTAGCCCCACGTAGAGCGCATTGCAGTAGTCAAAGCGGGAGATAATTAACACATGCACCACTCTGGTGAGACAGTCCGTGGGCAGGTAGGGTCTCAGCCTGTGTACCAGATGGAGCTTATTAACAGCTGCCCTGGACACAGAATTGACCTGCACCTCCATGGACAGCTGTGAGTCCAGAATGACTCCCAGGCTGTGCACCTGGTCCTTCAGGGGCACAGTTACGCCATTCAGGACCACGGAATCCCCCACACCTGCCCGCCTCCTGTCCCCCCCCCCAAAACAGTACTTCTGTCTTGTCAGGATTCAACCTCAATCTGTTAGCCGTCATCCATCCTCCAACCACCTCCAGACACTCAGATTATTAAAAGGTTTTATTTTTTTAAAAAAAACAACAACTCCAAATCTTGCATAAACAAGTTATAGACCCACATAAGTGAAACCCTTGTAAATTTAAAAATGAAACAATGCAGAGACTTCTTTACATGAGTGCCATTTGTAAATAATTTAAGTGGCATTGTTATTCATGTACTTGGCTTTATTCATTCTTGGCTTGCAGTGACTTTCACTTAAGAAAAAGCTTCCTGACCACAAGACTGTCTTTGAAAAAAACCTGAATTAAACTATGGAATAATTAATACAAAGCAAATGCTGAAAGCACTACCACTTGGGGCATTTATGACCAAGCTGGAATAAGCTGTGTACATGAATGATTCTGGCAGCCATTTGCTTAGTATAAATGTTTATAAGGTAACGTTCCTCTGTGGGTGAGCATCTCAGCTACTTAGGGAAATGGTCAATTACCTCCTATCTGGAAGCACTTACAGGAAAAGGTGGTTGAGAAGTTATGGCATATTTTCCCATAGTTGGTTTTACTTTGTACTGCACTAAATCAGAAGGTGCCAAGAAAAATCAGAAGTACCAGGCTTTCTCTGAAACCATTTATCTTTCAAATTGAACTCATTTTGGTTTGCCTATCACATATCTGTCATTTCCATTTTCTCCGGCTATGCCCAAGCCATACACAGAAGATCATCCTACATTGGCTACCAGATGCCCTCATAGTAGCTCAGCTGAAAAGGAGTAAATGCTCTGATATCTTATTTTATATCAATTATTTTATTTTCATTTATTTAACAAAATACATATACCACTTCATTGAAGCGAGAACCTCTGTGCAGGGTACAAGAAAAAATATCAACATTAAAATTATCAATAAAAGACAGAGTTAAAAACAGGAATTCAAATCTCCAAAATTATTAAAATTAACAAAAAGCTAAAAACAGTTAAGAAGTCATTTCAAGTTCTACATGTCTGGATAGGCTTAATAGAACAAACATGCTAAAAGATTGGTTTCTTATAGATGCAGAACTAATATTATTTGGCACCTGTAATAGTGAGAGTTCTGCATATTGAAGTGCTTGAGCATATGGGGAGTAAGACAATCCTGCAAATGAACTAGTTCTAAATTGTTAAGGGCTTTGTATACAAATAGTACCACCTTGAACTTGACTTGGTAGCAAATGGTCAACCAGTGCAGATCTCTGAGTGGGGGTATTATATGCTGACAGGATCTCACTCCTATCAGCAACCGTGTTGCAGCATTCTGCACTAACTGCAGTTTCCAAATCAAGCACAGGGGAAGCCCTACATAGAGTACATTACAGCGAACCAACCTTGAAGCCACCAGCTCCTGAACTACTGTAGTCTAGCTCTAGCAGTCAGTGAACAGATGTAGCTGTTGTACCAGCAGTAGCTGATAAATGGTGCTTCCAGCCATCCAGATCACCACTGACAAAGCTGGATCCAGAATCATCCTTGGATTGCACACCTGCTTCTTCAGGTACAACCAGGGCTTGTTTTTCAGTTGTAACTTGCTGGAACTAAGTTCCGGCACCTCTCAGTGGGTGCCATTGTCATTATAAGAGAACAAGGGAGGCGTTCATGGTGAGTTCAGGCACCTCTTTTTCTAGAAAAATAGCACTGGGTACAACCCCACCCAGGACAGGCAATTGACCAATTTCTCAGACACAGGAACCACTCGCTTGCAGTGCCTCCATCAGTTTCTTTTCCCTCATGCACCCACCATTGTGTCTCAACATTGACCCAAGGCCCAGATGACTTCTCCTGATTCAGATGTTATGGAGAAATAGAGCTGAGTGTCATCGTCATACTAACGGCAGCTTGCCCCAGTATGCCTAATGACCACTCCCAGTGGCTCCATGTAGCTATTAAATAGCATCAAGGATAGAATAGTGCCCTTCAGCACCCCACACAGTAACTGCCCAGGGGTCTGAAAAGCATTTCCTCTGGACTCAGTCCCATAGGTAGGACCGGAACCAATGTGATATAGTGCTCTCAATTCCAATTTCATCTTTCATAGCCCTACCCAGAGACACTGATGACTGAACGTCAGACATTTTGTATGCAAAACAAGTGCTGCTACCCATCTCTCTTAAATAAATGTTAAAAGGAATGTACTGGTTGTAAAACACACAATTAAAACTGACAGTTTAATACCATCTTTGTAGTGATGTGTTTGTTTTTTTTAAAAAAAGACTTTTTGGATTTTCTAATTCTATTGTTTTAATTAGGGTACTGCTATTTATTTTAGGTTTTATTACATTAACTGAGTTTATGGTCCTTAGCTGCCCTGAAATCTATGCTAATAGGGAGGGGTATAAAATTGTACATAAATAAATACATAAAACAACAATTACAGCAGTAGTATTAACAGTCACATTGAAAATCAAACTCACAACTATCAGATTTGAATTCTGGTTTCCGGAAGCCATCCTGAATAAAAGCATTTTAATCGGTTGCTCAAATAAGTAAGTGGAAGCATCACTGGGCATCTCATACGGCAGGACTTCCAGAAGGGGGATACCAAAACTGAAAAAGTTCTGCACCCCTTTACATTTCTTGTTTTGATAATTAAGTAAATGGCAGGGACAGGCAGGGGTGAACGTGATCCTAAAATGATACGAATGCTCCTTATGCTTCAACTAAATTGAGTTGTAGGGCCAAAAGCCAGATGAGACATCTGCTGTGTAATGCTAGTCATTATTTCAGGGTCTGAAATACAGTGGTACCTCAGGTTACATACACTTCAGGTTATATACGCTTCAGGTTACAGACTCCGCTAACCCAGAAATGGTGCTTCAGGTTAAGAACTTTGCTTCAGGATGAGAACAGAAATCATGCTCCGGTGGTGTGGCGGCAGCAGGAGGCCCCATTAGCTAAAGTGGTGCTTCAGGTTAAGAACAGTTTCAGGTTAAGTACGGACCTCCAGAACGAATTAAGTACTGTACACAGCTATTTTTTTGGAGAACTAAGAATCGGATTTGGTTGTATGCATGAACATATATGGGTATGTGAGTTGTTAGTGAATAAGGTCAGTTCTTCAATGGGAAAGCCATTTTTAACCATGCATCACTCTTGGAGAGGAAAGGAGAGGAGAGGTCCTTTTCAGTTGTGGCTCCCTCTTTCCAGAATGGTCTCTGATTGCCTGGCACCTTTGCTGACATCTTTTTGCCAATAGATAAAAACTTGCTTTCTTCCCCCTGGCTTTTTGATGGCTATGATGGTGAGGTTTTGCTGTTAGTGTGCTGCCACAGCTTTCTGCTCTCGGGGTGCATGGATGGGTGTTTTGTGTATTTTTTAAATAAAAAAAGTATGTGTTTTGTGTGAATTTGTTGTTCTTCTAAGGCATGTTTCTTTTATATTCATAAATATGCTGTCTGTTGCTTGGAGACCTTGTGTAACAAGCAACTAATAAGTCTAATAAATAATGATGATAACAACAATAATACTAGACATCATCTGATCCAGTTGCTTCCTGCTAAGACCATATTGCTTAATCTCTGGCATGGAGTACAGCAAACAGGATATTACTTGTGCATATTGACAGAGCCTTAACTGTCATATCTATGCCATTTACTTCAGGAAACCATTTTAAGCCCTACAATACATCTTTGACAGGAAATAACTCATCAAAAGTATATTCTGCAGTAAAACTGGGACTGCTCCACTTTGACATCTCTGACATGGTGTCTACATTATTTGATGGGGAAACACCCAAAAGGTGTAAAAGGAAAGCAATACTTTTTTCAGCTACAGCATGAGGAAACTAAGGGAGAGACAGGCCAACAACTGTGGGAATGATGGAATGTGTTTGGAAGCATCCTAACAATTTATCCTTCATTCATCCTTCCTGGCTCCTGTAAATGAGGTCCACATTAACCACCACAGTACAGCTACTGCCCCAGTTCCTATCTTGAACCATGATATTAAAAAGCAGTTCCTGAAGGTCAGTGGTCCTGTTTTAATGGTCCTGTTAAAGGCCTAAGCTGCAGAGACAGGGCACTGTGGATAAAGTCAAGTAAAAGAAGGTAGCTTCCCACTGATCAGCAGACAGGTGGGGAAGATGGGTGCGGAACTGAATCCAGGCATCCACTTCAGCTCTTGCTCAGGTGATTTGTGAGAATCCAGCTTTCATTATATGACTGCAAAAGCACAGCTCCAGCAGCTAAATTGGCAAGGTGAACCTTATGGGTGACACCCATTAGCACATGCGATTTCCCATTCAGTTAAACTAGAGCCTGCTTTTCCTTACATTTTAGCCCTTAGCTGGATTAGGGTTTTGAACAGTTTCTCAGAGTATGTTTGCAAATTGCATTCTGGCCCCTTCATGTTGCCATTTTAGTAATATGCATTATTATTATTATTATTATTATTATTATTATTATTATTATTATTACCATCATCATCATCTATGGAGCAGAAATTGTGTGCATGTACAGCACATAAACAGTATTGTTTCTGGGGAATCAGTGCTGGTATATCGCCACCATTTGCCTCTAATCTAATAAATGAATCAAAGCTGATAGTCTGATTTATTACTATGCAGTTCACTCACAGATTGTAATCGTAATCACCCTCATTCTGATTGAGGTGGTTTAGTCTATATCTGGTCCGCATCATTTTTGTATGACTTCACCCATAAGTCCATTCTGTCCCATTTTTGCATTGTCCTGCCATTTTAACTCACAAAATCACACATTTAAATTTGCATCTAAACCCGGGTTTTTTTCTGTCAAAATATTCATTTTCAAACAGATCCTGAATTTATGTCTGTGCAGAAAATAATGCTGGAACACTTGGGAGGTGCAAAAGCTAGTGGAAAAAAACTAAGTTCCAATCCACGCATTAGTTTGGGAGACGTGCACCAGATCTTTTCCCAGCAAAATGTACAAAGATGATAAATTCTTAAACAACCCTGATGAGATGGGTTACACTAAGTTAAGAATGCCCTCCAGCACAGACATGGAAGCCTTTCAGGGGACTGAAAGCCGGGACAATAAATACTTATAGATAAAAAAGGTATGCTCATTAAGAAAGTCTATGTGTAAAGAAGTGGTTGATGAAAAGGGAGAGAGAGAAATACTGCTATACAGTGGTACCTTGGTTCTCGAACGTAATCCATTCCGGAACACTCTTCGAGTTCTGAACCGTTCAAAAACCAATGTCTGCAAATTCAATTGAGAAAATTGAAAAACAAGCAGCAGAAGCCATTTGACTTCTGAGGCGTGTTCCAAAACGGAAGGATTTACTTCCGGGTTTTCGGCGTTTGGGCTCCAAAATGTTAGTCAGTGGAGATGTTCAAGAACTGAGGTACCACTGTATCAGAGGTCAGGTTTACTTGACAAAAGCGCTGAACAGTATCACTGGTGCCTCGGATTGTCAGTAGACACCGATTTCCATTCGGACCCAGGTTCATTTCATGCAGTGGTTTCCCTGCTCCTGCAGTTTGGTTTCTGACTATTTGTCTTGCTGCCTGCTGAGGTGGATTTTTTTACATAATTAAATTCTTATTATGTTACTCCACACCATGTAATGAAATGCAAAGGAAACACAATGAAAATGGGAAGGGGAAGCATCATCAATTGCATATCATTTGTGTACTGAAAACAACAATGAATACTGATCGTATTTGCTGGATTGATTTCCATTCTGAATGTGAGATGAATAAGTGAACTCTGGCAATTTCTGTCAGATTACTCTGGCATTCCAGCTGGTGGCCATCTTTTATATTAACCTGACAAGCTGAGGTCCTATAGTCACACATTACATGCTTATGTTTAAACCTAAAAATATAATGTGTGAAGAAAACAAACATGTTTTAGGGAGTATTAGCTGTAGCTCCCTTTTTTCAAATGTACTGTACATTCATTCAATCCAAGTTTACAGCTCTGTATTGCACTGAAAACTGATCAATCGGTCTGCCAATTACATCTGAGTGTTCAAGATCAAATGATCTGCCAGACATAGGATGAATGTCCTCAGTTCTGTGAAATTACATACCCTTCCTCCCACTTCAAGCTGATGCAAAAGAACTAACTATTTGCCATTGGATTTCCCTCTATTCTATATCTGCACTCAGAGGCCAATCTAGTCTACAACATTGTTGCTCCGTGGGTATGCTTATAATGTGAACAGAAATTGCCCAAGAGAGAAAACGAACTCTCAGTGCTTAGAAAGGGGGTCTTTGGTTTGAAATAGACCATTTACTACTCAATGAAAGGCTTCACAAAAGCACTCAGTTGGAATGGTCACTCCTGGGTGCATGGCAGCATGTCCAAATTTATCTTACTTGCTGTGCTTGAGCTATAGGAAATCAATCCTAAACCATGCTTATCTGGACACAGATTATGGACATAAACTATGAAGAACAAATTCAGTCAGCAAATATACTGTGTGTCAACAATTTTGTCCAAAAGACAGCACTCATGACTTTTAATAAGACCTTCTGCACAAGTCATCTTAATTTCTCAACTGTAATACTTTCCCTCAGGGTCCAATTCTCACCCATGACAAACATTCCATTGCCACAGAGAAGGCAGATCATATTCCAAAACAGAACTGCATTCTCTTTCTTTACTCCCCCTTTCACCTCCCCACTTCCTCAACACTTCAGTCTGGTTTTATTAAACCACAGTTTACTGATATGTCTGTTTCATAGGAGGGCTCTGGTTTTCTAACCAGGTTCTGCTTTCCATTTCATATGTTAAACAGGGATTCATTAAACCAGAATGTAAGCACTGAGGAAGGGACGTTCGTTGGGTGGGACAAGTAGGAAGCATCTGAACTGGACATAATGGCAAAAAAGTATGAGCTGTGGAGCTGGAGCAACTTAGGCTCCATGGTGTAATAACCTCTTTCTGCAGAGTCCAAGACTTTGTGGTACATCTTCAAAGAAGTTAGAACTGAACCACCTAGAAGCTTTCAGGCTTTGGCTGTCTGTGTCTCTAGAGAGATCTGTTTTAATGCACTCTGTGGTATTTTCTGTTCCTTTCAAATGCTTGGATTATCAAAAGAGGAACTCTACAGGTACCACTTATCAGATTTTGTCCAGCACACCCAATACTTCTATAGACATACAAGAAACTATTACTGTATATATGAAATCACTACTTTCTGACTCTTCTTTGTTGTTTTGCCAAGCTTCTTAAATTCTCATATGTCACTGGACAATGAAACACTTTATTCTTGTAGGGGACATAAAGTTTTTTTAAAAAATACATAAATAATAAACACACTGTCATTAGCTATATTGAACAATGGTTAAGGAAATAAAACTATAAGAATAATTGAAAACATGCCTCATACTCTACCTCCAAAATACAAATTGTTATCCTATTCACATGTACTAGTATACACCAACATATGTACTACAACCTTTTTTAAGGCAATCTAATAAAGAGCAGGACTCCTTAATGTCTTTAAATAAAACGAGAAGTAACTTGAATCAGATTAATTGTGGCCATTCTTTTCACACAACCTATACTGTTGTACCTTAGTTTTTGAACAGAATGCATTCCGGAAGTTCATTGGACTTCCGAAACATTCAGAAACCAAGGTGTGGGCTCCAATTGGCTGCAGGAACATCCTGCAGTCAGTCAGAATCTGTGGAAGCCGTGCTGGACGTTTGGCTTCTGAGGCAAAGTTCGCAAACCAGAACACCTACTTCTGGGTTTGCGGCGTTCAAGTTCCAAGTTGTTTGTGAACTAATCTGTTCAAAAACTAAGATACAACTGTATGGGAAAGGGAGATTGCATTTATATGACAAAATACCCATTCAACTGGAAGTGAATGAAAAGCACCACCTACATCCAAATTGTTTAATAAGCATACATTGTATGCTGGGATTATACCTTCAGAAATAAATACAAAGAAGTACAAATAGTCAAGATTAAGCACCATTGTTGTTTTAAAGCTGAAACAATAGGATACTCTGTCCAAAGCAAATGTAACAATTATTTCTTGATTATAATGGTTACTTTTGGAAACCCTTAGTTTGGTTCTGCACAGTGATAGCATTCAATGACTATTAATAAGAGGCATTTTTCTTTTCTTCTTTTATGGGGGAAATTATTAATTGACTTCGATACATTGCATTTCATTTCTCTTTCTCAGACACCAGCAATTCATGTCCATTAATTTCAAATAAACAAAGTGTCTGAGGGTTTGTTTGCTTTGAAGATTTCCATTTTCTCCCTCTGCTATATAGCCAGATGAAAAGGCTGCTGCCAGATGACCAGGATGGAGTTGGCCTTTCACCAGAACTGGTGGTGTCCCTATGTCTCTTCTATCCCTTCAGAGAAAAGGTTAGTGTCTAGTTCCTTTGCAATGTTAGAGCAAAACAATGGAGGATCCACTTACAGAAGTTTCCCCACATGGACTTGGAATGACATGCTATCTAGATTAGGATTGTGGGACCTCCAAGACAAACTTCTAAAGTTATTTTTTAGATATAACTTAATTTTGAGCTTCCATCAAGTAAGCCATATAGAAAATAAATGTGCTACCATTGAAATGCATACCATAACCATAGCCTGATTTGACAATATTGGGATAAGGTAATCTACTCTGCTGGTCTACTGCAGTTAGGTGGTGATTAATAAAATGGTCCTTAGTCCATCAATTCAGAGACTAGCTTAACTATTTGTCTACATTATCCATAAAAAAGCAACAATAAAAATGCTTTCTATTAATATCACAAAGACATGAATAGGGCAGTGGGAAAGAAATAGCACATTACATAACACACGATGTCTGAAAAGTCATGATGTCTGAAAAGCCATGTGCAATTTTGACACTTGGGACTAGCAGAGCATCTGTGGTAAATTTTGAAGTTTCACGTGTCATAGCCATGTCCAAGCTTTCTGAGAGGATAAAGACATCTACTGTTTTTATGTGCTCCCTTAGCTCCTCATGCCTTTAAATTATGATGTTAGGTTACAATTTGTGGAGCTCAACCAACAGCTGACATTCTTTCCAGCATTGTGACATTTCTGTGGCAATGCTGTTGTGTTAAAATATTCTCCTGATACTGGAACTCGGGTTGTAACCTGGCAACATTACTTCACAGTCAGGTATTTGGTTGCCTCTAAGTGCTGAAACTTTTCTATATGCTATTTTTCAATCTTTTCTTCAGGCTCTGTACAGCAACTTGTGCAAGTGACAAAGCAATTTAACAGAGTACTATACCACCCAGACAGCTCCGTTAAAGATTAACTTCCTGACCCATGTGTTGACACATGAGTGATGAGTAAACTAAGTTTCCCCTTCCCCATGCTTTGCAGTTTTCTAAATTTTAAAGTGGCATTCTATATTTTTAAAATTCTTCCTAGTGCTTCCCCTTCCCTCCTTGCATGGACAGACTCCCATAGACCATAAGACAAATCAAAGAAAAGGCTGAACATCAACAATATAACCCTCTTCCCTTATACCACAGAATCATAGAGTTGAAAAGGACCCTGCAGATCATCTAGTCCACCCCCCCTGCAATGCAGGAATATATAGCGGTCCTGTATGGGGTTCGAACCTGCAACTTTGGCATTATCAGCACCATACTCTAACCAGCTGAGCTATCCAGTGGTGCTAAGGATGAGAAACTTTTGATTCCCCCTGATCTTACTGGACTGCAATCCCGATTATCCCTGATAATTGGCTATATTGACTGAAGTTGATAGAAGCTGGAGTATAATGACATCTGGAGAATCACAGGTTCTCAATTCCTGCCTTACACCAATGCCCTGCTCTGCTATTTAGTCAGCCCTGATTCTCCGTATTTTGGGATCTTTTGACTGCATGCTCATCAGCTCCAGAATAGGCACATGCAACTCAACAGATCAGGCACATGTAAAGGTGGGGGGGGGGGATTAGTCTCCTACAATTAAAATTTGGCAGAGCAGGGAGGAAAACAAGGTTTCAAAAGAACCTGAAAAGGCCCCTTGGGAGAATTTGCTTAAACAAGTTTCTGTTGTAACCTACATTAGCGCAGATGGTTGAGCATTCACATGCAGAATCTTTCTGCAATTAAATGTTTTAGCAGCCTGGTTTATTTTGAACTGCAGCACAGTGTGTTTATTTTTAACATGCAAGTACGACAGATGGACCACTTCCAGCATAAACCGCCCCACACTTGTTTTCCTTGAAATGATTTTAATTTGCAATTCTGTCCTTGATTTCTCTCACACACCAAAGCACAGATTGCATGTAATGTCACCAATGTCAATGAAGATATGATAGCATGACAGCAACAGAGGTAACTGAGAGAATAAAAAAGAGGCCAGAAATGCGGGCATTCACATCTGATGGCTTTATTTGCACAGAAAGAGCACACCTGTAAAACAAAACAAACAAAAAGACCCACCCCCAACAACATTAATAGTGATTTCTTGTTTTAGTGATATATTCTGGGCTGTATGCTTTTTTCTGCATTTCACAGCAATTTCTATATGATAGGGTTCAGCCATAAGTTCATATTGTGCCTTCTAGCAAGGCAAAACAAAGCAACAAAACAAAACAATTTCAGGCACTTTGAAGAGAGTCCCCATTTATTTATGTGCAATACAGTCCTATCCACCCCCAGCCCTTGCCACAGGTTTATGGTTGTTGGTTGGGTTGGGTTTTTTTGCAAACATTAGGCAAAATTTGCCGAAGTTAACAAAAACACAGCATTCAAATGGTCCTTTAATCATGTCCCTTTACACATATCATGGAATAGATTCTAAGCTTTCAAAAAACCTCTTATCAAGATGATAAAACTAACATTGTTCAGTTTTGCTGTTGCTGGGGGTAGGAAAGGATACGTTGCATTAGCTGGATGTTCCCAACACACAACCAAGGAAGATTCCAACAGTTTAAGCAATATTTCACCAAGTTGGCCAGTGCTCCAAACCCTGCTCTCACAAGTAGAAAAAAATGCAACCTTCTCTACCTGGTTCAGGCCACACCTCCAGAAGCAGGAGAA